>NC_086317.1:406811933-407426433 GCF_036172605.1 Pelobates fuscus | reverse complement strand
TCATTACTAAATCATAACATTTGGCCAGTAGCTTTACTTTAACCTTTGGGTCAAACACTTGTTTCATAAGACTATACTCTCTATCTGATCCCTTAAACATATATTTTGATGAATACGATTTGATCCTTAAATAATTAAAAATTTCAGAACTTGAAATATTATACTCAGAGACTAAGGAAGGGAAAGGTTTAATACTTCTCCCACTCATCTTATCCAATGTATTAATATTCCTACCCTTCCACTTTGCCAGAGATAAATCTTGGATGAGGAAGTCTAATGTCTCTATTTCCATAAAACCAAATATTTTATCTGTACACTGAGTTTTATTTCTAATTTTGTACCATATTGTAAGAATATGTACCATTATCTTATTTTTTTTATTTGTTTCAACCTTTTGTTATGCCAAATCAGTTCACAAGGTATATCCTACTGGCTTCATGATGTTTTTTTATATTAGGGAAATTTACTCCTCCTTAATACATTCTAATCCCTAGGCACCTTAATCCTATCCGAGGTTGTATCCCCTTCCATATGGAATTTCTAAATCTTCTTTGAATGAGATATAACCAACACTCTGGTATTATCAAGGGTACCATTTTAAAGAAGTCGGTTCATATAGGGAGAATGTATGCGTTTATGATATTAATTCTACCATCACACTGCCCCATTTTTTTCAGAGTAACATTAGTCGTTTTTATAATTCTCAATACATTAGTTTCTACACTCCTATGCAATTTTTTTAGGGAACATAACTCCCAAGTAATTAAATGCATCCTTCATTTCACTGAAGTTATAAGTATTTCAAATATTTCGTTTCAAATTTGGATCTATATTCACAAGGAGGGCCATCATCTTTTCAATGTTTATTTTGTAATTTGAGATCTAAATTTTATTTTGTAATTTGAGACTAAATGTGTCTATTTCCTTCATTAGCTATTTAAAGGAAATTGTAGGTTCAGTCAAGGTAATTAGAGTTTCATCAGCATACAAACATAATTTAAGATCGTCTGAGCTTGTTGGCACACCTTTAATAAGTGAATTAGATCTTATTTTGTAGCGAATGGTTCCGTAGATAATATATATAAAATTGGTGATAAAGGACAACCCTGACAGGTACCATTATTTAAATCAAACCATTCAGAACATAGATCCACTCCCACTACTCTAGCAGTTGGACATTTATATATTGATTTTATTGCATTCAACATCCACCCATAGAAACCAAATGTCTCCAATACCTCGAACATATATCCCCATCCGACCCTGTCAAAGGCCTTTTCTGCATCCAGTGACAGGGCCAGAAGGGGAACCTCATTACGTTCACCCCAATCCATTATATCCATCAAATGTCTGGTGTTATAACATACTTGTCTGTTTGGAACGAAACCAATTTGGTCCCCATGACCTAAGTTTAAAATAACCTTCTTTATCCTATCTACCAGAATTGCAGAGAACAATTTAGAATCCACATTAATTAGAGAAATTGGACAGAAGTGTTTTAATCTCTTGTGGATTTTTATCTTTCTTTTACAGCGGTATGATATTTGCCAGGGAGAGTTCCTTTGGTCATATGCCCCTAGAAACCACTTCATTAAACAAATTGACCAAATACTCACTTATAACATCCTTAATGACTTTATAGAACCTGTCGGTCAAATCATCTGTAACAGGCGTTTTTCAAAATTAGCTAGTCCTTCTATAGCTTTTGTCATTTCTATTTTTTTAAGAGTTAAGTATTTTGTTTTGCTCATGAGTTATCTTATGAGTTTTCATATCCTTTAAATAATTTGTAATCTGTTGTGCCCCTGATTGATTTGGTATATTGCACAGCTTATAGTAATAATTTTGAAATGCTTTAGCTATACTTTCTGGAGTCATTTTTTTTTAGGAGCTATTTTAATACAATGTATTCTATTATTACCTGTTTGTTTGTCTTTTGGGGGGCTTGGGGGGTTGAATCTCTATAAAACCTACCTGAACTTAATAAAACCGATTTGGATATGGATAATTTCTTAAGATCTCTAGACCTTCCAGTACTATCTTTGGAAAAAATAAATATACCTAATAAACCTTTTTCCCAGAATAAAGTCATGAATGCAATTAAAGATATGAAGGGGGGGGAAGGCACTTTTTTACCAGATTTTACAACCTAAGATTACTCCTCTGTTGGAACGCGTGTATGGTGCCATAGTTGGATCAAATGGATTTCCTTTAAAAATGCTCAAGGTCACTATTTCACCTATTTTAAAAACAGGCAAAGACCCTACCAAGGTAACTAATTATAGACCAATTTCATTACTTAACATAGACATTTATTCTAAAATTCTGGCACAGAGATTAAACTTAGTCATCTTAGATTTGATACATACAGACTCTGCGAGTGTTTGGACTTACAGGCCCATTTGCTGAAATGACTATGGCACTATACACACTTCCCACTGCAAGGATCATTGGCCCTTTCTTTAATTCTTTGAACTTGAAGATTCGAAATGGCACTCATCAGGGTTGTCCACTGGCCCCCCTCCTTTATGTTCTTACAGTGGAATCTTTGGCGGCCCTATTAAGGACAGCTACAATTAAAGGAATAATGGTTGAACGACAGGACAACATGGTTTCCCTTTATGCAGATGACATTTTTCCAGACGTTCTTAGGATATGACAGACATTTAGTCTATTCTCAAATTATAATCTTAATTTTCAAAAACTCAAATTATGTTTATTTATATTTTTAATTCTAATTATCTATCTGTAAGTGAAAGATATGAAACATTAAATTGGAAATACAATATTTAGGGATTAATCTCTGCTCAGATTCAAAGTCTACAATGTATAGAAACTAAATGGATTTGATTATAGATCTTAGGGAGACAGTAGATAGGTGAATGGGTTTAGAGATCTCTTGGCTCAGATCAGTAAACATACTTAAATCATATTTGGTTCCAAATATTGTATATTTGTCTAAAACTATTCCGATCCCAGTTCCATCTAATATAATAAAAGAAATGGAAATTCTTTTGTCTTCATATGTGTCGAAAGCTAAAATACCAAGAGTACCTGGTTATAAACTCAGGAGGACTGGGATATTGCAGTCGATTGTTTTTTTAGATTCAGAAAGAGAATTGAAAAGGGACAAAATCCTAATACTAGAGGTAGCCCCATTTTGTCTCTTCCACTGTATATAGAAGATCTAGATATTTTACAATGGCAAAACTACGATCTAAAAATAATTTCAGATCTTTATGATAGCGAAACCTTAAGATCTTTTTACAACTTGCAGGAAAGGTATGCTCTTCCATCATTAGAAATACTTAAAGGGATACTATAGTCACCAGAATAACTACAGCTTAATATAGTTGTTCTGGTGAGTAAAATAGCTCCCTTCAGGCATTTTCATGTATACACTGCCTTTTCAGAGAAAAGGCAGTTTTTACATTGCCCCTGGGGACACCTCCAAGTGGCCACTCCTTAAATGGCCACTAGAGGGGCTTCCTGGCTTAGGGCTGCACAGTAAGCAGCACTGCCGTTCAGCGTCCCCACGCTCTGCATGGAGATCTGAGTTTTCCTCATAGAGATGCATTGATTCAGAATATTTGATAGAGCCCTAACCTCAACATCTGAGGAAAGGGATTTAGGGGTAATTATTTCAGATGACTTAAAGGTAGGCAGACAATGTAATAGAGCAGCAGGAAATGCTAGCAGAATGCTTGGTTGTATACGGAAATGCAGTAGCAGTAGAAAGATGAAAGTGCTCATGCGGTTCTTGTGTTTCTATGATAAAAGAAAAAAACAAGTAAAAGTATGGCGCAAAAAATGTATTTGGATAAAATAATAGAATAGCTGTACCTTATAATGTGTAAAAGCTAAAGAAACATTACTAGACAAAAAAACATATCAATAAAGTGCGCTGCATCTTTAAAAATATTGCAAAGTGAATGGTGATATCACTTAATAATAAAGTGCATACATATATTCATATCACAGGGATCTGAGGAAGCAGAGTCATCACGAAACGCGTCATCGCAACTTCACATCATCACGTTTGCATGCTGGTCGGAAGCCCCGCCTCCCGGAAGAGCAGAGTACACAGTACCCAGTTTTTGGAGTTCGGTAGCAGCCGGCAAACGGACCCGTTCTTTCGGCCAAGCTCAGTGAGGATTAGCTATACGCAACAAGAGGTCTTACCTGCCAGCCTGCGTGTTCTTTTAAATGAAGCTGAATAAAGTATTTTACTACACCATGGTCATCACTCTGGTTATATTGAAGAGCCTTTACAGTTAGAGCAGGCTTCTCTGCTCTACACTTGTGAGTTAAATATTCTCCCCTTCCCCTCTTTTGTATACTTATTTGTACTGTATCGCCCTATGTTTTTCTATTTTATTTTTTTTCATGTGATATTCCTGAAGTGATTACTCCTCGATGATAAGAGTATGCATATAGTGTTCTTATACAGACACAGTTTTTAAGCAACTATTTTTCTCTGATTTTTAACTTTTTCGTGGTTGTTCCTATGAGTTAAGCGAACCATAGGTTTTCCCTTTAAGAGGAGTTCAAGCTGTTGATTTCAGCTTTTTCAATTATCTTCTACATGGATACTGGTGAAAAGCATTTTTATTTCAAGCTTTATACATTCTGTTCTTTGTTCCATATACTAAATGAATTGGATTATGCAACATTTATTACTTATCTTGGAACAGAGAGGTGGTCAAGTACCAACCAGAATCAGCACTGTATGCCATTGAAATCTAGAGCCCGTCTGATAGGTTTTTTTATAGGGTAAACAGTGCAGAGCAGAAGCAATTGAGTTTAGAGCATCCATAAAAAGGCTATTTTTATGTGAGTGAAAATTTGTAAACCTCTTCACTTTGCAAATTTACCGACTGTGCAATATTACACTATATTTGTATGTCCTTCCCAGGGGATGGCATGGGGGCAGGGAGGGAAGGGGGTCATACCAACTTTTCTCTATTGCGAAAGGATCAGTATTGAACTCACCTATCAGCATTTAGCTCTCCAAAATAGTTTGTGTGATTTTGTTTTTCACCATTTACTACGTATCTTGGATTACACTTTAGTTTGAGATGTTGTGTTGGAACTCACACACAGTGGTAACAGCTTTCTTTATTATTACACTTTTTATTACTATTTAAATAGTGCCTTTTTGTTTACCAAACTGTTCACTTAAAGTTAGCCAAGGCTTCACTAGAGAATGGTTCATCTTCCAAAGTTGTCCTATGCCCCAGAAGATTTAATTATCCCCTTTACCCCCTTAAGGACACATGACATGTGTGACATGTCATGATTCCCTTTTATTCCAGAAGTTTGGTCCTTAAGGGGTTAAACAATTGAGAATATGCTCATGAGAGCCTTAAGGAATAACCCAACATATGTTTTTGAGGAGGTCAAGCTGTCATTTTAACCTGATCTTACTAGGGACACTTTAAGATGGCAACAGTCTATGAAGCCTAACTGTCCTATTGCAGGCCAACTCCATGTCATACCAATAAAGTCACCCAATATGTATTAATTAATGCAGAGAAATGCACCCTCTCAATCACAGATCCTTTGTAAACACCTAGGACCATAAACTCACTTGGGTTGCAAACTGTCCCACAACCGAATGGTTTCACTCAAAAGAAACCTGCAAGTAAACATACATTGAATGTCACTAAAATCCAACCATTTTAACCAGCTTGGCACCAGTTAGGATCCAGACCTAAATTGCCTCAGGACTTTTCTGGACATTTAAAAAAAAATAAAAAAAATCAGTTTTTATTGAGGTAAGTAAAGCATAACTAAGACAAAGCAAGTTAAATACACAGCAAATTCAAGGTAGATTGGTATAACCCCAGTTTTTGTATAGAAAACAATATAATCAACACATATTTAAAACATTTCTTTTAAATTATGGTTTAAACAAAAATAAGATTGCATATGTCACTGGATTAGTGTATGTAGCGGAACCCTATTGTGGCTGTCCTCCCTGTATTATGGATTGCCCTCATCTACCCTACCCTGGCCCTAAAGACAAACACTGTGCCTGGCCCTTGGATTACCTCAGGGCAGTGGTGCTACTTCAAATGGGCACTTCAGATACCGTCGAAGTGCCGAAGTAACCGTCGAAGCTGTCGAAGTCGTCGAAGTGCACGGCATCGAACAAAGGACCACGTGGCGGCGGCCATTTTAACTCCGAACATCGCCGACCCGTACCATCGACTCCACTTCGACACTTCGACTAACGTCGAAGTACCGGCCGCACTTCGAACGGGACTTAGACATTTTTATGCCAGGAATTGACCGACCGCACAGCTCAAATCTATGGAACTATTTTGGGCAGGAAAATGTGTGTGCGGTCGGTCATAAAGGGACCTCCAGCTAACTTTTGATCTGCTGGAGGGATTGGGACGATTTTTGAGAGGATTACTAATTAAAGGCTGCTGAGTCTGAAAATGCATGTTTTATGTTTGTAGCACAAATATTATAGAAGTTATGAATATGGTGTAAAAGTTATGTTTGAAACTGTACAATAATGGGATTATGTGTCACACTAAGGGGAGGGGATGTGGGGGTTGTACCCAAGATACCATTGGTTGTTTTATGCCTCCCCCTGGGTGTGGCTTGTCTGTGTACAGTTGTAATAAAAGGCAGGCTGGATGTACCAGCCAGCAGTTCTGTTCCTGAAACTGTGTGTCGTCCAGTTATTGGGATTGCTGTGGGGATATCGCTGTGTTACTTTGCCTGCTGGAAACTCTGCCTATGGATCTACTATTGCCTTGTTCCTGAGCCTTCCTGGGATCGTCAGTGGAGAATAGCTGTGGGATATCAGCTCTCCGCTACAGTGTATGATCAAGGATTTCATCCCTTCTCAGTTTGGCCACCATTGGTTAGTTCTGTGAGTGCCTTTTCAACCTGGATTAAGTGAAGAAGGGTTTGAAAGTTTACATTAGCTGTGTTAAGAATCCATTGAGTCCATAAGGCTAGGTATAGTTGGTCTCGCCCATTAGAGTAAAAAAAAATAAGTTCCTCTGTGGATTGGAGTTCTTCCATGTGTTGAAACCCAAGTGATAGGCAGTGGCGGAACTACTGGAGTCGCAGGGTCTGCAGCTGCAATTGGGCCCGTCACTCAAGGGGGCCCGGCAATCCTTCAGACCCCTGTGACCGAGGTGACCGCCAGCCATGTAATGCGGCCCCGGCCCACGCGGTACAACTACAACTATCATAAAGAGCCACGCTGGAGGAGGAAGAAGAGGAGGGAGTCAAAGTGGGTACCCATCAGCTGGAGCCAACCACTGGACCCCAGGGAAAATCACCTTTCTGCACCTAAAAGGTAGAAAACAGAATGGTGACTAAAACATTTAGCATGTGTGTGTCTTTCTGTATGTGTGTCTGTATGTATGTCTCTGTATGTGTCTGCATGTATGTGTGTCTGTATGTATGTGTATGTATGTCTCTGTATGTGTCTGCATGTATGTGTGTCTGTATGTATGTGTATGTATGTATCTGTATGTGTGTCTGTATGTATGGTGTCTGTCTGTATGTATGTATGTGTGTGTCTGTGTGTGTGTGTGTGTGTGTGTATGTATGTGTGTCTAAATGTGTATCTGTTTGTCTGCATTTGTGTCTATATGTGAGAAGTATGCGGGGAGCCTCAGGACAATTTTTGTATCAGGGCCCCATGGTTTCTAGTTATGCCTCTGGTGATAGGGGTGGTGGACTAGGCTGTTTCCAGAAGTAGGGGATAAGCCCCCTGGTTACATTTAGATACTGATAGTCATGGACATCTTGTAAGAGATATTTAACTTTTTTATACTCCTTGCAGTGGTGTATCCTGGTTTTGTGCTGCCCTAGGCAGGACAAAACTCAGGCGCCCCCCCCTTTCCCCCCTGCGCCACCCCCACCCAAGCTTTCCCCCCGCCCCGCTTTCTAAATACACACACATTCACTGACAGATACGCATACACTAGCTAACAGAAACACACACTCGCTAACAGAAACACACACACACTAACAGACACACACTCACAGACACACACTCACAGACACACACTCACTAGCAGACAAACACACTCACTAACATACACACACACTCACTAACATACACACACACTCACAGGCAAACACACACACTAACAGACACACACACTAACAGACACACACAAACACTCTCAGACACTAACAGGCACACACACACACACACTAACAGACACACACAAACACTAACAGACACAGACACTAACAGGCACACACACACACACACTAACAGACACACACTCACCCACCCACATTAACACATTTTTTTAAATTTATTTTGAACACATTTTTTTTACATTTATTTTGAACACATTTTTTTTTCATTTATTTTGAACACATTTTTTTTATTTATTTTGAACACATTTTTTTTAATTTATTATTAACACGTTTTTTTTATTTATTTATTTTTAACACTTTTTTTTTTAAATGTAACACCCCAGCACCCCCCCCTCCCCGCCTCCTTACCTTTGGTAATGGGGGGGGGGGGGTCTCTTCCTCCCTGGTGGTCCAGTGGCTGCTGGGCGATCGGGCGGCACTGCCTGGCGGGCGGGCGGCCTGCGAGGGAGCACTTCCCCTGAGCTGTCTGCTCAGCTCCCTCGCGCGCCTCAGAGTGAGGCTGGGAGTCGGAATATGACATCTATTCCGGCTCCGCCTCCCAGCCTCACTCTGCGGCTGGCGAGGGAGCTGAGCAGACAGCTCAGAGGAAGTGCTCCCTCGCCGGCCGCCCGCCCGTCCGCCCGCCAGCGCCGCCCGCCCGCCAGCGCCGCCCGCGCCGCCGGCATGTCTGTTAGCCGCAAGGCTAACAAGACATTTGCCCTGGGCGTTTGGGGGCGGCTTTTTTGCCGCCCCCTGGAAAATGCCGCCCAAGGCAAATGCCTTGTTTGCCTCGCGGCTAATACGCCCCTGACTCCTTGCCCTTTTTATTTCTGTTTTGATTTTGTCTGTTTTAGTTTAATGTCTGCCTTATAATTTGGCAATATTAAACTCAGGTTACGTTATTTACTTGGGTATTTTTTTTTTGTAAGGTGTCCTTAGGTAAGACACCAAACAATGTATATCCACCTACCACAAATCTTTAGAGATTGTAAGCTTGTTTGAGCCTTCAAATATCCCCTTTCTATAGATATGTACACATAAATACCTCCACAAAGAAATAATACTTAGCTGGTGTGGGTATTTATGAAAACAGCCTTCCAATGAGTTCCCAGCAAACATCCTTCTAAGGCAATGTATGTACATCACAAAAAATCTGGGGAACTGGCTATACCCCTTTCTCTGTGACCAAATCAAATTGTATAAGCAATAAAAGATAAAATCACCTTTGAGGTATACGGAGAATTGTGCAAGACCACAGTATCCTCCATAGACAGAGCCATTTTTCTGAAGTCGTCACTGGTAATGGCTGTCAGGATTGACACTTAGATTCCACCCTGAGCCTAAGAGTCCTGCCAAGGAAAAATACAATGACAAATGCATGAGGACTTCCAGAGTCACCGGAATCCCACCAAGGTTCCTGTTTTTCCTATCTTGCCTAAATAATGGTTGCACCATTTAAAGAGACACTATAGTCACCCAGACCTGTTCAGCACATCAAAGTAGTCTGGGTACAATGTCCCTGTCCCACTTAGTCCTGCAATGTAAATCATTGCAGTTTTAGACAAACTGCAATGATTACCTTGTAAGTCTGAGATTGCCTCTTGTGGCTGTCATGCAGACAGCCACTACAGGCCTTTCCTGATGGCTAACCAGGCCCGGACTGGCCATCGGGCACACCGGGCAAATGCCCGGTGGGCCGCGAAGACCGTGGGGCCGAGGCCGGCAGGGGAGATCACAGGATCTCCCCTGCCAGCCCCTGCAGGGCCAGCGCTACCCGAGCGCCAGCCCTGCATAGTGCCTCCATGGGCCGGTGGGGAGATCAAAGATCTCCCTCACCGGCCCAGAGACACTCGGGTGCGGCCGCCGGCTGGGGAGTGTGGGAGGGAGGGAGGCAGGAGAGAGGACCGGCGGAGCTCTAGCCAGCAGCTCCGCCGGGTCCTCTCGCGAGGTCTGAGCGTTGCCGCGTTACCGCGGCAACGCTCAGATCTCGCGAGAGTGAACTCTAGCCTGCAGGGGGCTAGAGTTCACTCTCACCACAGGACCACCAGGGAAGAATGGCAGCACGGCACCCCTCCTCCCCCCAGGCAGAATGGACCCCCCCTCCTCCCCCCAGGCAGAATGGACCTCCCAGGATAAAGGTAAGAAGGGGGGGGAGGGGGGGATATAACTTTTTTTTTTTTTTCTTAATACAAAAATATATTTAAATAAAATATACATTCACACTCACACACACACAGCACCCCCAAACACACACAGCACCCAAACACACACAGCACCCCCAGACACACACAGCACCCACACACAAACAGCACCCACACACAAACAGCACCCACACACACACAGCACCCACACACACACAGCACCCACACAGCACCCAAACACACACAGCACCCAAACACACACAGCACCCAAACACACACAGCACCCCCAGACACACACAGCACCCTCAGACACACACAGCACCCTCAGACACACACAGCACCCTCAGACACACACAGCACCATCAGACACACACAGCACACAGACACCCACAGCACCCACAGACACACACAGCACCCACAGACACACACAGCACCCACAGACACACACAGCACCCACAGACACACACAGCACCCAAATACACACAGCACCCAAACACACACAGCCCACACAAACACACACAGCCCCCACAGACACACACAGCCCCCAAATACACACAGCCCCCAAATACACACAGCCCCCAAATACACACAGCCCCCAAATACACACAGCCCCCACAAACACACAGCCCCCACAAACACACACAGCCCCCACAAACACACACAGCCCCCACAAACACACACAGCACCCAAACACACACAGCACCCCCAGACACACACAGCACCCAAACACACACAGCACCCAAACACACACAGCACCCCCAGGGGGTGCTGTGTGTGTCAGAGGGTGCTGTGTGTGTCTGAGGGTGCTGTGTGTGTCTGAGGGTGCTGTGTGTGTCTGAGGGTGTTTTTATGTGCCGTCACATTCTAGGTTTCTAATTTTCTTTGTCTGTTAACTCACTGAGGGTTATTTTATATATTATATATATATATAATATATAAAATAACCCTCAGTGAGTTAACAGACAAAGAAAATTACACAATAGTGGATGTTTTAAAATCTCACAAACCCCCAAACGATTATATTCAAGTTACCAGTTTTATGCAGCTTTTCTCTCTGCTACCATTTACAGATTATATTTTTATCAGTGTTGCGGTCTTTATCACTCATTCTAATTTGCCTACCTAAATAAAGGGGGGGGGGGGGTGGGAATAATATGTTTTGTATTGTTTTTTTTGTTGCATACAGGCTGTTTAAAGGCTCTTCTGTGTATTTATTTATTATGCGATGTGTACAAGTTGAACAGTTGTTTAATAAAAAATAAAAATACACACAGCACCCAAACACACACAGCACCCTGGGGGTGCTTTGTGTGTCAGAGGGTGCTGTGTGTGTCAGAGGGTGCTGTGTGTGTCAGAGGGTGCTGTGTGTGTCTGAGGGTGCTGTGTGTGTCTGAGGGTGCTGTGTGTGTCTGAGGGTGCTGTGTGTGTCTGAGGGTGTTTTTATGTGCCGTCACATTCTAGGTTTCTAATTTTCTTTGTCTGTTAACTCACTGAGGGTTATTTTTTTTATATTATATATATATATATAATATATAAAATAACCCTCAGTGAGTTAACAGACAAAGAAAATTAGAAACCTAGAATGTGACGGCACATAAAAACACCCTCACATACAGCACCCCTCTTACATACACACACTGCGCCCCTCACACATACAATACGTCTAAATATATATATATATATATATATATATACATACATACACACACACACACACACACACACTACAGCACCCCTCACACTGCACCACTACACACATTACGCTCCAGATACACGCTAGATCCCTTACCCTATATGCACTCTTAAGCCTCTACACACACACACACACACACACACACTCTCCTATACACACTGGGTCCTTTACACACTAGATCTCCTACACACACACACTACATTCCTTGTCAGCAAACACATACAACATTCTCTAAACACACCCTCTCTACAACCCCTACACACACTACGTCACCTATACACACACACTACAGCCCGTATGCACACACTCGCTACATCCCCTATAACACTATGCCCCCTATATACACACTCTCTACAGCCCCTAGCCACACATATTACACCACAAACACAAATTAAATTTACCTATTTACACAATACCACACCACACTCTACACACACGCAATCCCACAAGCACGCTCTAAACATATGCACCATACACTTTCCTGGCCCTTTTGTCCTCTGGTATCCCACTTGTGGAGACACCAGAGACAATTTAAAAGCAAACACAGCGCAAGCATGTTATTAAATTTGCTTGCGCTGCGCAGAACAAATTCAGGGCCTTTTTCTAATGCCAGAGCTCTTCAGCGGGGCTCTGCGCATTGAACCAACATGCTCACTTTGAGAGGGGGCGTGCTTGTCATTAGTGATGACAAAACACACCCTCTCTGGCCCCGCCCCCTTAGGGGGCCGCTCTGATTGAAAAAATGCCCGGGCCTAATTTTTTTCCCAGTCCGGCCCTGTGGCTAACTGACTTTTGATCCCCTAACCGATGCTCTGCAGGAGGATATCTAGGGTCAGTAAAATCCCTGTAGGAAGGCATATTGCGCTCGCAGCATTTTCCGCGCATATGCATTAGCCGGCCCCATTGGATGATGTTAATAGAGGCAGAGCGCCGACCCAGCACAGTGGGAGATCGACTTTGGAATCGGGTAAGTATTAAAATAAATTTTTAACACTTTAGGAGTCGTGGGTATGAGGGAGGGGAGAGGGGGTGGGACCAGAGGGTTCTGTAGTGTAAGGAATGCAACTTTGCATTCCAACTACAAAATCCCTTTAACCCCTTAAGGACACATGACATGTGTGACATGTCATGATTCCTTTTTATCCCAGAAGTTTGGTCCTTAGGGGGTTAAGTTAACTGCCCTGTCATGTCTCTCATCCCACCACATTTTCGTTATGCCTATTATATCATATTGCTTAATATATGCTATTGCCTCTAGTCCATAATTTAGTTATATAGGCTCCTTGCATTAGTAATAAAAACAGAGAACTGAGAACGGACAAAAGCTTAGAGAAACTCAGTAGCTTGCACTTAGGTAAATCCCCTCATGTTTCAAAATAGTTTTGCTCACTTGTGCCATTACAGAGAGAGCATATTCTGTAGCATATCAGACTGATCCAAACCACGAGGGCACTCCAGAACCGAAATACCAGCAAGTTCTCTCTGCACAAGAGATACAGGAACTCCAGATGATCATTTCGGCCTTCTTTGGGCCTCATCAACGAGGTGTAGCTGATATCCCTCTAGGCTCTTTCCACGTCTGGATTATCCTTTTAACTTGGGGAGAAACAACTTAATGCTTTGCAACAAATTTAGAGGATATGAGAACTCTGAGAATGGAAAAAAGCTTAGAGAAACTCAGTAGCTTGCCCTTTGGTAAATCCCTGCTCAGGTCTCAAAATAGTTTTTGCTAATTTGTGCCATTGCATTAGTAAGCATACATTAAATATTGTTATGAGCCACTTGAAGTATAAGTACATTTTTATTACATACCTCCTCTGTTCTGATCTTGCCCCTCCCACCGCCACGCCTTTGTGCTGAGTTAAATACCATCACCTGTTTGTCATATATTGATTATGTCGATTTCTGTGTCCTTCCTCCCTATTAGTAGTTTAAAGGGACACTGTAGGCACCCAGACCACTTAAGCTCATTGAAGTGGTCTGGGTGCAGTGTCCCTTTTGCACTTAGTGCTGCAATGTTAAACATTGCAGTTCTAGAGAAACTGCAATGTTTACATTGCAGCACTAAGTCAGCTCTAGTAGCTGTCTACCATACAGCCACTAGAGGGCTTACTGGTTTAAAACGGACCTTTAGTCCGGTATCTGACACTGGACGTCTTCATGCTCTGCATTAGGACCTCCAGCGTCAGTTTTTTCCCCATAGGAAAGCATTGATTTAATGCTTTCCTATGGGGAAGTCTAATGCGCGTGCGGATTTGCCTCATATGCACATTAGAGCCCGAAACTCAAATTAGCTTTATCATTGAGGGGATTAATATTATTCTTAAAAAACATTTTTTTCTGGTTTGAGGGGAAGTTTTATCTGCAAACAAGGGGTACCGCTATGGGGACCAGATTTGCCCCAAGTTATGCCACTCTGTTTATGGCACACTGGGAAGATCTTTTTATTCATTTTAATGATCTAATTGGTGCAAATCTGGTCCTCTATAGACGTTACATCGATGATGCATTTTTAATTTGGAAAGGGAGTGAGAAATCACTAAAAGGACTTTTTAACACCCTAAACGTTAATGAGTGGAATATTACCTTGACATACAAAATTAGTCGTCAGGAAATCAATTCCCTTGATCTGTCTATATATATAGAGGATCAAAAAATTAAAAGTAAAACTTACTTTAAATCTGTAGATGTTAATAGCTTCATAGATTCTGACATTTGCCATTTTAAGCCATGGCTTAATAATATTCCAAAGGGACAAATGTTAAAAGAACAATTTCAAGAGAAGGGATATAAGAATGCCCCTCTGGAGAAAACTTTTAAAGAAATTGAAAAAATAGATAGAAAACAACTCCTGCAGTATAAAAGTAAAGGGGCCCCTCGATTTGAAGAAGAAAAAGTACCACTCATTTTTAATTTTTGTACCAATAATAATAATGTAAGGGAAATCATAAATCGGAATTGGCATATTTTAAAAACAGATGAAAAATTGACCAGTTTTATTGAAGAGAAACCAAGGATTATTTTTAGGGGTGCTAGGAATCTAAAGCAAGTTCTAACAAAAAGTTTTTTAGATATAGAGAAAGAAAATAATAGTTTTTTTAAAACAACCAAAGGGTTTTTATTTTTGTAGGGAATGTAGGGGGTACAAACATAGGAAAGAGACAAATAAAAAAGTTTTAAAGTTCATGTCCAATGCTACAAAGAAAGAGTATAAAATTAACTCATTTATCTCCTGTAACAGTAAGGACGTTATCTATATGTTAATTTGCCCTTGTGGCCTCCAGTACATAGGGAGAACCTCACGCCATCTTAAAATTAGAATTAGGGAACACATTTATAATATCAATCAAAAATTTGTAAACCACAGTGTTTCCAGACATTTTATGGAATGTCATAATAGTGACCCAAAAGGTTTGGAGTTCATAGGATTAGAGAAGGTGAAAGTCCATTGGAGAGGAGGAGATAAGGAAAACTTATTAAATAGGACAGAAATGAAATGGATTTTTAACATGGACACCTTAATGCCACAGGGATTGAATGTGGATTTTGAAATCACCCCGTACATATGAATTTTAAAAGGAACTGTAATAGACAATTTTAATTATTAATTTTTAATTATTGATTGAATTTTTTTTTATAGTATTATTTTTTTTTAAAAATGAGATCACGAAAAGCCCGGATTAAAATGGGATTTTTACTGATTTATCCCTATTAGAATATTAGGGATATAATTTAGAGGTGATTTAAAAAAAAGGACCCCTCCCCCTCTCCCCTCTTCTTTTATTAATGTATTTAAAATACTGTTAAGTCATTAATACTTTGTATTTATTCAGTATAAGATTTTAATACAGGTTTTCTTTTTCTCCTCTCTCCCAAATAAAATATTTTTGAGGTTAAAACATTGATATTCTTTTCATGATGAGGATGACAGTATAGTATAGTATGTTCCTTGTTAAGAAGGATTAGTTTTCCTATTGTTTATGTAATTTATTAAGTTTTAGATATTGTTTGTGTATATATGTTAAGCCTGTATTAATTTATTCAAGATAAGAGATTGCCCTTTTGTGCCGAACTGGAAAAGACATATTAGTTGTGGGCAAAAGTAGTGGGATCGGAGGAAGATCTGTCCCATAATATATACGTCACGACGTGATGACGAAGGTAACGTCGTGACGTCAGTGAAGAGAGACGGAAGCCGCAGGGATGCAAATTAGACTGAAGCATGCGGCCATGACGTCGGGATTCAGGACGGAAACGCCATCACGCCAGGACGGCGAAAAAGGCGCCAAATTCGAAGATATTTAAGCCGCAAGATTGCAAGGTGAAAACAGGACTTTTGAAAAAGGCTGTAGCCGAAACGCGTTAAGTCTTATTTTATGCGGTATGGAGGAGAAGGAGGAACTTTGACCCAGCGCTGAGGGACATTGACGCTGGGATCAGGTAAGTAAATAAAGTCTTTAACCCTCTATTCACTGAGGAGGGGGGGCACAAAGGAGGGTGGAGGCAGGTGGAGCAATAGTGCCAGAAATACAGCTATTCCTGACACTATAGTATCCCTTTAAAGTCTACTCCTACCATCTAGCCATCCTGCTCCCAAGCACAGCAGACCCTCTTCCGTTTATGTGCAATACATCATGGCTATAAGCCACTCAAGCGCAGAAGGAGCCTAGTGCTTGTCTAGAAAGCCAAAACCCTGCTTCCTAGACACAAATTTAGCCATGCATTATAGTCTCCCTAATCTTCAGCTACCTTTCTACTGTAGCACGAGGCAAAGGTAAATCTCTGAAAATGCTACCTTGGAAGTCCTTTTCTTTAGTATACTTCCCATTCATAGAACTCATTTTTAGGACCCTCCATCTTCCTCTGACTTTTTCATTAGTACCAATATGGACCATGACTGATGGGTCATCCCCAATGTCTCCCAATAACCCATCCACTCCGTCACAATTAAATATTATTATTCAAGAGAAAGTTGGTTTATAACATTGTAAGCATATAACACTGGGTCTGTAATGTATAATATAAACAGTATGAATTTAATTGCATTATATGTATATTAATATGTAAATATGACTTTTTTTCCAAGTACTTATGCAGATAATAGTTTCTTAACAGAAGATCTCACGGTTTCCTGTACTTCTGTGTTCCGTAAGCTATAGATGATTGGGTTTAGCATTGGGATTACCATTGTATAAAAAACAGAGATCACTTTGTTTTGTGTAACAGAATAACCAGAGGGTGGACGAAGGTACACGAAAAAAATTGTCCCATAAAAAATGGAGACACACAAAAGGTGGGAACTACATGTTGAAAAAGCTTTCTGTTTGCCTTCAATGGATCGAATCTTGATTATGGTAAAGAAAATGTAGGTATAGGAAGCCAAGATAACTAGAACAGAAACAAACCCTAGTACAAATACCATAACAAATATAATGGTTTTGTTTATGTAGGAATCTGAACATGCGAGCTCCATTAGAGGAGGGATATCACAATAAAAGTGGTTGATTGTATTAGGTCCACAGAAAGGTAAAGTTATAGTAGTATAGGTATCAATTCCTGCAGTGAGGAAACCACCAGTATATACAGCAGTAAGAAGAAGTATACATGTAGTCCTGTTCATTATTACTATATATAGAAGAGGGTGACATATAGCTACATAGCGATCATATGCCATTGCAGACAACATGTAGCTTTCAGTGCTGGCAAAAAATGTAAAAAAGTACAGTTGAAATGCACATCCAATAAAAGAAATGGATTTTCTCTGTAAAAACATATCATGCAAAAATTTTGGAGTAACAGCAGTAGAATAACAAAGATCACAGGCAGACAAGTTACTAAGAAAGAAATACATTGGGCTGTGCAAGTCAGAAATTACTGTGATTATAACAACGATGCCAATATTTCCAAAAGCAGTAATAATATATATCAACGAGAATAAAACAAAAAGGAATATTTGCATGTTTGGATTGTTGGTAACTCCTAAAAGGATAAACTCGCTTACAGTAGTCTGGTTTCCTTTTTCCATATGTTTGAGATATGTAAAAATGACAGCAGTAACAGCTATAAAAATAATTAATGAAATTAATAATGAATGAAACAACCAAATGCCAGTGCTTATCAAGTTTGCTACCAGCAAACATAGTTTCCCATTGCTTTTAGTGATTTTACACAACATACATGCTCATTAACTCATCATTTAAATCCATATATTTTTTTTATCCCCTTTACTAAAGGAGTACGTTTTGATTGAAAAAAATAGCATAGCATTTATTTGAAGCAAGGGGTGTATAGATAGCACATAAACATATCAAAACGCTGCAATTTTATTTATAGATTGATTTGCAGACAAAGTTAAAATGTTATTTATATGTACCCTCCAGTATGTGTTGGATATGTGTGCCACTTCCCCCTAATGCTAAGATAATGCAGGGAAGCCAGCATCAATATGAGGAAATTAGCTACAAAGTTGCTTAGACACGCATGGGGAACTACTTTCAGCTTCTGATACATCAGTCTAGACCAGGGCTTCCCAAACTTTTATGGGCCGAGACCCACTTTTCAAAACGGTAATTTTTCGAGACCCACTTGCTTTTAATGCGTATTTTAAAAAGTGAACACCATGGCAATCGGCTTCAGAGGCATACAATTGGCACACCATGGCAAACCGCTTTAGAGGCATACAATTGGCAAACTATAGCAATCCGCTTTAGATGCATATAATTGGCACACCATGGCAATCAGCTTTAGATGCATACAATTGGCATACCATGGCAATCAGCTTTAGATGCATAAAATTGGTACATTATGGCAGCTTTAAAGACATAAACTTGGCACACCATGGCAATCAGCTTTAGATTAGAGATGTCACGAACAGTTCGCCGGCACATAGCTTGTTCGCGGTCGCCGCAGCGGGCGAACATATGCGATGTTCGGTCCGCCCCCTATTCTTCATCATTGAGTAAACTTTGACCCTGTACCTCACAGTCAGCAGACACATTCCAGCCAATCAGCAGCAGACCCTCCCTCCCAGACCCTCCCACCTCCATGACGAATAGGGGGCGGACCGAACATCGCATATGTTCGCCCGCCGCGGCGACCGCGAACAAGCTATGTTCGCCGGCTAACAGTTCCTGGCGAACTGTTCAGGACATCTCTACTTTAGATGCATAAATTTGGCATATCATGGCAATCACTTTTAGATGCAAAAACTTGGCACATCATGGCAATCAGCTTCAGAAGCATACAATTGGCACACCATGGCAAACAGTCAGATGCATAAAATTGGCACACCATGGCAATCAGCTTTAGATGCATAAAATTGGCATAACATGGCCGTTTTAGAGGTATAATTTTGATATATCATGGCAGTTTTAGAGGCAGGAACTTTACACATCATGGCAATCAGTTTTAGAGACATACAACTGCTTACTCACAGACTCAGAATCAGAAATGCTGTTGTCCTGCTCTTTCATCCAGGCACCTCACGTTGATTATCCTAGTGGTGGAACTAATGTAGAGAGGACCCTGGTGCAAGATTTCTGGGCCCCCATCTAGTGAAAGTGTGGAAAAAAGGTAGATCTCCATCTATCGGAGAACTTCAACAATAATATGCCAGATGGAGATCTACCATTTGCACATCATTGCAGGGTTATATTTGTGAGCAGTGTTTGAATGTAAGCATGGTTTTGTATTAAGTATATGTGTGCATGTATGGGTGTATTTGTATGTACTGTTGCTATTGGAATGTAGTGGTGTACTTGCTTGTAATGTTTGCGTCTGAATGCAGGGGTGTTTGTATATGTAGGACTGTAGTGTAGGACTTTAAATGCAGGTGTGCTTTTTGTGTGTAGTGTTGGTGTTTGTAGATCATTTTAGTGTTTTAATGCAGGGGTGTGTTTGTATGTAATGTTTGTGTTTGATTGCAGTGTGTGTGTGTGTGTGTGTGTGTGTGTGTATGTGTAGTGGATGCAGTGTGTGTATATTGTGTTCATAAAATATACATATACACAATGTGTGTTTCAATGTAAGCATGTTTTTTGTATGGAGTATGTGTGCAGTGTATACACACACACACAGACACACAAATACACACATTGACACAGCGATACACACAATGACACTTAGTTTTTCACACACAGATACACAGACACTCATGTACACAGATACACACAGACACAAAAGGACACGCAGAGACAGGAGGGGAGGGTGACAGTGTGGGAGGGAGTGTGTGTACTGGTAACATTGTGGGGGGCAGTGTGAGAAAGGGTTACAGTGGGTGGGCAGGGGGAAAAAGGGTTACAGTGGGCAGGCAGGGAGAGAAAGGGTAACAGTAGGCAGGCAGGGGGAGAAAGGGTTACAGTGTGGGAGGGGGCAGGGGGAGAAAAGACGACAGTGGGGGGGCAGGGGGAGAAAAGACGACAGTGGGGGGCAGGGGGAGAAAAGGTTACAGTGTGGGGAGAGGGGCAGGGAGAGAAAGGGGGGTTACAGTGGGGGGTAGACAGAGAAGGGGTTACAGTGGGGGGAGGGGGCAGGGAGAGAAGGGGTTACAGTGGGGGGGTAGGCAGAGAAGGGGTTACAGTGGGGGGAGGGGGCAGGGAGAGAAGGGGTTACAGTGGGGAGGGGAGGCAGAGAAGGGGTTACAGTGGGGAGGGGAGGCAGAGAAGGGGTTACAGTGGGGAGGGGAGGCAGAGAAGGGGTTACAGTGGGGGGTAGGCAGAGAAGGGGTTACAGTGGGGAGGGGAGGCAGAGAAGGGGTTACAGTGGGGAGGGGAGGCAGAGAAGGGGTTACAGTGGGGGGTAGGCAGAGAAGGGGTAACAGTGGGGAGGGTAGGCAGAAAAGGGGTTACAGTGGGGGGAAGGGGGGCAGGCAGAGAAGGGGTTACAGTGGGGGGAGGGGGAAGGCAGAGAAGGGGTTACAGTGGGGGGAGGTGGAGGGCAGAGAAGGGGTTACAGTGGGGAGAGGGGGGCAGGTAGAGAAGCGGTTACAGTGGGGGGGAGGGGGGCAGGCAGAGAAGGGGTTACATTGGGGTGGGGGCATTGTTTGGGCTCTGTGCCCTACCTTCTTTAAACATCCCTGGTTGTCCAGTGTCTCCCTGGTGGTCCGGTGGGGTAACTCTCCGGTCTGAGCTCCGCCGGGTGCAGAGCTGCAGACTGTGTAATAAAAGCCTTGCGAGCACCAAGAGTGTTGCCATGGTAACGCTCTGGGAGCTCGCGAGACTTTTATCGCACGGTCTGCTGCTCTGCACCCGGTGGAGCTGCAGACCGGAGGTGCTGGGCAGACTGATTGGAGGGAGCCCGGCTGCATACAGAGCAAGCTGCCGGACTCCCTCCTGGTGTCAGTCTGCTTGCCTAACTCCCTGGCGGCCCTGGATGTGTGGGTCAGCACGACCCACTGGGAATCGCCCTGCGACCCACACTTTGGGAGCCGCTGGTCTAGACAGAATGTACCACCCGGAACTAATTCCTTGTTTTCCAGGAAGTAATACATCATTCTTATGAGGTGGTTTAACAAAGGGTGGCCTGTCACACAATAGCATTGCTGTAGCTCAAATTGTATCTCATCTTCCTAAATGGAGTAACAACTGCCACTAGCGGCCCTATTATCGTCCAGGTCTCACGCCCAATTGTGGAGTCAACGCCAATGGCACATTTACCAAAATTTCAAATGGATAACAATGGCCACTTTAATTTTAGGAGTGTGAGTGGTAGTGTAGTCAGGCTAGAGATTGTTTCAGGAACATTTAGGAGACTTCCTAATTACAATTTATGCACCTAAAGTGAAATTTAGAGCAAGAACAATGTATCCTATTTACACAGACTGATTTCTAAACACATTTATCATAGGTTAAAGACACATTATTGTAAGTATTGTTGCCGTGGAACTCACTTATACACTCAGACACTCCAACCATATAGAGCTCATAGAAAAGAGGGATAAAAGAGTGCGACAGAAGGACTTCGGACAAAAATAGGGACTGTCCCTCCTAAATAGGGACACTTGGTAGGTATGCAGTGGAGTGGTAGGAAGCTAGACTGTGAATTGCCCTGTGCTGTTCCAAAAATTGTTCCAGCATATCTAAAGTAGAGTTCCACTGCGTGATGACATCTTGTGGTGTGAGGGAAGCCCTTTTTTATCTTCAGTAAAGCAGTATGTTAACTTCCACATGCAATAACAGCAAAATGTACATAGAGTAATAACATTGTAACTCAATTTAACATCTGCTTTAAATAACTCACTATATAAATAAAAAGGAGGAATTCCGCACTCTTATCAAAATCCTGGTTTAACCACACCTGGGGTTCGCTACCCCTACCGAAAAATTGTGGTCCAGGCACTCAAGGATCAGTTAAACAGCAGGTTTATTTGGAAAAGTGCAACGTTTCGATATCCAAGAGATCTTAAATAACTCACTAGACAGAGCGTTGCTAGCAGTGTTTATTTCAAATCGTAATTGGAGATTCAAGGTTTTCATGAAATTGATAACCAGCAGGTTACATCATAAGAAAAAACACCAAGAATTCCCATGAAGAAAAGCACGTCTAGCGCATAAATATGATAAAAATTGATAAACGCCAGCCAGACCAGTTCACCATATCTCTTTCATTCTTATCAGTGGATATTTTAATATAATTTACCTTGCTTTACTGCAGTCTAAGCACCAAAACCACTACACCATACATTTGTCAGAGAACACACCTCTAATAGCTGTCAGACATGAAACAGGAGGCACTACTAGTTTAAAACACGACTCCACTGCCCAAATGCAAAGAAAAATATAGTTTGGTAGATATATCCCAAATGACATTGTTCCCTAAAAATATGCATTCGTGTGTTGTGGTTATACCTAAAGTTTGCAAAGGCTGCAATTATCTTGTCTGCAGCCTTTGCAAGCCATCTGCCCAGACTTTCTGTAGCTGTCCAATCACAAACTTTCCAATGAAACTCAAGCTTTGCAAGGCAGATGCTCTGGACAATATCCTGCCTCTTGAGTTATTCACGGAATCAACTCAGGAAGTAACTTCATCAGTTGTCTGATTGACAGCCAGGGAGTGTAACAAGGTTAATTTATAAAAGTGTAAATTTCGATTGAAACCTGCACGTTTTGTAATGACAAAAAGAGGACACACTCTTTACACATCAAGCATTTCAGCAAGCTAAAGTTATTTAGGGGTCCAGAGCGACCCTTTAAGACCTTCAAATTTTAAAGATATTAATTTTTGTTCTTACTGAATGTGTGGAATTACATGTTTCTCCATAAGAAGCAACACATTGACAGGGATGGTGCACATGTCAAGATTTGACAAAGATCATCAAAGATCATCAAGGATGATTATCTATTTATTTATTTTAATTTTAAAATGGGAACCCTGAATCTAAATCATTAAAGGGATCCTATAGTGCCAGGAAAATAAACCCGTTTTTCTGGCACTTTATGCTCCTGGAGTGCCCCCTCCCGTGGGGCTGAAGGGGTTAAAAACGCTTTAGTCACTTACCTGAATCCAGCGCTGATATCCCTTGGTGCTGGGTCAGGCTCCACCCACCCTACTCCCCCGCTGACGTCAGCAGTCGGGGGAGACCTTATGCGCATGCGTAGAAAATGCCGCGCACGCATTAGACCTCCCCATAGGAAAGCATTATTCAATGCTTTCCTATGGGGAAAATCTGACTGTGGAAGTCTGTGAAGACGTCCAGCATCAGATAATCTGTTAGATCTGTTAGACGGTCACAGAGGGCAGACTTAGAGCTGCAATGTAAACATTGCAGTTCTTTGGAACTGGAATGTTTTACATTGCAGCACTAAGTGCAAAAGGATCACAGCACCCAGACCACTTCAATTAGCTGAAGTGGTCTGGGTGCCTACAGTGCCCCTTAAAGCAACACTCTAACAATTGAAATAATTACATTTACATGTACTGTTAGATTGTTACTTTAAAATTCTGTCTTGCTTACACTGTCCCTGTATAATTATTATTTTATTCCTAGCACATTAAAATATAATCTAATCTAATACCCATAATGAGAATATAAAGTGTCTGGTAGAATACTAAAAACCATGAATACATAGATTAATACATCATTTATAGTTCACACTAGCAATGCATTCCCTCAGTAGACTTGCATAGTGGCTCCATATATTTCTAGCATAATGTGTCTTAATGATAGCTGCAGAAACCACAACAAGCTATTTCTTCTATTTATTACCAACAGAGACATTCAATGTCTCCAGATCTTAACCTTAAAAACAGTGAGTTGTGAGAATTATGTGCCAGTCAATTTCAATGATTACTGATAGTCTACGCTAAACCCAGGCTGTTAACTTTCAGCTAACTTCCTCTTTGTACAATTAATACTACCAGCATTAAATATAGATCTTAAATAAAAATGATATATCAAATAAAATTTTTATCTGTATGTATATAATTATTTTATATATATATATATATATATATATATATATATATATATATATATATATATATATATATATATAGTGCATCCTTACCTCATTTCTCTTCTACCTTGTTTTGCCTAAATGAGCTTCTAATCATTCTTTTATATTATTGGTTCGATCTCTAGGGATGCAAGCTCGTGGGTGTATTCTGAATGAATCTGTGTTTTGTGTGAGGTCTTTAATCTTTTAATCTATTAAGGACTTTTGTTGAACCATAATTTACCTCTTTCACCATAAGTGCACAACACTTCGCATATCAAATATTTATATATGAACCACAATTAAAAATGAATAAAATCTAAACAAGTAAATAAGTGTAAGTAATGAAGATTTTTTTTCAGGTTCAGCATGGCATTCTTTTGTGTGAACGGTGGAGGCAGAGCCCAACCAGTTTTTGTTGCAATAAAAAAAATAATTAAACTATACACTTTTTTTTTATATTGGGCTTTTTAATTTTTTCGTGTAAACTATTGCATTTGAGATATATCTGATCAAACATGCTGTTTAAGTCATTTTAATATTATAATAGTTTTATAGCTTAATATAGTTCCCCTCACCTCCCACTTATAATGCCCCTCTATTGCTGCTAGGGAGGTTAAAAAAAAGTATAACCAAATAGATATACAAAACAGTAAATGATAGGGGGTGTAGCCGAGCAGCTGACCAAGACGGCAAAGAATACATGCACTTTAAAGAAATATTCACCATAATTTTGAATGGGCTTCTAAAACGTGTAGCGGATACGCACATTGTTCAGTGCACACAGAGCATTAAGGCCTAGGGGTCCACAAGATGTTCCACCCGGAGATGTCATGTTGCTTATTCTACTAGTCTCTAATGAAGAAAATCTTGCAAGCTGCATGGGACTCCATAATAATCATCAATTACAGTTATTACCAGACCTTTGCCCTGGTACACTGGGGTAAAAGACAGGCACTCACAGGGCCGGCCTTAGGGATGTGCGAGCTGTGCAGCCGCACAGGGCACCATGGAGCAGGGGGCACCATGCGGCCAACACAGCTCGCATATGGCTGGGTTACAGGAGTTCAGGGGAGCTAAAGCAGGTAACTGGGTGGAGGATTTTATTATTCTCCATCCTGGACTAATGTAAAAATAGCATGGCAGTGGGGGCAGGGCTTACCGAGCGAAAGAGCTAGTCAGATGCGGAGGCGGGGCTACAATGGCAGCAGGGGCAGAGTTAAAAGCATCCATTAACCGATGGCTTGTAACTGCTGCACAGGAAGCGGGAAGCAGGAAGCAGGAAGGAGTCCCTGCTTTCACAACAACTAATTTCCAGGAGCTGCACTGCCTCCATTGCCCCCCTACCATCCCATATGTGGCGTACATACCGGGGTCGCAGGGGTAGCGGCTGCGACTGGGCCCGGGCCTCCAGGGGTTCCGGACGCCCTTCGACCCGGTATACACGCCAGTGTGGCCACATTTTGCCAGCCTCTTCTCCCGGGGGGCCCGTGAGGGAGCACTCTCCCCTGAGTGCTCTCTGCCCAGCTCCCTCGCTCGCACCGCACTGATGCCGGAGCATGACGTCATATTCCGGCTCCAGCATCAGTACGTGGCACGTGAGGGAGCTGGGCAGAGAGCACTCAGGGGAGAGTGCTCACTCGCGCCCCCGCCAGGCCGCCCAGCAGCCCAGCAGCCCCACTGGACCCCAGGGACAGCAGGAATCCCCACAGCACTCCCAAAAGGTAAGGAAGCTGGGGGATTAAATTAAAAAAATAAATAGGTGAGTGTGTATGTGTGTTAGTGTGTGTGTGTGTGCAGTGAGTGTGTTACTGTGTGTGTTAGTTTGTGTGTGTCTGCTAGTAAGTGTCAGTAAGTGTGTTAGTGAGTGTTTCTGTGTGTGTTTGTGTGTCTGGTATTGAGTGTGTGTCTGCTAATGAGTGTCAGTGTGTGTGTGTCAGTGAGTGTTTGTGTTACTGAATGTGTTAGTTTGTGTGTGTCTGTTAGTGAGTGTGTGTTTGTCAGTGAGAGTGTATGTGTGTCTGTCACTGAGTGTGTGTCTGTCAGTAAATGTGTGTGTCTGTTAGCTAGTGTGTATTTACCTTTTTCCAGCACCGGGCTCCCTTGGCGCTGGGGATCTCTCCGCCCCGATCCGCCTCTCAGCTCCAAATGCACATGCACGCATTCAAACCGCCCATAGGAAATCATTACTCAATGCTTTTCTATGGACGTCAAGTGGATTTACGGAAGCACCTCTAGCGGCTGTCAGTGAGTTCTCTGAAACTGCTATGTTGTCAGCTGCAGGGTTAAAACTAGGGGGACCTGGCACCCAGACCACTTAATTGAGCTGAAGTGATCTGAGTGCCTATAGTGGTCCTTTAAGTGTATCTGCATGCACTGGCGGCACACCGCGGTCGCAGGGGTCGCACCCCTGCGACCAGGTGCCCGCCTCCATGTGTAGTGGCACTGGCCCGCGCAGAGTAACCGCGTGTGCAGTGGGGGGCGCCCACGGATCAATTTTCGCACCAGTGCCCCATGGATCTTGTGTACACCACTGCATCCCATAATGGAAAGAGGTAACTGTGTGTGTGACTGTCTGAATGTGTGTGACTGTCTGCATGTGTGTCACTGTCTGCATGTGTGTCACTGTCTGCATGTAAGTGTGTGTGTCAAACTGCCTGTAACTGAACTTTTGTGACTGTCTGCTTGTGTGTCACTGTCTGCCTGTAACTGTGTCTGACTGCCTGTAACTGAACATTTGTGACTGTCTGCTTGTAATTGTGTGTGTGTGTGTGTGACTGTTTGCCTGTACCTGTGTGTGTGACTGTATGCCTACAACTGAGTGTGTATGAGTGTGTTACTGTCTGCCTATAACTGTGTGTGTGTGTGTGTGCGTGTGACTGTAATGCAGGGGAAGCAGAATGGCACCTCTGACTTGCACTTCTGTTGGCTGCAGACCATAAGTAGCTGTCTTCCACTCTCTGGCCAATCAGTACATTGCCGTGGATTACCAGAGGAAAGCTCTGAGACTGTAAATGCCTGAGTTCGCTAAACAGTTACTCATAGTCTGCACCCGGTGAAGGGGCAGATCAGATTCCCAGCAAACTGGAACACCAGATATATCAACATTCCTGTCTCACTGCAAGTTAACAGGGAAGGGGGAATTAATATTTGTTTTTAAATAATTTTTAATTAAATAAATCTCCTATACAAACACTACACTACTATACACACACACATACATGTATGAAGGTGTATGAACGGGGAGAATGGGGAGGGGGGCGCTGTGAAGATTTTTCACATCGGGCACCTAATGGCTTAAGATCGGCCCTGTTGACACACACTCTAGTGATGCAAAAGATCAGGTACCCCAGCTTTTTCCAACTGTCCTAGTCATTTTCACCCCTGTGGGACACTGGTCAGTGCCAACCACTGGTACCTTACCGCGCTCTCACCGGTACTCTGCCGCTAAATCTGCTCCAACTGCCACCCATCAATATGCGCTGGCAGGAGTGCTTTGATATTCACCACCCTTTAGCTGAATTCCCAGATCAGGCTTTGCCCCAACATCGGAACAGGTCCACGATGGAGTCTACAAGACCCGAAGGAGTGCCACACTAGTTGCTACACTTCTCCTCACCACCTATGAGCAAATGCTTTACAACCATAGCCTGCCGCTCATGCTTGGTCACTGGGATCTCAACCTTAACAATCAAACTTTTCCACACCTGGCTCCACAGCAGAGGGGCCTACAACCTTGGCTAGTACCAGGGGAGTTCAGCCAATTTCCGCAGTCTCCGCTTACAATATGAGCTTCAGAGTCTCCACCCCCCACGCTCCATGTTTCTCTCTTGAACATGCTATGAGATTATCTATTTGCTGCCACCTGCTGGTTCATAAGTATATCATAGCACTCTGAAGATTGGGTTCACCTAAACACTGTTCCACTACTTTGAAATATAGTTTTGAATACTGCTCCACTTTTATCTTATTTTTTTCTACTCTATACAGCCTAGAACTCTGGAAGCGTATTGCATGGTCCTAATTTTGGCAGGTGGCACCAGGGCATGGTTATATTGTAGATACCGAAAAGTCAGGGTTCTGTGCATAATCTTCCTTTTTAGGCTATGTTCTGAGTGTAAGCAGGGGGTGTAAAGGAAGGGGGGGGGGTAGGGTTTACTGCATCAGGGCAACCCCAGGCCCTTCTCTGCTGGGGGATTTTGGTGGGAGATGGGGGTCTCTTCTTTTTTTGTAATTGGGGGCCCCTGTTTCGCTTTTGATTCTCCACAGTTGGCTGGGTATGGGAGGGGAGAATGTGATGCCTTGTTGGTACGGAGCAGGGGTTGGTAACAGGGGCGGACTGAGAACCCTCAGGGCCCCCGGGCAAAATAAATCAAGGGCCCCCTTACAGGCCCCACCCATACTCCGCAGCAAGCGCCACCCATGTCCCGCCTCCATGCACCGCCTCCAGCCACACCCTACACAATCTTTAGACACAAGGAACAAAAGTGCAATATCCCTTCGAGGCCCCAGTAGATACTACAATTGAGGGCTAATGGGCCATGGAGGGGGGTCTTTCTAGCAGAGGCTATCTCAGTGTCCTTTAGAGAGTGTGTTAGAAAGAATCCCCTCCAGGCCCTATTAGAGACTACAATGGAGTCTAATAGGCTTTGAAGGGGGTCTTTCTAACAGAGACCATCTCAGTGTCCCTGCTGGAAACAGTCGCCTCCAGGCCCCAGTAGAGACTACAATTGAGGGCTAATGGGCCATGGAGGGGGGGAGCATTCTAGCAGAGGCTATCTCAGTGTCCTTTAGAGAGTGTGTTAGAAAGAATTTCCTCCAGGTCCCATTAGAGACTACAATGGAGTCTAATGGGGCCTGGAGGGGGGTCTCCCCAACACTCTGGTTCCTATTCACAATATAGCAACACAACATAGCTCGCTGATACCTAGGCCAAGTTTGCTCCTCTTACCTTAATTACTGTTGCTGGCTGGCAGTCTGTGGGCTTGCTGGAAGGCTGTGGGCTTACTGGCTGTGGCTGGCAGGCTGTGGGCTTCCTGGCAGGCTGTGGGCTTGCTGGCTACTGCCGGCAGGCTGTTGGCTTGCTGGCTGTGGCTGGCAGGCTTTGGCTTGCTGGTTGTGGCTTGCTGGCTGGCAGGCTGTGGCTTGCTGGCTGGCAGGCTGTGGCTTGCTGGCTGTGGGCTTGCTGGCTGTAAGCCTAACTGGTGGCCTGTGGGCTGGCTGGCTGGCTGGCTACTGGCCAGCCTGTGGGCTGGCTGGCCGGCCTGTGTGCTGGCTGGCTGGCTGCCCGGCTTGCTGGCTACTGGGGCACTTGTAGATTATTTAATGAAATAATCCATGCACAATAACCACTACTGCTCTGTGTAGTTGTTATGGTGCCAGGAGGGCCGGGCCCCCTTCCCAGGGTAAGTAGTGAAACCGTTTAAGAACAGTTTGACAACTTACCTGGGGTCTGCTGGGATATGAGGCTGTAGTAGGGTATAGGAGCAGTGGTGCAATGTGTAAGGGGTGCAGTGTGTGTGAAAGGTTCAGTGTGTGTGAGGGGGTGTAGTGTGTGAATGTGTAGGGTGTGTGGGGCACTGTGTGTATGCAGGGCCGGACTGGCCCACCGGGATACCGGGAAATTTCCCGGTGGGCCGCGGCACCTGGGGGCTGCTCTGGCAATGTATGTGCCACCGGGTGGCTGGTCTGGTGGCACATACTCTGAGGGGGCCGGCCGGCGGCCGCATTCCACGCTGGAGCCGCCGGACCGGGTGGCAGCCTCGCCGGTCCGGCGGCATTTCTAATGCTGGGGGCTGAGCCTGAAGGAGGAGGGAGGAGCATGTCTCTGTACCATGCTCCCTCGCGGTTCCCACAATTCACAGCACAGGAACCGTGAGGGAGCATGGTACAGAGACATGCCTCTCCCTCCTCCTTCAGGCTCAGCCCCCAGCATTAGAAATGCCGCCAGACCGGCGAGGCTGTAGCGTGGAACGCGCTGCCCCCCCTGACTCCTCTCAGGTAGGGGGGTGGGGGGGCAAGAAAGAGACAGAGGGGGAGGGAGAATGGGGGGGGGTGCAAGAAAGACAGAAGGGGAGGGAGAATGGGTGGGGGTGCAAGAAAGAGACAGAGGGGGAGGGAGAATGGGGGGGTGCAAGAAAGAGACAGAGGGGGAGGGAGAATGGGGGGGTGCAAAAAAGAGACAGAAGGGGAGGGAGAATGGGGGGTTGCAAGAAAGAGACATAAGGGGAGGGAGAATGGGGGGGTGCAAGAAAGAGACAGAAGGGGAGGGAGAATGGGGGGGTGCAAGAAAGAGACAGAAGGGGAGGGAGAATGGGGGGTGCAAGAAAGAGACAGAGGGGGAGGGAGAATGGGGGGTGCAAGAAAGACAGAGGGGGAGGGAGAATGGGGGGGTGCAGGAAAGTGACAGAAGGGGAGGGAGAATGGGTGGGGGGTGCAAGAAAGAGACAGGGGGAGGGAGAATGGGTGGGGGGTGCAAGAAAGAGACAGAGGGGGAGGGAGAATGGGTGGGGGGGTGCAAGAAAGAGACAGAGGGGGAGGGAGAATGGGTGGTGGGGGGTGCAAGAAAGAGACAGAGGGGGAGGGAGAATGGTTGGTGGGGGGTGCAAGAAAGAGACAGAGGGGGAGGGTGCAAGAAAGAGACAGAGGGGGAGAGAGAATGGGTTGGGGGTGCAAGAAAGACGTGTGGGGGGGTGCAAGAAAGAGACAGGGGGTGCAAGAAAGAGACAGGGGGAGGTGCAAGAAAGAGACAGGGGGGTGCAAGAAAGAGACAGGGGGAGGTGCAAGAAAGAGACAGGGGGGTGCAAGAAAGAGACAGAGGGGGCGGGAGAGTGCCACAGGGAAAGGAGGGAGAAAGAGGCAGAGGGGGGAGAATAGAGAGACAGGGGAAGAGATATGTGGGGGAGAGAGAGAGACACACATGGAAAGGGGGGAGAGATACAGAGGGGAAGAGATATGTGGGGGAGAGAGACAGATGGGAAGAGATGTGTGGGGGAGAGAGAGACACGTGGAAAGAGGGGAGAGAGACAGAGGGGAAGAGATATGTGGGGGAGAGAGAGGGAAAGGGGGGAAAGAGACAGAGGGGGAGAGATATGTGGGGGAGAGAGGGAAAGGGGGGGAAAGAGACAGAGGGGAAGAGAGATGTGGGGGAGAGAGAGGGAAAGGGGGGGAAAGAGACAGAGGGGAAGAGAGATGTGGGGGGGAGAGACACAGGGAAAGGGAGGAGAGAGACAGAGGGGAAGAGATATGTGGGGGAGAGAGAGGGAAAGGGGGGGAAAGAGACAGAGGGGAAGAGAGAGACAGGGAGAAAGGAGAGAGACACACAAGGGGAGGGGGAAGAGAGAAACAGAGGGAGAAAGGAGAGACACACACAAGGGGAGGGGAGAAAGGCAGAGGGGGAAGAGAGAGACTGGGAAGGAGAGGGGAGACTCCTCTCCCCCCCCCCCCACGAGGCTCTCCCCTGGTGGTCGCAGTGTTGAAAGTGAACTCTAGCCCCATAGACACACTACCCCCACACACACACCATACACATGCACACATTGCCCCCCACACACATTCACAGCCCCCCACACACACATTCACAGCCCCCCCATACACACATTTCCCCACACACCCTACGCATTCACACACTGCACCCCCCCCCCACACACACACATACACTGAACCTTTCACACACACACACTGCACCCCTCACACATTGCACCACTGCTCCTATACCCTACTACAGCCCCATATCCCAGCAGACCCCAGGTAAGTTGTCAAACTGTTCTTAACCCCTTAAGGACCAAACTTCTGGAATAAAATGGAATCATGACATGTCACACATGTCATGTGTCCTTACGGGTTTTTAAACGGTTTGACTTCTTACTCTGTGAAGGGGTCCCGGCACTCCTTGCACCATAACCACTACACAGAGCAGTACTGGTTATTGTACATGGATTTTTTCCCCTCCCGGGATCAGGCTCTGGATCCTCCAATGGTATATGACATGTATATTAATGTGTGTATTAGTTATATACATATATATACATACATACATGCATACATATATATATATATATATATATATATACACATACATACATACACACACATACATATATACATATACACACACATATATATATATATATACATATATACACATATATACACATATATATATATATATATATATATATAAAATTATGCCTTTTATATTTACAATAACATATTTAAAGTGAAGCGCGCACCCACAGGACTTCAATAGAAATAAGATAACGTCAATTTTTTACAGTTGTGCCATACATACATTCACTATTTCAGTCCCATTACCAAGCTTTCCTTAATATGTCAAGGTAGTTGGACTGAAACATTGATTACATGCACGTCTGCTTAAAATAAATCAGCACTTTTGTTTATTTTGAAGCCTATGAGTGCTTTTCTTTACGTTGGAGTAATAGTTTTTAATTTTAAGTTCTCTTTTTTAACTCTGTATCTGCACACTATGCTGGCGCGACGCATTATGGGGCTGGTAAATATTTTTTTCCAGGGCTGCTTTTAATTCCCAGTCCGGCCCTGTGTGTATGAGGGGGCTGTGTATGTGTGTGGCAATGTTAGTATGGGGGGCTGTGTGTGTATGGGTGGGCAGTGTGTGAATGTGTATGGTGTGTGGGGGCAGTGTGTTTATGGGGCTAGAGTTCACTCTCACCACTGCGACCACCAGGAATCCCTGGTGGTCATAGTGTTGAGAGTGAACTCTAGCCCATAGCTCCAGGGCTAGAGTTTACTCTTGCAAGAGCCGTAACGTTGCCGTGGTAACTGCGGCAACGATCTGTGCTCGCGCAAGAAGGACCCAGAGGAGCTGCAGGCTGAGCTCCCGGGTCCTCTCTTCCCCCCTCCCTTGCCGGCTGCTCGCATGGTGCCTGCGGACAGGGGAGGGGGCAATTGCCCTCCTCTTACTCCCCCCTCCCCCTCTTCTTACCCCCTTCTTACTCCCCCCTCTTCTTACTCCCCCCTCACTCTCTTCTTACCCCCTTCTTACTCTCCATCTCTTCTTACTCCCCCCTCCCCTCTTCTTACTCCCACCTCTACCTTACTCCTCCCTCTTCTTACTCCCCTCCCCCCTCTTCTTACCCCCTCCCCCCTTTTCTTACTCCCCCCTTCCTCCTTTTCTTACTCCCCCTTCCTCTTTTTACTCCCCCTCTTCTTACTCCCCCTCTCCTTACCCCCCTCCCCCTCTTCTTACTCCCCCTTCCTCTTTTTACTCCTCCATCCCCCTCTTCTTACTCCCCCTCCCCTACACAGCCCCCTCATACACACATTGCCCCACACACCCTACACATTCACACACTACACCCCCTCACACACACTGAACCTTTCACACACACTGCACCCCTTACACATTGCACCACTGCTCCTATACCCTACTACAGCCTCATATCCCAGCAGACCCCAGGTAAGTTGTCAAACTGTTCTTAAACGGTTTCACTACTTATTCTGGGAAGGGGGCCCGGCCCTCCTGGCACCATAATGACTACACAGAGCAGTAGTGGTTATTGTGCATGGATTATTTCTTTAAATAATCTACAAGTGCCCCAGTAGCCAGCAAGCCGGCCAGCCAGCCAGCCCACAGGCCGGCCAGCCAGCCCACAGGCTGGCCAGTAGCCAGCCAGCCAGTCCACAGGCCACCAGTTAGGCTTACAGCCAGCAAGCCCACAGCCAGCAAGCCACAGCCTGCCAGCCAGCAAGCCACAGCCTGCCAGCCAGCAAGCCACAGCCAGCAAGCCACAGCCTGCCAGCCGCAGCCAGCAAGCCAACAGCCTGCCAGCCGCAGCCAGCAAGCCCACAGCCTGCCGGCAGTAGCCAGCAAGCCCACAGCCTGCCAGGAAGCCCACAGCCTGCCAGCCGCAGCCAGTAAGCCCACAGCCTTCCAGCAAGCCCACAGACTGCCAGCCAGCAAAAGTAATTAAGGTAAGAGGAGCAAACTTGGCCTAGGTATCAGCGAGCTATGTTGTGTTGCTATATTGTGAATAGGAACCAGAGTGTTGGAGAGACCCCCCTCCAGGCCCCATTAGACTCCATTGTAGTCTCTAATGGGACCTGGAGGAAATTCTTTCTAACACACTCTCTAAAGGACACTGAGATAGCCTCTGCTAGAATGCTCCCCCCCCCCCTCCATGGCCCATTAGCCCTCAATTGTAGTCTCTACTGGGGCCTGGAGGCGACTGTTTCCAGCAGGGACACTGAGATGGTTTCTGTTAGAAAGACCCCCTTCAAAGCCTATTAGACTCCATTGTAGTCTCTAATAGGGCCTGGAGGGGATTCTTTCTAACACACTCTCTAAAGGACACTGAGATAGCCTCTGCTAGAAAGACCCCCCTCCATGGCCCATTAGCCCTTAATTGTAGTCTCTACTGGGGCCTCGAAGGGATATTGCACTTTTGTTCCTCGTGTCTAAAGATTGTGTAGGGTGTGGCTGGAGGCGGTGCATGGAGGCGGGACATGGGTGGCGCTTGCTGCGGAGTATGGGTGGGGCCTGTAAGGGGGCCCTTGATTTATTTTGCCCGGGGGCCCCGAGGGTTCTCAGTCCGCCCCTGGCTGTAGGGGAGTCACAAAAGTCTTGGTAAAGGTGGTACCATGCATATTGACTTCCTTTATATGTGAAAGCAAGCAGTGGTTTTGTGTCAGGGTGAATGGGGGTGTTGAAATTGTGAAATATTGTGCTGTGCTTGTACTGGAGGTAAGAATAGAGGGAAAAAAAATCAGACAAAATTAGTATAATTTGTTGGACAAAGGAATTGACTGCCCATAAGTCTAGGGCATAAGGGATAGGATTGATAAGTATGATGAGTGTGTTAGCTCTATGATACTTTTCCATAGTGGCTGTTATATGACTGGTGCCATGCCTTCCTATTTTGTCTTATTATGCCCCATTTGGCTATTTATGCACAGACCCCCAGCATGGGGTCTCCATTCAAACCAACATAAACCCCTCCTTGGTGTCCCTGTGTCTGGGACATAATTGAGTCAAAACCTGGTAACTTATCTCTGTTACAGGAATCCACATAAGAAATACATAAAATACCCCAAAAACATAGTCATAATACACAGGAACCCCACACATTGTATATCCCCATATAGCCCAGATCTAAGCGCTCTAGTTTTCCAAATAGCACTCAGATCCCTTTGGTAGAACGGAATCGCCATTTAGGTAAAGTTCTGACCGGCAGGCCACGAGGCGATAGCCCAAAATAGTTCCAGATGAAAAGAGGCAATGGCCGGTCCACTTTCAGGAGTTCCTGTGCGAACACAGGCAAATGCTCCCCCTGGCTTTTAGGGAGCGAGTGCTCCTCCCAGTCAGTAGTTAATTTCTCCTGAATGCCATTCGCCTAACTGGTCTGGGGGCTGAATGGACAGCGGTACTGTTTTCCCCGGAGTTCACAGGATTGCGTAGCCAAAGAGAGCTCTGTGCATTCGATGACCATGTGCCATTACCAGTGTTCAAGAGACAAAATGACCGCCATTCACTAGAGCACGTGTGTTCAGTTATACAAATAGGTGCCACTCATGGAAAGGACTTGAGCTAATTACTTGTTTGTGGTTAAACCAGGGGTGGTCGGTGTTTGGGGGGTTGTAAAAGGGGGACCACACATCATCCATTCAGGAAATGAACAAGGGGGTACGGACAACCGAACGGAGAGGGAATGAGTCTGCTACACTAAAGTATTTACTGATCAAATCCTGAGAAAAGGGAGGGATCTATGACAACCAATTATTAAGATCTACATAAATTGCCATACCTATATGTGACATTAGGTCATTCCCAAGCAAATGAACTGGACATTTTGGTACAGCCATAAATCAATAAACCTTGAGCAAGAGCTGTTGCTTTATAGTTGTAATATTGAGTGGCAGTGTTTTAAAACCCTCAATGGGGGCCTCATTAACACCAACAGAGGTTTGCTTGTAGGGAAATCAGGGTCATTAAAACATTTTTGTAACAAAATGAATTTGGTAGCACTAGTATCTACTAAAAAAAGCATAGGGGACTCCATTAACATGGATCGATACCATGGGGAGTGTAACCCACCATTCTGAAAGCTGGGTTAATATACAAGCGAGGGACAAAATCCACTGGCAGCCCCATTATGTATTATTATAATTGGAGCACCATTGGAGGTCATATAGACTAGGGTAATTTTGAGTGGGATCAGAATTTGGACACTCATTACACTAATTACCATGCTGACTAGATCTAAAACATGCACCTCTCTTTTGCTGATCTTCAAGTCTATCATTCTGGGTTGCCATGAATCACTTTAACAAACTGAACAAATTATTCAGACAACAAATTAGGATAAGTTGGGAGATCTCCACACTCCAAAAATACCTTTCTAAAAACATCATACCTAGGGGGTTACAAGTACAGGTACCGCCCGCAAGACAGGTGACTTTGGAAGGGTTTAATAAGGAGTGGGAAGAAGCGGCTACCAACTGTTCAAATACGTTTATGAATATAATCTGCAAGTACGAATCTATAAGGTTAGAAAGCGTACAACAAGATCTTGATAAACAAATTGAGGAGGTCCAACAAGTAAAAGTGGATCCCCAATTTGAACCTTTGGAAGTAAAGTTGAAATTGAACCTGGATAAATTTTCTCATCAGGTTAAGGTCAGAAAGCACCATAAATATCTTCGGGATGTATCAGATTTTGAAAGTGGGAAGATCTATCATCCCTTTAAAAGGAGGAATAGGGTGGATTCCGACTATATAAGTACATCGGAATATGAATCCACTGACACAGAATCTGATAGACCATCCACCTCACACACGCCCATACCGACCAATCCACCTAAAAGCATTCTAAAGAAAGGGGTGGATTTTTTAGGCCTACGTCAGGCAGAGCTGTCTCAGGGCCCACGGACAAGGAACAGAGGCAGAGGCCAGAGACGGAAATAGTACCTAAACCATCAATGCAGATTATTAACTTGTCCAGATCCCCCCTCTCCGACGCTCAAATGAGCCTACTATCTAAAGGGTTGTCCTATGTCCCTACACCAACCTTTAACAAATTCATATGGACAAAGGATGTCCATTTATTTGTACGGAAGCTAGCCCTTTACAAATATCACGAGCTACGTAAAGAGACTAAAGCTCAGAACCTGGGATTAGCACCCAAAGACCTGGATTGTCTCCAAATGCTTGTTGAGTTATTGGAATCCAATGACGATTCCATTAGGAACCAAGTTCCCCACACCAACTTAAGATCTAAAAGCAGATTCACCCCACCATTTAAAGACTACAGGAACTTGGAAGTTTTCCTGGATATGGTCTGCAGGGAAATTATTTCCCTACCGAATGATGATTATCAAGTACGGTATGGGGATAACCTGTCTAAACGAGAGAGGATGGCGATTAGTCAGCTCCAAGACAAGAGGGACCTGATTATTAAGCCATCTGATAAGGGAGGTAATGTGGTTGTGATGGACAAGGATAATTATGTTAGGATGGCAGAACGCCTATTATTAGATGATAAGACATACCGTATGATTAAGAATGATCCAACCTCACTCTTTTTAAGTGAATTACGTACCCTTTTGACAAGTGCTATTGATATGGACTTTATTTCAAAAGACGAATTTGATTTTATGAATCCTAAAGAACCGATTCTGTCTACCTTTTATTGTCTACCTAAAATTCATAAGTCCATGACGGACTTAACAGGTAGACCAATTGTATCTGGATGTGGTAACCTTACTCAGAATGTGAGTGTGTTTCTTGATAAGGTTTTATCCCCAATGGTACAAGAATTACCCTCACACTTAAGAGATACCAAACAGTTACTTGGGTTTTTGACCCAGACTGAGATCCCTGACCAGGCGAAACTTTGTAGCTTGGACGTGGAGGCACTGTACAGCTCGATTCCTCATGACTTGGGAATTGAGCATTGCAGACGGTTCCTCTCACTTGACCCTAAGTTACCCGAGACGTATATTGGATTTATATCGGACTTATTAAAATTTGTACTAACCCACAATATATTTCTCTTTAATGGCAAACTTTACCATCAGATCAGGGGAACCGCGATGGGTTCGCCCTGTGCACCATCATATGCCAATTTGCATTTGGGCTGGTGGGAGAAAGTCATCAGGGAGGAGCCTAATCTCAAACAGTATATGGACTATGTCCTATACTGGAAGAGATATATTGACGACATTTTTGTCGTATGGCTAGGCACCACTGAACTTTTTGATGCGTTTGTTATAGCCCTCAATAACAACACCTACAATTTGCGCTTTACAAGTGAGATGGGGGGCTCTAAGCTATGCTTCCTGGATGTGTCTCTGACAATAGGAGCAACAAATAGAGTAAACACTACGCTCTATAGGAAGAAGACGGCTACAAACAGTCTTTTGGACTGGTCTAGTCATCATCCCACCCCATTAAAAGCTGGAATCCCTATTGGCCAGTATTTGAGGCTACGGCGCAACTGTTCATCCCTTGATGACTTTAAATCAAAAGCAAACACATTAAGACTGTCCTTCAGGGAGAAAGGTTATCCCAATAGGGTGCTAAAGAGGGCCTATGCCAGGGCACTCTTAACGGAACGCCAAGCCCTTATTGATGATAATATCGCCAGACAAGAGACGCGCATGATAAGATGCATTGGGACATTTGATGCAGGGTGGGATAAGGTGTTGGGAATTTTCAAAAAATACTGGCCCATCATATCCTCGGATAAACACCTTAAAGAGGTAGTGACCACATATCCCTCCATAACTGCTCGTAGAGGACGGAATCTAAGGGATTTACTTGTCCCTAGCCATTTCTCCTCGACAACCACATCAGGTCCCCTCAAGAACTATCTACCTATTGGCACATACCAATGTGGCCACTGTAGTGCCTGTCCTTATATTAGCAAGAAATCTAAGGTCTGTGCCAATTCTACCAACTCAGAGACATTTAATCTTCGTTCTTTTATTAACTGTCGTACTACTGGGGTTATCTATCTCCTCACTTGTTCATGTGGCCTTATGTATGTAGGAAAGACCTTTCGTCAAAGGGAGGCATATTGGATTTTTAAATTACAAACATTATCACCTAACGGTCTCAATGAGGGGTTCTCCTATACCCCCTTTATCTAATTATGTCCTGTATATAGTAACTTTATGGTTTTTAACGCTATTTGTGATCAATTATGATTTATTTTCTGAAGCTTTAATTCATCACTCGTTTTTGTCAGTATTCACTATCTAGGGATCATTATGCTCTATGCACTTTCATTGACTATTCCTCATACAATGTTGTACACTGGACCATTTATATATGCATGCATTCATCTGTTTCACTACTCATCCCCATTATAATAAGGGGATTTAAATTGAGTGCACCACTCTTTTAGTGAACTATTGACACATGCTGGGTTAAATGTATCTACTTGTGAACACACATGTGATTCAGTCCTCCTCTCTAACTAGTCGAGGACTATGTTTACATTAGATCCACGTTACAGTGTTTAGAATTTTTTTATTTCCCTGTCAGAGTTTGCTTGTGTAGCACTCATAGGGACATTATTAATTATGATCAGCACGGTAACTTGAGGTCTTATCCAGGCCGTCACATGTATTGTTTTTAGTATTCTCTATCGGAGCAAGGAGGAGTTCTGAGCAGTGGTTACCACCCCCTTCTCTTTCCTCCCGCCCACGTGACCTGGCATTTGATGTAGCCACCACGTGGGACATCGGTGATTGGTGTAGGCGAGCCTCTCAGTCCAGTCCACCGATTGGTGAGAATGCTAGATGGAAGTCAGCTGTCCGGTATGTCTAATTGCATACCGGCTATTTAAAGGCTGCAAGTAGCGATAGCAGGTTTTATTTGCCCCTGACGACGGCGTCTAGAGACGCTGAAATGCGCGTCGGGCTGTTCTTTCTAATTTAATTTGATTTCTTTGTTTTTCACTGGGGTGAAGGGTGGTAGAGCTTGGACTTTAGCGGTTTATTAACTTGAGAGTGTTGGTAGGCATTAGCATTGTGGCTATTGCCGAGGTAATAGGGTATTTAGTCCAGACAACGTGTTGTGGTGTCAGTATGGAGCCTTAAAGAGGGGTGTAATTTGACTTATTTACAAGGATTTCTACATAGGGATAAAGTTCACCGCTTATCTATACCTTTTGAAATAGGTTTATATTCACCCTTTTCGGTCCGTACTTTGGACTACCTATATAGAGACTGCAGGCAGCAGGGATTTTCCTCTTCTAGCATTTGCTGGTTTACGGAGTTACTCAAACAGGTTATTTGGTTAATATAGTGGACATATATAGGGTGTAGCTTGCTACACACATCTAGTGGGTCCATATTGACTCTTTAACTCTCCGTACTTTTTGCTACCTGTGCACCTACCGGCAATTTTGCCTTTGATAGCTTGACCTACCTGCTCCAAATGAATAAGTTGGAGTCTAAGTATTTTTTAAAGCTTTGACATTAATAAAATATTGACCATTTTTTTTTTTTTTTTTTTAGCAGATTTAAAAAGGGTTGTACTGCTCTTTCTTCCTTTCCTGTGTTTACTGTTAATTAAGGGTTACCCCCTGTATATTAGTACAACCTGGTGACTTTTTCTCTCTGTAGACTCCAAGGTCCCAACTGGGACCGGAGTTTATCTATTCATATACTAGTGCCATGAATCTCCCTTCTCTGCTTGCATATCTACCTCTATTTGTTCCTCTAATTCTGCCCAGTCCTCTATTTCCTTCTGAAAACATACGTGGGCCTTCTTTTCCTCTTAATTGTGTTACTATTACTAAGTGGTAGGATATTGATTGAATGAAAAAAAGTACATGGACTCCACCAACCAACATGGACTCCACCAACCAACTGCCTAATAATAAGACTGTAAGTAGACTTCATATTAGCAAGGCAGTGTTAGATCAAGAACCATAACATGTCTGGCACCTAATTACCCAAACAACAATACTCTCTCACTCAATATTTTTATTTTTTTATTTTTTTATTTTATTTTTTATTCTTTATTTTTTTTGTGCAGCAATCAATAGGTACATGTTTACAATACCACAATAGTGGTTGTAGACAGTTTGAAAAACAGGCATAGTTTCAACAGTTGTGTGACAGTCTTGAATAAGCACTTTTTTGGTGTATTTTATAGATGTACAGGCTGACTTTATGTGTCTGTCATGGTGTGACTCTTCAGATTCATCAGATTTGTGATCATAGACCTATAGTGCTTTATGTAGGAGTGTGAGGAGCTATGTGAAGGCTTCCCAACCTCATCTATCGAGTTGGCGTCTCAGTGTGATGTGTTTGAGCTTAAGGAACACCAGACATGGTGTTGAGGGAATATTTCTTAAACCTTTTAACAAACACTTTCTCAATTTTTGTATTTGCATATTAGACATTAAGTTTGTTTTCTTTTATTGGTTTACAAAGTAATGTTGCCCTGCAGTCCCCATTTCATTATGAGTGATTGCATGTACCCCAAATTTCATCCTGGTGTTCAGCACTATCATTTTGTGCTTGCAGATGAGAATATACTTTTTTTCATTCAATCAATATCCTACCACTTAGTAATAGTAACACAATTAAGAAAAAAAAATAGTGACACTTTACTTACACACAATACACAGTAGTATGAATTGACTCCACATAGAAGTCACATGTGTAAAAAAAAAAAGAAAAAAAAACAACAACCTCATAGGGCAATATTGCACAGTAAATTTAAAAAGGTATTTAAGCTTCAGAAGGGAACACTCACAAGTTTAGAGCAGAGGAGCCTGCTCTAACTGTAAATCCTCAGGAAAAAACACTATAGACCCTGTTGTGGTAAAAATGCAATCTTTATTGTAACCAGGGCCGGATTTTCCTATAGGCTAACTAGGCTTCAGCCTAGGGCCTCAAGATCAAGAGGGGCCTACATTCAAATTGTTAGCAAAATTAAAATTACACTATTCTAAAAACAGTGAACACTAAAACGAAAATAAGGAGACATTCTACGCATATGATATGACCAGTGGCGTACTAAGAGGGGGCTGGGGGGGGGGGCGGTCCGCCCCGGGTGCCACTTACTAGGGGGGTGCCCGGGGCAGACTTCAATGCCCCTCCTGCCACGAACGCCGAGACCGTCGGTCTGCAGCTCCGCAATGTGCCGAACTGCAGACCATGGATCTTGCGTGCACTGCCCAATTAGAGCGTTGCCACGGGTTACCACGGCAACGCTCTGATTGGGTCTCGCGAGATCCATGGTTTGCAGCTCTGCGGAGCTGCAGACCGGAAATGAGGGCCACCGGACCACCAGGCAGCCCCCACTGGACCACCAGGGATTTAAGGTAATTGTTTTAGTCATCCCCCCTCCCTCTCACAATCACCCCCCCCCCTCATCTTGACTTTTTTTAATTTATTATCTGTGCCACATTTTTTATAAAGGTAAGTACCAATCACAACATGTTTCATTTAACATATTGATATATATCACAGTAATTATGTATTTTATTGTCTCTCATCTAATTTACAAACTTAAAAATGGGAGGTGAAAGGGCCTCATAAGTGGAATAGCCTAGGGCCTCTTTTCATCTAAATCCGGCCCTGATTGTAACACTTTAAAAATAGCAGCAACTAGCCGAATTCGCTGTTAGCCTCTCACCCCACCGATACGGAACAGTGGGAAGCAGACTTAGGGGAAACATTAGGAGTGGAGTGGCAAGACATATGAGAGGCCAACAACGCAGTGTCCATATGTGTGACGTTGCAGGAACAGTCATTTAAAAATTTTCAGGTGGTACACCACACCGGTGAAATTATATAGAATACATTTTTTTTTTTTTTTTAAATCACCGACTGATACTTGTTGGAGAGACTGCGGTCAGAAACGCTCCGATGTACATATGTGGTGGGAATGTCCCCAAGTTCAAAAATATTGGAAAATGGTACAGGACCTGATAGGTCAAATCTTCCAACGTAAACCAGATTATACCCCATGGATAGTGATGTACCGAACTGTTCGCTGGCGAATAGTTCCTGGCGAACATAGCGTGTTTGCGTTCGCCACGGCGGGCGAACACATGCGCGGTTCGATCCGCCCCCTATTCGTCATCATTGAGTAAACTTTGACCCTGTGCCTCACGGTCAGCAGACACATTCCAGCAAATTAGCAGCAGACCCTCCCTTCCAGACTCTCCCACCTCCTGTACAGCATCCATTTTATAGATTCATTCTGAAGCTGCATTCTTAGATAGAGGAGGGAAAGTGTAGTTGCTGCTCATTTGATAGGGAAATTGATAGCTAGGGTATTCAGTGTCCACTACAGTCCTGAAGGACTCATCTGATCTCCGCTGTAAGGACAGCACCCCAAAAAGCCCTTTTTAGGGCTAGAACATCAGTATGCTTTTTCTCTCTTTTTTTTTTCTGTGTAATGTAATTGCAGTTGCCTGCCTGCCAGCTTCTGTGTCAGGCTCACAGTGGATACTGTGCCCACTTGCCCAGTGCCACCACTCATATCTGGTGTCACAATAGCTTAAGCTTGCATTTAAAAACAAAAACAATAGATAGTAATAGATAGTAATAGATTGAATAGCAGTTAGTTGTCTGCAAGTGTCTGGGTGTCAGGCCTTCAGCGTGTACTCTGCCAACCTCTGCCATTCCACTTTGCCACTCATATCTGGTGTGACGATAACGTGCCTTTAAAAATAAAAAAAAGTTTTTCCACTGTTATAGATTAAATAGCAGTTAGATGTCTTCAAGCGGATGTCAGGCCTTCAGCGTGTACTCTGCCAACCTCTGCCAGTGCACATTGCCACTCATATCTGGTCTCACAGTAGCTTGCACGCATAGTACCACTAATCCAAAAAAAAATGACAGGCAGAGGCAGGCCACCCCGCAGGGGCCATCGTGGTCGTGGTGCTGTGATTCCCTTTGGCCCTAGAATAATGCCCAGTTTTCAGAGGCCACATACCCTGAACTTGAAAAGTTTTGAGGACATAGTTGACTGGCTAACACAGGACACCCAATCTTCTACAGCTTCCGCTCGGAACCTTGACGCACCATCCTCCTCCAGCTTAGCTTTGGGCACCTCTCAAGATACCACTCACCCGCCTGCCGCCACCACCAACACGAGCACCACAGCCGCTTCACTTGGTATGTCAGAGGAGTTATTTACACATCCGTTTGAAGAAATGAGTGATGCGCAACCATTATTGCCAGAGATGTAGATAACAGGGATATGTCTCAGGCAGGCAGCATTACACACATGGACATACGGTGTGATGATGATGATGTTGTAACCGCTGCTGCTTCCTTTGCTGAGTTGTCAGATACAAGTGAAGCGGTTGATGATGACGATGCGTCCATGGATGTCACGTGGGTGCCCGCTCGGCAAGAAGAATAACAGGGCGAAAGTTCAGATGGGGAGACAGAGAGGAGGAGGAAGAGGAGACGAGTTGGAAGCAGGGGGAGGTCATCGCAAGGAGCTAGTGGCACAGTCAGACAGCATGCATCGGCACCCGGGGTCAGCCCGACAGCACGCCAATCAACGCATGCTGTGTCCACCACCAGAATGCCGTCATTGCAGAGCGGCATTTTTTTTGTGTGTCTGCCTCTGACAACAGCGATGCCATTTGCAACCTGTGCCAAAAGAAACTGAGTCGTGGGAAGTCCAACACCCACCTAGGTACAACTGCTTTGCGTAGGCACATGATCGCACATCACAAACGCCTATGGGATCAACACAAGAGTACAAGCAGCACACAAACTCAAAGCCGCCATCCTCCTCCTGGTCCAGCATCTTCAGCCACATCAACCACTGCTGTCCTCCTTGCCCCCTCTCAACCATCTGCCACTCAGTCTCTCGCCTTGAGCAGTTCCCGCTCATCTACCCACAGTCAGGTGTCTGTCAAGGACATGTTTGAGCGTAAGAAGCGAATGTCAGAAAGTCACCCCCTTGCACAGCGTCTGACAGCTGGCTTGTCTGAACTATTAGCCCGCCAGCTTTTACCATTCAAATAATTTGTGGCTATTGGGTCACCGCAGTGGAAGGTACCCGGACGAAATTTCTTTGCACAAAAGGCAATCCCCAACCTGTACTCAATTGTGCAAAAGGAAGTAATGGCATGTTGCTCCACATCAATGGCACCCCCCCAGCTCCCCAGGTACTATTCCACATCCCGGATACGGCAGTGTCACACCGTCTTGGGTTTGACTTGCTTGAAAGCAGAGAGTCACACCGGACAAGCACTCCTGTCTGCCCTGAATGCACAGGGGGAAAAGTGTCTGACTCCGCAGCAACTGGATATCGGCAAAGAGGTTTGTGACAACGGAACAAATTTATTGGCAGCATTGAAGTTGGGCAAGTTGACACATGTGCCGTGCATGACACATGTGTGTAATCTGATCGTACAACGCTTTGTGCATAAGAACACAGGCTTACAGGACGTCCTGAAGCAGGCCAGGAAGGTGTGTGGCCATTTCAGGCGTTCCTACACGGCCATGGCGCACTTTGCAGATATCCAGCGGCGAAACAACATGCCAGTGAGGCGCTTGATTTGCGACAGCCCGACACGTTGGAATTCAACACTCCTAATGTTCGACCGAATGTTCCAACAAGAAAAAGCCGTTAATGAATATTTGTATGACCGGGGTGCTAGGACAGCCTCTGGGGAGCTGGGAATTTTTTTGCCACGTTACTGGACGCTCATGCACAATGCCTGTAGGCTCATGCGTCCTTTTGAGGAGGTGACAAACCTAGTCAGTCGCACCGAAGGCACCATGAGCGACATCATACCATTTGTTTTCTTCCTGGAGCGTGCCCTGCGAAGAGTGCTGGATCAGGCCGTAGATGAGCGTGAAGAGGAAGAGGAAGAGTTGTGGTCACCATCACCACCAGAAACAGCCTTATCAGCATCGCTTGCTGGACCTGCGGCAATGCTGGAAGAGGATTGTGAGGAAGAGGAGTCAGAGGAGGAATGTGGCTTTGAGGAGGAGGAGGAAGACCAACCACAACAGGCATCCCAGGGTGCTCGTTGTCACCTATCTTGTACCCATGGTGTTGTACGTGGCTGGGGGGAGGAACATACCTTCATTGAGATCACTGAGGAGGAGGAACGGGAGATGAGTAGCTCGGCATCCAACCTTGTGCAAATGTGGTCTTTCATGCTGTCGTGCCTGTTGAGGGACCCTCGTATAAAAAGGCTGAAGGAGAACGACCTGTACTGGGTGTCCACGCTACTAGACCCCCGGTATAAGCAGAAAGTGGCGGAAATGTTACCGAATTTCAACAAGTCGGAAAGGATGCAGCATTTGCAAAATAAATTAAAAAGTATGCTTTACACAGCGTATAAGGTTGATGTCACAGCACAACTGGAATCTAACAGGGGAAGAGGTGAAAGTCATCCTCCTCCTCTCACAACCACGCCGGCAAGGACAGGACGCTTTAAAGACGTGTTGTTGATGGAGGACATGCGGACCTTTTTAAGTTCTACACATCGCCACAGCTCTTCGGGATCCACCTTCAGAGAACGACTCGACCGACAGGTAGCAGACTTCCTCGCCTTAACTGCAGATATCGACACTCTGAGGAGCGATGAACCCCTTGACTACTGGGTGTGCATGCTTGACCTGTGGCCTGAGCTATACCAATTTGCGATAGAACTCCTGGCCTGCCCCGCTTCAAGTGTCCTGTCAGAATGGACCTTCAGTGCAGCAGGAGGTATTGTCACTGAGAAAAGAAGTCGCCTAGATCAAAAAAGTCTAGATTACCTCACCTTTATTAAGATGAATGTGGAATGGATCCCGAAGGGACTGCACTGGGCGATACATTCAACTAAAAAAGGCCTGATGAGATGAGCTGCCTTGGGCTAAAAATGGTCCACACGCTGCTGTATTTTAGCTCTGAATGCCGGTTGACTTGCGTGACTTATCCGCCACCAACCAGGGTTCAAGCCGCAATGTTTTAGGGCACTTTCTGCCTGGGAAACAAACATAGATTTTTATGGCCGCTGCTACAATACCAAATTTTTCAGGCATGTGTACATGCCCAATTTTTCGGCTCTCTGGTGCTGCACTGTGGCTTCAAAAACCAAACCAAAAAAAAGGCACATAACAGGGATTAAACTGATAGGAATAGTACTACTTAACACACCACTCCTATCTGGTGGCACATTAGATTGCACGCGCAGTGCCCCAAATTTAAAGCATCTTTTTCCATCTCCGGTTCCTAAAATCAATGCCATATACACGTCCCCTGATAGGGCGCCAGCTCGTTATTCTCTTGGGCGCCAGCTCGTTATTCTCTTTTTCACTTCACTAGGGACACTTTACTGGACTATGGGCACTTAGACCCACTCTTTGTCTTGCACACTGTTATTCCTAGCCAGCATCTGTGATGGGAAATCAGGCAGTCATCTAAACGTTTAGATTGAGCTTTAGCTTAGAACACCCTTGAAGGTGTTTAAGGAGATTAGGGCTAGTTTAGAGGATTCTTCTTAGACCTCTCTGAGTCTTTATAGCCCTTCTACCTATCCAGCATTTCTGGAAACTAGCTAAGAGAAAGGGTGGCTGTGTGTCTGTGATACATTTGACTTTATATCACCTTATTGACACTTTATCACTCCGGTCTCCATACTCTCTGCCTATACCCATCTATATATAGGGAATTCCCTTGCCCCTGCCAATATTATATAATAGGTAATAGTATTACCATTATTACACAATTAGGTCTCTGAGGACAGGTGTCAATCCATATCTGCCAAGTGACCCTATGTAGGGGGAACAGTCTCTATTCTGCTCTGTGTCAGTATGTATCATGGTCTCTGAGGACAGGTGTCAATCCATATCTGCCAAGTGACCCTATGTAAGGGGAACAGTCTCTATTCTGCTCTGTGTCAGTGTGTATCATGGTCTCTGAGGACAGGTGTCAATCCATATCTGCCAAGTGACCCTATGTAGGGGGAACAGTCTCTATTCTGCTCTGTGTCAGTGTGTATCAGGGTCTCTGAGGACAGGTGTCAATCCATATGTCAAGGTGTCAATATGCCATATGTCAGGTGTCAATCCATATCCATTGTGATTTAGGAATGTTAGGTGATTTCTGCCCTTTATGGATTAAAACCAGACTCTGCATCAACTGTGTAATTTTCCATGGGAGTTTTGCCATGGATCCCCCTCTGGCATGCCCCAGTCAAGGTGTTAGTCCCCTTGAAACAACTTTTCCATCACTTTTGTGGCCAGAAAGAGTCCCTGTGGGTTTTAAAATTCGCCTGCCCATTGAAGTCAATGGCGGCTCGCCCGGTTCGCCGGTTCGCAATGTTCGCGACATCACTACCCATGGATGTACCTCTTGAGCAGACCACTGGAGGGATGGTCAAGACATGAGCAATTATTACTCCACAAAGTTACCTTTAGCGGACTAACAGGGATATAGCGCCTGGGGCATCTTAAATTATAAGTTAAAGTAGGACCCCATCCCAAAATAAAAACTAGGGTGAACACAAAGCACTCAGGTTAAAAGACCCTGCCCGGGGAGATAGTATGCGATGATGGAAACTGTGGGACTCAATGGAGGGCTACCTTTACCCTTTTTTTCCCATTCTTTTCTATCCTAATCGCTCTATTCTTCCTCTGTATCTCACTTCTCTAGATAGGAAGAAGTTAGAATATTGACGGTGATCACCTTCAAATACATATTGTACACTATTTACTCAAGGCCTCACCTGGTAAGGAACATAGTTACTATCTAACCACAAGATCGGCCACCTGCAGCACTGTCAGATAAAGCAATCTCACATTATAGCTTCTATAAGTTTTTAAATTACACAAGGCATTGTATCCACAAAATGTGATAAGTCATGGACCGGGATATGTAGGGGAAGGGTCGCATACAATATAGCTTTGATATGTAAATCATAACATTTTACAATCTGCTTTGTATGTTGAATTAGACTTTACATACTGTAATTGCTTGAAACATTGTTATGTTATGTTTAAGACGAACACTCAAAAATAAAGAATTGAAAAAGAAAAAAGAAAATAAGAGGCTGAATGAGCGTTGGGAGAGAAAAGAGGAAAACCACGAGAGGGCAGAGTCACAGAGAGAGTGATTGAAGAATTTGAAGAAGGAGAGTATGATCAATGGTGTCAAAGGCAGCAGAGAGGTCAAGAAGAAATAGTAAGGAGTATTGGCCTTTGGATTTAGCGGTCATTAGATCGTTAGTAAATTTGAAAAGAGCAGTCTCAGTAGAGTGTAGAGGGCGGAAGCCAGATTTAAGAGGGTCAAGGAGAGAGTTGGAATTACATATGGGTAAAGACAAGTCTTTCCAGAAGCTTTGAGGAGAAAGGGAGCAGGCATATGGGACGATAGTTAGAGGGTTGAGGACGGGTCAAGAGATGTTTTTTTCAGGATAGGTACTACAGTGGCAGGTTTAAGGTCAGCAGGGACAATGCCAGAAGAGAGAGAGAGCAGTTGAAGATGGGAAGGCACAAGACAAGGGGAGAGAGATCTGATAAGGTGAGATGGGATAGGATTGAGCAGGCAAGTGGTGGGTCGAGAGGAAAGGAGAATTGCTGAGTGTCATTTTGGGTTTACACACTGTGTGAGGTGCAGCTTCATTTGAATGTTTCTTTGGTCTGTTTATTAGCACCATTGTTACTTAAATATGTCTCTTTTTGTATAGATGAAATATGTTGAGAATCAGGCGCCTTAAGGACCACCTTATCTTCTACCAACATATATGGCATTTGTTGCACATAGGCATTAGGGCTCAAATGGGGAGATGTCTAATTGCACCTTAGTTTTTGTGAAGTATATCACCGGGAGGTTAAATCCTGCAGCAATCACAATATCATCATCATCATTACAACTAAGATATAGTGAAGCATGATATACTTTTGAGGCACTGGGCTAGGGCAGGGGGGAGGTGTGAATATGTCTTCTTTGGCTCATACAGACAGAAAGGCTATAACTTTCTTCATATGTCTCTACAATTTCAAATATATTTAATTCAAACACAATCCCCTGATCATATCTTTAAAAAGGAGCAAATAATTACCTTCTGCAACTCTACTTACAAATTGTTTTAGGGTTTCACCTGGAAATTGAGATGGATTGACATTACTTGCGCTTGTATTACCTGCACTGAGTGGAACATCATTAGGGGTGAGATATTTTATCTTGTGTTGGGTCATGCAACCTTAGTATCCTGTGAGCTCATACTAAAAATATTAAATCCCTTTTATGTGAAGACAACAGTAGGTGTCTGTGGCAGAGCAAACAACATTATACAATGCAAATATAGCAGATTAAACACCAACCAGCTGGAAGAAAAATAAGTTGGCAGCAGACAGTTTTGATGTGTGGCTGACTGGAATCCAAAACCTGGTTTCTTTACTTATCTGGTGCGACCTACAACCCAAAGCCCAACAATGGACATGAGTGTGAGGTCCAAATCAACTCTAAGTTTATTGGTATAACACATCAGATTATACAGGCCTCTCATCATGTCACATTACATCACATTATTTTAAACTTGGATGATTGTCAAATATTACCATGTCTCGAGACCTGTTTTGTTAATAGTTCATTGCCTAAATTCAAACTTAGCAAAATAAGCAAAAAGGTCAGGAAGAGTTGCAGTTTGGCAAGTTCCTTATTTTGAAAGTATTAATATTCTGAAGGAAACATCTGTTAAGATCAGATTTACTCAAAAGACTATAGAAATGTTCTAAAAGAAAAGAGACAACTTCCAATGTTAGAAAAGAAAATCCTTCACTGGAGTTGGTAAGGTTGCAGGGTATAAAGGCATAACCCAAGGGATATAATATAGAAAATGAAAAGACTGGAAAACGGGATTACAGAAAGGTTCTCCCAGTTAACAGTCCCTATACCCGGAAGAGAGCTGTTCATTAATCTAAGGCAGCCAATTGCCAGTATAGAACATAGGTGAAATATCTGAAATAATAATACATTTTATTAGTTCCTCTTGAGGAGAATAAAATGAAATAAACGAAGAAATATAGTGACAAAAGTGTATAAACAGTGAAAAAATATATACAGTATATAGGAACCGTCTAGTTTCCTGCTATCTAAATAGTGTGTACAGCACACCAGTGTGCTCTTTAATTGATAACTGAGATAGATATAGATTGTTGTTAATATGTGCAACAATGTCTCATTAATCAGTTTATCCGCGGTGTGAGTAAGAGGAGTTACAGAATAAGCTTAGAAATACAGTGACCTCAATAAAGTAGGACAAATGTTTATGTCCCTATAAGGTATAATGCTTAGAAGCAAGGCAGAGTCTTACAAGGGGTTGGGGGTGTATAATGGAGATAAAGAAGTGAAGTGGCAATAGTATCTGATCTAGCTAAGTAGTCAGGATATGAGCCAGTAGGACACTTCTGCAGTCCCAATACAAATGTTGGACCTAGTATTCCAATCTAGCAGTATAGCGATTGATTGGAGATAGGTTAAACACATCTGATTATCAAGCAGATACTAAGTGTAGTGAAAGATAAAATTGTGGTGAGAGCACTCAAAAAACATGCAAAAGCAGTATTTTACCAGACTTGGTTCTGATGGGAGTATCTAAAACAATAAAACATGAAACACAAAAACAGAGTAATATTGTTATAGAAAGTGTAAAATTATTGCATGTGACTGGTAAAACTCACATATTTCTGAGTCACTTTAACAAGCTGACTCAGACTTAAAGCTTGTATGGATGATTGTACCCATTTGTATTTCACGTTTCTTTGCTTCAATGGGTCTAAGGCTTGAAAAAATGTTCTTCTCCATTTTCTTGTTTGCATTGAGAGATCTTGGAGTGTAATGATGTCCTTAAATTTCTCCGATAAGTTGTCCTTGTTCCTCAGCAGGTTTAACAATTGTTGTTTGTATGTATAGGAGGAGAAGCAAACTATTACATCTCTTGGATAATGGGCAGGAACTTCATGAGGCTTTCTTAATCTATGTGCTCGTTCTATTATAGGTTGAGGTATTTCCTTCTGCAAACCAGCTTCTTGAAAGAAAGAGAGTAAAAAGTCCTGTAATTGGTCTTGGGTTATAGATTCAGATATGTTTCTGAAACGAACATTGCACCTCCTCGACCGATCTTCAAGGTCTCTAATCTTTAAGTTTATTTGCTGTATTAAAGCTTCTGTTTGAGTGTTCTCCCGTTGCATATTATTTATTTGGTCTTCCATTCTATAAATTTTTTCTAATGCCGAGCTCAATTTGGTATTAATTCTCTCCATCTCCATTTTAATTGTATTTGAGCTGTTAACAATCTGGCTAGCAATCTGTGCCATTTGCTCGTCTAGTTTGTTCACCAGGAAATCTTGAGACACATAATTCGCATAATTCTTATGATCTGTATTGAGCACAACTGTTGTTTGCGTGTTCTGATCATGGAATATCGTTTCGTTCTCTTTGTGTCCCGGTTTTTCTTTGTTGGGGGAAAAAAAACCTGACAACCTAGTTGGCTGAGAGTCATCTTTTTTTTCTTTGCTTTTTATTTGTCTCTTAGACGCCATATTGGATCATCCAAATCATCCAAAATAATTGTGTGGTGGGAAGAAAAATGGATACCATTCACGTCAGCTAAAGAACTAGAAGCATGGACAAAATCATTAACCCTCTAATAACTTTAAGAGAGCTGGGAGAGATGAGAGATATGGGAGTAAAAGAAGAAGGCGGTGGCTTTTTTTTTTTTTTTTTTTTTTTCTTCCTGTAAGAAGAATATGGGTCAAGATATATCTATAAGGGATACAAGATGCCCACTTGGGGACAAAATTGGTTTAGAAATGTGTGGAATAAATCACTTACTATAGAAACATAGAGATAGAGAAACAATTTACTAGAATTATATTTGTAACTGAAAAGCCTACAGAGCACGGTACAATTGAAAGTGTCTATAATTATATGTCACTATTGAATTTGCTAAGGGAAATAAGGAAAAAAAGCTTAAATTGAGGTATGACAACACGAGTGTGTTTTTTTTTTTTTTTTAGATTTAGGTTTGAGATATACCTACTTATGATCCAGTAAAGGATTTTAAGATATGAGATGCCCGTTGTGGGGCTAAAAGGGTTTTAGGAAAGTGTGGAACAATTACTTAGTATAGAAACATAGATAAAGGTGAGGGGAGAGAAATAATCTCTACAATTATATTAGTAATCTAAGAGTTTTATAGAGAACGATATAACCAAAAGCTTGCACAAGCACACGGCACTACTGAATCGGTTAAGGGTAATATGGAGAAAAAGTTTAAAACGAGGAATGTTAACACGAGTGCCTTTTTTTTTTTTTTTTTTTTTTAGTACTTATCACAGAATACATATATAAAGGTATGGGTAGAGAATGTATCATTATAATTTATACTAGAAAACCTAGAGCCTACAGAGATCGTTATAACTGAAAGTTAGTATTATTAATACGCCACTATAAAATTGGTTAGTGTAAATTGGAAACAGTTTAAATCATAGAAGAAAGGAAAAGGAAAAGAGAAGAGAAAGAAGGGATATATATATATATATTTTTTTTTTTTTTTTTTTTTTTTTTTCCTCTCTCCCTCTCCCTCTCCCTCCCCCAGTCGCCCCTCCTCGACTCTCACTTAGAGTCCCGCCTGATGCTTATATTAAGCATAAATCTCGGAGTAGCGATCTACTCACGAGACGGGGGCTATCCGCTAGAGACTAAGGTTAGTCCTAGGCGAGATAGGTAAAGATGGGGTACCAGAAAAGGTTCCCGATTAATGTAGTGTTGTTTGTTATGAACATGTGTTATCTGAAGGGTCTTAAAGGCAAGAGGCTAGAAAATAAAGAGAGAGAAGGTAAATATGGTTAAGTTTCTGTCTATAAATGCTCAGGGCCTAAATACTATGCATAAAAGATCTATGATACGCAACCAAATGATAAAAGAAAAGATTGATATCTGCTTAGTCCAGGAGACACATTGGAGACAAAATGAGAAACCCACATGGGGAGGGAATAAGTTTCCAATTATCCTACATGCATCCATGAAAGATAAAAAGAAAAGAGGTGTAGCAATGATAATTTCGGACAGAGTTAAGTGGGAGAAACTCTATCAGGATTTAGACACGGAAGGCAGATTTATGATTTTGGTGGCGAAGATAAATGACGTGAAATTCACCATAATTAACCTATATCTTCCGAATGTGGCTCCAGTTTCCCAATTAAAGAAAATATTAAACAAAGCGGATTTGGTTAAAACAGGGATATATATAGTGGCGGGCGACTTTAATTGCATACTGGATCCACAAAAAGATAAAAAACTGCTGAAAGGGAGCTCACTGAATAAAGCAGTAATTAAAAACGCTAGTTCTTTGACCAACACTAAAAACAATTATGATTTATTTGACGTCTGGCGCCTCCAAAATCCGGATGTAAGAGATTATACTCATCTATCGAGAGTATATTACACATACTCAAGAATTGACATGATTTGGGGAAATATGAATCTAGTAGATAACTTGACTAGGATAGATATTGTAGAAAACGTCTGGTCGGACCATAGTATATATATTTGAACTAAAAGACAATTTGACAGCTAGAAGTAACTCAACTTAGAAACTAAATAATTATTAGCTATTTAACAAACATAGCAAGTCCAAGCTGGAGAATCTGATAAAATGCTTTTTTGAGGAGAATGACCCTTTGGATACCTCAAATCTCAACACTTGGTGCTGTTTCAAAGCAGTGATAAGAGGCTACCTTATAAAGCTAAATCATGAAGCTAAAGGTAAAGAAAAAAGACTAGGAGACCTGCATATTGAACTCTATAAGCTTACAACTGATAATAAAAATGAGCCTACTATGGAGAGAGGTAGAAGAATAGCAGAAGTTCAAAAAAATATTTTACAATGTCTGAATATTAAGATAGCAAATAATATAAAGAAATTAAAACTTAGATTCTACTGTAGAGGAAATAAAACAGACAAGTTGTTAACTAATAAGCTGAGGAAACAACAGGCTAAGGCGCGCATATCCAAGATTGTATATAACTCAAATACCTATATAAATCCAAAAGAGATTGGAGACTGTTTCAGAGATTACTACGGGTCATTATACAATCTTCCCGTAGAAACCTCTGTAATAAAGATTAAGGAATATTTAACCAGTACAAAGTTAAAAAAAATAGATCAAATTCAGAAGGATAGTTTGAACAAAGGGATTACAGAGGACGAGGTGATTAGGGCTATATCTAAAACCCAGAAGCTAAAAACACCAGGCCCAGATGGGTTTTCTAATTTGTTTTTTCATACTTATAAATCTATTTTGAGTTCACATCTAGCACTAGCGTTTAATGACGCAGTGAAAATAGGTAGCTTCCCGGAAGAGATGACAAGAGCAAACATGCTTCCCATCATGAAACAAGGAAAAGATCCAGCTGTAGTATCTAGCTACCGCCCCATCTCTCTAATCAATTCAGATGTAAAAATATTCTCATCCATCCTGGCAGACCGCCTTAAAAGTATTATTAAAACTCTTATCAATAATGACCAAATAGGTTTCATACCAGATAGATGGGTGGGATCCAATTCAAGAAGAATTATAAGTATTATAGACAACGCTAACAAGAAACATATTCCTCTTATGACCCTAGCAGTCGACGCAGAAAAAGCCTTCGATAGGCTAAACTGGAAGTTTTTAGAACTAACCCTAGAAGCCTATGGAATAGATGGCTGGATGATAAGAGGAATTATGGCCCTATATAAAAACCCTTCTACTAGGATAGTAGGCCCTAATGTATGTTCAGATTGGGTATCAGTTAATAATGGAGTCAGACAAGGGTGCCCGCTCTCACCTCTATTATACATCCTCTCAGTAGAACCCTTAGCGGAAAATATTAGAAACAATGTAGATATAAAGGGATACAAAATAGGAGAAAAAGAACTAAAAATTAGTCTTTATGCGGATGACATCCTTCTGACAATCACCGACCCAGTTAGATCTCTGAAACATCTGATGGGAGAAGTTAGACAGTATAGCCAACTAGCAAATTATAAACTTAACAATGAAAAAACAGTCGTGATGAGCATTGAATTAGATAAAAAGTCAAGAGAGGAAATTAGTAATCTCTATGCATTTACATGGGCACCTCAGAAGTTTGACTGCTTAGGAATAACCATTACGAAAAATATAGAGAGAATGATGGAAGAAAATTTCTTAAGCTTGTTAAAAAGCACAAACTTACTACTCAAAGATTGGAGAAGTGCGCAGATTACCTGGTGGGGTCGTATTAATGTCATCAACTCCTATATTATCCCTAAGTGGAACTATTTATTTCAAATGATTCCACTCAGGGTTCCAGATAGTTGGTTGACATTATTACAGAATAATCTAGAGAACTTTATTAACAAAGGTAAGAAAAATAGAATAAACAGGAAAATCCTATCACTAAAAACCAAGGACGGTGGATTAAATTTTCCCAATATAAGAGTTATATACTGGGCAAACGTGATTACACATATGTACAGGTCCCAGACGGTGACGGCTAGGAAAGAAAGCTGGTTTTGTATGGAAATGGAAGATTTAGGTCTAAAAAGTGCAGAGGGCATATTATGGAATACAAAACCTTTAGGTAAAATGGAGATCGATATCAAAAATAATATTATATGGGCTCAAATGGTGCCAGTCTGGGAGGAAATCAAAATGAAAATGTCTCTAAAACATGCGATTTTGGATACAGCAAATCTGAGAACAATAGAAGCTAATATGAGGGACATCTCTCTAGATAGCTGGCGAACCCAGGGAATATATAAAGTCTCGCAGATATTAGGTGCAGCTAACATATTGCCTTTTGATATTATTGTACAGAAATTCCATCTGTCCCAGCGAGAAGTATTTACGTACCTGAGACTTAAATATTTCCTGCAGAAACACCTTAGCAAGGATCTTAGAAAAGCGTATATGATGATAAAAAACATTTTCTCAAACCAGAATGTACCAAAAGTCCTAGCTAAAGCAATAGAAGCTATAAGAAACATGAATGAAGTGGTTAGCTTCCCTCAGAAAACTAAATGGGAGAGTGATCTGAAATGTCCGTTAGATCAGGATGAGTGGTGTAAAGCCATAAATATTACTCGCCGACAGGTCCAATGCTTAAATCTATTAGAATCTTACTATAAGGCCATCTATAGATGGTATCTAGTCCCCAGTAAGCTGTCCCAGATGTACCCAGGGGTATCTTCTAAATGTTGGAGATGCGATAAAGAAGTAGGCTCATTTATCCATATCTGGTGGAGTTGTTCAAAAATCCAGAGCTCTATAAAGAGAATGCTAAGATTCATAAAAGAGATAACCGGAATAGAGTTAGAAATGAAACCTGAGATAGTCTTGCTACACATGCACTGGCCAAAGATGGTCTATAGTATCAGATGCTTTGTTATTCACTGCTTTATTGCATTCAAAATTGTCTTAGCACGGAATTGGAAATCAAACCAAACGACCAATTGGGATACGATTAAGGACCAAATCCGTCTTCAGACAATGATGGAGAGAGATCTGAGCATCCCATATTTGAATGCCCCCAAAAGGAGAGACCTATGGCAAGGGTGGCTCAACAAAATTGAAAATCGGCCATAAAGCATATTAGGATTTACCTGAGCTCAGAAAGAATTAGAGCTATGAGTTAATGATATATCCCCTCTCAATGCCTGACCCGGCAGATAACACTGTATTGTGTTTGTATTTTGTATCTTGTATTATGTAAATGTGTTAAATGTGCTAATCATGTTAAAACAGTATTGGACTTATGTAGTCATAGTGTTAAATGTATGTGTGTAAGAAATTAAATAAAAGAATTTATACTAAAAAAAAAAAATAAAGCTTGTATGGAGATGAAAAATCTTCAGCTTTGGACGTCCTGTATCGATAATATTGGGTCTTCACTAGGAAATACTTCTTCCAATTACTCCAGAAGGCAAGATCCAAAATAAAATTTTCTTTATTATAAAATAACTTGGTTAAAATAATTCTTAATCCAATACAGGTAAAAAGTCCTTAAAAGCAGTGTACCACGACGCGTTTCGGCACTCACAGCCTTTCTCAAGTGGTCTAATCTTCTCATCTCCGAAATCTTCTTTAAATATGTTAGGATTTGGCGCCCTTTCGTCGGCGTCCCATGTATCTTCCGCTTTCGTCATCTCTAAGCGTCTGTTGATTGCGTTGCGTCATGACGTCTGGCGCCTACGTCATCAGTCCTCGTCCAGACGTTTGTTTACGTCATGACGTCTTTTGGGCGCCGAACCCGGAAGTAATGTTAGCGCCATATTTAAAAGTCCAAATTCATATAAATTTACCAGTTTCTTATATTTTCCATTACAAAACAATAATATATATTAGTTAAAGAGTCAAAGTCATCAAATAAATTACTTGTTTTCCACATAAAACAATACTTTCACAGAGGGGTACTATGTACCTATTAGGAAAGGAAGAAAAAGAATGTTAAAATATTTTAAAATTATATATGCTAAAAAGGGGGCTTTTATAACTCATCAAAAAACCTTTTAAAATTACTAAGAGGCATATAAAATAAATAAAATTATATCCATGAGTTTATCTCGAAATCAATATTGAGGCCATGAGGGGATAGTGATTCCAAATTAAAAATCCATTTCATCTTGTTTCTGCTGAGGAGACTATGTCTCCCCCTCTCCAATGGGTTTTTACGGCCTCTATTCCTATAAATTCAAAACCACTAGTGTTTCCTCCATGTACTTCTAAAAAATGCTTAGAGACATTGTGCAAAGTAAATTTTCTATTTATGTTATACACATGTTCCCTAATTCTTATCTTCAATAATCTCGATGTCTTCCCAATATATTGTATGCCGCAGGGACATATTATCATGTATATCACATTTTTTGAGTTACATGTAATGAATGATTTAATCTCATGTGTTTTTTTATTCTGGAAGGAAGTAAAATGGGTGACTTTTTTATTTTTTCTTAGGGTACAACCTCTACATCTTCCACAATAGTAGAAACCCTTTTCTCTTTTAAACATGGATACACTTTGAGGGGTTTTTTCCCTATCTAAAAAGCTTGAAGTCAAAGTTTGTTTGATATTTTTCGCTCCTCTAAATATCATTTTGGGTTGTGTCCCTAGATATTGTTGTAGACTGTCATCTTGTTCTAAGATGTGCCAGTTTGCCTTCATAATTTTTTGTAACTTTTTACTATGGGAACTAAAGTTAAAAATAACCGGTACAATCTTATTATTCTCCTTTTGCTCCTTTTTCTTATATTTTAAAATGTTTTCTCTTATTTCTTGTCCTACTTCATTTTTAATATTATTTAGAGAATCTTGATTGTATCCTTTCTCCACTAGTTGGTTAATAAGTATCTTTGTTTGTTCCTCATATTGTTCGTCTTCTGTGCAGTTGCGTCTTAATCTTAAAAATTGGCCCTTTGGTATATTGGTTAACCAAGGTTTAAAATGGCAACTTTTAAGATTGATAAAACTATTAACATCTACAGTCTTAAAAAAAGGTTTTACTTTTTAGCCTATTATCCTCTATATAAATACTTAGGTCTAAAAAAATTAACCTTCACGGAGCTAATTTCCCATGTTAGATTAATATTCCAATTGTTAATATTTAAATTATTTAAAAAACTATTTAGGGATTCCTGCGTACCTCTCCAAATTAAAAAAATATCATCAATGTATCTCTTATAGAGGACCAGATTTGTCCCGAGCTCTGGCCTTGAGAAAATTACAGATTCCTCCCAAAACGCCATAAATAAGTTTGCATAGCTCGGGGCAAATCTGGTCCCCATGGCCGTACCCTTGGTTTGCAGATAAAAATTATTTTCAAACCAAAAAAAGTTGTTTAAAAGAATCAGTTGGATGCCCTCTATGATAAAATCAATCTTTTCGAGTTCCATATCTGTATCCTTCCTTAAAAAATGCCTAGCAGCCTCACAACCCTTTTCATGTTCAATAATGGTGTAGAGGCTGCTGACATCGCAAGTCACCATAAATAAAACCCTCTTCCCATTTAAAACTATTTAAAATTTGTAAAAGTGACATGGTATCTTTGAGGTATGAAGGACATCTCTTTACTGGATCTTGTAAAAATTGGTCTAAAAACTGTGATAGGGGTGATAGCAAAGAACCAATTCCCGAAATAATAGGTCTCCCCGGGGGATTTTCTGTGTTTTTGTGAACTTTTGGTAAAACATATAAAACCGGGATCCTGGGGAATTTAACATCTAAAAAGTCATATTCCTTTTTATTTAGTAGTCCTAGCTCTAGCCCTTGATTTATAAATACACTCAACTTTTCTTTTATATCTTCTAACGGGTTATTTGGTAGTACTAGATATGTCTCTTTATCTTGTAGTTGTTCAAAAATTACTTTAAGGTATTGTTCTTTTTTCCATATTACAACCCCCCCCCCCCCCCCCCCCGCCCTTATCTGCGGCTTTTATCACAATAGAGGAATTTTTTCTCAAATCCTGTAATGCTTTTCTCTCACTTTTGGTTAGATTATTCTGTTGTCCCTTGTTAGGTTTAATTTTTCTCAATTCACTAGTGCATGCCTTTTCAAAGACTCTCATAGCATCTGACTTTAAGTGGCTTGGGAAAAATTTTGATTTATTTTTAAGGGTGGTATGTTTAAATTTATTATCTTCTTCTTTTTTTTCCTCATTATTTATTAGATTTTGATCAAATAATTTTTTCAAACATAGTTTTGTATGAATCTATTAATATCCAAAAATGTTTCGAATTTATCTATGTCACAGCTTGGTGCAAATTTAAAACCATAACTTAAAACTTTTTTATGTGATTCTTCCAAAACTACATCAGATAAATTAAAAATTCCTATATCCGTTGTAGTTTTTTTGGGAGTGTCTCCTCCCTCCTCCTTTTTTCTTCCTTTCTTATTTCTATCCCCTCTTCTTGTCGTCTCCTTTTTGTTGGGGTCTGTACTATTGTACCTCCCTTTGTTCTGGTCATGGTTTGGCCTAAAAAAAGGTCATCGTCATTTATTTGTTGTAGATGACTATATCTATTTGAAATTTGTGTCTCCTTTCTATAATTTCTATCTGGTGAATATTGCTTGGGAATTCTCTCATAATTGTTCTTTCTAAATGAATTGTTCCTGTCTCTTGTTCTAGATTTAACTTGAATCCACCCTTGATTTTGTTCCTCTCTTTGTTTAATTACATTATGAGTGGATCTTTCTCTATAGGGTTTTCTATATGATTGTTGTAATAGTCTATCTTCTTGTTTTGTAAAATTTTTCTTACCATTGTCTTGTTTATTATTTTTGTATTTCTTTTTTTGTGGTTTAATTTGGCCTTTTATATAATCTTCTCGATCTCTTTTGAGTTCTCTTCTTAGTTTCAATCACCTTATTTTCTATACTTTTAATTTTTTCTATGGTTTTTTCCATTAAAAACTTGAACTCTTCCATTTCTAGAAATGGCTCAAGTTTTTTCTGAATATCATTAATTTCCTCATTTATTTGGTGTAAACTTAAGGTGCGTTGTTCAATAATAACAATAATCATTTGTTTAGCAAAAGATTCTAAAGCTCCATCCCAGGCTTCTTTAAACCTTTCACTTTCATTTTCTGAAGTGGGGGATTTATAAAATCTTACGCCTCTAGGTGCAATTTTCAAGTCAACATATCTTTCTAATGTAAAGACTTCCCATCTGTATTTCATTTATTTTATAAGTAGTGTTGTCGCGAACCCGGAATTTTCGGTTGCGAACGGCGAACGCGAACTTCCGCAAATGTTCGCGAACCGGCGAACCGCGCGAACCGCCATTGACTTCAATGGGCAGGCGAATTTTAAAAACAACAGGGACTCTTTCTGGCCACAATAGTGATGGAAAAGTTGTTTCAAGGGGACTAACACCTGGACTGTGGCATGCCAGAGGGGGATCCATGGCAAAACTCCCATGGAAAATTGCACAGTTGATGCAGAGTCTGCTTTTAATCCATAAAGGGCAGACATCACCTAACATTGACACCTGTCCTCAAAGCCCAGCCCTGATACACACTGACACAGAGCAGAATAGAGACTGTTCCCCCTACATAGGGTCACTTGGCAGATATGGATTGACACCTGTCCTCAAAACCCCTGATACACACTGACACAGAGCAGAATAGAGACTGTTCCCCCTACATAGGGTCACTTGGCAGATATGGATTGACACCTGTCCTCAAAACCCCTGATACACACTGACACAGAGCAGAATAGAGACTGTTCCCCCTACATAGGGTCACTTGGCAGATATGGATTGACACCTGTCCTCAAAACCCCTGATACACACTGACACAGAGCAGAATAGAGACTGTTCCTTGTCCACAGAGACCATGATACACACTGACACAGTGCAGAATAGGGACTGTTCCCCCTACATAGGGTCACTTGGCAGATATGTATTGACACTTATCCTAATGATCCCTGATACACACTGACACAGAGCAGAATAGGGACTGTTCCTCCTACATAGGGTCACTTGGCAGATATGGATTGACACCTGTCCTAATGATCCCTGATACACACTGACACAGAGCAGAAAAGGGACTGTTCCTCCTACATAGGGTCACTTGGCAGATATGGATTGACACCTATCCTAATGATCCCTGATACACACTGACACAGAGCAGAATAGAGACTGTTCCTCCTACATAGGGTCACTTGGCAGATACGGATTGACACCTATCCTAATGATCCCTGATACACACTGACACAGAGCAGAATAGAGACTGTTCCCCCTACATAGGGTCACTTGGCAGATATGGATTGACACCTATCCTAATGATCGATGATACACACTGACACAGAGCAAAATAGGGACTGTTCCTCCTACATAGGGTCACTTGGCAGATATGGATTGACACCTGTCCTAATGATCCCTGATACACACTGACACAGAGCAGAATAGGGACTGTTCCTCCTACATAGGGTCACTTGGCAGATATGGATTGACACCTATCCTAATGATCCCTGATACACACTGACACAGAGCCGAATAGAGACTGTTCCTCCTACATAGGGTCACTTGGCAGATATGGATTGACACCTGTCCTAATGATCCCTGATACACACTGACACAGAGCAGAATAGAGACTGTTCCCCCTACATAGGGTCACTTGGCAGATATGGATTGACACCTATCCTAATGATCCCTGATACACACTGACACAGAGCAGAATAGGGACTGTTCCTCCTACATAGGGTCACTTGGGAGATATGGATTGACACCTGTCCTAATGATCCCTGATACACACTGACACAGAGCAGAATAGGGACTGTTCCTCCTACATAGGGTCACTTGGCAGATATGGATTGACACCTGTCCTAATGATCCCTGATACACACTGACACAGAGCAGAATAGAGACTGTTCCCCCTACATAGGGTCACTTGGCAGATATGGATTGACACCTGTCCTCAAAACCCCTGATACACACTGACACAGAGCAGAATAGAGACTGTTCCTTGTCCACAGAGACCATGATACACACTGACACAGAGCAGAATAGGGACTGTTCCCCCTACATAGGGTCACTTGGCAGATATGGATTGACACCTGTCCTAATGATCCCTGATACACACTGACACAGAGCAGAATAGAGACTGTTCCCCCTACATAGGGTCACTTGGCAGATATGGATTGACACCTGTCCTCAAAACCCCTGATACACACTGACACAGAGCAGAATAGAGACTGTTCCTTGTCCACAGAGACCATGATACACACTGACACAGAGCAGAATAGGGACTGTTCCCCCTACATAGGGTCACTTGGCAGATATGGATTGACAAATCCCTGACAAACAGCTACCACATGCAAGGAAGGCAGCAGGGGCGCAAATGACCCACTCCCGACGCGGGAAGGTAGTGACGACAAATAACAATACAGGACTCTTTAGAGGCCCTGTAATTGTAATCAGTCCACTTGCACCAGTGGGCCTAAAAATTAGGCATGTACACATGCCTGAAAAATTTGGTATTGTTGCAGCCGCTGCTGTAGCAGCGTCCAGAAAAATTGATGTTTGTTTCACAGGCAGAAAGTGCCCTAAAACATGGCGGCTTGAACCCTAGTTGGTGGCGGATAAGTCACGCAAGTCAAACGTCATTCAGAGCTAAAATACAGCAGCGTGTGGACAATTTTTAGCCCAAGGCAGCTCATCTCATCAGGCCTTTTTTAATCGAATGTATCGCCCAGTGTCAGTCCCTTCGGGATCCATCCCTCATTCATCTTAATAAAGGTGAGGTAATCTAGACTTTTTTGACCTAGGCGACTTCTCTTCTCAGTGACAATACCTCCTGCTGCACTGAAGGTCCTTTCTGACAGGACACTTGAAGCGGGGCAGGCCAGAAGTTCTATCGCAAATTGGGATAGCTCAGGCCACAGGTCAAGCCTGCACACCCAGTAGTCAAGGGGTTCATCGCTCCTCAGAGTGTCGATATCTGCAGTTAAGGCGAGGTAGTCTGCTACCTGTCGGTCGAGTCGCTCTCTGAGGGTGGATCCCGAAGGGCTGTGGAGATGCATAGGACCTAAAAAGGTCCGCATGTCCTCCATCAACAACACGTCTTTAAAGTGTCCTGTCCTTGCCGGCGTGGTCGTGGGAGGAGGAGGAGGAGGATGACTTCCACCTCTCCCCCTGTTAGATTCCCGTTGTGCTGTGACATCACCCTTATACACTGTGTAAAGCATACTTTTTAATTTATTTAGCAAATGCTGCATCCTTTCTGACTTCTTGTAATTGGGTAACATTTCCGCCACTTTCTGCTTATACCGGGGGTCTAGTAGCGTGGACACCCAGTACAGGTCGTTCTCCTTCAGCCTTTTTATATGAGGGTCCCTCAACAGGCAGGACAGCATGAAAGACCCCATTTGCACAAGGTTGGATGCCGAGCTACTCATTTCCCGTTCCTCCTCCTCACTGATGTCATTGAAGGTATGTTCTTCCCCCCAGCCACGTACAACACCACGGGTACCAGATAGGTGACAACGAGCACCCTGGGATGCCTGTTGTGTTTGGTCTTGCTCCTCCTCCTCCTCCTCAAAGCTACAATCCTCCTCTGACTCCTCTTCCTCACAATCCTCTTCCAGCGTTGCCGCAGGTCCAGCAAGCGATGCTGATAAGGCTGTTTCTGGTGGTGATGGTGACCACAACTCTTCCTCTTCCTCTTCACGCTCATCTACAGCCTGATCCAGCACTCTTCGCAGGGCACGCTCCATGAAGAAAACAAATGGTATGATGTCGCTGATGGTGCCTTCGGTGCGACTGACTAGGTTTGTCACCTCCTCAAAAGGACGCATGAGCCTACAGGCATTGCGCATGAGCGTCCAGTAACGTGGCAAAACAATTCCCAGCTCCCCAGAGGCTGTCCTAGCACCCCGGTCACACAAATATTCATTAACAGCATTTTCTTGTTGGAGCAGGCGGTCGAACATTAGGAGTGTTGAATTCCAACGTTTAGGGATGTCGCAAATCAAGCGCCTCACTGGCATGTTGTTTCGCCGCTGGATATCGGCAAAGTGAGCCATGGCCGTGTAGGAACGCCTGAAATGGCCACACACCTTCCTGGCCTGCTTCAGGACGTCCTGTAAGCCTGTGTACTTATGCACAAAGCGTTGTACGATCAGATTACACACATGTGCCATTCACGGCACATGTGTCAACTTGCCCAACTTCAATGCCGCTTTCAAATTTTTTCCGTTGTTACACACCACTTTGCCGATATCCAGTTGCTGCGGAGTCAGCCACTTTTCCACCTGTGCGTTCAGGGCGGACAGGAGTGCTTGTCCGGTGTGACTCTCTGCTTTCAAGCAAGTCAAACCCAAGATGGCGTGACACTGCCGTATCCGGGATGTGGAATAGTACCTGGGGAGCTGGGGGGGTGCCGTTGATGTGGAGCAAGAAGCAGCGGCACAAGAGGACTCAGCCGAGGAGGTTATGGAAGAGGATGGAGTAGGAGGAGGTGGCAGCAGGACTGCCTGCAATTCGTGGTGGTGTCACCAACTCCTCTGCAATGCCACGCATTCCTTGCTTGTCAGCCGTCAGCAGGTTTACCCAATGCGCAGTGTAGGTGATATACCTGCCCTGACCATGCTTTGCAGACCAGGTATCAGTGGTCAGATGGACCCTTGCCCAACACTGTGTGCCAGACATGCCATGACTTCCTTTTGCACAATCGAGTACAAGTTGGGGATTGCCTTTTGTGAAAAGAAATTCCGGCCGGGTACCTTCCACTGCGGTGTCCCAATAGCTACAAATTTTTTGAACGCCTCAGACTCAACCAGATTGTATGGTAAAAGCTGGCGGGCTAATAGTTCGGACAAGCCAGCTGTCAGACGCTGGGCAAGGGGGTGACTTGGTGACATTGGCTTCTTACGCTCAAACATGTCCTTGACAGACACATGACTGTGGGCAGATGAGCGGGAACTGCTCAAGGCGGGAGACGGAGTGGCGGATGGTTGAGAGGGGGCAAGAAGGACAGCAGTGGTTGACGTGGCTGAAGATGCTGGACCAGGAGGAGGATGGCGGCTTAGAGTAGGCGTGCTGCTTGTACTCATGTGTTGATCCCATAGGCGTTTGTGATGTGAGATCATGTGCCTACGCAAAGCAGTTGTACCTAGGTGGGTGTTGGACCTCCCACGACTCAGTTTCCTTTGGCACAGGTTGCAAATGGCATCGCTGTTGTCCGAGGCAGACACACAAAAAAAATGCCACACTGCTGAGCTCTGCAATGACGGCATTCTGGTGGTGGACACAGCATGCGTTGATTGGCGTGCTGTCGGGCTGACCCCGGGTGCCGATGCATGCTGTCTGACTGTGCCACTAGCTCCTTGCGACGACCCCCCCCTGCTTCCAACTGGTCTCCTCCTCCTCCTCTCTGTCTCCCCATCTGAACTTTCGCCCTGTTCTTCTTCTCTTCTATCGGGCACCCACGTGACATCCATGGACGCATCGTCATCATCAACCGCTTCGCTTGTATCTGACAATTCAGAAAAGGAAGCAGCAGCGGGTACAACATCATCATCATCACACCGTACCTCCATGTGTTTAATGCTGCCTGCCTGAGACATATCCCTGTTATCTACATCCTCTAGCAATAATGGTTGCGCATCACTCATTTCTTCAAACGGGTGTGTGAATAACTCCTCTGACATACCAAGTAAAGCGGCTGTGGTGCTAGTTTTGGTGGTGGCGGCAGGCGGGTGAGTGCTATCTTGAGAGGTGCCTGAAGCTAAGCTGGAGGAGGATGGTGCGTCAAGGTTCCGAGCGGAGGCTGTACAAGATTGGGTGTCCTGTGTTAGCCAGTCAACTATGTCCTCAGAACTTTTCAAGTTCAGGGTACGTGGCTTCTGAAAACTGGGCATTATTCTAGGGCAAAAGGGAATCACAGCACCACGACCACGACGGCCCCTGCGGGGTGGCCTGCCTCTGCCTGTCATTTTTTGGGGGATTAGTGGTACTATGCGTGCAAGCTACTGTGAGACCAGATATGATTGGCAATGTGAACTGTAACAGTTCTGCAGAGCACACACTGTAGGCCTGAGACACCCGCTTGAAGACAAGTAACTGCTATTCAATCTATAACAGTGAAAAAAAATTTTGGTTGTAAAAGCACGCTATAGAGACACAAGATATGAGTGGCAACTGTCAAAGCACACTGGCACAGGTCTGCAGAGCACACGCTGAAGTAGGCCTGAGACACCCGCTTGAAGACAAGTAACTGCTATTCAATCTATAACAGTGAAAAACAAATTTTGTTTTTAAAAGCACGCTATAGAGACACCAGATATGATTGGCAATGTGCACTGGAACAGTGCTGCAGAGCACACGCTGAAGTAGGCCTGAGACACCCGCTTGAAGACAAGTAACTGCTATTCAATCTATAACAGTGAAAAACAAATTTTGGTTGTAAAAGCACGCTATAGAGACACAAGATATGAGTGGCAACTGTCAAAGCACACTGGCACAGGTCTGCAGAGCACACGCTGAAGTAGGCCTGACACCCAGACGCTTGCAGACAACTAACTGCTCTTCTATTACAGTGAAAAAAATTATTTATTTTAAATCTAAAGCTTAAGCTATTGTAAAAACAGATATGAGTGGTGGCACTGGGCAAGAGGGCACAGTATCCACTGTGAAACTCACATAGAAGCTGGCAGGCAGGCAACTGCTCTTCTATTACAGTGGAAACAAAGTTTTGGTTTTAAAAGCACGCTATAGAGACACCAGATATGAGTGGCAACTGTCAAAGTACGCTGGCAGGGTTGTGCAGGGCACACGCTGAAGGAAGGCCTGACAGAGCCGCTTGAAGGACACTGACTGGCTGCTATTAGCTTACACTGGAAACCTTTTTTCTTTGTAAAAGCACGCTAAAGAGACAGCAGATATGATTGGCAACTGTCAAAGCACGCTGGCAGGGTTGTGCAGGGCACACGCTGAAGGAAGGCCTGACAGAGCCGCTTGAAGGACACTGACTGGCTGCTATTAGCTTACACTGGAAACCTTTTTTCTTTGTAAAAGCACGCTATAGAGACACCAGATATGATTAGCAACTGTCAAAGTACGCGGGCAGGGTTGTGCAGGGCACACGCTGAAGGAAGGCCTGACAGAGCCGCTTGAAGGACACTGACTGGCTGCTATTAGCTTACACTGGAAACCTTTTTTCTTTGTAAAAGCACGCTAAAGAGACAGCAGATATGATTGGCAACTGTCAAAGCACGCTGGCAGGGTTGTGCAGGGCACACGCTGAAGTAGGCCTGACACCCAGATGCTTGCAGACAACTAACTGCTCTTCTATTACAGTGAAAAAAAATTATTTCTTTTAAATCTAAAGCTTAACCGATTGTTAAAACAGATATGAGTGGTGGCACTGACTGTGCAAATGGGCAAGGCATCCAACCTCACACAGAAGCTGGCAGGCAGGCAACTGCTCTTTTATTACAGTGAAAAAAAATTTTTATTTTAAATGTAAAGCTTAACCGATTGTTAAAACAGATATGAGTGGTGGCACTGGGCAAGTGGGCACAGTATATGCTGTGAGCCTGACACACAGGCTGGCAGGCAGGCACCTGCAATTACATTACACAGGAAAAAAAAAAAAAAAAAAGCAGCCTGATGTTCTAGCCCTAAAAAGGGCTTTTAGGGGTGCTGTCCTTACAGCAGAGATCAGATGAGTCCTTCAGGATTGTAGTGGACACTGAATACCCTAGCCTAGCTATCAATTTCCCTATGTAATCAGCAGCAGCTAAACTTTCCCTCCTCTCACTAAGCATGCATCTTCCGAATGAATCGAAAATGGATGCTGGGAGGGAGGTTGGAGGGTGTGGAAGGGAGGGAGTGCTGCTGATTGGCTGTAATGTGTCTGCTGACCGAGAGGCACAGGGTCAAAGTTTGCCCAATGATGATGAATAGGGGGCGGATCGAACTGCGCATGTGTCCGCCCGCCGCGGCGAACGCGAACAAGCTAATTTCGCCGGGAACTGTCCGCCGGCGGACAGTTCGGTACATCACTATTTATAAGTAATCGTTCTAAATTTATACAAATTTCTTTTAGCTCATCATTCTTTCTATCAGGAATTTTTTCCCATTTTTCATCGTCTAATGAGCCAAATTTTTTATTCATGTCTTTCTGCCACCTTTTACGCAGGTTGAAAATTGACATTTTGATAATACACACTTGATCCCAAAATTGGAGTGTTTATAAAGTGCAATATACAAGTCAAAAGTTATTTGGGATACAACGTATAATTTGGTGCTGCTATCACCAAGTGTGAACCACTCCAACACACAAGAAATCAATGTAGTGAAAGATAAAATTGTGGTGAGAGCACTCAAAACATGCAAAAGCAGTATTTTACCAGACTTGGTTCTGATGGGAGTATCTAAAACAATAAAACATGAAACACAAAAACATAGAGTAATATTGTTATAGAAAGTGTAAAATTATTGCATGTGACTGGTAAAACTCACATATTTCTGAGTCACTTTAACAAGCTGACTCAGACTTAAAGCTTGTATGGAGATGAAAAATCTTCAGCTTTGGACGTCCTGTATCGATAATATTGGGTCTGCACTAGGAAATACTTCTTCCAATTACTCCAGAAGGTAAGATCCAAAATAAAATTGTCTTTATTATAAAATAACTTAGTTAAAATAATTCTTAATCCAATACAGGTAAAAAGTCCTTAAAAGCAGTGTACCACGACGCGTTTCGGCACTCACAGCCTTTCTCAAGTGGTCTAATCTTCTCATCTCCGAAATCTTCTTTAAATATGTTAGGATTTGGCGCCCTTTCATCGGCGTCCCTTGTATCTTCCGCTTTCGTCATCTCTAAGCGTCTGTTGATTGCGTTGCGTCATGACGTCTGGCGCCTACGTCATCAGTCCTCGTCCAGACGTTTGTTTACGTCATGACGTCTTTTGGGCGCCGAACCCGGAAGTAATGTTAGCGCCATATTTAATAGTCCAAATTCATATAAACTTACAGTTTCTTATATTTTCCATTACAAAACAATAATATATATTAGTTAAAGAGACAAAGTCATCAAATAAATTACTTGTTTTCCACATAAAACAATACTTTCACAGAGGGGTACTATGTACCTATTAGGAAAGGAAGAAAAAGAATGTTAAAATATTTTAAAATTATATATGCTAAAAAGGGGGCTTTTATAACTCATCAAAAAACCTTTTAAAATTACTAAGAGGCATATAAAATAAATAAAATTATATCCATGAGTTTCTCGAAATCAATATTGAGGCCATGAGGGGATAGTGATTCCAAATTAAAAATCCATTTCATCTTGTTTCTGCTGAGGAGACTATGTCTCCCCCTCTCCAATGGGTTTTTATGGCCTCTATTCCTATAAATTCAAAACCACTAGTGTTTCCTCCATGTACTTCTAAAAAATGCTTAGAGTCATTGTGCATTTTTTAGAATTACAAGGAGGAAACACTAGTGGTTTTGAATTTATAGGAATAGAGGCCGTAAAAACCCATTGGAGAGGGGGAGACATAGATAGTCTCCTCAGCAGAAACGAGATGAAATGGATTTTTAATTTGGAATCACTATCCCCTCATGGCCTCAATATTGATTTCGAGATAAACTCATGGATATAATTTTATTTATTTCATATGCATCTTAGTAATTTTAAAAGGTTTTTTGATGAGTTATAAAAGCCCCCTTTTTAGCATATATAATTTTAAAATATTTTAACATTCTTTTTCTTCCTTTCCTAATAGGTACATAGTAACCCTCTGTGAAAGTATTGTTTTATGTGGAAAACAAGTAATTTATTTGATGACTTTGACTCTTTAACTAATATATATTATTGTTTTGTAATGGAAAATATAAGAAACTGGTAAATTTATATGAATTTGGACTTTTAAATATGGCGCTAACATTACTTCCGGGTTCGGCGCCCAAAAGACGTCATGACGTAAACAAACGTCTGGACGAGGACTGATGACGTAGGCGCCAGACGTCATGACGCAACGCAATCAACAGACGCTTAGAGATGACGAAAGCGGAAGATACAGGGGACGCCGACGAAAGGGCGCCAAATCCTAACATATTTAAAGAAGATTTTGGAGATGAGAAGATTAGACCACTTGAGAAAGGCTGTGAGTGCCGAAACGCGTCGTGGTACACTGCTTTTAAGGTCTTTTTACCTGTATTGGATTAAGAATTATTTTAACCAAGTTATTTTATAATAAAGAAAATTTTATTTTGGATCTTGCCTTCTGGAGTAATTGGAAGAAGTATTTCCTAGTGAAGACCCAATATTATCGATACAGGACGTCCAAAGCTGAAGATTTTTCATCTCCATACAAGCTTTAAGTCTGAGTCAGCTTGTTAAAGTGACTCAGAAATATGTGAGTTTTACCAGTCACATGCAATAATTTTACACTTTCTATAACAATATTACTCTATGTTTTTGTGTTTCATGTTTTATTGTTTTAGATACTCCCATCAGAACCAAGTCTGGTAAAATACTGCTTTTGCATGTTTTGAGTGCTCTCACCACAATTTTATCTTTCACTACATTGATTTCTTGTGTGTTGGAGTGGTTCACACTTGGTGATAGCAGCACCAAATTATACTTTGTATCCCAAATAACTTTTGACTTGTATAAGATACTAAGTGTAATACAACTCTGTCTTATAGTCTGTAACTAATTATTGCTATAAAAAAAGGCTGGGAGTATGATTTATCATAATGCAGGCTAAAAGCCTAATAGTAGTATTCCAGACACCCCCTCCTATTCTTGTGCACACAAAGCAGTTAGACGTCCTATGTTAAAAACCTAGTGGTTATGGTAAAGCTCAATGCGCGTTTTGGCGCCAGCATTGCACCTTTTATACACTTTTGTCACTATATTTCTTCGTTTATTTCATTTTATTCTCCTCAAGAGGAACTAATAAAATGTATTATTATTTCATATATTTCACCTATGTTCTATACTGGCAATTGGCTGCCTTATATTAATGAACAGCTCTCTTCCGGGTATAGGGACTGTTAACTGGGAGGACCTTTCTGTAATCCCGTTTTCCAGTCTCTTCATTTACTATACAAATGTTATCCATATATATTTCTATTTTAAGTAATTATGAGCAGTGTTACAAACTGCCATTTGTAACTGGCCCTTTAAATGACAAATTGCCCCGCTTCCCTGGGTTGTGGAGAAGCCTATTTGCCAGCCTCCTTCCTCCTGACTATGGCACCTGGGAGATTGTGCCCCTGAAAACTTATGGACTTTTATTGGGTGTGTATGGCCCTTTAATAACCGTCTGGAGACATAGTGACTTTGTTTAACAATGCCCCTTTAAGACGGTGTCCCCAAACCTTTAATATACTGTGTTCCTGGCTTTCTCCCACTTGGTTCAGTAAATGGGGCTTACTGAACCAAGTACCACACAGAAGTGGAAGTCTGCAGGCAATTTACCTCCCAGACTAGGAGCCTGCTGGAGGTAAATTGCCGAACGCTGGGTGGCCGCAGTTCGCGCAAACCAACACGTGGCGGCGGCCATCTTTGTTCATTCGAACGAGGTCAGCGGTATGTGTAGCCAAATTCATGGAACTGAAATCAGCTACACATTTCAACGAACACTGCTGACCCTTACCTTCTCCTACACTCCGTTTTCAGCTACAGAGACTAAGTCCCGTTCGGCAGTTTGAACTCACTGTTATACTGAGCCAAATGCACGAACGGCCCCGCATAAAATTGACTGGCCGCACAGCCCAAATCTTTGGAACTGTTTAGGGCAGGAAAATGTGCTTGCGGTCGGTCATAAAGGACTTCCATCTAACTTTTTATCCACTGGAGGGATTTGTGTGATTTTTGGTTATGTTTATATTTAAAGTATGCTGATTCTAAATATTTTCATGGAGATTGGATGTATGGTTTTAAAGTTATAGTATGTGTATAAAAACTGTATTTTTCCTGCCTGTGATAATTACCGTATATACTCGAGTATAAGCCGACCCGAATATAAGCCGAGGCCCCTAATTTTACCCCAAAAAACTGGGAAAACGTATTGACTCGAGTATAAGACTAGGGTTGGAAATGCAGCAGCTACTGGTAAATTTCTAAATAAAATTAGATCCTAAAAAAAATTATATTAATTGAATATTTATTTACAGTGTGTGTATATAATGAATGCAGTGTGTGCGTATGAGTGCAGTGTGTGTGTATGAGTGCATTGTGTGTGTGTGTATATTAATTTAATATTTATTTACAGTGTGTGAATATATTGAATGCAGTGTGTGCGTATGAATGCAGTGTGTGCGTGAGCGCAGTGTGTGTGTATGAGCGCAGTGTGTGTGTGAGCGCAGTGTGTGTGCGTGAGCGCAGTGTGTGTGCGTGAGCGCAGTGTGTGTGCGTGAGCGCAGTGTGTGTGCGTGAGCGCAGTGTGTGTGCGTGAGCGCAGTGTGTGTGCGTGAGCGCAGTGTGTGTGCGTGAGCGCAGTGTGTGTGCGTGAGCGCAGTGTGTGTGCGTGAGCGCAGTGTGTGTGCGTGAGTGCAGTGTGTGTGCGTGAGTGCAGTGTGTGTGCGTGAGTGCAGTGTGTGTGCAGTGTGTGTGCGTGAGTGCAGTGTGTGTGCGTGAGTGCAGTGTGTGTGCGTGAGTGCAGTGTGTGTGCGTGAGTGCAGTGTGTGTGTGAGTGCAGTGTGTGTGTGATGCATGTGTTGGTGGGGGTGGGCATTTTGATTGTTATATTATTAATTATTTTATTAATTATTATTTTATTTTTTAATATTATTATTATTTTTTTATTATTATTATTATTTTTTTCGTCCCCCCTCCCTGCTTGCTAGCTGGCCATGGAGAGGGGCTCTTACTCCCTGGTGGTCCAGTGGCATTGGTACTTCAGTGGGGAGGAGAGGGGGGCTGTCAGAGCTGTAACTTACCTGTCCTGCAGCTCCTGTCAGCTCTCTCCTCCTCCGTGCCGTCCGGTCAGCTCTTCTGTCAGCTCCCACTGTAAGTCTCGCGAGAGCCGCGGCTCTCGCGAGATTTACACTGGGAGCTGACCGAGGTGCTGAACGGACGGCGCGGAGGAGGAGAGAGCTGACAGGAGCTGCAGGACAGGTAAGTTACAGCTCTGACAGCCCCCACAGCCCCTGTCTGTATTATGGCAATGCAAATTGCCATAATACAGACTATTGACTCGAGTATAAGCCGAGTTGGGGTTTTTCAGCACAAAAATTGTGCTGAAAAACTCGGCTTATACTCGAGTATATACGGTATGTTAAGTATTGTGTACCATAATTATATTACAGGCAGAGGGGGAGGATTTTGTGTGTAATTGCTGGGAGTGTTTTCTGTAATGTACGTGTGTTATTGGCTGTTCTGTAAAACCCTGTGGGTGGTCCTATCTAAGGGAAGCCTGCATAAAAGAAAGCCCTTTGGGTGCCAATAAAACAGAATGACTTGACCCTCTAACTTGCAGCCTTGACTCATGTTTGTAGGGGACGGCTATAATCACTACAGGGATTGCTATGCTCTTCATACTCCCTTAGCTACTGAGCTCTTGTTCCTGATCCTGCTTCGCTCTACAAAAAGAAGAGGTTCACCTACTGGAACCTGGAGCCTGATCGTAGGTCCAGGATGGATAGCAGACGGCGAGATACTAGCCTAGCAGCGGCGGTTCGTGGAGTCTGCAGTACTTATGGTGTCTACGCAGTAGTTATGGTAGTCTACGGTGCTGATGGTCCTTTGGTGAGCGCTAGGAGCATCCTTTCCATGGTCCAACTTCCAGCCAGCCTGGAGGCAACCATAACAAGCAGTAAATCTCATGATGGAAAGTTAATACATAATGGCTGATTGGTTAAGTAATTTTATCTTATCAAGCACCAACTGAATCTCCTAGTCTTATTTATTGGTTCCTTCGAGAGGAGAGGCTGAACTCTCATGGAATAACCCATGTTAAAGATATTAGGTGAAACAAAGAAAGAAAACACTATCTAAGAGAGATAAGACATCCTTAGGTTTTCAGTTAGGGCTAGAAACAAACTGAGGACCTCAGGGGCAGAGGGCTTTTATCACCTAGTTCTAATCATTCCTGTCCTAACAGCTAAGGAGGAGCTACCGTGTTTAGCTAGGAAAGTTGTATTCTTTTGTTTCCTCTCATTCAAAAATTCATAAAAATGTAGCTTATTCCAAACTGTATCTATAAAGTATAATGCACAACATTGTGGTCATCGCATCATATACATTAATAAAGTGATTAAAACAATTAAGAGAATAGTTTATTAATGTAAGCTCCAACAGTAACATTTACGTCAGTGTTCCGTAAGCTGTAGATGGTTGGGTTTACCATTGGTATTACCATTGTATAGAAAACAGAGACCACCTTGTTTTGCGAATCAGAATGACTGGAGGCTGGAGAAAGGTATATGAAGAAAACTGTCCCATAAAACAAGAAAACACACGAAAGGTGGGAAGTGCAAGTCAGAAAAGCTTTTCGTCTGCCTTCAATGGATTGAATCTTGATAATTGTAAAAAAAATGTAAGTATAGGAAGCCAAGATAACCATAACTGAAACAAACCCTAGGACTAAATCAACAACAAAAATAATGGTCTTGTTGATATATGGATCTGAACAAGCGAGATCCATTAGAGGAGGGGTATCACAATAAAAGTGTTTGATTATATTAGGTCCACAGTAATGCAAAGTTATAGTAGTAGAGGTGTGAATTGCTGCAGTGAGAAATCCACCAGCATATAAAGCAGTAACAAGAAATATACACCTAGTCCTGTTCATTATTACTATATATAGAAGAGGGTGACATATGGCTTCATAGCGATCATATGCCATTGCCGACAATATGTAAACTTCAGTGCAAGCAAATAATACAAAAAAAAACAGTTGAAGTGCACATCCAATAAAAGAAATGGATTTATTCTGCAAAAACATATCGTGCAGCAATTTTGGGGTGACAACAGAAGAATAACAGAGATCACAGGCAGACAAGTTACTAAGAAAGAAATACATTGGGCTTTGCAAGTCAGAAATTACCATGATTATAACCATGGTGCCGATATTGCCAAAAGCAGTAACAATATATATCAATGAGAAGAAAATGAAAAGGAATATTTGCAAGTTTGGATCGTTGGTAATGCCTAAAAAGATAAACTCGCTTACAGTAGTCTGGTTTCCTTCTTCCATATGTTCAAGGTATTTGAAAATAATAAATGCAACAACACCTACAAAAAAAAAATAATGAAACAACAAATTTCAATATTTATCAAATGATATGACTATATAGTGGTAACTTTTACACCAGTAAACTTAGTTTCTCCATGTATCAGTCAAATCAGAAAGTGCATCAGACACATATATAAAATAAATCCATATTGCTTATTTAAAGAGACAGTTTAAATACCAGAACCACTACACCTTAATATAAATGTCAGAGAACACACCTCTGATGGCTTTCAGACTGATAAGCATTAGAGTATCTCCCTCTTTTTTTTTTATGGTCTTCATTGTCGGCATAATCACACACAGCATGATGACACTGAGGGCGCTGGATTCAATATATCTCCATGAGAAGTACCAGATTTGCAGAGCGCAGTGATTGTTGAGCACGTGCACTGTCGCCCACTGCTTCTTATTTTTTTAAGTTTGATGGGAAGCCCTGAATTTAAAACCACTAAAGCAACACTCTAACATTAAAAAAACATTATGTGTAACATTTCCTTTAAAATGTTGTTGATTAAACTGTCCCTTTTTATAATTATTGTTTTGAATATTTCTAGCACATTAAATAATATCGTATCGAAGAAATTGTTTTCACATGGCACAGTCTGCAGATCAATCATCTCAGATGCATACCAGTCATTTTTAAAAAGGCATTTTGTACATTGGTAATAGTTTTGTCAAGTTTTACACTGTACCATAACCAGGGCCGGCCTTAGGCATTTGGGCGCCCTGTGCAAAAAATCTTCACAGCGACCCCCCCCCCCCCCTCCCCCACTCCTTACCCCTTCCCACACACCCTGTCACACACACACACACACACACACAGGCAGGCAGACAGCCATACACACACACACAAACACACTCAGGCAGTCATACACAGACAGCCACACACAAACACACACACAGACATAGAATGTGACGGCAGATAAGAACCATTCGGCCCATCTAGTCTGCCCAGACAGTCACACATAGGCAGTCACACACACAGGCAAACAGCCACACACACAGCCACACACAAACACACAGGCAGACAGCCAAACACACAGAGGCAAACAGCGACACACACACACAGTCAAACACACACAGACAAACAGTCAAACACACACAGACAAACAGTCAAACACACACAGACAAACAGTCAAACACACACTGTCAGACAGACACACACACACACTGGCAGACAGTCACACACACAAACATAGGCAAACAGTCACACACACACACAGGCAGACAGTCACACACACACACAGGCAGACAGTCACACACACACACAGTCAGACAGCCACACACACAGTCAGACAGCCACACACACACACAGTCAGACAGCCACACACACACAGTCAGACAGCCACACACACACAGTCAGACACACACACTCACTAACAGACAAACACACTAACAGACACACACTAACAGACACACACTAACAGACACTAACATACACAGACACACACTAACATACACAGACACACACTAACACTAACATACACTAACATACACAGACACACACTAACATACACACACACACACACTAACATAAACAGACACACACACACTAACATAAACAGACACACACACACTAACAGACACACACACACTAACAGACACACACACACTAACAGACACACACACTAACAGACACACACACACACACCCACATTAACACATTTTTTTTAAATGTATTTAGACACCCCCCAGCCTCCTTACCTTTGGGAATGCTGGGGGGGGGGGTCTCTTCCTCCCTGGTGGTCCAGTGGCTGCTGGGCGGTCGGGCGGCGCTGCTGGGCTGCCGGCGAGGGAGCACTTCCTCTGAGCTGTTTGCTCAGCTCCCTCGCGCGCCGCACAGTGAGGCTGGGAGCCGGAATATTACGTCATATTCCGGCTCCGCCTCCCAGCCTCACTCTGCGGGCGGCGCGCGAGGGAGCTGAGCAAACAGCTCAGAGGAAGTGCTCCCTCGCCGGTAGCCCAGCAGCGCCGCCCGACCGCCCAGCAGGTCTGTTAGCCGCAAGGCTAACAAGACATTTGCCTTGGGCATTTGGGGGCGGCTTTTTTTGCCGCCCCCTGGAAAATGCCGCCCAAGGCAAATGCCTTGTTAGCATTGCGGCTAACAGACCTGCCGTGTGAGCTATGCGGCCGCAGGGCGCCCCCTGCACCATGGCGCCCTGTGCGGCCGCACAGCTCGCACACCCCTAAGGCCGGCCCTGACCATAACGTATCACAAATATCTGGCTAAACATGTGGCTATGGACCAAAGGTCACCTCCCAGATCATAAGACCCATTGGGTTCTGAACTTTTTCTATTAGAACCAACATTATGTACATTGCATAAGCATAGTGACCATTCTTGATTTATAAAAAATTTTGCAGTTATCCATTCTTCGAGTTTAACTTGATATATAAAATGTAAATCCCTAAAAAAAAAAAAAAAAAAAGGTATGTGTGAGGAAGATCAGGTAGTAAATGACTGAAATAAAATTAATTTAGTACTTAAATTCAAAAGACAAGACTTTGTTGATGCGTAAAAAAATAGAGAAATAAAGTGGTACAAAATTACCCCAAATTAAACTATAAACTGTTTGGTGGAAGACTGAAAGCTGTGTATAAGTAAATTAGCAGAAGCCAAAAAAGTGTAAAGCTCTTAAGAATACCCAAATTATAAATAGTGAAAAAATCCACAAAATTACAGCAGCACTCAACAAAAGTGACAAACAAATGACACAGAAAGTTAGTATACTAATAAATATGGTGCCTAAATTGTGTAAGACATGGAATCTTCAAATGTTGTTCTGTAAATAATAAAATATACATATATAGTGCTGACCACAATAAAAAAAAAAAGGTTAAAAACTGTTACTTAAATCTTGGTGGGTATTGCCAGTAAGGTACCCACAGAGCATGCATAAGAAGCAGATGCCAATGTTCAGAGATCACTTCCATGTTCCACCTTGCGAGTACCTTGCTGGCAGATTATGAGACCCATTGGGTTCTAAATTGTTTCTTACTAGAACCAAAATTATGTACATAGTATAAGCTTAGTGACCACTCTTCATTTGTTCAGTTATCCATTCTACAAGTTGTGTGGAACTAAAAACACTATATTAGTACTTAATTTAAAAAGACAAGATATTGCCAGCAAGGTACCCGCAAGGCGGAACCCGGATGTGACCGCTGAACATTGGCATCCACTTCCTTTGTTCTGTTGTGGGTACCATCTGACAACCCACACCAAGATTTAACTAAGAATTTTGAACCTTTTTTTATTATAATGTATATTTGGATATCGTTCAGTTGGGGTCTTGGCCTCTCTGCTTGTCACCTGCTTATATAGAAAAACCTGTCTGGTTGAACGCGCCCGAGAGGTGAAAGTTTCTATCCTGTTGTGAGGAGTATCCCTCTGAAGCTGCATTTTTCAAACCTAGAGCCAAGGGTGATCAGGCTCTGGTAAATGTGAGTTTAATCCCAGACACTCCCTGCTTTTTATATTGTGCATATATAAGCTAACCAGATGGTCTGCTATATCTATCTCTGTCTGTGTGTCTCAAAATTCTAACAAAAGAAATGTTCAGCTAGTGTGAGGTAAAATATATTTATTAATTTACTTATTTAGAATACCAATAAACAGCATGCTCAAACTGTGTAAAACATAGAATCTTCAAATTTTATTCTGTAAATAAAATAAACACACACACACACATATATATATATATATATATATATATATATATATATATATATATATATATATATATATATATATATATATATATATATATATATATATATATATATATATATATATATATATATATATATATATATATATATATATATATATATATATATATATATATATATATATATATATATATATATATATATATATATATATATATATATATGTGTGTGTGTGTGTGTGTTTAGATATATAGAGTGCAGATTGGATTAGCCGTTTTAGTCCTATAGACAGCATGCCAAAATACCAGTATGCAATGATACCTTTCTTATTGGACTAACATAATACTTAAAGACAAGCTTTCAAGAGTTTTTTTTTTTTTTTCTCTATCTGAAGCAATACTGATCAATCTGATCTGAGTTTAATTTATTGAACCATGAGTGTAGCCATCTCTACTATATATGTATGTATGTATGTATGTATGTATGTATGTATGTATGTATGTATGTATGTATGTACGTTGATCCTGTTTTTGTTTAACCCCTTAAGGACCAAACTTCTTGAATAAAAGGGAATCATGACATGTCACACATGCAGGGCCGGACTGGGAAAAAAATTAGGCCCGGGCATTTTTCAATCAGAGCGGCCCCCTAAGAATGGGGCGGGGCCAGAGAGGGTGTGTTTTGTCATCACTAATGACAATCACGCCCCCTCTCAAAGTGAGCATGTTGGTTCAATACACAGAGCCCCGCTGAAGAGCTCTGGCATTAGAAAAAGGCCCTGTATTTGTTCTGCGCAACGCAAGCAAATGTAATAACATGCTTGCGCTGTGTTTGCTTTTAAATTGTCTCTGGTGTCTCCACAGGTGAGATACCAGAGGACAAAAGGGCCAGGAAAGTGTATGGTGCATGTGGGATTGCATGTGTGTAGAGTGTGGTGTGGTATTGTGTAAATAGGTCAATTCAATTTGTGTTTGTGGTGTAATATGTGTGGCTAGGGGCTGTAGAGAGTGTGTGTATAGGGGGCATAGTGTTATAGGGGATGTAGCGAGTGTGTGCATACGTGCTGTAGTGTGTGTGTATAGGTGACGTAGTGTGTGTAGGGGTTGTAGAGAGGGTGTGTTTAGAGAATGTTGTATGTGTTTGCTGACAAGGAATGTAGTGTGTGTGTAGGTGGTGCAGTGTGTGTGTGTGTAGGAGATCTAGTGTGTAAAGGACCAAGAGTGTGTATAGGAGATTCTGTGTGTGTGTGTGTGTGTGTATATAGAGGATTAAGAGTGCATATAGGGTAAGGGATCTAGCGTGTATCTGGAGCGTAATGTGTGTAGTGGTGCAGTGTGAGGGGTGCTGTAGTGTGTGTGTATATATATATATATATATATATATATATATATATATATATATATATATTTGGACGTATTGTATGTGTGAGGGGCGCAGTGTGTGTGTATGTAAGAGGGGTGCTGTGTGTGAGGCTGTTTTTATCTGCCATCACATTCTAGGTTTCTAATTTTCTTTGTCTGTTAACTCACTGAGGGTTATTTTATATAATATATATATATATATATATATATATTAACTCACTGAGGGTTATTTTAGATATATATATATATATTAAAAACCAAAGAAAAGAAAATGTTACCTGCGCTTTTTCCTTAATCCCTATGTATATTTAGACAAATGGAGGTCATTTAGTTGCTCCAATGGCCATTGGAGGGATGCCCGCCTGCCAACGTCAAGGCAGACCCCCCCTAAGCGGGTCCTAACACTGACCCTTCAGCCTGCTTCCTTGAGCTTCTGGCAAAGATATCTCTAATGAGACAGAAAGGGGTATTTTTTATATACACCCCTTTACTTATTAACCCTTAATAGGGAACACATGGGATGGGTAGCAGCATTGTAACCAGGCTGTGTGATACAAAGTAAATACAAATACAAAAAGAGAAGTCCTGCGCTAAAGCAGCATGGACTACAACACACATCAGCCCCAATATGTAGTAAAAACCAAAGAAAAGAAAATGTTACCTGCGCTTTTTCCTTAATCCCTATGTATATTTAGACAAATGGAGGTCATTTAGTTGCTCCAATGGCCATTGGAGGGATGCCCGCCTGCCAACGTCAAGGCAGACCCCCCCTAAGCGGGTCCTAACACTGACCCTTCAGCCTGCTTCCTTGAGCTTCTGGCAAAGATATCTCTAATGAGACAGAAAGGGGTATTTTTTATATACACCCCTTTACTTATTAACCCTTAATAGGGAACACATGGGATGGGTAGCAGCATTGTAACCAGGCTGTGTGATACAAAGTAAATACAAATACAAAAAGAGAAGTCCTGCGCTAAAGCAGCATGGACTACAACACACATCAGCCCCAATATGTAGTAAAAACCAAAGAAAAGAAAATGTTACCTGCGCTTTTTCCTTAATCCCTATGTATATTTAGACAAATGGAGGTCATTTAGTTGCTCCAATGGCCATTGGAGGGATGCCCGCCTGCCAACGTCAAGGCAGACCCCCCCTAAGCGGGTCCTAACACTGACCCTTCAGCCTGCTTCCTTGAGCTTCTGGCAAAGATATCTCTAATGAGACAGAAAGGGGTATTTTTTATATACACCCCTTTACTTATTAACCCTTAATAGGGAACACATGGGATGGGTAGCAGCATTGTAACCAGGCTGTGTGATACAAAGTAAATACAAATACAAAAAGAGAAGTCCTGCGCTAAAGCAGCATGGACTACAACACACATCAGCCCCAATATGTAGTAAAAACCAAAGAAAAGAAAATGTTACCTGCGCTTTTTCCTTAATCCCTATGTATATTTAGACAAATGGAGGTCATTTAGTTGCTCCAATGGCCATTGGAGGGATGCCCGCCTGCCAACGTCAAGGCAGACCCCCCCTAAGCGGGTCCTAACACTGACCCTTCAGCCTGCTTCCTTGAGCTTCTGGCAAAGATATCTCTAATGAGACAGAAAGGGGTATTTTTTATATACACCCCTTTACTTATTAACCCTTAATAGGGAACACATGGGATGGGTAGCAGCATTGTAACCAGGCTGTGTGATACAAAGTAAATACAAATACAAAAAGAGAAGTCCTGCGCTAAAGCAGCATGGACTACAACACACATCAGCCCCAATATGTAGTAAAAACCAAAGAAAAGAAAATGTTACCTGCGCTTTTTCCTTAATCCCTATGTATATTTAGTATATATATATATATGTGTGTGTGAGCGAGGGTGATGTCTGTCTGAGGGTGATGTCTGTCTGAGGGTGCTGTGTGTGAGTGAGTGTGCTGTGTGTGAGTGAGGGTGCTGTGTGTGTCTGAAGGTGATGTGTGCTGTGTGTCTGAGGGTGCTGTGTGTGTCTGAAGGTGATGTGTGCTGTGTGTCTGGGTGCGCTGTGTGTGTGTGTGTCTGGGGGTGCTGTGTGTGTGTGTGTCTGGGGGTGCTGTGTGTGTGTGTGTCTGGGGGTGCTGTGTGTGTGTGTGTCTGGGGGTGCTGTGTGTGTGTGTGTGTCTGGGGGTGCTGTGTGTGTGTGTGTCTGGGGGTGCTGTGTGTGTGTGTGTCTGGGGGTGCTGCGTGTGTGTGTGTGTGTCTGGGGGTGCTGCGTGTGTGTGTGTGTGTCTGGGGGTGCTGCGTGTGTGTGTGTGTGTCTGGGGGTGCTGCGTGTGTGTGTGTGTGTCTGGGGGTGCTGCGTGTGTGTGTGTGTGTCTGGGGGTGCTGCGTGCGTGTGTGTGTGTCTGGGGGTGCTGCGTGTGTGTGTCTGGGGGTGCTGTGTGTGTGTGTGTCTGGGGGTGCTGTGTGTGTGTGTGTCTGGGGGTGCTGTGTGTGTGTGTCTGGGGGTGCTGTGTGTGTCTGAGGGGTGCTGTGTGTGTGTGTGTCTGGGGTGATGTGTGTGTGGCTGGGGGTGACGTGTGTGTGAGGGGGCTGTTAGTGTGATTTTTTATTTAAATGTAAGTAATTTTTTATTAAATAAAAAAATCACACTAACAGCCCCCTCACACACACATCACCCCCAGCCACACACATATCACCCCCAGACACACACAGCACCCCCAGACACACACAGCACCCCCAGACACACACAGCACCCCCAGACACACATGTGGTGCTGTGTTTGTGTCGGGGCGCTGTGTGTGTGTCTGGGTGCTGTGTGTGTCTGGGGGTAATGTGTGTGTGGCTGGGGGTGATGTGTGTGTGAGGGGGCTGTTAGTGTGATTTTTTTATTTAAATGTAAGTTTTTTTTTATTAATAATTAAAAAAAAAAAAAGTTATATCCCCCCCTCCCTTCTTACCTTCATCCTGGGAGGGGGGGGGGAGATCCGTTCTGCCTGTGGGTGGGGTGCCATGCTGCCATCCTTCCCTGGTGGTCCAGGGGTGAGAGTGAACTCTAGCCCCTGCCGGCTAGAGTTCACTCTTGCGAGATCTGAGCGTTGCCGCAGTAACCGCAGCAACGCTCAGACCTCGCAAGAGGACCCGGCGGAGCTGCTGGATAGAGCTCCGCCGGTCCTCTCCTCCCTCCCACACTCCCCAGCCAGCAGCCGCCCTTAACAGTGCCTGTGAGGGAGATCTTTGATCTCCCCACCGGCCCATGGAGACACACAGCAGGGCCGGCGCTCGGATAGTGCTGGCCCTGCAGCGGCCGGCAGGGGAGATCCTATGATCTCCCCCACGGCCATCGCGGCCCACCGGGCATTTGCCCGGCCATCGCGGCCCACCGGGCATTTGCCCAGCATGCCCGATGGCCAGTCCGGGCCTGCACACATGTCATGTGTCCTTAAGGGGTTAATACACTTTGATTTTGTTTTGGAAAAATACATTGAGTGCTTTCATTTGGTTATGTTATATATTCCTGTGCAGTGCAGCACTGTGGTTATTTGACATTTTTGTAATGTTAAGGCTGAGTGCCAGACTATCCTACAATATTTACACACACATACATACATTTAACATTGCAATAAAGTGTGTTCTTACCTCATGTCTCTTACACCTCATTCTGTCTGAATCAGCTTATAATTGTTAATTTATAGCATTTGCTTGATCTTTAGGGATTCAAATCCCTAATGATGTATAGTGAATGCACCTGTGCTCTGTTTTCTACATTTGTTTTATTTATTTATTTATTCCAAAAGACTAAGTCTATTAAGTGATTTGTAAAGTTGCCATCCCTTTTATTTTATTTGCTTTCAGTAAAGTAGTGTCTATGTGTAAATTGCACATTTTTAAGGATAAAAATATCTTGTCCCACTACAAATTCATTCTTCGTTGGTATCTCACCCCTCTAGATTACATAAATTTAAATTAATTAATTCAGATAAATGCTGGAGAGGGTGTGGACAAGTGGTCTAATTGTGTCACATGTGTCAAGCTAACCCCTGATTTGTATATTTAAAATAATTCCAAATTACCTTACAAAACACCAAAAAATAATGCTAGGTCATGTTTTAATTGCAGCAACTACAACCATAACCAGAAACAACCATAGCTAGTGACTTGCCAGATGTTAGAGATATATATTTTTTTTAATTCTTTATTTTTACGAGTAATGGCATATAATACAACATATTTTGTGAGTAGCAGGTATATGATTTAGACAGTACAGTTATACATACATCACCTAGCTGGAACTACTCATTTTTTATTAGTTGGGTACTAGTGCGCCCAGGCTCTTCTGTAGGTGGACATATGGCTTGTGGTATGGGGGGTGCTGTTAACAGGCTTTTCGCGCCTTGTGGCTAGGTTGCAGTGCGCCCTGATATGTACTCTTCAATAAGGCGCTTATTTTGGGGTTTAAGCGGGTCTTTAGCTTCCCAAGGCTATGCTATATGTTTGAATGTTGGTACTGGTACAGGAGTGGGGAGGGGAGGGGAATCATGGTGTTAGAGATATTTTATACTCCATTCTAGATAATAAACATCACAAATTATTCTACCACTCATACTTGAAAAATAATATTATATTAAGACAAGAATGGAATGAATGGGAAGAAATGTCCGAAGCAAATACAATTTAGTAATATGATACCGAGTTAACCAAACTATGTAAATATATCCTGTTAATATTGCAACTTTCTGTCATTTTGAAAATAGTATATATTAAATAACTAAAAATTATTTTTTAAGGATGATTTCACATGTAAAATTATTTTATTGATTCATTTCTTTTTCTTTTTATTATTTTTCCCTCAATATGTTTTTTAATTTTGTAATTATTTTTTTATTTATTATTTTTTTATTATTATTTTATCTATTTTTTTATTTGTATTTTTTTTTTCATTGTATTGTTGGTAACTTTGTAGACTATTGTTTTTAAAACTCATGTATTATCAATGTGTAGTGTCAAAATGCTTATTGTTATTACATTATATGTATATATATTTTAAAAACTCAATAAAAATATTTGAAACAAACATATCTTTGTTGCATTTTCTTCTTGGATGGAGAAAAATCAAAAATCTTAGTATCCCAGGCAGTATCCCAGGCAGCAACACAAGCACAACTTGAGCGTATTTGATAGATACTGAATCTCTCCAGTCATCTCCTTGCAACATTCAGCGGACATTGGTCAGCGCCACCGCCTCTGGATATCTAGTGGTGTAATCTACTACGGTCAAGATGTACTTCTTGCCTGGAAGGGCTTGGTCTGGTTAACAGTCCTACTAAGTCTAAAGCTACCCTGCTGAAAGGCTCCTCAATAATTAGGAGGGGGTGAAGTTTTGCTTTATGAAAGTCCTCTCTCTTACCCACCCTCTGACAGGTGTCACAAGTTTGGCAGTACTGCCTAATATCTTTCTCAATCCCTGGCAAAAAAGGGGGGGCACCGGCCAGTAGGTGGCGCTGTGAATGTTGAAAGGCAAGAAGCTACAGCTTATCCCTGCCTCTCGCTCATGACTGAAACCGCAGGGGAGAAGCACAGATGCAGCCTACAGATCCCTCACCACCCTCAGCATCACCACCCCTCACTATCACCCCCCCACCACCCTCAGCATTACCCTCTCACTATTACCCCCCTCACCATCCTCAGAATTACCCCCCTCACTATCACCCCCCCCTCACCACCCTCAGCATTAACCCCCTCACTATCACCTCCCCTCACCACCCTCAGCATTACCCCCTCACTATTACCCCCCTCAACACCCTCAGCATCACCCCCCCTCACTATCACCCCCACTCCCCACCCTCAGCATCATCCCCCCTCACTATCACCCCCGCTCACACCCTCAGCATCACCCTCTCACTATCACCCCCCTCACCACCCTCAGCATCACCCCCTCACTATCACCCCTCCTCACTATCACCCCCCTCACCATCCTCAGCATCACCCCCTCACTATCACCCCTCTCACCACCCTCAGCATTAACCCCCTCACCACCCTCAGCATTACCCCCTCACTATTACCCCTCCTCAAACTCTCAGCATCACCCCCTTCACTATCACCCCCCTCACACCCTCAGCATTACCCCCCCTCACTATTACTCCCTCAGCATTACCCCCCCTCACTATCACCCCTCACTATCAACCCCCCTCACCACCCTCAGCATCACCCCCACTATCACCCCCTCATGACCCTCAGCATTACCCCCTCACTATCACCCCCCCTCACCACTCTCAGCATTACCCCATTACTATTACCCCCTCACTATTACCCCTCCTCACACCCTCAGCATCACCCCCCACTATCACCCCCCTCACCACCCTCAGCATTACCCCTTCACTATTACCCCCATCACCACCCTCAGCATTACCCCCTTACTATCACCCCCCCTCACCAACCTCAGCATTAGCCCCTCACTATCACCCCCCCTCACCACCCTCAGCATTACCCCCCACTATCACCCCCTCACCACCCTCAGCATTACCCCCTCACTATTACCCCACTCACCACCATCAGCATCACCCCCCTTACCATCACCCCCCACCACCCTCAGCATTACCCCCTCACTATTACCACCCTCACCACCCTCAGCATTACCCCCTCACTATCACCCCCCTCACCACCCTCAGCATTACCCCCCTCACTATCACTTCCCCTCACCACCCTCAGCATTACCCTCTCACTATCACCCCTTCACCACCCTCAGCATCACCCCCCTCACTATTACCCCCATTACCACCCTCAGCATCATCCCCCCTCACTATCACCCCCAGCATCACCCCCCACAATCACCCCCCCTCACCACCTTCAGCATCATCCCCCCTCACCACCCTCAGCATTACCCCCCTCACTATCACCCCCTCTCACACCCTCAGCATTACCCCCTCCCTCAGCATCACCCCCTCACTATCACCACCCTCAGCATCACCCCCTCACTATCACCCCCTCTCACACCCTCAGCATTACCCCCCTCCCTCAGCATCACCCCCCTCACTATCACCTCCCCTCACCACCCTCAGCATCACTATTACCCCCTCACCACCCTCAGCATTCCGCCTCCCTCAGCATCACACCCTCACTATCACCCCCCTCACCACCTTCAGCATCACCCCCTCACCACCCTCAGCATCACCCCACCACCACCCTCAGCATTACCCCCACCACCACCCTCAGCATTACCCCCCTCACCATCCCCTCCTTGCTCAGCATCACCCCCTCACTATCACCCCCCAACCACCCTCAGTATTACCCCCTCCCTCAGCATCACCACCCTCAACATCACCCCCTCCGTCACCATCACCCCCTCCCTCAGCATTATGTCCCCCACCATCACCCTCCTCTCCCTCTCACCATCACCCCCCTCTCCCTCTCACCATCACCCGCCTCTCCCTCTCACCATCACCCACCTCTCCCTCTCACCATCACCCGCCTCTCCCTCTCACATCATCCCTCTCACCATCACCCCCCTCTCACTCTCACCATCACCCCCTCTCCCTCTCACCATCACACAACACACTTCAAGCAGCTACCCCATAAACATAGGGTACCAGACAAAGACGCAAACATGCTCACAGAGACATACATTCACACACACACACACAAGGATACTCTCTGTCAGACACACTCTCAGGCACATACACAGGTAAACTGTTTATCAATGTGTATATGTGACAGTGTGCATGTATTGCAACTCTATTTTTTTCACTTTTTTGTTAGTGGGGCCTCATGTTTGAGTTTCGCCTAAGGCTTCATAAAGTCTAGAGCCGCCTCTGCAGAAGGAGCCTAAGAAGAAAAAGAAGACTGTGTCAAATGAAGGAGAAGAAAATTAGATTGGAGCACTTCATTCTGGACACCACATCATAAGGCAGGGAAACTTTGGACCTTCCCATCTCCCCAGGTGTAAAATAAAAATTATCAGTGCTAATGTGTTCACTTTAATTTACTGAGTGTCAGGAAACACAGAGGGCCGCTGGGTAGGGGTGCCGCTGGGTAGGGGTGCCGCTGATTGGCTTGAGGGTCAGCTGGCACTCTAAGCCAATCAGTAGCTCCCCATTCATGAAAACGTAAAAATGTTTATGAATCGGGAACTAGCGATTGGCTTAGAGCGTCAGCTGACCATTCTAGCCAATCAGCTGCACCCATGCCTGACGTCAATATGCACTTCTTGACACTCCGTTTAAGAAGCTGAATACCACTGAGCAACCTGGAGATCTGGAGCTGGAGGAAGCCTTTGGGGGTAAACCATTTGAGAGTGGTTTCACCCCTTAAAGGAAAGAGAGCGCCCAGGGGCCTCCTTGCATCATAGCATTTTCATTTAGTTGAAGTTGTTATGGTGACCAGAATGTTCCTTCAACTTGATTAAAGAGACACTATAGTGTCAGGAATAGAAACATATATTCCTGACATCAAAGTTGTAAAAAAGCTATTCACCCTGGCTTTATGTGAAAGTGACTGTGTTCCTTCCCTTTCATGACACTGTCAAAAAGGGGCCAAGCATGGATGTCATTACAATTGTGCCCCCCCCTGGAAAAATTCCTGCGGACGCCCATGTTCTAATCCTGCCTGACTAGTAGCAACTCTATCTTTGTATACTTGCAATGTGGGGTCCAAGACTACCTCCTTCCCCATCTCTAGTGGGGCATCCCAGGGTACAGTATCTATGGGTGGGGACTGGTTGCTTGCCTGAGCCTCAGAGTGCGCTTGCTGTTCCGTGGTGCGGGCCTGCTGTCGGGTGACCACAGGGTAAGCTTCTTGGGTGGCAGGTTGTGGTACAAAAGCGGATGTGAGCTTGCCCAAGTCATTCCTGAGCAGTACATCGGCTGGTAAAATCTGCATCAACCCCACTTCCACGTCTCCTGATCCCACACCCCAATTCAGATGAACCCTGGCAGTGGGTACACAATATACTGCTCCCCCTGCTACCCGCACTGCCACGGAGCAGTGCCGTATCTGGGATCAAATGGGGTTTGACTAGAGTTAATGTGGCCCCAGTGTCTCGGAGCCCTTGCACATTCTTCCCCTCCGGGCATACTGTTTGCTGGTGGTGCTGTCAGTGGTCCGACGCAGCTTGGATGGGCCTCATGTAATACACCCAGTTGTTCTTCATTGTGGCTAGGAGTGTCGTCTCAGGTATTGGTCTTCTGGGGACATTCCCTCTGCACGTGTCCCAGCTGTTTGCATAAGTGACACCGGATGTTGGTGCGTTGTCGGAACCTGGGAATATAGGGGTTAACTCCACCCCCTTGCCGCTGTGGAGTCAGGGCAAGGGGTGCTGGAGTTGGCACAGCTGGTCTCGAGAATAAGCGTGGTGGTGGTCGTGGTGGTGCCGGGCGTCGTAATGTTCATCGGCCAGCCTAGCGGCGTCGGTAAGAGTATGGGGGTTACGGTCTCGTTACCATTCTTTTACCTCTGGGGCTAGCCCATGGAAGAACTGCTCTAGGAGGATCAATTGTAACAATTCTTCCATGGTTGTGGCTTGGTTAGCTTGTACCCATCCCATGGCAGCCCTCTGTCGTCGGTGACCCCACTCAGCATCTGAGTCTTTCACTTGTTTCTTGAGCTCCCGAAATCGGCGCCGATATGCCTCTGGGGAGATGGCATATCGTGCTAGGATGGCTTTGTTTTACTCGGTGGTAATCCTTGCTGTCCTCGTCTGGTACTGCCCGGTACGTCTCTGCTACATAGCCAGATAGTTTGTCTGCTAGCAGAGGTACCCATTCTGCTCATCTAATGTCATGTAAATAGCACAGTCTCTCAAAATCTTGGAGGTACCCATCAATGTCCTCCTCTGTATCCGTGAATGCTTTAAAGGCATTGTAGGGGAGTTTTATTTTCCTTTGGGTGATGGCTGATATTGCTGGCGACCCTTCTCTGGATCACGGGTCTGCTACTGGTCGTCGGGCAAATATGTAATCCTAGTATACAAAGACAAGAAGGAAAAAGGGGTGGCGCTAATTAACAAATGTGCTGATAGTGCAGCATGCATCAAAAACACCTAAGTGTACAGTCACTTAAATACACTTACATATACAAGTAAACAAAACGGAAAAAAAAGGTGATTGAGCAAGTTGAGTATAGCTCCACAGGCTTTGTAGAACGTCCCTAGGTTCTGTAAATATAGAACACCAACATAGGGTAATATGTTTAAACATAAAGTGTAAAAGTGAGAAGCTTGGAAAAACTCACAATTTTTAGAGCATTTATGAGTTTGCTCTAAACTATGCAGGCAGAATGCATCAATCAGATGTGCATATATCTGAGCTAGGTCCCCCCAGGAGGTGTTTGCAGTCCTCGGTCAGGAAGATCAGGAACTAGGTAGCCAGATGTAGATATAATAAATATAATTTATTGATACACAATAGAAAACAATGAAAAGCACAACGCATTTCGACCCAATGTAGAGGGTCTTCCTCAGGTGCAGTATGTAGGTTAGGAGATATAAAGATGTAAATAACGTAAAAGATTTGTATAGACCCCAGTTGTTAAATCATAAAAAGAGGTATTTAAATACACAAATTAAGCAAATCCCGTTGATTTTTGATTACTGCAGTAATATAGGGTCATTGAAAAGGATTTTTAGGCTTGAAGAAAGGAGATTTCATCTAAGGCAAAGAAAAGGTTTTTTTACAGTAAGAGCAATAAGGATATGGAATTCATTGCCGGAAGAGGTGGTTTTGTCAGAGTCTATGCAGATGTTTAAATTGCAATTGGATAAATACTTGAAAAAACATAACATACAGGGATACAATTTCTAATTAGTGGGCTAATAGCTGCTTGAACCAAGGAGACATCTGACTGCTATTTTGGGGTCAAGAAGGAATTTTTTCCTAGTTTGTTGCAAAATTGGAAGCGCTTCAGACTGGGTTTTTTGCCTTCTTTTGGATCAACAGCAAAAGCATATGTGAGGAAGGCTGAACTTGATGGACACAAGTCTCTTTTCAGCTATGTAACTATGTAACTTTGATTATAAAGACAAATTGGAACATTTTAAAGCAAGACCATGACGTCCACGAATTTATTGGCGATAACCCCAAGTTTATTTTTAGAGGGGCAAAAAACTTTAAGCAGATTTTAACGTCTAATTATGTAGAGAAACAGGAAGTGGACAGTAATTTTTTAATCAATTGGTCTAAGACAGCAAAGGGATTTTATCATTGTGGGAACTGTTATGCCTGCAAAAACACTAAAGTGAGCATAAAAAAGAAAAATAACTTTGTATCTAACATAACTAAAAAAAGGTTCAATATTAATTATTTTATTACATGTGACTCTAGAAATTTCATATATTTATTACACCTTAGTACCTGTGGCTTACAATACATATAACTTTGTATCTAACAAATAACTTTGTATCTAACATAACTAAAAAAGGTTCAATATTAATTATTTTATTACATGTGACTCTAGAAATGTCATATATATATGTTTCATCTTTTATATATACTTTTATTTTTCCATTTTATTATATTTCTAGTTTTAATTGTCAGCACTTTATATGTATAGTTTACATCTCACTTTCCTTGTGATAATATATCGTATTCTGACTGAATTAATATCTAACAATTTGATTCTTTTGTTTCCCTTATGCTTTCACTCTCACCTTATGCTTTCACTTTCAATCATAAATAATTTTCAATATAATATACAAAAAAACTACAATATTGAAGTAAGTTGGAACACCAGGTAAATTGGAACCATAGGTTGCACTCACAAAGGTAGATGATAAATAGGCAAAACATATAGTTTAGGTGGAGTTTTTCTATTTTCTTTTGTTCCAGGTATACATATAGGAAGATAAAAGAAAAAGGAACATGCAGTATTGTAAATACATTTAACAACGCTTTATTTATTGCACTCACAAGATAAAAGCGAAAGGTAAACCCATCAATATCCAATTTGTCCACAGGGATAGCTGATTCTCCCAGAACAGGATCAAATATAAGGCTAAGGCAGTATATAAAATAATAAAACAAACTGTTACTAGGTCCTTCTTTTGCCCTAGGTGTTTCGTCCATCCTTGGACGTCTTCAGGGAATTCCCAGTGTCTTTATACCTGGAGTAGATAACCTCCATCTTTAAAAGGCCTCTTTGACACCATTCCAAACGGCTATAGACCAATCCGAAGCGTCCGTTGTTTAGACACACATATTTAGAATTTCCTTGATTACTTCCAGGTTTGGAGCATCTCAAGCCTCGTTCTTGTATGGACGCACCTTCAGATTTCGGAGAGCTTGCATGTGCAACTCTCATGCATTCCAATAAGCGTTTCACCACAATTTTCATCGCAAAAAGTCCACATAAAAAAGTACTTGATATAAGGGGGAAATATAAAAAGATATATAGAGGGGAAATAAGAGCAAGATTCAGTACTAATAATAGTAAGCATACTCAGCCATGGATATAATACCTATATAAGAATGTATAAAACGGAATAAAATAGTCAAAGGTAATGTATAAGCAAACCGCATATACTATAGAGAATAAATGTATGGATGTGTCCCCATTGTGTATAATATCAATTAACCCCTTAACCCCTTAAGGACTGGACTTTTTTTGCGATGTTGTACATTTGCGACCAGGCATCTTTTTGACACTTTTGTGGTGTTTGTGTTTAGCTGTAATTTTCCGCTCTCTCATTTACTGTTCCCATACAAATTATATATTGTTTTTTTCAGGACAAAAGGGGCTTTCTTTACATACCATTATTTATATAATCTCATCTAATTTAATTTTAAAAAAATGAAAAAATATGATGAAAAATTGAAAAAAATACACGTTTTTTGAATTTTATGTGAAAAATCTTTTACTCATCTACAAAAGCGAATGAAAAAAACTGCTAAATAGATTCAAAATGTTGTCCTGAGTTCAAAAATACCCAGTGTTTACATGCTTTTTGCTTTTTTTTTGCATGTTATAGGGCTATAAGTACAAGTAGGATATTGCGGTTTCAAAACATACATTTTTAAAATGTATCAATAGTGACATTGTAACACTGTTATCTGTCATAAATTGCTAAATAACACCCCACATGTACATATTTTTTTAAAAGTAGACAACCCAGGGTATTCAATATGGGGTATGTCCAGACTTTTTTAGTAGCCACTTAGTCGCAAACACTGGCCAAAGTTAGTGTTCATATTTGTTTGTGTGTGAAAAAGTAAAAAACTAAATTGAACGCTAATTTTGGCCAGTGTTTGTGACTAAGTGGTTACTAAAAACGACTGGACTTACCCCATTTGCAATACCTTGGGTTGTCTTCTTTTGCAAATGGTATGCCATCATGGGGGTAATTCTCATTCCTGGGCTACCATATGCTCTCAAAGGCAACGTAACCAACCTGGCCATTTTCAATGTAAAAATATTTGACCTATATATTTGACCCTGTAACTTTCAAAAACGCTATAAAACCTGTACATGGGGGGTCCTGTTCTACTCAGGAGACTTTGCTGAACACAAATATTAGTGTTTCAAAACTGGAAAATGTATCACAACAATTATATCATCAGTAAAAGTGCTGTTTGTGTGTGAAAAATGCAAAAAAAGTCACTTTCACTGACAATATCATCGCTGTGATATGTTTTACTGTTTTGAATCACTAATATTTGTGTTCAGCGAAGTCTCCCGAGTAAAACAGTACCCCCCATGTACATGTTTTAGGGTGTCGTAGAACGTTACAGGGTAAAATACAGTGATAGCAAATTAAATTCTCTGGTCTTTCGGCCTGGGTTGGCAGGCAGGTCCCTTAAATTGCAATCAATAAAATAACTTAATTATGTAAAAATATTACCTAAATACGCACGTAGAATTTAAATATATATGCATATTTATATATTTGAAGTCTACGTGTATATTTATATAATTATTTATGTAATTTTGTATATCGACATATGAATAGTTCGCATTCTTTTTATTTATTTAAATATACATAGATATATATACAATTTCATTCTAAGTGTATTTTGATATAAATATATATATATTAATATCAAAATACAGTTAGAATAAAATTTCGTATAGATATATAATTTTTTTTCAATTTTTTATTATTATTTTTAATTTTTTTAATTTAATTTAAATTATTTATTATTCGTATTTTATAATAATATATATATACAATATATATAGTTATTATATATATTATATATATACGTGTGCAAATTAATTATAAGTGTATTTTTATATTAATATATGTACATATTAATATAAAAATACACTTAGCATGACATTATATATATGATATATAGACATATATTATATAGGTATAATATATGTCTATATATCATATATATACACATATATAATAATATATATTTTTTTTATTAACTATAACTTTAAATTTTTTTATGATTTTACAGTTGCAGGGAGACTGCCTGTCAGCACAGACAGTCCCCCTGCAGGCAGAGTCTAGGACACCTATTGTGACCATGTGGTCGCCCTGTTGGGCGATCACATGGCCCCAGGGGTCCTAAACCGCCATGGGGAGACTGTCTGGGCTGCAGGCAGTCTCCCCACACCGGGAGCACCGCCGATCGCCGCCGGGGGAACGACGGCGATCGGGTAAGTACATTTTAAATTTAGGACGGTTCAGGACCGTCGTCGGTCGGCAACGCAAAAATGCAGATGACGGTCCTGAACCGTCCTGCGTCCTCAAGGGGTTAAGGACTGAGCCAAATGTACACGTTGTGAACAAAACAAAATGTAAACAAAACCTGGCATTTGCGCTATATGTCTGTCCAACCGTAATTCACCTCTTTCATATTAAATGCACCCCCCCTTATCATATATCATTTTATTCAGGAGAAACAGGGCTTTCATTTAATATCAAATATTTAGCTATGAAACATAATGTAATATGAAATAAATGGGAGAAAATAAGAAATGTTGTTATTTTTTTAGTTCTACGTGACATTTTAACTGTCAATGTCATAATACTGTTTGCTTTTACTGCAATAAAATACACATATTTATATTCAGCAAAGTCTCACGTGTAAAACAGTACCCCTTATGTACAGGTTTTATGGTGTTTTGGGAAGTTACAGGGTCAAATATAGCACGTTACATTTGAAATTGAAATTCGCCAGATTGGTTACGTTGCCTTTGAGACTGTATAGTAGCCCAGGAATTAAATTGACACCCATAATGGCATACCATCTTAGATTGAAAAAAGGAAGAATAAAGGTTCCCAAGAAGGGAGAGGGTCGCCTTTACGGACCCTACATGTGCAAGAACTGAGCTAAAACCTTTTGGCTCTAGAGAGTGTGAGTGGGAATAATCTTATGTATATATTTTACTGTGTATTTTACAGTTTTATACTATGATATATTTTTTGTGTTTATACTTTTAAGGAATCTTATATCAAGGTTAAGGTTGCAAGAAAAAGATTTTTATTCAGGTATATTCACTCATCTCTTATATTACCGTATATACTCGAGTATAAGCCGAGTTTTTCAGCCCATTTTTTGGGCTGAAAAACCCCAACTCGGCTTATACTCGAGTCAAGGTCTGTATTATGGCAATTTGCATTGCCATAATACAGACTGGGGGGAGAGGGGGGCTGGCAGAGCTGTACTTACCTGTTCTGCAGCTCCTGTCAGCTCTCTCCTCCTCTGCGCCGTCCGTTCAGCACCTCGGTCAGCTCCCAGTGTAAGTCTCGCGAGAGCCGCGGCTCTCGCGAGACTTACAGTGTGAGCTGATAGAAGGAGCTGCACGGACGGCGCAGAGGAGGAGAGAGCTGACAGGAGCTGCAGAACAGGTAAGTACAGCTCTGCCAGCCCCCCTCTCCCCCCCACTGAACTGCCACTGGACCACCAGGGAAGGAGAGCCCCCCTCCCTGCCATATATCAAGCAGGGAGGGGGGACGAAAAAAAAAAATATAAATAAAATAAATAATAATAAAAAAATAATAATAAAAAAAATTAATAATTACAAAAAAAAGGGGTATAAGGACCACTATGGGGGGGGGGGGGGTATAAGGACCGCTATGGGAGGGAGGGGGGGGATAAGGACCACTATGGGAGGGAGGGGGGGGATAAGGACCACTATGGGAGGGAGGGGGGTATAAGGACCACTATGGGAGGGAGGGGGGGGATAAGGACCACTATTGGAGGGAGGGGGTATAAGGACCACTATGGGAGGGAGGGGGGTATAAGGACCACTATGGGAGGGGGTGGGATAAGGACCACTATGGGAGGGGGTGGGATAAGGACCACTATGGGAGGGAGGGGGGGTATAAGGACCACTATGGGAGGGAAGGGGGGGGGTATATGGACCACTATGGGAGGGATGGGGGGGATAAGGAACACTATGGGAGGGAGAAGGGGGATAAGGACCACTATGAGAGGGAGGGGTGGGATAAGGACCACTATGGGAGGGGAGGGGAGGGGAGGGTAAGGACCACTAGGGGAGGGGTGAGTCAGGACCACTGGGGGGGGGGGGTGAAGGAACACGGGGGTGGGGAGGTAAGGACCACTGAGGGAGGAGGAGGGGAAGTCAGGACATATGGGGGGAGGGGGCGGCAAAAAATTTTTTGCCTACGGCGGCAAATATCCTTGCACCGGCCCTGCACACACTGCATTCACACACTGCATTCATACACACACACACTGCATTCATGCACACACACACTGCACTCATACACACACGCTGCACTCATACACACACACATACGCACACACTGCATTCATTATACACACACTGTAAATAAATATTCAATTAATATATTTTTTTTAGGATCTAATTTTATTTAGAAATTTACCAGTAGCTGCTGCATTTCCCACCCTAGTCTTATACTCGAGTCAATAAGTTTTCCCAGTTTTTTGGGATAAAATTAGGGGCCTCGGCTTATATTCGGGTCGGCTTATACTCGAGTATATACGGTATCTCCATTTTCTACATTTTATTCAAAATATAGCGCTTCACCATCACCCTATATTTTCATCCCTTTGTTTTAAAGATAAGATTTTGGTGTTATAGCAGCTTAAAGTGTATTATATTATATCCAATTGGTATATATGAATTTTGGTTTTTCACATTAGCGCTGGTACACCCACCCGTTTCGATATTGGGAAATCTGCCAAATGTTTATATATATATATATATATATATATATATATATATATATATATATATATATATATATCGCTCTTGTCATATTAATTAAGATCCACAATTTCAGCATTGTATGCTAATTACAGTGTACCTAGCACCTAAACTTCAAGTGCCTTTTACAAGTTCACATAATATCATCTCTCCACAGTGAAGATTTCTCTATGTCTGGGCTACAAATAACTCATTAAATGCTTTATATTTCAAGAATAGTGCCATGACAGAGTTTTTGCGCTATCTACATTGAACTTTTGTTGTTCTGGTGACTATAGTGTCCCTTTAAAGCTTCTGGAGTAGATGTCCCTTTGTGGTCCTCACATGTAACCACTGTGTTTACCCCTATTTCTCACTATAAAATCTTAAAGCATATAATTTAGCAGGGCTGGCCATATAAATATCTTTATATAGTTGATAAAAGAATTAAAAAAATATAAATAATTGAGAATACAATAAAAAATAAGGATTGTCTAGGAAGCAATAAGGTTTTGTCTTTTAAAAATGTTTATTGAATATAAATAAATATAGACATATAAAAATGTAATAATCCATTACAATAACATACAGCAGAGTTTATTAGATAAAAGTATATGCGTGCAATATCAGTAAAATAAAATAACATACACTCTTGTTTAACTTCTCATTCTTGTAAAATGCAGCAGCATCTCTGCATCCAAATTCTATCTCCGTGTCCCTAACATTAATAATTAAGTACACATGTTAATACCCTAGATTTTCATTTAGGTCATGTTAGGAAAATGATAAATGTTATGTAAAAATTGAAAAATTTAAGGAAAACAGAAATACAAACCTAATCTACCTCAACTTGGCAAAGAGACAAGGCTATGACAATTTAATTACATAGACTTGACCTTTTTAAAAAAAATACTTTATTTTTGCAGTGCATGGGTTAACATAAATTAGTTAAAGGGCCACTATAGGCACCCAGACCACTTCAGCTCAATGAAGTGGTCTAGGTGCCAGGTCCCTCTAGTTTTAACCCTGCAGCTGAAAACATAGCAGTTTACACTGAGGGTTAATCCAGCCTCTAGTGGCTGTCTCCCTGATAGCCACTAGAAGCCGCTTCCGCGATTCTCACTGTGAAAATCACAGTGAGAAGACGCTGACGTTCATAGGAAAGCATTGAGTAATGCTTTCCTATGGGCGGTTTGAATGCGCGTGCGGCTCTTGCCGCGCATGCGTATTCGGCGCTGACGTCGGAAGAGGGAGGAGAGTTCCCCAGCACAGAGGGAGCCCGGCGCTGGAGAAAGTTAAGTGGCTGAAGGGGTTTTAACCTTTGATTTCCTGGCACCAGGGCCGGCGCCACCGTTAGGCGAACTAAGCATTCGCCTAGGGCGCTGGCCTGCTGGGGGCACCCACCGGGATGTTTCCTGGTGAGCTCCCCCTGTCTGGGGCCTTAGTGCTGGGCGAGCTCTTGAGCTTAACTGTCAGTGAGTGTGTGTGTGTGTCTGTGTGCCTGTGTGTGTGTCTATAAGTGAGTGAATGTATGTCAATGAGTGACTGTATCTATATCAGTGAGTGTGTGTATCTGTCTGTCTGTCAGTGAGTGAGTGTATGTATGTCAGTGAGTGTGTGTATCTGTCAGTGAATGAGTGAGTGTATGTATGTCAGTGAGCGTATGTATGTCAGTGAGTGTGTGTCTGTCAGTGAGCGTATGTCTGTCTGTCAGTAAGTTCCTATGGGAAAAATTTAAGGAAAACAGAAATACAAACCTAATCTACCTCAACTTGGCAAAGAGACAAGGCCATGACAATTAAATTACATAGCCTTGACTTGTTCATTTAAAAAAAAAAAAAAAAAAAACTTTATTTTTGCAGTGCATGGGTTAACATAAAAGAGTTAAAGGACCACTATAGGCACCCAGACCACTTCAGCTCAATGAAACTGCTATGTTTACACTGAGGGTTAATCCAGCCCCTAGTGGCTGTCTCCGTGACAGCCACCAGAGGCCGCTTCCGTGATTCTCACTGAAAAGACTCACAGTGAGAAGACTCTGACGTCCATAAGAAAGCTTTTCTATGGGCGGTTTGAATGTGCGTGTGGCACTTACCGCGCATGCGCATTCGGCACTGACGTCGGCGGAGGGAGGAGACTTCCCCAGCACAGAGGGAGCCCGGCACTGGAGAAAGGTAAGTGGCTGAAGGGGTTTTAACCTTTGTTTTCCTGGCAACATGGCCGGCGCCACTGTTAGGCGAACTAGGCATTTGCCTAGGGCGTTGGCCTGCTGGGGGCACCCACCTGGATGTTTCCTGGTGGGCTCCCCCTGTCTCGAGCCGCAGCGCTGGGCGAGCGACTCTTGAGCCGCCCCCAGTGCCAGGCTGATCGTCAGGGCACCCGAAGGTGGGGGCGCCAAGAGGAGCCCTATAACAGGGGGGCCAGGAGGTGGCCATGTGGCCACCTCAGGGCACCCCCGATGCAGAACTAGGAAAATCAGAGCAGGCACCCGCTTACCTTGATGGCAGGAGCCTGCTCTTCCACTAAATACCTGTGAGAGGGGAGAGGAGGAGAGAGGATGGAGCTGGCAAGCGGCGAGTGTGGCTGTTCTAGCAGCCTCTCACTCCTCCTTCGCGCTCCCTGTGTGATGCCGGGAGCCGGAATATGACATCATTCCGGCCCCAGCGTACTAAACAGCGGGCAGGAGGAGTAAGGAGCTGCTTCACACTGGACCCCATGGAGGTGAGTGTGTGTGTGTATGTGTGTGTGTCTATAAGTGAGTGAGTGAATGTATGTCACTGAGTGACTGATAAACAGTCCTGCTGCTGGGGATCTGGGCAGGCTGTCCCGCACCCCTGTAGACCGGGTGCAGAGACACCGGTCCCCGCTCCTCTCCCTGACACTCTCTCCGATGCTGGAGAGGGGGACCGACTGTCTCCCCTTCCTGTAATACACTCTGCCATTGGGGAGAGAGACCGACTGTCTCTTCTCGCAATAACTCATGCTGCTGTTGGGAAGTGAGACCGACCGTCTCCCCTTCCAATAACATACTCAGCCGCTGGGGAGGAAGGACGTCACCTTTGGCTCCCTGGAACACACTGCTGCTGGGAAGTGAGACCGACAGTCTCCCCTTCCAATAACATACTCCGCCGCTGGGGAGAGAGATGACTGTCTCTTCTCCCAATAACTCTCTTGGCCGCTGGGGAGAGAGACCGACTGTCTCTTCTCCCAGTAACCCATACTGCTGCTGGGAAATGAGACCGACTGTCTCCCCTTCCAATAATGCGCTCTGCCAATGTGGAGTGAAACCAGTGGTCTCTCCTCCCTGTAATGTACTCTGCCGCTGGGGATCTGGGCCGACTGCCCAGCATCCCTTTAGGGCCGGTAGAGAGATCTCGGTCCCATCTCCACCTGCCATCAGTGGGTCTCTCCAGGGCCAGTCTATGAGGTCCCCTACTTCTGCAGCTGGTAGTGAAGCAGGGGGTACCTCGGCCGCGTTTTCCCAGCTTTAGGCTGGCAGGTCTGGGTTCGCCACCCAGTTTTCCCGTTCTGCGTCCATGCTCTGTGGCTGACACGAGCTTAGTAGTTCCACATAGTCCATCTCCAGCTCTCGTTCCATGGCAGCAAAACGGCGGAGGTCTTCTCCCAGTCCAATAGATCTCGGGCCCTGTAACATCTCACCTCGGTAATGCAAGATAGCCCAGTACCGTGACTCTGCTGGACTGCCAAAGTCGACATCTTCCGCTAAGGCCTTCCACAACAGGCCAGGGCTAGTGTAGTTCTCCCCCTCCGGCTGGGTGCCCTCTGCCCTCCACGTCTCTGGCTGGACGGTGCACCACCACAGTGCCCGGTATGAGGCATCCAGGCTCAGTTCCCTTTCCACGAGGTACTCAAGTTGTCTTACCCGCTCCCTTCCGGGTTGGTCTCCCAGAAGCGGCATCCGCCAGGCCATTTGTTCCTCCAACTGGTATGCGACACCAGGAAGGCGCTGCTGCCGTTGATACCAGACTTCCTTCAGGGCATCATACCATAATTCTTTACGGGCAATATCTCTCCATTCCAATTAACTCTCTTCCTCAGGTGTGTGCTGCCCAGGGGTCCACGAACCCCATTTTCCCAAATCTTTCTGTAGATAGGGACGCTGTATGAACACTAGCGTCGCCCTCAATTTGTAAATCCACAAACGGTGTCTCTGAGCTGCTTTACCTCGCACTAGGACGCCATCCCACTGCTGACACCAATGTAACGCATCGATGGGCACCCCGACTGGGTACCTCCGTTGAAGGATGCTCCTAGCGCTCCCTGAGGACTCCAAGCACTGCAGCAGACACCACAACCACTGAACCGGATAAGCATACACATGCTCTCAAGCATATGAATGCTGTAAACAGCTCAACAGGAAAAGCATACAATCAGCTTACACTCCTGGCAATCAGCATACAATCCAATTCCCCCAATAACGAGACAACACTTCGTTTTGTGGTCAAGCAGAACTGACTGTACTGGCACATACAGCCTCTTTTATTCACACTCCACAAACATAGTACTGCCCACAGGGTTTTGAAATACAACCAATCAATCCGTACAATACACACAAACACTCCCACACAAAATCCTCCCCTCTGCCTGTGATATGATTACTGAACACAATGGGTAATATAATTATCGCAGGCAGAGAAATACAGTTTTTACAAAATATTAATAACTTCCAAAATATACATGCCATTCACATAAAACATCAATTTTCAGAATCAGCATGCTTGAAATATACACATACTCAAAAATCAGGGCAATCGGTTCAGGGGTTAAAAAGTTAAGGGAAAGTCCTATTTGACCAAATGAAGCATGGCTTTTCTGCCCAAAACCAGTTCCACAGAGTCTTCTATCCTGGAGATAATTGGGAAGTAATCAAATTATCTCCAAGGACAGAGGCAAAATTCCATTAGCCACATGGTAGCAAAATATAATAAAATACATAAAAATATATAACTGTGCAGCTATTGCATAAAACAGGTACATTCAACATATCCCCAGATAGCTTAGATCTGATCGCACATTATGACTGAATGGCGCTCAGATCACATACATACAGTTCAATTGCCATGGAGCCAAAGTCTTTCACATAGTCTTTCATTATACGAATGGGCTCCATGGCGTAGCTATCTGGGGTAACACTGCTCACATAGGGAAAGTACAGAAAGACCCAGCTTTCATGTCTTTGCAGGGGAAAAATCAAGCATTTTAACATGGGGCCATAATCACAGGGCAGGAGGCTGGCAATCAGTCTTCTCCAATGCCCAGTGGCGAGGCTGGTTCCGCCACATTTCTCCCCTTTCCCAAAAAGACTAACAAGGTATATGACCTCCTGTCGGTCAGTGCCTTGGTTAGTCCAGCAACCCACCCACAAAACATAGTCAGTAGTGCAGCCCACCCACAATGAAAAGTTACTGCACCTGGGGAAACGTGCAGCCAGTCTTTGTCCAGGGGCTCCATAACGGCTGTGTGGGGTAAGGGTACTCCGGATCTGTGGGTTGCTGAGTGGGCAGAGACCAGCGGTACTCTGCCCTGGTGCCAGCACTTCAGCTGGAGTAGTCTGGTTGGAGCCGTGAAGAAGGGGTGGTAGGCTCCTCTCCCTGGACCCGGTGCTGCTGCTGGAGGGGGAGACTGACTGTCTCCCCTTTTGATAAACAGTCCTGCTGCTGGGGATCTGGGCAGGCTGTCCCGCACCCCTGTAGACCGGGTGCAGAGACCCCGGTCCCATCTGCCCCATCTGGGAGAATAAGGTTTCCCCTTTGGGGAATAAGCTGCCGCTGGGGAGAGGTGGTAACCGGCTCCTCTCCCTGACACTCTCTCCAATGCTGGAGAGGGGGACCGACTGTCTCCCCTTCCTGTAATACACTCTGCCGTTGGGGAGAGAGACCGACCGTCTCTTCTCCCAATAACTCGTGCTGCTGTTGGGAAGTGAGACCGACCGTCTCCCCTTCCAATAACATACTCAGCCGCTGGGGAGGAAGGACGTCATCTTTGGCTCCCTGGAACTCACACTGCTGCTGGGAAGGGAGACCGACCGTCTCCCCTTCCAATAACATACTCAGCCACTGGGGAGAGAGATGACTGTCTCTTCTCCCAATAACTCTCTTGGCCGTTGGGGAGAGAGACCGACTGTCTCTTCTCCCAGTAACCCATACTACTGCTGGGAAATGAGACCGACTGTCTCCCCTTCCAATAATGCGCTCTGCCACTGGGGAGTGAAACTGGTGGTCTCTCCTCCCTGTAATGTACTCTGCTGCTGGTGATCTGGGCCGACTGCCCAGCATCCCTGTAGGGCCGGTAGAGCGATCTCGGTCCCATCTCCACCTGCCATCTGTGGGTCTCTCCAGGACCGGTCTATGAGGTCCCCTACTTCTGCAGCTAGTAGGGAAGCAGGGGGTACCTCGGCCGCGTTTTCCCAGCTGTAGGCTGGCAGGTCTGGGTCCGCTACCCAGTTTTCCCGTTCTGCGTCCATGCTCTGTGGCTGACACGAGTTTAGTAGTTCCACATAGTCCATCTCCAGCTCTCATTCCATGGCAGCGAAACGGCGGAGGTCTTCTCCCAGTCCAATAGATCTCGGGCCCTGTAACATCTCACTTGGTAATGCAAGATAGCCCAGTACCGTGACTCTGCTGGACTGCCGAAGTCGACGTCTTCCGCTAAGGCCTTCCACAACAGGCCAGGGCTAGTGTAGTTCTCCCCCTCCGGTTGGATGCCCTCTGCCCTCCACTTCTCTGGCTGGACGGTGCACCACCACAGTGCCCGGTATGAGGCGTCCAGGCTCAGTTCCCTTTCCACGAGGTACTCAAGTTGTCTTACCCGCTCCCCTCCGGGTTGGTCTCCCAGAAGCGGCATCCGCCAGGCCATTTGTTCCTCCAACTGGTATGTGACACCAGGAAGGCGCTGCTGCCGTTGATACCGGACTTCCTTCAGGGCATCGTACCATAATTCTTTACGGGCAATATCTCTCCATTCCAATTCACTCTCTTCCTCAGGTGTGTGTGCTGCCCAGGGGTCCACAAACCCCATTTTCCCAAATCTTTCTGTAGATAGGGACGCTGTATGAACACTAGCGTCGCGCTCAATTTGTCCACGAACGGTGTCTCTGAGCTGCTTTACCTCACACTAGCACACTATCCCACTGCTAACACCAATGTAACGCATCGACGGGCACCCCGACTGGGTACCTCCGTTGAAGGATGCTCCTAGCGCTCGCTGAGGACTCCAAGCACTGCAGCAGACACCACAACCACCGAACCGGAGAAGCATACAAATGCTCTCAAGCATATGAATGCTGTAAACAGCTCAACAGGAAAAGCATACAATCAGCTTACACTCCTGGCAATCAGCATACAATCCAATTCCCCCAATAACGAGACAACACTTCATTTTGAGGTCAAGCAGAACTGACTGTACTGGCACATACAGCCTCTTTTATTCACACTCCACAAACCTAGTACTGCCCACAGGGTTTTGAAATACAACCAATCAATCCGTACAATACACACAAACACTCCCACACAAAATCCTCCCCTCTGCCTGTGATATGATTACTGAACACAATGGGTAATATAATTATCACAGGCAGAGAAATACAGTTTTTACAAAATATTAATAACTTCCAAAATATACATGCCATTCACATAAAACATCAATTTTCAGAATCAGCATGCTTGAAATATACACATACTCAAAAATCAGGGCAATCGGTTCAGGGGTTAAAAAGTTAAGGCAAAGTCCTATTTGACCAAATGAAGCATGGCTTTTCTGCCCAAAACCAGTTCCACAGAGTCTCCCATCCTGGAGATAATTGGGAAGTAATCCAATTATCTCCAAGGACAGAGGCAAAATTCCATTAGCCACATGTTAGCAAAATACAATAAAATACATAAAAATATATAACTGTGCAGCTATTGCATAAAACAGGTACATTCAAATATCCCCAGATAGCTTAGATCTGAGCGCACATTATGACTGAATGGCGCTCAGATCACATACATACAGTTCAATTGCCATGGAGCCAAAGTCTTTCACATAGTCTTTCGTTATATGAATGGGCTCCATGGCGTAGCTATCTGGGGTAACACTGCTCACATAGGGAAAGTACAGAATGACCCGGCTTTCGGGTCTTTGCAGGGGAAAATCAAGCATTTTAACATGGGGCCATAGTCACAGGGCAGGAGGCTGGCAATCAGTCTTCTCCAATGCCCAGTGGCGAGGCTGGTTCCGCCACAGTGTGTGTATCTGTCTGTCAGTGAGTGTCTGTTAGTGAGTGAGTGTATGTATGTAAGTGAGTGTATGTCTGTCAGTGAGCGTGTGTCTGTTTGTCTATCAGTGAGTGAGTGTATGTATGTCAGTGAGTGTATGTATGTCAGTGAGTGTGTGTATCTGTCAGTGAGAGAGTGTATGTATGTCAGTGAGCGTATGTATGTCAGTGAGCGTGTGTCTGTCAGTGAGCGTGTGTCTGTCAGTGAGCGTTTGTCTGTCTGTCAGTAAGTGTGTGTGTCTGTTAGTGAGTGAGTGTGTGTCTGTCAGTGAGTGAGTGTGTGTCTGTCAGTGAGTGTGTGTCTGTGTATCTGTCAGTGAGTGAGTGTATGTCTGTCAGTGAATGTGTGTTTGTGTTTGTGTGTGTGTGTCTGTCAGTGCATGTCTGTCAGTGAGTGAGTGACATGAGGGGGCGGCAAAATGGATCTTTGCCTAGGGCGGCAGAAATCCTTGCACCGGCCCGGCCTGGATCTATAGTAGTCCTTTAACAGACATCACAGCAAAAACAGAGTTTAAAAGAGAATAAAAGAATACTAGCTTAGTATGTCTACATCAACGCACTTTTTTTGTTATTGATTTAGTTAAAACTGACAAAACTTTATCCCTGTGGATGGTTTGCGGTGTATAACTATATATAAGGTATAACCTAATTTTGTTTGAACTAAAACATGATGTATACAAGGCCCTGTTTTGGTGTCACATTAACTTAAGACAAAATGGTGTCTTAAAGTCTAAACATCTTATGCATATATCTGGGACCCCTCTTTGTCCCTGCCACCTCCTATTTGGCTGCTCTGCCTTTAAATGACCCTGCTGAATTGTTTTCCCAGTCTGGCCCGGCTTGCATGGTTTCCGTTGTAAAGTGGATGGAGCTATCTTATTCCTCGGTGGTGTCGGATGTGCCAAAGCAGCAGCAGAAGACGTTGTACAAAAAGCTTCCAAGTCCATTCTTGGATTCCTCGCTTGATACAGTCTAACAAGGTAAACACAAAATATGAGTAGTATTTACATTTTTATTTCCCATCACCATCTCTGTGTTCTAGGAATTAAACTGAAACTATAGTCACCAGAACAAATACAGCTTAATGTAATTGTCCTGGTGTCTACTACCTGTCCCTACAGGCTTTTTCATGTAAACACTGCCTTCCTGGATCAGCGGTGCACGATGTACAACATTCATGTTCAGCATCTCCACGCTTTGCATAGAGGCGCTGAACTTTCCCCATAAAGATGCATTGATTCAATGCATTTCTATGAGAAAATGCAAAGTGGCCAGCATGGGTGTTTTGCCGCACATGTGAAATAGCCTCCCAATGCGTTCCTATAGGAAAGCATTGGATTGGCTGAGATCGTCAATACTGATGATCCTAGCCAAGGAGGCATATTTATTTAGGTATCACATGTACACCATGGCTGTATATGTTTTATATATAGATTATAAAGCTTTCTTTCACTATAATATACATGTATATTTTTTAATTAAGACATATTTATAGGTTATTTGCAAACTTGTCTCTTTCTCTTTGCACCTTTCTTAGTTAGGCATAGTGTGTTGGTAGATAGTGAAAGCATCCAACACCGATGTAAAAGTTTAAGTCTACCATACAAACCAGGAACTACATAGTGCTAGCAACGTCTATTCATTTCCACAGGATAGAAAATTCAGGTAGCCACAATGCATCTGATGGTAAATATAATATATTTGATCATGGAAGTTGCATGTAAGCACCTAGCATTGTAACTGGCTTCATTATTCCCCTTACTGGCTTAATGGTAAAACATGATGGTGATGAGCCTAGACAGGAACCCATACTCACAATTACCACATATAACAAATATAAATTGGATAAAATTTGCTTTTATTTTTGTTATCTGAGGCAATATGCAGTTAATTACACGGATACTGTATATTTATTTATTTATTTATTTTTAAAATATATTTATTTTTTATTCCATAAAGGAACACTATAGTATCAGGAATACAAATATTCCTGACAATGTAGCGTTAAAGTCACATTTAAGGTTTTCTTTCCGACAGGAAAGCATTGGGAGGCTATTGAGCAATACACAACATGGAGTATTTGTTTTCTTTATAAATAATAATAATAATGATGATAATAATATTTTCCCTATTCCTGTCTAAGACTGATATAGATATGTATATTAAGGAATTATATCATAGTCATCTTAAATATGTCCAGTTCCTGTGCTATATAAGAAATACATTTCATTGTTTTAAAGAGCAATTGCAGTTGGCTTATAACAATATAGAGAGAAACAGATGACAATCATTGCACCTTGAAGAAAGTGAGATTCTCCATGGTACTGTATGTTAGTTAACATAAAGGGACACTATAGTCACCTGAACCACTTTAGCTTAATGAAGCAGTTTTGGTATATAGAACATGCCCCTGCAGCCTCACTGCTCAATCCTCTGCCATTTAGGAGTTAAATCCCTTTGTTTATGAACCCTAGTCACACCTCCCTGCATGTGACTTGCACAGCCTTCCATAAACACTTCCTGTAAAGAGAGCCCTATTTAGGCTTTCTTTATTGCAAGTTCTGTTTAATTAAGATTTTCTTATCCCTTGCTATGTTAATAGCTTGCTAGACCCTGCAAGAGCCTCCTGTATGTGATTAAAGTTCAATTTAGAGATTGAGATACAATTATTTAAGGTAAACTACATCTGTTTGAAAGTGAAACCAGTTTTTTTTTTCATGCATGCTCTGTCAATCATAGCCAGGGGAGGTGTGGCTAGGGCTGCATAAACAGAAACAAATTGATTTAACTCCTAAATGACAGTGAATTGAGCCGTGAAATTGCAGGGGAATGATCTATACACTAAAACTGCTTTATTTAGCTAAAGTAATTTAGGTGACTATAGTGTTCCTTTAATTCTTTAGAAATCTGAAAAGGTCTTGGAAAAAGTAAATGAACTGCCATGAGCTACCAAATCACCATTTTAAATATGTGAATTAATTAATTTCGCTTCTCCTACAAGTCACATAATGGACTGAATTTGAAAGGATCATGTAACACCACAGGTTTGATCTCCCATGGCCTGTTACTTGTTAACAACATGGAGCAAACTCAATTTAATTTTCCAATGTGACCAATTTATTTTACAGGTAGCATTATAACGATTGAAAGCCTTATGGTTTAAAGAGTTACTCCAAGCATCATAACAACTACAGCCTTTTTTGCAATGGTTTGCCCTCTAACATGGGTCTCTGCACGATGCCAAGGGTCCTCAAATGGCTGGTCCCATCAGTCATTCTTTGGCTGAGACTATCAGCTGATCACTCTTGGCTAATGAATTACATTAATTGCATATAAATAGTGTCCTGGACTAAATAATGAAAGAGCAATGACTTTGTTGGAAGAAGAGTTACAGCAAAGGGAATAAACTCTGTCATAAAAAAACGCTGCTTATACAGATTCTGTGTGGGGCACACTGAAGTAAATGAACATATATATATATATATATATATATAAGAAATATTTTTTATTCTGTTACCTTTCCTGGAGTGGAACTTTTTATTTCTGACTTCATTGGGGCAGATGATACTCCCTTGATTGTTTCTATACTCCTGGGAAAAGTCGCCTGTGAAAGAAAAGGAAATTATTCAATTCAAATAATTCAAATATCATGAGAAAATAGAGCGAGAGACAGATTTCTCATTAAGCAGCTTAGGCACTTGCCTGATGGGGCACCCCCTCTGTTAAAAGCCCCATCCCCATCTCCTGCCAGGTGTTTGCCTGATTGGAGCACAGGCTGAAGGACTCTGGAGTCACTATATTCTGTCTGAGGATTCAGATAGAACACAATGATCTGCATAGCCTCACCCCACCAGTCTGAACAAAGCTATCTCCAAGAGGGAAAGGGGAAAGGACTATGACCTCAATGGACAACTCATAAATACATGACAGGTACATAAAACTACAATGACACACTGGTAGGAAGTATTTCTGCCTACTCTGTACACACACAATAATAGACATACTACTGCTCAAACATAAACAAACACACAAACTTCTACACAGAAATAAAAAAAATTTGCCCCCCTCAAGTGTAAGAGAGGCTTAAATGTAGATCTCCATCTGTCGTACAGTCCCAGGAGGTTACGGCAATTTTCGGCTTACCCAAAGATGGAGTTGGACAGAGAAGGCACTTTCGCAGTAAAGTCAGAGACAGAATCCTTGTGAACGATGTCTCTTACGTTCATCTGACAGAGGGTGACAGACCACCCCTATTTGCATAGGTTTCTCCAAGGCTTGTGCAGGGGAAGTAGTAGTGGTTTGTTCAGGGACTCGAGCCAAAGTAGGCCCTTCTATTCTTTCAGACCTCCGCTCACGGAAGAGTCTGTCTAAATGGGTAACAAGCAGGATCATTTCTTCCAGAGAGGGTGGTATGCCTAGTCTCGCCAACACGCCTTTCAATGAGTCAGAGAGTTCCAGACGGTATTTGTTCATGAGACCAACCTCGATGCAACCCATATCTGGAGTTGCCTCTTCGTGATTTCTGTACTGTAATCCTCTACAGGTCTTCTCCCTTGCCATAAAGCCTGCATAGTACTACCTTCAGTAGATGCACTTAAGGGATCATCATATAGGACTTGCATAGCAGAAATAAAGGATTTACATGAAGCCACTTGAGGACTGTTGGTATGAAGTAGTTGGTGAGTTCACATTTGAGGTTGATTGGATAGTAATGTGATTGCAGTGCGTATCCTAACATGGTAAACATCAGTTCACAGGCAGTGATGAAAGTTCTTAGATCAGACCTTTTACCTGTAAATTTGTCTGGCATTGAGATAGCAGGTACTGTTATGCTAGGTGGCATGGAAGGAGGAGTTGAGGCAGGCGGAGAAGCAGGTAACGATGTGTATTCAGCCCACTGTTGATCACGTAGAAGAAGGGTAGCTTGACTGCATTGCAGTTCCTCAACTAATTGAGTCAATGCTGCCACCGGTTAAAGTAAGTGCTGTATTTCCTGTGCCTTCTGTAGGGCTTGGTTGCTATGTGACATCCTACCGGATTGTTTGCTTGGAGAGAAGCTCCTTGCAGACATAACCATCTTAGGTGCCTGAGAGTGATATGAGGGCATGAGCAACTTTATTTAAAGAGAAAGTGATAAAGTCAGAGGAACAGACAGGCAGTCTGTTGATAAGGGCTGGCAGCAAAGGTATGATATCAAGAGTCAAGTTGAAGGTCAGAAGCCAGCAAATCCACAAATAGGAAACAGGATGCTAGAGGCCAAAGGTCAGAGGCAAGAAGCATGGTCAGGGTCAGAGTCAAAAGTTACAAGATCGCCGAGAATAGTGAATAGTAAGATCGGAGAAATACTCGGCCTATAATTATACCAATTATCATCTCTAATTATATCAACATACAGAGTGTTTTCTGTTTGGGGGAGTTAAAGTTTTTGTATGCACTCCCATTGGAATATTTGGCCCAAATATCCACACGCTCTTATCTCTCTGCCTTAAAAAATATATTTTATTATTTTTTCACACGCACTTGATATGCACAATTGATTTCTGTGTGGGTATAGGTAATAGGGTGTGTGATTTAGACATGTAAGGATTGCAATATGGCTAGATTATAGTAAGGAGGATTAGATATGGTGTGAGACTTCGGAGGGTTAATTGGAGTATATTAATCTTGCAGCAGGATAGATCTGTCACAGCTATCTAGTGGTTACTTAGTTTGTATTCATTTCAGAAGGAACTTGTATCGAAATGTAGCAGTTCTCTGCCAGGGCCGGTGCGTGTATAAGGCAGCACAAGCGGCGCTGAAGTCACAGCGATCTGGGGGGCGCTAGATTAGAGTGACCGGCAGGAGGTGGGCGAACAGTGCTCCCTATTGCCAGTCACTCTGTGTAGCGTGGCCGAGTGGAGCAGTGCACACTGCGGTGCAGGAACTTCTGTTTCCTGTACCCGATCAGACTAAAAGGAAGTTCTCACTGAGAGAGCACTTCCTGTCAGTCCGGCCAGGTACAGGAAACTGAAGGTCCTATACCGCCATCTGCTCTGCTCAGCCACGCTACCAGAAAGGTAGGAGACACACCGGGGACCAAGGGAGGAACACTAGGGGACAGGGGTGGTGGTAAGGAATACTATGGGAAAGGGGTGGTGGTAAAGAACACAATGGGACAGGGTGGTGGTAAGGAACACTATGGGACAGGGGGGTGGTAAGGAACACTATGGGGGAGGGGGGAAAAGATCAGTATGGGGAGGGGGAAAGAACACTATGGGACATGGGAGGGGGAAAGAACACTATGCAACGGGGGGAGAACACTATAGGGGATGGGAGGGGAGGGGAAGAACACTATGGGACGGGGGAGAATACTATGGTACAGGGGAGGGGGAAGAACACTTTGGGACAGGGGAGGGGTGGAAGAACATTATGGGACAGGGGAAGGGGGGAAAGAACACAAAAAAAGAGGGAGGGGAGAGAAACACTAGGAGGGGGAGAGAGAGGAACATTAGGAGGGACACTAAGGTATAGGGGAGGGAGGGGAACACTAGGATGGGGGGACCACTAAAAGAGAAGGAAGAGGAACACTAAGGGGGGGAGTTGGGAGGAACATTAAGGGGGATGGGGGGACACCAAGAGACAGGTAAGGGGGGACACTAATGGATGTGGAGGGGAGGAGAGAGGAACACTAAGGGACATGGAAGGGAGAGTGACATACAGGGGGGACAGAGGGACATGAGGGGGAGAAAGACACACAGATGGGCCTAGGGGTGAGAAAGTTTACAGAGAGGTTGGGAATAAGAGCGACACACAGAAGGGCCTGGGGGTGAAATACAAAGGCTCTGGGGGTGAGACACAGAGGGGCTAAAGAAGAGGAAAAAGAGACAGAGGGGCTGGGGGAGATAGACAAACTGGTGGTGAAAGAGAAACACACAAAAGAACTGGTAAGAGTAAAAGACACAAAGGGGCTGGAAGAGAAGGAGACACACAAAGGGACAGGAAAAGAAGGAGACACACAAAGAAGCTGGGGGGAGTAAGAAACACAAAGGGGGGTTGTAAGAGATACACAAGGGAGGTGTAAGACACACAATTGGGAGAAATGGGAGATAAGATACACTAAAGGGGGTAAGACATTTCAAAAAGGGAATAAGAAACAAAAGACGGGTTAGGAGGTACACAGGTGAAGATGCTTTGGGGGTGGGGGGGAGGGGGCACCAAAATCATCTTCGCCTGTGTACCAACAAATCCTTGCACCGGCCCTATTCTCTGTACGCTTATGTTATCTAGTCATCCACTTGGCAGCAAGCCAGGGGAGAGGATAGAACAATAGCTGTGATACAGCTTAAACACATCCTTCTCTAAGCAAGCTAGCAACTCTGGCACCTCCGTGATTTTCTGGGTGTCGAGGGTTTACTTCAACTCGGACGAGTTGTAGCAGCGTGCCTCAGTTTTATTGGCATATATGGACCCTTATTGGAGTGTAGTAGCCTTTCTTATGTTCTTGTTATTCTGTTAATATTGGGCTGACTATACAAGGGGGGACGATAGAGCTTCAGCTGCAAATATCAATCTTAAAGCAGGTTAGACATTCTGGATCCTCGAGGACAGGTTGGTTACGGGGATCCACTTTAATTTGGACGTATTTCCCCCCAGATGTTGCTGAACAACAACTCCCATGATTCTTTGAATTACATAGATAGCCAGAGAATCATGTGAGTTGTAGTTCAACAACATCTGGGGGGGCCAGAGTTTGAGGACCCATTTAGTAAGGGAACTGTTTATACTTTTCATATTACTAAAGTGTTACCTGTTCTTTCAAAAGGGTTTCTTTTGTTTGCATTTTGTTTTCATCCTTCATTTTGTCCTTAGTTGCAACAATTTTTCCCTACAGATTGGAATTGAAATACACTGTCAATAGTATTTGAAGACAATTATTTTTATTAGGAAGAAAACACAGAGAGAATTCAAAGTAAATTTCAAATTTAAGTCCAAAGCAGCCAAAGTAGAAGCATATCTGACTTAGAGAATCATTTCCATGTCTCTTAGTTTGATCTTACACTTGAAATTCACTTTGAATTCTCACTATAATAAATAACCCCAAGAGTGTTTCACATTTATATATATATGAGAGAAGCATCATTGAGATTTGGTTCATTTGAATCCTTTCCTTCTCTAGATTCTTAATTCGAAAATAAAACATTTAGTACTAAATATATCAATTTAATAAACATGATGAACAAACCTTACTACAAAAACTGCATGTAGTAAGGACACTTAAAACACAGCATGGCTGTTAATGCCGCTTCATAAATCAAAGGGTAAATGTTTATACTGTCCATATTATTAGACTGTTACCTGTGCATTCCAGATTGATTCTTTATTTGCCATTCCTTTTGAATCCATAATTTTCTCTTGATTGCTAAGATTTTTTCTCTACACATGGAATTGAAATAAATTTTCAGTATTTACCAATAGTAATACAAGACAATATGTTTTATTAAGAAGAAAACACAGACAGGGTTTTGCACTGAAATGAGAATTCAAAGTGAATATCAAGTTTAATTCCAAAGTAGCCAAAGTAGAAGCATAGCTGACTTAGAGAATTGTTTCCATGTCAGTTAGTTTGTCCGTACACTTGAAATTCACTTTGAATTCTCACTTTAGTAAGTAACTCTGAGTGTGTTTCACATTTCACTATAAGAGAAAAGAGACTTCAAAATGTTAAAACTTCTATCCCCAAGTTGCTGTGAATCTGTCTAAATGTCCCTTAGACATGGCCAGGAACGTTTTTATACCGGTACTGAATATTTTGGAAACCTTATTATATCAAGGACTCTGCCATCTATCATAAAAGCAACCTATTACGCAACGTTTACTCTAATTAACTACATTATTTAAACCAGGGCTCAATTAATCTCTGGTTTTCAGCTCTGATAGTGACATTGTCTAGGATATCTTTTTGATTCTGCGCTCCTAGACTTAACACAACGAAGGGAGGGTTGGGCAGGGGTGTATCCTGGTTTTGTGCTGCCCTAGGCAGGACAAAACTCAGGCGCCCCCCTCACCCCCACCGCCTCCCCCCACCCGCCACCCCCACCCAACCCTTCCCCCGCCTTCTAAATACACACACACTGACAGATACGCATCCATTAGCTAACTGTTAGCTAATGGATGCGTATCTGTCAGTGTGTGTGTGTGAGTGTATGAGTGTGTCTGTGTGTGAGTGTGTCTGTGTGTGAGTGTGTCTGTTAGTGAGTGTGTCTGTTAGTGAGTGTGTCTGTTAGTGTGTGTGTCTGTTAGTGTGTGTGTCTGTTAGTGTGTGTATGTCAGTGTGTGTGAGAGTGTGTCTGTTAGCTGCTAACAGACACACTCACACACTCACTAACAGACACACTCACACACACTGACATACACACACTAACAGACACACACAGTCAGACACACACACACACTCTAACAGACACACTCTCACACACACACACTCTAACAGACAAACAGACACACTCACACTCACTAACAGACACACACTAACAGACACACTCACACACACTAACAGACACACTCACACACACTAACAGACACACACAGTCAGACACACTCACACACACTCTCACACTCACTAACAGACACACACACACACACTAACAGACACACTCACACACACTAACAGACACACACAGTCAGACACACTCACACACACACACTAACAGACACACACACACACACTAACAGACACACTCACTAACAGACACACACTAACAGACACACTCACTCACATTAACTCTTTTTTTTTTTTAATTTACCCCCCCAGCCTCCTTACCTTTTGGAATGCTGGGGGGGTTCTCCCTCTCCCTGGGGTCTAGTGGGGCTGCCGGTCGGGCTGCTGGGCTGGTTGCTGGGCGGGCGGCTGGCGAGGGAGCACTTCCTCTGAGCTGTCTGCTCAGCTCCCTCGCGCGCCGCAGAGTGAGGCTGGGAGGCGGAGCCGGAATATGACGTCATATTCCGGCTCCCAGCCTCACTCTGCGGCGCGCGAGGGAGCTGAGCAGACAGCTCAGAGGAAGTGCTCCCTCGCCAGCCGCCCGCCCGCCCGCACAGCAACCAGCCCAGCAGCCACCAGCCCAGGATGTCTGTTAGCCGCAAGGCTAACAAGGCATTTGCCCTGGGCGTTTGGGGGCGGCTTTTTTTGCCGCCCCCTGGAAAATGCCGCCCAAGGCAAATGCCTTGTTTGCCTCGCGGCAAATACGCCCCTGGGGTTGGGGGTTGCTTGGAAACTCTGTGCATACAGGTGCTCTTCCAGTTAATTCTGTCAAGAGCAGTAATTCATTTTCAGGAATAATTTATTAATAAAGACTTGAAGGGCATGAGTACACAATGTTATTTATATTACAATTATATGGCCTACACCGATTATTTGTTCTATCCATATATCGGTTGACATTTGTTACATTTGAATCCATTCTTTCTTTTAATTTCTTTATTCGAAAATAAAACATTTAGTATTAAATATATCAATTTAATAAAGATTATCAAGAAACCTTACTACAAGAACTGCCTGTAGAAAGAAAACGTAAATCTCGGCATGGCTGTTAATGCCGCTTTGTAAATCAAAGGATAAATGTTTGTACTTCCCATATTATTAAACTATTACCTTTACTGCCTCAATTAATTCTTCGTGTAGCTTTTGTTTCGGATTCTTCATTTTGTCTTGAATTCTGAAATTGGCTACCTACACATGGAATTGAAATACATTTTCAGGAAATGTCAATAGTAATACAAGACAATATTTGTAATAAGTAGAAAACATTTTGATTAACTGAAATGAGGAATCAAAGTGAATATCAAGTTTAATTCCAAAGTAGCCAAAGTAAAAGCATAGCTGACTTAGAGAATTGTTTCCATGTCACTTAGTTTGATCTTACACTTGAAAATCCCTTTTAATTCTCACTATAATAAATAACCCTTAACCCCTTCACGACGGGTGACGGACGAGGTCCGTCATCCAGGGGATACCCTTAACGACGGATGACGGACCTCGTCCGTCACGCGGTAAAATTAACCCCAGATCGCCGCAATCGCGGCGATCGTGGGGTTAATGGTGCTCCGGTCTGCCTCTGCATTAGAGGCAGACCGGGAGCACCGGATCGGGCTGCCCCTGTACATGTGCCCGCTCTGACAGCATATCTGAGCGGGCACATGTGCTCTGCATACTCACCTCCGCCTCCCTGCACTTCGGGTTCAGTGTGAAGTGCAGGGAGACGGATCTTCAGTGATCCTGCCCCCTGGTGTTAAAAAAATAAAGTACAATTAAAATCCCACCCCCCTTTACCCCCCTTTACCCATATTAATAAAAAATTAACCCCTTCCCTGCCAATTGATCACTGGCTACAGTGATCAATTGGCAGGGATTACATTTTAATATGATCTGATTTTTTTTTAACCCCTGAGGGTTAATTCTTTTTTTTTAACCCTCAGGGGTTGAATTTATTTTATTAATTAATTTAAATATTTTAAAATTCTAAATTTAGCTAGCTGGGGAGGGTGGAAGTTAGCGGGGAATTGGGGGAATTAGTGTTAGGATAACTAGGGGTTAGCGTTAAAAAAAGTTTCAAAATAAGCTTTAAAAAGTTAAAAAATTAAGTTAAAGAAAAGCTTTAATAACGTTTAAGTAAAAAATTAAAAAAAATAAACCCTTTACCCAGTCCAAATAAAAATTAACCCCTTCCCTGCCAGTCTATCACTGCCTACAGTGATCAAAATACAGATCACAGTATTATACTGTGATCTAATTTTTTTTAACCCCTGACAATTAACTTTTATTTATTTGTTAACCCTCAGGGGTTAAATTTATTTAATTAACTAATTTAAATATTGTATAATTAAATATTTTGCTAGCTGGGGTGGGTGGGAGTTATTGGAAAATGGGGAATTTACTGTTAGTGCTGCTTACTGCTAGTTAGGGGTTAACGGTAAAAGAAAAAGCTTAGAAAAATGTTAAATCTGTAAAAAAAAGTTTTACGAAAGTTTAGGAAACTTTAAAAAAATTAATAAGCAAAACAAAAGTTTAAAAAATAGTTTTAAAAAGTAAAAAAGTTTTAAAAAGTTAATTTAATAACGCTCATTACCACTACACCTGGTACAAGCTAGCGGAAAAATGATCCCACGCTAAGGTTCAAAATATGCCTTTTGAAATACCATGGGATGTCTTCTTTAAGAAATGGTATGGCTTTATTGGGGTATTTGGATTATATAGCCTGGTAAAATACTCTAAAATGGGACATGGGCACAGTGTAAAAATTTAAAGTTTGAAAAAAATGGAATGGCTGTGTCCCAAATGTGCCCCTCCGATGTCCACATATACCTGGCAAAGGTACATACGGGGGTATTTTTGTACTCAGGCGACATAGCTGAGCAACATATAAAGTATTATAGAGTGGTGGTACACATAAGGTTTGCAAAATATACTGTGCAAACTCACTTTGTGTGTCAAAAAGGCAGAAAAAACGCTTATGACCACTACACCTGGTACAAGCTAGCGGAAAAATGATCCCACGCTAAGGTTCAAAATATGCCTTTTGAAATACCCTGGGGTGTCTACTTTAAGAAATGGTAGGCCTTTGTGGGGTAGTTTGAATTTAAAACCTGCGAAGATGCTTGAAAATTGCACATAGGCCCAGCGTCAAAATTCAAAGTTCTGTAAAAACTGATATGGCTTGGTCTCCAATATGCCACTATAGCTTCACAAAATAGTGCCAAAGACATTCATTGGGGATGTCTTTTTACTCAGAAGACTTAGCTGAGCATAATTTGGAGGTTTTGAACTTAGTGGCACATATGAAATATACAAAATGCCCAGCAAAAATGCAATCCGTATGTCAAAAAATGCACAAAATTATTTTTTACCACATACTTTGGCATATATTGGTGAAAAAATGGGGGCATGCTAAGGCACAATATGCACCTTATGATATACCCTGGAGTGTCTACTTTTACAAATGGTAGGCCTTTGTGGGTTTTTTTTGAACCGTCAAACTGTTATAATACCCCAAATGGAAGCATAGGCTCATTAAATCCGTCTCTCAAAATTCTACTGTGAATACTGAAAAGGACAGGTCTCCTGTATGGCACTGTAGCTTCACGAAATAGTGCCATAGACATACAATGGGGGTGTCCTTTTACTCAGAAGACTTAGCTGAGCATAATTTGGGGGGTTTGAACTTAGTGGCACATATGAAATATACAAAATGCCCAGCAAAAATGCAATCCGTATGTAAAAAATGCACAAAATTATTTTTTACCACATACTTTGGCATGTAATGGTAAAAAAATGGGGGCATGTTAAGGCACAATATGCACCTTATGAGATACCCTGGAGTGTCTACTTTTACAAATGGTAGGCCTTTGTGGGGGTTTTTGAACAATCAAACTGTTATGGAAGCATAGGCTCATTAAATCCCTCTCTCAAAATTCTACTGTGAATACTGAAAAGGACAGGTCTCCTATATGGCACTGTAGCTTCACAAAATAGTGCCAAAGACATACAATGGGGGTACTGTTGTACTCAGCAGAAGTAACTGAACACATAATAAAACTTTGTACAGGAATAGCACACACCAACTTTACAAAATACACATGAGAAGTTCTTTGTTATACGTTTGTGTGCGAAAACCCCCAAAAAACACAATTTTACTCCAATATTTAGCAGAGGTTGGCGGTAAAATGGCTACGTAGAAAGTGTCAAAACAACCTTAGGTAAATAGCCTGTGATGTCTACTTTATATAAATATATACTTTTGTGTGGCAATTGTGTTTTCTTTTATGGCCATTAGGCTTACAAGACAAACATACCAAATTCTAAAATCGCTCCACATTAAAATTTTATTTTACTCCTTGTGCTTTGTGACCTGTAACTACCAAAAAAAACTGAAAATCCAAGACACATTATATATTCTGTAAATCAGAACAAATAAATGAATTTATTTTTAATTACTTTCCTTAACCTGCACTAATTAGGCACACATTATGATTGCAAAAACTGTAAAAAAAAAAACAATATTTTTCATTTTTTTTGCATTTTCTGTATTTTTTTTATAATAAGTAAGCATTTATATATATATATGTTATATCAAATTAAAGCCCTTTCTGTCCTTTAAAAAACAGTATATAATATGTGCCGGTGAAATAAATGAGAGAGATGCAAATTGCAGTTGAACGCAAACAGCAAGAAAATGCAAAAATAGCTTGTGTCATTAAGCGTAAGTCAAGCTTCTGAAGCTGTGTCCTTAAGGGGTTAAGGGTGCTTCACATTTATATGAGAGAAGAGATGTTAGAAAGTTGACTCTTCTAACCTCCAAACCCAACATTCACTTTCCAAAGAAGTCAGGCACGCTAATATAAAAGGATCTAGGCCTCAATTACCTTTTAACATCTACACTATGATTACAGTGTTATCTAATTCCAATTAATAAATAACGGTAACTCCATGAAACAAACACTCCAAGCATCATTCAGATTTGTTTCATTTGAATCCTTTCCTTCTTTAACTTCTTCATTTGAAGATAAAAACATTTAGTATTAAATATATCAAGTTAATAAAGAGGATGAAGAAGTCTTACTACAAGAACTGCATTTTGAAAGAAAATGTAAAACTCGGCATGGCTGTTAATGCCACTTCATAAATCAAAGGGTAAATGTTTATACTGTCCATATTATTAGACTGTTACCAGTGTATTCCAAAATGATTCTTCACTTGGCGTTCCTTTTGGATCCACCATTTTGTCCTGATATCCAATATATTTTCTCTACACATGGAATTGAAATACATTTTCAGGATATTCCAATAGTAATACAAGACAATATGTTTTATTAACCCCTTAAGGACGCAAGACGGTTCAGGACCGTCATCGGCATTTTTCCCTTGCCGACCGACGACGGTCCTGAACCGTCCTAAATTTAAGAGGTACTTACCCGATCGCCGTCGTTCCCCCGGCGGCGATCGGCGGTGCTCCCGGTGTGGGGAGACTGCCTGCACCCAGACAGTCTCCCCATGGCGGATTAGGACCCCTGGGGCCATGTGATCGCCCAACAGGGCGACCACATGGTCACAATAGGTGTCCTAGTCTCTGCCTGCAGGGGGACTGCCTGTGCTGACAGGCAGTCTCCCTGCAACTGTAAAATCATAAAAAAATTTAAAGTTATAGTTATTAAAAAAAATATATTATTATATATGTGTATATATTTGATATATAGACATATATTATACCTATATAATATATGTCTATATATCATATATATAATGTCATGCTAAGTGTATTTTTATATTAATATGTACATATATTAATATAAAAATACACTTATAATTAATTTACACACGTATATATATAATATATATAATAACTATATATATATTGCATATATATATTATTATAAAATATGAATAATAAATAATTTAAATTAAATTAAAAAAATTAAAAATAATAATAAAAATTAAAAAAAAATTATATATCTATATGAAATGTTATTCTAACTGTATTTTGATATTAATATATATATATTTATATCAAAATACACTTAGAATGAAATTGTATATATATCTATGTATATATAAATAAATAAAAAGAATACGAACTATTCATATGTCCATATACAAAATGACATAAATAATTATATAAATATACACGTAGACTTCAAATATATAAATATGCACATATATTTAAATGCTACGTGCGTATTTATGTAATATTTTTACATAATTAAGTTATTTTATTGATTGCAATTTAAGGGACCTGCCTGCCAACCCAGGCCGAAAGTCTAGAGAATTTAATTTGCTAGCACTGTATTTTACCCTGTAACGTTCTACGACACCCTAAAACCTGTACATGGGGGGTACTGTTTTACTCGGGAGACTTTGCTGAACACAAATATTAGTGATTCAAAACAGTAAAACATATCACAGCGATGATATTGTCAGTGAAAGTGACTTTTTTTGCATTTTTCACACATAAACAGCACGTTTACTGATGATATAATTGTTGTGATACATTTTCCAGTTTTGAAACACTAATATTTGTGTTCAGCAAAGTCTCCTGAGTAGAACAGTACCCCCCATGTACAGGTTTTATAGCGTTTTTGAAAGTTACAGGGTCAAATATATGGGTCAAATATTTTTACATTGAAAATGGCCAGGTTGGTTACGTTGCCTTTGAGAGCGTATGGTAGCCCAGGAATGAGAATTACCCCCATGATGGCATACCATTTGCGAAAGAAGACAACCCAAGGTATTGCAAATGGGGTATGTCCAGTCTTTTTTAGTAACCACTTGGTCACAAACACTGGCCAAAATTAGCGTTCAATTTAGTTGTTTACTTTTTTCACACACAAACAAATATGAACGCTAACTTTGGCCAGTGTTTGCGACTAAGTGGCTACTAAAAAAATCTGGACATACCCCATATTGAATACCCTGGGTTGTCTACTTTAAAAAAAATATGTACATGTGGGGTGTTATTCAGCGATTTATGACAGATAATAGCGTTACAATGTCACTATTGATACATTTTAAAAAATATATGCTTTGAAACCGCAATATCCTACTTGTACTTATAGCCCTATAACATGCAAAAAAATAGCAAAAAGCATGTAAACACTGGCTATTTTTAAACTCAGGACAAAATTTTGAATCTATTTAGCAGTTTTTTTCATTCGCTTTTGTAGATGAATAAAAGATTTTTCACATAAAAGTCAAAAAACATGTATTTTTTTCAATTTTTCATCATATTTTTTCATTTTTTAAAAATTAAATTACATGAGATTATATAAATAATGGTATGTAAAGAAAGCCCCTTTTGTCCTGAAAAAAACAATATATAATTTGTATAGGAACAGTAAATGAGAGAGCGGAAAATTACAGCTAAACACAAACACCACAAAAGTGTAAAAAGATGCCTGGTCGCAAAAGTACAACATCGCAAAAAAAGTCCAGTCCTTAAGGGGTTAAGAAGAAAACACAGACAGGGTTTTTCACTGAAATGAGAATTCAAAGTGAATATCAAGTTTAATTCCAAAGTAGCCGAAGTAGAAGCATAGCTGACTTAGAGAATTGTTTCCATGTCAGTTAGTTTGGCCGTACACTTGAAATTCACTTTGAATTCTCACATTAGTAAGTAACTCTGAGTGTGTTTCACATTTCTCTATAAGAGAAAAGAGACTTCAAAATGTTAAAACTTCTATCCCCAAGTTGCTGTGAATCTGTGTAAATGTCCATTAGACATGGCCAGGAACGTTTTTATAACGGTACTGAATATTTTGGAAACCTTATTATATCAAGGACTCTGCCATCCATCATAAAAGCAACCTATTACGCAACGTTTACTCTAATTAACTACATTATTTAAACCAGGGCTCAATTAATCTCTGGTTTTCAGCTGATAGTGATGTTGTCTAGGTTATCTTTTTGATTCTGCCCTCCTAGACTGAACACAGCAATCTGTGCATGGTCCTGCCCCCCCCCCTAGTAAAACACAGTGATTTCCAGGAAGGAGAGAAGAGAGGACTGGAGCCAGAAGAGCCAATTCATAAATGCATGACAGATATACAAAACCAGAATGTGTGTGTGTGTGTGTGTTTGTGTGTATATGCATTTAAACATTTTTTGTTATATTTAACAAGTCAAGTCTTTAGTTATTTTTTTTAGTTTGGAATGGGGGAGGGTTGGGGTTGCTTGTAAATTCTGTGCCTACAGGTGCTCTTCCAGTTAATTTTGTATAGAGCAGTAATTCATTTTCAGGAATAATTTATTAACAAAGACTTGAAGGGCATGAGAATACAATGTTATTTATATTACAATTATATGGCCTACACAGATTATTTGTTCTATCTGTATTTCTGTTGAGATTTGTTTCATTTTAATACTTTCCTTCTCTAAATTCTTCATTCGAAAATAAAACATTTAGTACGAAATATATCAATTTAATAAACATGATCAAGAAACCTTACTACAAAAACTGCATGTAGTAAGGAAACTTAAAACTCGTCATGGCTGTTAATGCCGCTTCATAAATCAAAGGGTAAATGTTTATGCTGTCCATATTATTAGACTGTTACCTGTGCATTCCAGATTGATTCTTCATTTGCCATTTCTCTTGAATCCATCATTGTGTCTTCATTTCTAAGATTTTTTCTCTACGCATGGAATTGAAATACATTTTCAGTATTTTCCAATAGTAATACAAGACAATATGTTTTATTAAGAAGAAAACACAGACAGGGTTTTTCACTGAAATGAGAATTCAAAGTGAATATCAAGTTTAATTCCAAAGTAGCCGAAGTAGAAGCATAGCTGACTTAGTTAATAGTTTCCATGTCAGTTAGTTTGGCCGTACACTTGAAATTCACTTTGAATTCTCACTTTAGTAAGTAACTCTGAGTGTGTTTCACATTTTTCTATAAGAGAAAAGAGACTTCAAAATGTTGAAACTTTCACCCTCACGTTGCTGTGAATCTGTCTAAATGTCCGTTAGACATGGCCAGGAACATTTTTATTACGGTACTGAATATTTTGGAAACCTTATTATATGGACTCTGCCATCTATCATGACAAAGCACCCTATTACGCACCGTTTAATCTAATTTACTACATTATTTAAACCAGGGCTCAATTAATCTCTGGTTTTAAGCTCTGATAGTGACATTGTCTACGTTATCCTTTTGATTCTGCCCTCCTAGACTGAACACAGCAATCTGTGCATGGTCCCACTCCCCACTAACAAAACACAATAATTTCCAGGAAGGAGAGAAGAGAGGACTGGAGCCAGAATGGCCAATTCATAAATGCATGACATATATACAAAACCAGAATGTGTGTATATGTGTGTGTGTGTGTATTTAAACAATTTTGTTATATTTGTCAAGTCTTTATTTTTTTTAGTTTGGAATGAGGGAGGGTTGGGGATTGCTAGAGAATTCTGTGCCTACAGGTGCTCTTCCAGTTAATTCTGTCAAGAGCAATAATTCATTTTCAGGAATAATTTATTAACAAAGACTTGAAGGGCATGAGTACACAATGTTATTTATTTAACAATTATATGGCCTACACAGAGTATTTGTTCTGTCTGTAACTCTGTTGAGATTTGATTCATTTGAATACTTTCCTTCTCTTAATTCTTCATTCGAAAATAAAACATTTAGTACTAAATATATCAATTTAATAAACATGATGAACAAACCCTACTACAAAAACTGCATATAGTAAGGAAACTTAAAACTCGGCATGGCTGTTAATGCCGCTTCATAAATCAAAGGGTAAATGTTTATACTGTCCATCTTATTAGACTGTTACCTGTGCATTCCAGATTGATTCTTCATTTGCCATTCCGTTTGAATCCATCATTTTGCCTTGAATTCTAAGATTTTTTCTCTACACATGGAATTGAAATACATTTTCAGTATTTACCAATAGTAATACAAGACAATATGTTTTATTAAGAAGAAAACACAGACAGGGTTTTGCACTGAAATTAGAATTCAAAGTGAATATCAAGTTTAATTCCAAAGTAGCCGAAGTAGAAGCATAGCTGACATAGAGAATAGAAAAAAGGAGACAGAGAATATGGGGTGCTGGAGGGAACCAGCTACCCAGACTCTGAAGTGGTTACAAGGGGTATAGGGGGCTTAACCCCGGGGAAAATTTAAAAAGAAATGAAAGAGTGGGCAGAATAACCACCACATATAGAACTATATGAAGGTGGGAGACTGCTCACTCAATGGTCTATACCCCTTTAGTAATGGTACTTGTAGGGAAGAGGAGGGCGTAGGTTTAAAGCAAAAAAAGAAAAATTAGGAAGAAGACGTGGGTATTAAACCTTTAATGGAACAACTTATATTAATAGTAGTGAGATATAAAACTGGCTCCACCTGTAGCCAGGGGGGGGGGGGGTGGAATTTCCCTAGTGGGGTTAATTCGTAAGTGAGGTAAGTGCTCACAGATACTGGTTGAAGCTCATGCAGTGAATGAGTGCTAAGGACCAATGGGAAAAAGGTCCCTAATAATAATGCACATTAGTATGTCAAACTTAACATATTAGTGTTGCCAGAAGGCTGGCCAGCAGGGCTGGGGGCTAGAGTGTATGGGGATAGATAGTAAACCTTGGTAGGTAAGGTACCCCTGTGGGGAACAGAATAGTCTCTATGGCAGGCTAAAGTACTGGTGTGAAGAGACGGGCAAAAGGAACAAATGGCCAGTTCAGACAGTATGTACATGCCCCACAGAGCATGAAATTGTAGCTTACTGTCAGGTGGACATTCAGAACATGCCCATCCCTCACCCTAAGTAGCCCTAGACTAGCTGACTGTCTCCCTTAAGACCAGGGGACTAAGAAACACTACCTGCTGCTTCAAGGCAGCCTCAAGGTTATCCCTATTACTGTCCCTTAGACATGGCCAGGAACGTTTTTATACCGGTACTGAATATTTTGGAAACCTTATTATATCAAGGACTCTGCCATCTATCATAAAAGCAACCTATTACGCAACGTTTACTCTAATTAACTACATTATTTAAACCAGGGCTCAATTAATCTCTGGTTTTCAGCTCTGATAGTGACATTGTCTAGGTTATCTTTTTGATTCTGCGCTCCTAGAATTAACACAACGAAGGGAGGGTTGGGGGTTGCTTGGAAACTCTGTGCATACAGGTGCTCTTCCAGTTAATTCTGTCAAGAGCAGTAATTCATTTTCAGGAATAATTTATTAATAAAGACTTGAAGGGCATGAGTACACAATGTTATTTATATTACAATTATATGGCCTACACCGATTATTTGTTCTATCCATATATCGGTCGAGATTTGTTACATTTGAATACTTTCTTTTTTTAAATTTATTTATTTATTCGAAAATAAAACATTTAGTATTAAATATATCAATTTAATAAAGATTATCAAGAAACCTTACTACAAGAACTGCCTGTAGAAAGAAACCGTAAATCTCGGCATGGCTGTTAATGCCGCTTTGTAAATCAAAGGATAAATGTTTATACTTCCCATATTATTAAACTATTACCTTTACTGCCTCAATTAATTCTTCGTGTAGCTTTTGTTTCGGATTCTTCATTTTGTCTTGAATTCTGAAATTGGCTACCTACACATGGAATTGAAATACATTTTCAGGAAATGTCAATAGTAATACAAGACAATATTTGTAATAAGTAGAAAACATTTTGATTAACTGAAATGAGAAATCAAAGTGAATATCAAGTTTAATTCCAAAGTAGCCAAAGTAAAAGCATAGCTGACTTAGAGAATTGTTTCCATGTCATTTAGTTTGATCTTACACTTGAAATTCCCTTTTAATTCTCACTATAATAAATAACCCTTAAGGGTGCTTCACATTTATATGAGAGAAGAGGTGTTAGAAAGTTGAAACTTCTAACCTCCAAACCCAACATTCACTTTCCAAAGAAGTCAGGGACGCTAATATAAAAGGATCTAGGCCTCAATTACCTTTTAACATCTACACTATGATTACAGTGTTATCTAATTCCAATTAATAAATAATGGTAACTCCATGAAACAAACACTCCAAGCATCATTCAGATTTGTTTCATTTGAATCCTTTCCTTCTTTAACTTCTTCATTTGAAGATAAAAACATTTAGTATTAAATATATCAAGTTAATAAAGATGATGAAGAAGTCTTACTACAAGAACTGCATTTAGAAAGAAAATCTAAAACTCGTCATGGCTGTTAATGCCACTTCATAAATCAAAGGGTAAATGTTTATACTGTCCATATTATTAGACTGTTACCAGTGTATTCCAAAATGATTCTTCACTTGGCGTTCCTTTTGGATCCACCATTTTGTCCTGATATCCAATATATTTTCTCTACACATGGAATTGAAATACATTTTCAGGATATTCCAATAGTAATACAAGACAATATGTTTTATTAAGAAGAAAACACAGACAGGGTTTTTCACTGAAATGAGAATTCAAAGTGAATATCAAGTTTAATTCCAAAGTAGCCGAAGTAGAAGCTTAGCTGACTTAGAGAATTGTTTCCATGTCAGTTAGTTTGGCCGTACACTTGAAATTCACTTTGAATTCTCACATTAGTAAGTAACTCTGAGTGTGTTTCACATTTCTCTATAAGAGAAAAGAGACTTCAAAATGTTAAAACTTCTATCCCCAAGTTGCTGTGAATCTGTGTAAATGTCCATTAGACATGGCCAGGAACGTTTTTATAACGGTACTGAATATTTTGGAAACCTTCTTATATCAAGGACTCTGCCATCCATCATAAAAGCACCTTATTACGCAACGTTTACTCTAATTAACTACATTATTTAAACCAGGGCTCAATGAATCTCTGGTTTTCAGCTGATAGTGATGTTGTCTAGGTTATCTTTTTGATTCTGCCGTCCTAGACTGAACACAGCAATCTGTGCATGGTCCTGCCCCCCCCTAGCAAAACACAGTGATTTCCGGGAAGGAGAGAAGAGAGGACTGGAGCCAGAAGAGCCAATTCATAAATGCATGACAGATATACAAAACCAGAATGTGTGTGTGTGTGTGTGTTTGTGTGTATATGCATTTAAACATTTTTTGTTATATTTAACAAGTCAAGTCTTTAGTTATTTTTTTTAGTTTGGAATGGGGGAGGGTTGGGGTTGCTTGGAAATTCTGTGCCTACAGGTGCTCTTCCAGTTAATTCTGTATAGAGCAGTAATTCATTTTCAGGAATAATTTATTAATAAAGACTTGAAAGGCATGAGAATACAATGTTATTTATATTACAATTATATGGCCTACACAGATTATTTGTTCTATCTGTATTTTTGTTGAGATTTGTTTCTTTTGAATACTTTCCTTCTCTAAATTCTTCATTCGAAAATAAAACATTTAGTACGAAATATATCAATTTAATAAACATGATCAAGAAACCTTACTACAAAAACTGCATGTAGTAAGGAAACTTAAAACTTGTCATGGCTGTTAATGCCGCTTCATAAATCAAAGGGTAAATGTTTATACTGTCCATCTTATTAGACTGTTACCTGTGCATTCCAGATTGATTCTTCATTTGCCATTTCTTTTGAATCCATCATTGTGTCTTCATTTCTAAGATTTTTTCTCTACGCATGGAATTGAAATACATTTTCAGTATTTTCCAATAGTAATACAAGACAATATGTTTTATTAAGAAGAAAACACAGACAGGGTTTTTCACTGAAATGAGAATTCAAAGTGAATATCAAGTTTAATTCCAAAGTAGCCGAAGTAGAAGCATAGCTGACTTAGTTAATAGTTTCCATGTCAGTTAGTTTGGCCGTACACTTGAAATTCACTTTGAATTCTCACTTTAGTAAGTAACTCTGAGTGTGTTTCACATTTTTCTATAAGAGAAAAGAGACTTCAAAATGTTGAAACTTTCACCCTCACGTTGCTGTGAATCTGTCTAAATGTCCGTTAGACATGGCCAGGAACATTTTTATTACGGTACTGAATATTTTGGAAACCTTATTATATGGACTCTGCCATCTATCATGACAAAGCACCCTATTACGCACAGTTTAATCTAATTTACTACATTATTTAAACCAGGGCTCAATTAATCTCTGGTTTTAAGCTCTGATAGTGACGTTGCCTACGTTATCCTTTTGATTCTGCCCTCCTAGACTGAACACAGCAATCTGTGCATGGTCCCACTCCCCACTAACAAAACACAATAATTTCCAGGAAGGAGAGAAGAGAGGACTGGAGCCAGAATGGCCAATTCATAAATGCATGACATATATACAAAACCAGAATGTGTGTGTGTGTGTGTGTGTGTGTGTGTGTGTGTGTGTGGTGTTTGTGTGTGTGTTGTGTGTGTATTTAAACAATTTTGTTATATTTGTCAAGTCTTTATTTTTTTTAGTTTGGAATGAGGGAGGGTTGGGGATTGCTAGAGAATTCTGTGCCTACAGGTGCTCTTCCAGTTAATTCTGTCAAGAGCAATAATTCATTTTCAGGAATAATTTATTAACAAAGACTTGAAGGGCATGAGTACACAATGTTATTTATTTAACAATTATATGGCCTACACAGAGTATTTGTTCTGTCTGTAACTCTGTTGAGATTTGTTTCATTTGAATACTTTCCTTCTCTTAATTCTTTATTCGAAAATAAAACATTTAGTACTAAATATATCAATTTAATAAACATGATGAACAAACCCTACTACAAAAACTGCATATAGTAAGGAAACTTAAAACTCGGCATGGCTGTTAATGCCGCTTCATAAATCAAAGGGTAAATGTTTATACTGTCCATCTTATTAGACTGTTACCTGTGCATTCCAGATTGATTCTTCATTTGCCATTCCGTTTGAATCCATCATTTTGCCTTGAATTCTAAGATTTTTTCTCTACACATGGAATTGAAATACATTTTCAGTATTTACCAATAGTAATACAAGACAATATGTTTTATTAAGAAGAAAACACAGACAGGGTTCTGCACTGAAATTAGAATTCAAAGTGAATATCAAGTTTAATTCCAAAGTAGCCGAAGTAGAAGCATAGCTGACTTAGAGAATAGAAAAAAGGAGACAGAGAATATGGGGTGCAGGAGGGAACCAGCTACCCAGACTCTGAAGTGGTTTCAAGGGGTATAGGGGGCTAAACCCCGGGGAAAATTGAAAAAGAAATGAAAGAGTGGGCAGAATAACCACCACATATAGAACTATATGAAGGTGGGAGACTGCTCACTCAATGGTCTATACCCCTTTAGTAATGGTACTTGTAGGGAAGAGGAGGGCGTAGGTTTAAAGCAAAAAAAGAAAAATTAGGAAGAAGACGTGGGTATTAAACCTTTAATGGAACAACTTATATTAATAGTAGTGAGATATAAAACTGGCTCCACCTGTAGCCAGGGGGGGGGGGGGTGGAATTTCCCTAGTGGGGTTAATTCGTAAGTGAGGTAAGTGCTCACAGATACTGGTTGAAGCTCATGCAGTGAATGAGTGCTAAGGACCAATGGGAAAAAGGTCCCTAATAATAATGCACATTAGTATGTCAAACTTAACATATTAGTGTTGCCAGAAGGCTGGCCAGCAGGGCTGGGGGCTAGAGTGTATGGGGATAGATAGTAAACCTTGGTAGGTAAGGTACCCCTGTGGGGAACAGAATAGTCTCTATGGCGGGCTAAAGTACTGGTGTGAAGAGACGGGCAAAAGGAACAAATGGCCAGTTCAGACAGTATGTACATGCCCCACAGAGCATGAAATTGTAGCTTACTGTCAGGTGGACATTCAGAACATGCCCATCCCTCACCCTAAGTAGCCCTAGACTAGCTGACTGTCTCCCTTAAGACCAGGGGACTAAGAAACACTACCTGCTGCTTCAAGGCAGCCTCAAGGTTATCCCTATTACTGTCCCTTAGACATGGCCAGGAACGTTTTTATACCGGTACTGAATATTTTGGAAACCTTATTATATCAAGGACTCTGCCATCTATCATAAAAGCAACCTATTACGCAACGTTTACTCTAATTAACTACATTATTTAAACCAGGGCTCAATTAATCTCTGGTTTTCAGCTCTGATAGTGACATTGTCTAGGTTATCTTTTTGATTCTGCGCTCCTAGAATTAACACAACGAAGGGAGGGTTGGGGGTTGCTTGGAAACTCTGTGCATACAGGTGCTCTTCCAGTTAATTCTGTCAAGAGCAGTAATTCATTTTCAGGAATAATTTATTAATAAAGACTTGAAGGGCATGAGTACACAATGTTATTTATATTACAATTATATGGCCTACACCGATTATTTGTTCTATCCATATATCGGTCGAGATTTGTTACATTTGAATACTTTCTTTTTTTAAATTTATTTATTTATTCGAAAATAAAACATTTAGTATTAAATATATCAATTTAATAAAGATTATCAAGAAACCTTACTACAAGAACTGCCTGTAGAAAGAAACCGTAAATCTCGGCATGGCTGTTAATGCCGCTTTGTAAATCAAAGGATAAATGTTTATACTTCCCATATTATTAAACTATTACCTTTACTGCCTCAATTAATTCTTCGTGTAGCTTTTGTTTCGGATTCTTCATTTTGTCTTGAATTCTGAAATTGGCTACCTACACATGGAATTGAAATACATTTTCAGGAAATGTCAATAGTAATACAAGACAATATTTGTAATAAGTAGAAAACATTTTGATTAACTGAAATGAGAAATCAAAGTGAATATCAAGTTTAATTCCAAAGTAGCCAAAGTAAAAGCATAGCTGACTTAGAGAATTGTTTCCATGTCATTTAGTTTGATCTTACACTTGAAATTCCCTTTTAATTCTCACTATAATAAATAACCCTTAAGGGTGCTTCACATTTATATGAGAGAAGAGGTGTTAGAAAGTTGAAACTTCTAACCTCCAAACCCAACATTCACTTTCCAAAGAAGTCAGGGACGCTAATATAAAAGGATCTAGGCCTCAATTACCTTTTAACATCTACACTATGATTACAGTGTTATCTAATTCCAATTAATAAATAATGGTAACTCCATGAAACAAACACTCCAAGCATCATTCAGATTTGTTTCATTTGAATCCTTTCCTTCTTTAACTTCTTCATTTGAAGATAAAAACATTTAGTATTAAATATATCAAGTTAATAAAGATGATGAAGAAGTCTTACTACAAGAACTGCATTTAGAAAGAAAATCTAAAACTCGTCATGGCTGTTAATGCCACTTCATAAATCAAAGGGTAAATGTTTATACTGTCCATATTATTAGACTGTTACCAGTGTATTCCAAAATGATTCTTCACTTGGCGTTCCTTTTGGATCCACCATTTTGTCCTGATATCCAATATATTTTCTCTACACATGGAATTGAAATACATTTTCAGGATATTCCAATAGTAATACAAGACAATATGTTTTATTAAGAAGAAAACACAGACAGGGTTTTTCACTGAAATGAGAATTCAAAGTGAATATCAAGTTTAATTCCAAAGTAGCCGAAGTAGAAGCTTAGCTGACTTAGAGAATTGTTTCCATGTCAGTTAGTTTGGCCGTACACTTGAAATTCACTTTGAATTCTCACATTAGTAAGTAACTCTGAGTGTGTTTCACATTTCTCTATAAGAGAAAAGAGACTTCAAAATGTTAAAACTTCTATCCCCAAGTTGCTGTGAATCTGTGTAAATGTCCATTAGACATGGCCAGGAACGTTTTTATAACGGTACTGAATATTTTGGAAACCTTCTTATATCAAGGACTCTGCCATCCATCATAAAAGCACCCTATTACGCAACGTTTACTCTAATTAACTACATTATTTAAACCAGGGCTCAATGAATCTCTGGTTTTCAGCTGATAGTGATGTTGTCTAGGTTATCTTTTTGATTCTGCCGTCCTAGACTGAACACAGCAATCTGTGCATGGTCCTGCCCCCCCCCTAGCAAAACACAGTGATTTCCGGGAAGGAGAGAAGAGAGGACTGGAGCCAGAAGAGCCAATTCATAAATGCATGACAGATATACAAAACCAGAATGTGTGTGTGTGTGTGTGTGTGTGTGTTTGTGTGTATATGCATTTAAACATTTTTTGTTATATTTAACAAGTCAAGTCTTTAGTTATTTTTTTTAGTTTGGAATGGGGGAGGGTTGGGGTTGCTTGGAAATTCTGTGCCTACAGGTGCTCTTCCGGTTAATTCTGTATAGAGCAGTAATTCATTTTCAGGAATAATTTATTAATAAAGACTTGAAAGGCATGAGAATACAATGTTATTTATATTACAATTATATGGCCTACACAGATTATTTGTTCTATCTGTATTTTTGTTGAGATTTGTTTCTTTTGAATACTTTCCTTCTCTAAATTCTTCATTCGAAAATAAAACATTTAGTACGAAATATATCAATTTAATAAACATGATCAAGAAACCTTACTACAAAAACTGCATGTAGTAAGGAAACTTAAAACTTGTCATGGCTGTTAATGCCGCTTCATAAATCAAAGGGTAAATGTTTATACTGTCCATCTTATTAGACTGTTACCTGTGCATTCCAGATTGATTCTTCATTTGCCATTTCTTTTGAATCCATCATTGTGTCTTCATTTCTAAGATTTTTTCTCTACGCATGGAATTGAAATACATTTTCAGTATTTTCCAATAGTAATACAAGACAATATGTTTTATTAAGAAGAAAACACAGACAGGGTTTTTCACTGAAATGAGAATTCAAAGTGAATATCAAGTTTAATTCCAAAGTAGCCGAAGTAGAAGCATAGCTGACTTAGTTAATAGTTTCCATGTCAGTTAGTTTGGCCGTACACTTGAAATTCACTTTGAATTCTCACTTTAGTAAGTAACTCTGAGTGTGTTTCACATTTTTCTATAAGAGAAAAGAGACTTCAAAATGTTGAAACTTTCACCCTCACGTTGCTGTGAATCTGTCTAAATGTCCGTTAGACATGGCCAGGAACATTTTTATTACGGTACTGAATATTTTGGAAACCTTATTATATGGACTCTGCCATCTATCATGACAAAGCACCCTATTACGCACAGTTTAATCTAATTTACTACATTATTTAAACCAGGGCTCAATTAATCTCTGGTTTTAAGCTCTGATAGTGACGTTGCCTACGTTATCCTTTTGATTCTGCCCTCCTAGACTGAACACAGCAATCTGTGCATGGTCCCACTCCCCACTAACAAAACACAATAATTTCCAGGAAGGAGAGAAGAGAGGACTGGAGCCAGAATGGCCAATTCATAAATGCATGACATATATACAAAACCAGAATGTGTGTGTGTGTGTGTGTGTGTGTGTGTGTGTGTGTGTGTGTGTGTGTTTGTGTGTGTGTGTGTGTGTATTTAAACAATTTTGTTATATTTGTCAAGTCTTTATTTTTTTTAGTTTGGAATGAGGGAGGGTTGGGGATTGCTAGAGAATTCTGTGCCTACAGGTGCTCTTCCAGTTAATTCTGTCAAGAGCAATAATTCATTTTCAGGAATAATTTATTAACAAAGACTTGAAGGGCATGAGTACACAATGTTATTTATTTAACAATTATATGGCCTACACAGAGTATTTGTTCTGTCTGTAACTCTGTTGAGATTTGTTTCATTTGAATACTTTCCTTCTCTTAATTCTTTATTCGAAAATAAAACATTTAGTACTAAATATATCAATTTAATAAACATGATGAACAAACCCTACTACAAAAACTGCATATAGTAAGGAAACTTAAAACTCGGCATGGCTGTTAATGCCGCTTCATAAATCAAAGGGTAAATGTTTATACTGTCCATCTTATTAGACTGTTACCTGTGCATTCCAGATTGATTCTTCATTTGCCATTCCGTTTGAATCCATCATTTTGCCTTGAATTCTAAGATTTTTTCTCTACACATGGAATTGAAATACATTTTCAGTATTTACCAATAGTAATACAAGACAATATGTTTTATTAAGAAGAAAACACAGACAGGGTTCTGCACTGAAATTAGAATTCAAAGTGAATATCAAGTTTAATTCCAAAGTAGCCGAAGTAGAAGCATAGCTGACTTAGAGAATAGAAAAAAGGAGACAGAGAATATGGGGTGCAGGAGGGAACCAGCTACCCAGACTCTGAAGTGGTTTCAAGGGGTATAGGGGGCTAAACCCCGGGGAAAATTGAAAAAGAAATGAAAGAGTGGGCAGAATAACCACCACATATAGAACTATATGAAGGTGGGAGACTGCTCACTCAATGGTCTATACCCCTTTAGTAATGGTACTTGTAGGGAAGAGGAGGGCGTAGGTTTAAAGCAAAAAAAGAAAAATTAGGAAGAAGACGTGGGTATTAAACCTTTAATGGAACAACTTATATTAATAGTAGTGAGATATAAAACTGGCTCCACCTGTAGCCAGGGGGGGGGGGGGTGGAATTTCCCTAGTGGGGTTAATTCGTAAGTGAGGTAAGTGCTCACAGATACTGGTTGAAGCTCATGCAGTGAATGAGTGCTAAGGACCAATGGGAAAAAGGTCCCTAATAATAATGCACATTAGTATGTCAAACTTAACATATTAGTGTTGCCAGAAGGCTGGCCAGCAGGGCTGGGGGCTAGAGTGTATGGGGATAGATAGTAAACCTTGGTAGGTAAGGTACCCCTGTGGGGAACAGAATAGTCTCTATGGCGGGCTAAAGTACTGGTGTGAAGAGACGGGCAAAAGGAACAAATGGCCAGTTCAGACAGTATGTACATGCCCCACAGAGCATGAAATTGTAGCTTACTGTCAGGTGGACATTCAGAACATGCCCATCCCTCACCCTAAGTAGCCCTAGACTAGCTGACTGTCTCCCTTAAGACCAGGGGACTAAGAAACACTACCTGCTGCTTCAAGGCAGCCTCAAGGTTATCCCTATTACTGTCCCTTAGACATGGCCAGGAACGTTTTTATACCGGTACTGAATATTTTGGAAACCTTATTATATCAAGGACTCTGCCATCTATCATAAAAGCAACCTATTACGCAACGTTTACTCTAATTAACTACATTATTTAAACCAGGGCTCAATTAATCTCTGGTTTTCAGCTCTGATAGTGACATTGTCTAGGTTATCTTTTTGATTCTGCGCTCCTAGAATTAACACAACGAAGGGAGGGTTGGGGGTTGCTTGGAAACTCTGTGCATACAGGTGCTCTTCCAGTTAATTCTGTCAAGAGCAGTAATTCATTTTCAGGAATAATTTATTAATAAAGACTTGAAGGGCATGAGTACACAATGTTATTTATATTACAATTATATGGCCTACACCGATTATTTGTTCTATCCATATATCGGTCGAGATTTGTTACATTTGAATACTTTCTTTTTTTAAATTTATTTATTTATTCGAAAATAAAACATTTAGTATTAAATATATCAATTTAATAAAGATTATCAAGAAACCTTACTACAAGAACTGCCTGTAGAAAGAAACCGTAAATCTCGGCATGGCTGTTAATGCCGCTTTGTAAATCAAAGGATAAATGTTTATACTTCCCATATTATTAAACTATTACCTTTACTGCCTCAATTAATTCTTCGTGTAGCTTTTGTTTCGGATTCTTCATTTTGTCTTGAATTCTGAAATTGGCTACCTACACATGGAATTGAAATAAATTTTCAGGAAATGTCAATAGTAATACAAGACAATATTTGTAATAAGTAGAAAACATTTTGATTAACTGAAATGAGAAATCAAAGTGAATATCAAGTTTAATTCCAAAGTAGCCAAAGTAAAAGCATAGCTGACTTAGAGAATTGTTTCCATGTCATTTAGTTTGATCTTACACTTGAAATTCCCTTTTAATTCTCACTATAATAAATAACCCTTAAGGGTGCTTCACATTTATATGAGAGAAGAGGTGTTAGAAAGTTGAAACTTCTAACCTCCAAACCCAACATTCACTTTCCAAAGAAGTCAGGGACGCTAATATAAAAGGATCTAGGCCTCAATTACCTTTTAACATCTACACTATGATTACAGTGTTATCTAATTCCAATTAATAAATAATGGTAACTCCATGAAACAAACACTCCAAGCATCATTCAGATTTGTTTCATTTGAATCCTTTCCTTCTTTAACTTCTTCATTTGAAGATAAAAACATTTAGTATTAAATATATCAAGTTAATAAAGATGATGAAGAAGTCTTACTACAAGAACTGCATTTAGAAAGAAAATCTAAAACTCGTCATGGCTGTTAATGCCACTTCATAAATCAAAGGGTAAATGTTTATACTGTCCATATTATTAGACTGTTACCAGTGTATTCCAAAATGATTCTTCACTTGGCGTTCCTTTTGGATCCACCATTTTGTCCTGATATCCAATATATTTTCTCTACACATGGAATTGAAATACATTTTCAGGATATTCCAATAGTAATACAAGACAATATGTTTTATTAAGAAGAAAACACAGACAGGGTTTTTCACTGAAATGAGAATTCAAAGTGAATATCAAGTTTAATTCCAAAGTAGCCGAAGTAGAAGCTTAGCTGACTTAGAGAATTGTTTCCATGTCAGTTAGTTTGGCCGTACACTTGAAATTCACTTTGAATTCTCACATTAGTAAGTAACTCTGAGTGTGTTTCACATTTCTCTATAAGAGAAAAGAGACTTCAAAATGTTAAAACTTCTATCCCCAAGTTGCTGTGAATCTGTGTAAATGTCCATTAGACATGGCCAGGAACGTTTTTATAACGGTACTGAATATTTTGGAAACCTTCTTATATCAAGGACTCTGCCATCCATCATAAAAGCACCCTATTACGCAACGTTTACTCTAATTAACTACATTATTTAAACCAGGGCTCAATGAATCTCTGGTTTTCAGCTGATAGTGATGTTGTCTAGGTTATCTTTTTGATTCTGCCGTCCTAGACTGAACACAGCAATCTGTGCATGGTCCTGCCCCCCCCCTAGCAAAACACAGTGATTTCCGGGAAGGAGAGAAGAGAGGACTGGAGCCAGAAGAGCCAATTCATAAATGCATGACAGATATACAAAACCAGAATGTGTGTGTGTGTGTGTGTGTGTTTGTGTGTATATGCATTTAAACATTTTTTGTTATATTTAACAAGTCAAGTCTTTAGTTATTTTTTTTAGTTTGGAATGGGGGAGGGTTGGGGTTGCTTGGAAATTCTGTGCCTACAGGTGCTCTTCCAGTTAATTCTGTATAGAGCAGTAATTCATTTTCAGGAATAATTTATTAATAAAGACTTGAAAGGCATGAGAATACAATGTTATTTATATTACAATTATATGGCCTACACAGATTATTTGTTCTATCTGTATTTTTGTTGAGATTTGTTTCTTTTGAATACTTTCCTTCTCTAAATTCTTCATTCGAAAATAAAACATTTAGTACGAAATATATCAATTTAATAAACATGATCAAGAAACCTTACTACAAAAACTGCATGTAGTAAGGAAACTTAAAACTTGTCATGGCTGTTAATGCCGCTTCATAAATCAAAGGGTAAATGTTTATACTGTCCATCTTATTAGACTGTTACCTGTGCATTCCAGATTGATTCTTCATTTGCCATTTCTTTTGAATCCATCATTGTGTCTTCATTTCTAAGATTTTTTCTCTACGCATGGAATTGAAATACATTTTCAGTATTTTCCAATAGTAATACAAGACAATATGTTTTATTAAGAAGAAAACACAGACAGGGTTTTTCACTGAAATGAGAATTCAAAGTGAATATCAAGTTTAATTCCAAAGTAGCCGAAGTAGAAGCATAGCTGACTTAGTTAATAGTTTCCATGTCAGTTAGTTTGGCCGTACACTTGAAATTCACTTTGAATTCTCACTTTAGTAAGTAACTCTGAGTGTGTTTCACATTTTTCTATAAGAGAAAAGAGACTTCAAAATGTTGAAACTTTCACCCTCACGTTGCTGTGAATCTGTCTAAATGTCCGTTAGACATGGCCAGGAACATTTTTATTACGGTACTGAATATTTTGGAAACCTTATTATATGGACTCTGCCATCTATCATGACAAAGCACCCTATTACGCACAGTTTAATCTAATTTACTACATTATTTAAACCAGGGCTCAATTAATCTCTGGTTTTAAGCTCTGATAGTGACGTTGCCTACGTTATCCTTTTGATTCTGCCCTCCTAGACTGAACACAGCAATCTGTGCATGGTCCCACTCCCCACTAACAAAACACAATAATTTCCAGGAAGGAGAGAAGAGAGGACTGGAGCCAGAATGGCCAATTCATAAATGCATGACATATATACAAAACCAGAATGTGTGTGTGTGTGTGTGTGTGTGTGTGTGTGTGTGTGTGTGTGTGTGTGTGTTTGTGTGTGTGTGTGTGTGTGTGTATTTAAACAATTTTGTTATATTTGTCAAGTCTTTATTTTTTTTAGTTTGGAATGAGGGAGGGTTGGGGATTGCTAGAGAATTCTGTGCCTACAGGTGCTCTTCCAGTTAATTCTGTCAAGAGCAATAATTCATTTTCAGGAATAATTTATTAACAAAGACTTGAAGGGCATGAGTACACAATGTTATTTATTTAACAATTATATGGCCTACACAGAGTATTTGTTCTGTCTGTAACTCTGTTGAGATTTGTTTCATTTGAATACTTTCCTTCTCTTAATTCTTTATTCGAAAATAAAACATTTAGTACTAAATATATCAATTTAATAAACATGATGAACAAACCCTACTACAAAAACTGCATATAGTAAGGAAACTTAAAACTCGGCATGGCTGTTAATGCCGCTTCATAAATCAAAGGGTAAATGTTTATACTGTCCATCTTATTAGACTGTTACCTGTGCATTCCAGATTGATTCTTCATTTGCCATTCCGTTTGAATCCATCATTTTGCCTTGAATTCTAAGATTTTTTCTCTACACATGGAATTGAAATACATTTTCAGTATTTACCAATAGTAATACAAGACAATATGTTTTATTAAGAAGAAAACACAGACAGGGTTCTGCACTGAAATTAGAATTCAAAGTGAATATCAAGTTTAATTCCAAAGTAGCCGAAGTAGAAGCATAGCTGACTTAGAGAATAGAAAAAAGGAGACAGAGAATATGGGGTGCAGGAGGGAACCAGCTACCCAGACTCTGAAGTGGTTTCAAGGGGTATAGGGGGCTAAACCCCGGGGAAAATTGAAAAAGAAATGAAAGAGTGGGCAGAATAACCACCACATATAGAACTATATGAAGGTGGGAGACTGCTCACTCAATGGTCTATACCCCTTTAGTAATGGTACTTGTAGGGAAGAGGAGGGCGTAGCTTTAAAGCAAAAAAAGAAAAATTAGGAAGAAGACGTGGGTATTAAACCTTTAATGGAACAACTTATATTAATAGTAGTGAGATATAAAACTGGCTCCACCTGTAGCCAGGGGGGGGGGGGGGGGAATTTCCCTAGTGGGGTTAATTCGTAAGTGAGGTAAGTGCTCACAGATACTGGTTGAAGCTCATGCAGTGAATGAGTGCTAAGGACCAATGGGAAAAAGGTCCCTAATAATAATGCACATTAGTATGTCAAACTTAACATATTAGTGTTGCCAGAAGGCTGGCCAGCAGGGCTGGGGGCTAGAGTGTATGGGGATAGATAGTAAACCTTGGTAGGTAAGGTACCCCTGTGGGGAACAGAATAGTCTCTATGGCGGGCTAAAGTACTGGTGTGAAGAGACGGGCAAAAGGAACAAATGGCCAGTTCAGACAGTATGTACATGCCCCACAGAGCATGAAATTGTAGCTTACTGTCAGGTGGACATTCAGAACATGCCCATCCCTCACCCTAAGTAGCCCTAGACTAGCTGACTGTCTCCCTTAAGACCAGGGGACTAAGAAACACTACCTGCTGCTTCAAGGCAGCCTCAAGGTTATCCCTATTACTGTCCCTTAGACATGGCCAGGAACGTTTTTATACCGGTACTGAATATTTTGGAAACCTTATTATATCAAGGACTCTGCCATCTATCATAAAAGCAACCTATTACGCAACGTTTACTCTAATTAACTACATTATTTAAACCAGGGCTCAATTAATCTCTGGTTTTCAGCTCTGATAGTGACATTGTCTAGGTTATCTTTTTGATTCTGCGCTCCTAGAATTAACACAACGAAGGGAGGGTTGGGGGTTGCTTGGAAACTCTGTGCATACAGGTGCTCTTCCAGTTAATTCTGTCAAGAGCAGTAATTCATTTTCAGGAATAATTTATTAATAAAGACTTGAAGGGCATGAGTACACAATGTTATTTATATTACAATTATATGGCCTACACCGATTATTTGTTCTATCCATATATCGGTCGAGATTTGTTACATTTGAATACTTTCTTTTTTTAAATTTATTTATTTATTCGAAAATAAAACATTTAGTATTAAATATATCAATTTAATAAAGATTATCAAGAAACCTTACTACAAGAACTGCCTGTAGAAAGAAACCGTAAATCTCGGCATGGCTGTTAATGCCGCTTTGTAAATCAAAGGATAAATGTTTATACTTCCCATATTATTAAACTATTACCTTTACTGCCTCAATTAATTCTTCGTGTAGCTTTTGTTTCGGATTCTTCATTTTGTCTTGAATTCTGAAATTGGCTACCTACACATGGAATTGAAATACATTTTCAGGAAATGTCAATAGTAATACAAGACAATATTTGTAATAAGTAGAAAACATTTTGATTAACTGAAATGAGAAATCAAAGTGAATATCAAGTTTAATTCCAAAGTAGCCAAAGTAAAAGCATAGCTGACTTAGAGAATTGTTTCCATGTCATTTAGTTTGATCTTACACTTGAAATTCCCTTTTAATTCTCACTATAATAAATAACCCTTAAGGGTGCTTCACATTTATATGAGAGAAGAGGTGTTAGAAAGTTGAAACTTCTAACCTCCAAACCCAACATTCACTTTCCAAAGAAGTCAGGGACGCTAATATAAAAGGATCTAGGCCTCAATTACCTTTTAACATCTACACTATGATTACAGTGTTATCTAATTCCAATTAATAAATAATGGTAACTCCATGAAACAAACACTCCAAGCATCATTCAGATTTGTTTCATTTGAATCCTTTCCTTCTTTAACTTCTTCATTTGAAGATAAAAACATTTAGTATTAAATATATCAAGTTAATAAAGATGATGAAGAAGTCTTACTACAAGAACTGCATTTAGAAAGAAAATCTAAAACTCGTCATGGCTGTTAATGCCACTTCATAAATCAAAGGGTAAATGTTTATACTGTCCATATTATTAGACTGTTACCAGTGTATTCCAAAATGATTCTTCACTTGGCGTTCCTTTTGGATCCACCATTTTGTCCTGATATCCAATATATTTTCTCTACACATGGAATTGAAATACATTTTCAGGATATTCCAATAGTAATACAAGACAATATGTTTTATTAAGAAGAAAACACAGACAGGGTTTTTCACTGAAATGAGAATTCAAAGTGAATATCAAGTTTAATTCCAAAGTAGCCGAAGTAGAAGCTTAGCTGACTTAGAGAATTGTTTCCATGTCAGTTAGTTTGGCCGTACACTTGAAATTCACTTTGAATTCTCACATTAGTAAGTAACTCTGAGTGTGTTTCACATTTCTCTATAAGAGAAAAGAGACTTCAAAATGTTAAAACTTCTATCCCCAAGTTGCTGTGAATCTGTGTAAATGTCCATTAGACATGGCCAGGAACGTTTTTATAACGGTACTGAATATTTTGGAAACCTTCTCATATCAAGGACTCTGCCATCCATCATAAAAGCACCCTATTACGCAACGTTTACTCTAATTAACTACATTATTTAAACCAGGGCTCAATGAATCTCTGGTTTTCAGCTGATAGTGATGTTGTCTACGTTATCTTTTTGATTCTGCCGTCCTAGACTGAACACAGCAATCTGTGCATGGTCCTGCCCCCCCCTAGCAAAACACAGTGATTTCCGGGAAGGAGAGAAGAGAGGACTGGAGCCAGAAGAGCCAATTCATAAATGCATGACAGATATACAAAACCAGAATGTGTGTGTGTGTGTGTGTTTGTGTGTATATGCATTTAAACATTTTTTGTTATATTTAACAAGTCAAGTCTTTAGTTATTTTTTTTAGTTTGGAATGGGGGAGGGTTGGGGTTGCTTGGAAATTCTGTGCCTACAGGTGCTCTTCCAGTTAATTCTGTATAGAGCAGTAATTCATTTTCAGGAATAATTTATTAATAAAGACTTGAAAGGCATGAGAATACAATGTTATTTATATTACAATTATATGGCCTACACAGATTATTTGTTCTATCTGTATTTTTGTTGAGATTTGTTTCTTTTGAATACTTTCCTTCTCTAAATTCTTCATTCGAAAATAAAACATTTAGTACGAAATATATCAATTTAATAAACATGATCAAGAAACCTTACTACAAAAACTGCATGTAGTAAGGAAACTTTAAACTTGTCATGGCTGTTAATGCCGCTTCATAAATCAAAGGGTAAATGTTTATACTGTCCATCTTATTAGACTGTTACCTGTGCATTCCAGATTGATTCTTCATTTGCCATTTCTTTTGAATCCATCATTGTGTCTTCATTTCTAAGATTTTTTCTCTACGCATGGAATTGAAATACATTTTCAGTATTTTCCAATAGTAATACAAGACAATATGTTTTATTAAGAAGAAAACACAGACAGGATTTTTCACTGAAATGAGAATTCAAAGTGAATATCAAGTTTAATTCCAAAGTAGCCGAAGTAGAAGCATAGCTGACTTAGTTAATAGTTTCCATGTCAGTTAGTTTGGCCGTACACTTGAAATTCACTTTGAATTCTCACTTTAGTAAGTAACTCTGAGTGTGTTTCACATTTTTCTATAAGAGAAAAGAGACTTCAAAATGTTGAAACTTTCACCCTCACGTTGCTGTGAATCTGTCTAAATGTCCGTTAGACATGGCCAGGAACATTTTTATTACGGTACTGAATATTTTGGAAACCTTATTATATGGACTCTGCCATCTATCATGACAAAGCACCCTATTACGCACAGTTTAATCTAATTTACTACATTATTTAAACCAGGGCTCAATTAATCTCTGGTTTTAAGCTCTGATAGTGACGTTGCCTACGTTATCCTTTTGATTCTGCCCTCCTAGACTGAACACAGCAATCTGTGCATGGTCCCACTCCCCACTAACAAAACACAATAATTTCCAGGAAGGAGAGAAGAGAGGACTGGAGCCAGAATGGCCAATTCATAAATGCATGACATATATACAAAACCAGAATGTGTGTGTGTGTGTGTGTGTGTGTGTTTGTGTGTGTGTGTGTGTATTTAAACAATTTTGTTATATTTGTCAAGTCTTTATTTTTTTTAGTTTGGAATGAGGGAGGGTTGGGGATTGCTAGAGAATTCTGTGCCTACAGGTGCTCTTCCAGTTAATTCTGTCAAGAGCAATAATTCATTTTCAGGAATAATTTATTAACAAAGACTTGAAGGGCATGAGTACACAATGTTATTTATTTAACAATTATATGGCCTACACAGAGTATTTGTTCTGTCTGTAACTCTGTTGAGATTTGTTTCATTTGAATACTTTCCTTCTCTTAATTCTTTATTCGAAAATAAAACATTTAGTACTAAATATATCAATTTAATAAACATGATGAACAAACCCTACTACAAAAACTGCATATAGTAAGGAAACTTAAAACTCGGCATGGCTGTTAATGCCGCTTCATAAATCAAAGAGTAAATGTTTATACTGTCCATCTTATTAGACTGTTACCTGTGCATTCCAGATTGATTCTTCATTTGCCATTCCGTTTGAATCCATCATTTTGCCTTGAATTCTAAGATTTTTTCTCTACACATGGAATTGAAATACATTTTCAGTATTTACCAATAGTAATACAAGACAATATGTTTTATTAAGAAGAAAACACAGACAGGGTTCTGCACTGAAATTAGAATTCAAAGTGAATATCAAGTTTAATTCCAAAGTAGCCGAAGTAGAAGCATAGCTGACTTAGAGAATAGAAAAAAGGAGACAGAGAATATGGGGTGCAGGAGGGAACCAGCTACCCAGACTCTGAAGTGGTTTCAAGGGGTATAGGGGGCTAAACCCCGGGGAAAATTGAAAAAGAAATGAAAGAGTGGGCAGAATAACCACCACATATAGAACTATATGAAGGTGGGAGACTGCTCACTCAATGGTCTATACCCCTTTAGTAATGGTACTTGTAGGGAAGAGGAGGGCGTAGCTTTAAAGCAAAAAAAGAAAAATTAGGAAGAAGACGTGGGTATTAAACCTTTAATGGAACAACTTATATTAATAGTAGTGAGATATAAAACTGGCTCCACCTGTAGCCAGGGGGGGGGGGTGGAATTTCCCTAGTGGGGTTAATTCGTAAGTGAGGTAAGTGCTCACAGATACTGGTTGAAGCTCATGCAGTGAATGAGTGCTAAGGACCAATGGGAAAAAGGTCCCTAATAATAATGCACATTAGTATGTCAAACTTAACATATTAGTGTTGCCAGAAGGCTGGCCAGCAGGGCTGGGGGCTAGAGTGTATGGGGATAGATAGTAAACCTTGGTAGGTAAGGTACCCCTGTGGGGAACAGAATAGTCTCTATGGCGGGCTAAAGTACTGGTGTGAAGAGACGGGCAAAAGGAACAAATGGCCAGTTCAGACAGTATGTACATGCCCCACAGAGCATGAAATTGTAGCTTACTGTCAGGTGGACATTCAGAACATGCCCATCCCTCACCCTAAGTAGCCCTAGACTAGCTGACTGTCTCCCTTAAGACCAGGGGACTAAGAAACACTACCTGCTGCTTCAAGGCAGCCTCAAGGTTATCCCTATTACTGTCCCTTAGACATGGCCAGGAACGTTTTTATACCGGTACTGAATATTTTGGAAACCTTATTATATCAAGGACTCTGCCATCTATCATAAAAGCAACCTATTACGCAACGTTTACTCTAATTAACTACATTATTTAAACCAGGGCTCAATTAATCTCTGGTTTTCAGCTCTGATAGTGACATTGTCTAGGTTATCTTTTTGATTCTGCGCTCCTAGAATTAACACAACGAAGGGAGGGTTGGGGGTTGCTTGGAAACTCTGTGCATACAGGTGCTCTTCCAGTTAATTCTGTCAAGAGCAGTAATTCATTTTCAGGAATAATTTATTAATAAAGACTTGAAGGGCATGAGTACACAATGTTATTTATATTACAATTATATGGCCTACACCGATTATTTGTTCTATCCATATATCGGTCGAGATTTGTTACATTTGAATACTTTCTTTTTTTAAATTTATTTATTTATTCGAAAATAAAACATTTAGTATTAAATATATCAATTTAATAAAGATTATCAAGAAACCTTACTAAAAGAACTGCCTGTAGAAAGAAAACGTAAATCTCGGCATGGATGTTAATGCCGCTTTGTAAATCAAAGGGTAAATGTTTATACTTCCCATATTATTAAACTATTACCTTTACTGCCTCAATTAATTCTTCGTGTAGCTTTTGTTTCGGATTCTTCATTTTGTCTTGAATTCTGATATTGGCTACCTAAACATGGAATTGAAATACATTTTCAGGAAATGTCAATAGTAATACAAGACAATATTTGTAATAAGTAGAAAACATTTTGATTAACTGAAATGAGAAATCAAAGTGAATATCAAGTTTAATTCCAAAGTAGCCAAAGTAAAAGCATAGCTGACTTAGAGAATTGTTTCCATGTCATTTAGTTTGATCTTACACTTGAAATTCCCTTTTAATTCTCACTATAATAAATAACCCTTAAGGGTGCTTCACATTTATATGAGAGAAGAGATGTTAGAAAGTTGAAACTTCTAACCTCCAAACCCAACATTCACTTTCCAAAGAAGTCAGGGACGCTAATATAAAAGGATCTAGGCCTCAATTACCTTTTAACATCTACACTATGATTACAGTGTTATCTAATTCCAATTAATAAATAACGGTAACTCCATGAAACAAACACTCCAAGCATCATTCAGATTTGTTTCATTTGAATCCTTTCCTTCTTTAACTTCTTCATTTGAAGATAAAAACATTTAGTATTAAATATATCAAGTTAATAAAGATGATGAAGAAGTCTTACTACAAGAACTGCATTTAGAAAGAAAATGTAAAACTCGGCATGGCTGTTAATGCCACTTCATAAATCAAAGGGTAAATGTTTATACTGTCCATATTATTAGACTGTTACCGGTGTATTCCAAAATGATTCTTCACTTGGCGTTCCTTTTGGATCCACCATTTTGTACTGATATCCAATATATTTTCTCTACACATGGAATTGAAATACATTTTCAGGATATTCCAATAGTAATACAAGACAATATGTTTTATTAAGAAGAAAACACAGACAGGGTTTTGCACTGAAATTAGAATTCAAAGTGAATATCAAGTTTAATTCCAAAGTAGCCGAAGTAGAAGCATAGCTGACTTAGAGAATAGTTTCCATGTCAGTTAGTTTGGCCGTACACTTGAAATTCACTTTGAATTCTCACATTAGTAAGTAACTCTGAGTGTGTTTCACATTTCTCTATAAGAGAAAAGAGACTTCAAAATGTTAAAACTTCTATCCCCAAGTTGCTGTGAATCTGTGTAAATGTCCATTAGACATGGCCAGGAACGTTTTTATACTGAATATTTTGGAAACCTTCTTATATCAAGGACTCTGCCATCCATCATAAAAGCACCCTATTACGCAACGTTTACTCTAATTAACTACATTATTTAAACCAGGGCCCAATGAATCTCTGGTTTTCAGCTGATAGTGATGTTGTCTAGGTTATCTTTTTGATTCTGCCCTCCTAGACTGAACACAGCAATCTGTGCATGGTCCTGCCCCCCCCTAGCAAAACACAGTGATTTCCAGGAAGGAGAGAAGAGAGGACTGGAGCCAGAAGAGCCAATTCATAAATGCATGACAGATATACAAAACCAGAATGTGTGTGTGTGTGTGTGTTTGTGTGTATATGCATTTAAACATTTTTTGTTATATTTAACAAGTCAAGTCTTTAGTTATTTTTTTTAGTTTGGAATGGGGGAGGGTTGGGGTTGCTTGGAAATTCTGTGCCTACAGGTGCTCTTCCAGTTAATTCTGTATAGAGCAGTAATTCATTTTCAGGAATAATTTATTAATAAAGACTTGAAAGGCATGAGAATACAATGTTATTTATATTACAATTATATGGCCTACACAGATTATTTGTTCTATCTGTATTTTTGTTGAGATTTGTTTCTTTTGAATACTTTCCTTCTCTAAATTCTTCATTCGAAAATAAAACATTTAGTACGAAATATATCAATTTAATAAACATGATCAAGAAACCTTACTACAAAAACTGCATGTAGTAAGGAAACTTAAAACTTGTCATGGCTGTTAATGCCGCTTCATAAATCAAAGGGTATATGTTTATACTGTCCATCTTATTAGACTGTTACCTGTGCATTCCAGATTGATTCTTCATTTGCCATTTCTTTTGAATCCATCATTGTGTCTTCATTTCTAAGATTTTTTCTCTACGCATGGAATTGAAATACATTTTCAGTATTTTCCAATAGTAATACAAGACAATATGTTTTATTAAGAAGAAAACACAGACAGGGTTTTTCACTGAAATGAGAATTCAAAGTGAATATCAAGTTTAATTCCAAAGTAGCCGAAGTAGAAGCATAGCTGACTTAGTTAATAGTTTCCATGTCAGTTAGTTTGGCCGTACACTTGAAATTCACTTTGAATTCTCACTTTAGTAAGTAACTCTGAGTGTGTTTCACATTTTTCTATAAGAGAAAAGAGACTTCAAAATGTTGAAACTTTCACCCTCACGTTGCTGTGAATCTGTCTAAATGTCCGTTAGACATGGCCAGGAACATTTTTATTACGGTACTGAATATTTTGGAAACCTTATTATATTGACTCTGCCATCTATCATGACAAAGCACCCTATTACGCACCGTTTAATCTAATTTACTACATTATTTAAACCAGGGCTCAATTAATCTCTGGTTTTAAGCTCTGATAGTGACGTTGCCTACGTTATCCTTTTGATTCTGCCCTCCTAGACTGAACACAGCAATCTGTGCATGGTCCCACTCCCCACTAACAAAACACAATAATTTCCAGGAAGGAGAGAAGAGAGGACTGGAACCAGAATGGCCAATTCATAAATGCATGACATATATACAAAACCAGAATGTGTGTATATGTGTGTGTGTGTGTATTTAAACAATTTTGTTATATTTGTCAAGTCTTTATTTTTTTTAGTTTGGAATGAGGGAGGGTTGGTGATTGCTAGAGAATTCTGTGCCTACAGGTGCTCTTCCAGTTAATTCTGTCAAGAGCAATAAATCATTTTCAGGAATAATTTATTAACAAAGACTTGAAGGGCATGAGTACACAATGTTATTTATTTAACAATTATATGGCCTACACAGAGTATTTGTTCTGTCTGTAACTCTGTTGAGATTTGTTTCATTTGAATACTTTCCTTCTCTTAATTCTTCATTCGAAAATAAAACATTTAGTACTAAATATATCAATTTAATAAACATGATGAACAAACCCTACTACAAAAACTGCATATAGTAAGGAAACTTAAAACTCGGCATGGCTGTTAATGCCGCTTCATAAATCAAAGGGTAAATGTTTATACTGTCCATCTTATTAGACTGTTACCTGTGCATTCCAGATTGATTCTTCATTTGCCATTACGTTTGAATCCATCATTTTGCCTTGAATTCTAAGATTTTTTCTCTACACATGGAATTGAAATACATTTTCAGTATTTACCAATAGTAATACAAGACAATATGTTTTATTAAGAAGAAAACACAGACAGGGTTTTGCACTGAAATTAGAATTCAAAGTGAATATCAAGTTTAATTCCAAAGTAGCCGAAGTAGAAGCATAGCTGACTTAGAGAATAGAAAAAAGGAGACAGAGAATATGGGGTGCTGGAGGGAACCAGCTACCCAGACTCTGAAGTGGTTACAAGGGGTATAGGGGGCTTAACCCCGGGGAAAATTTAAAAAGAAATGAAAGAGTGGGCAGAATAACCACCACATATAGAACTATATGAAGGTGGGAGACTGCTCACTCAATGGTCTATACCCCTTTAGTAATGGTACTTGTAGGGAAGAGGAGGGCGTAGGTTTAAAGCAAAAAAAGAAAAATTAGGAAGAAGACGTGGGTATTAAACCTTTAATGGAACAACTTATATTAATAGTAGTGAGATATAAAACTGGCTCCACCTGTAGCCAGGGGGGGGGGGGTGGAATTTCCCTAGTGGGGTTAATTCGTAAGTGAGGTAAGTGCTCACAGATACTGGTTGAAGCTCATGCAGTGAATGAGTGCTAAGGACCAATGGGAAAAAGGTCCCTAATAATAATGCACATTAGTATGTCAAACTTAACATATTAGTGTTGCCAGAAGGCTGGCCAGCAGGGCTGGGGGCTAGAGTGTATGGGGATAGATAGTAAACCTTGGTAGGTAAGGTACCCCTGGGGGGAACAGAATAGTCTCTATGGCGGGCTAAAGTACTGGTGTGAAGAGACGGGCAAAAGGAACAAATGGCCAGTTCAGACAGTATGTACATGCCCCACAGAGCATGAAATTGTAGCTTACTGTCAGGTGGACATTCAGAACATGCCCATCCCTCACCCTAAGTAGCCCTAGACTAGCTGACTGTCTCCCTTAAGACCAGGGGACTAAGAAACACTACCTGCTGCTTCAAGGCAGCCTCAAGGTTATCCCTATTACTGTCCCTTAGACATGGCCAGGAACGTTTTTATACCGGTACTGAATATTTTGGAAACCTTATTATATCAAGGACTCTGCCATCTATCATAAAAGCAACCTATTACGCAACGTTTACTCTAATTAACTACATTATTTAAACCAGGGCTCAATTAATCTCTGGTTTTCAGCTCTGATAGTGACATTGTCTAGGTTATCTTTTTGATTCTGCGCTCCTAGACTTAACACAACGAAGGGAGGGTTGGGGGTTGCTTGGAAACTCTGTGCATACAGGTGCTCTTCCAGGTAATTCTGTCAAGAGCAGTAATTCATTTCCAGGAATAATTTATTAATAAAGACTTGAAGGGCATGAGTACACAATGTTATTTATATTACAATTATATGGCCTACACCGATTATTTGTTCTATCCATATATCGGTCGAGATTTGTTACATTTGAATCCTTTCTTTTTTTTAATTTATTTATTTATTCGAAAATAAAACATTTAGTATTAAATATATCAATTTAATAAAGATTATCAAGAAACCTTACTACAAGAACTGCCTGTAGAAAGAAAACGTAAATCTCGGCATGGCTGTTAATGCCGCTTTGTAAATCAAAGGGTAAATGTTTATACTTCCCATATTATTAAACTATTACCTTTACTGCCTCAATTAATTCTTCGTGTAGCTTTTGTTTCGGATTCTTCATTTTGTCTTGAATTCTGAAATTGGCTACCTACACATGGAATTGAAATACATTTTCAGGAAATGTCAATAGTAATACAAGACAATATTTGTAATAAGTAGAAAACATTTTGATTAACTGAAATGAGAAATCAAAGTGAATATCAAGTTTAATTCCAAAGTAGCCAAAGTAAAAGCATAGCTGACTTATAGAATTGTTTCCATGTCACTTAGTTTGATCTTACACTTGAAATTCCCTTTTATTTCTCACTATAATAAATAACCCTTAAGGGTGCTTCACATTTATATGAGAGAAGAGATGTTAGAAAGTTGAAACTTCTAACCTCCAAACCCAACATTCACTTTCCAAAGAAGTCAGGGACGCTAATATAAAAGGATCTAGGCCTCAATTACCTTTTAACATCTACACTATGATTACAGTGTTATCTAATTCCAATTAATAAATAACGGTAACTCCATGAAACAAACACTCTGTCAGGGACCAGGAACCAGACAGAGACAGAAGTAGATGCAAACACACCTTTATTAATAAATAACAAAATAAATAACAAAAGCAAAGTCCAGGAATCAAGCAGGGGTCAGTCACCAGAGCGGGTAGTCAGACAAGCCAGGATCAGGAGCACGGAGAGCAGCGGAGTCAGGAACAAGGCCGGAGTCAGGAACCAGGAGCAAACAGGAAACACAGGAACAAGGAGACTTCTGGGGAACAGGAAACCACGCAAGGGCAAGGAGGTTCTGGGCTTAGCTGCTTAAATAGGCAGAACTGATTAGCAGCAGGGCTGATTACTACTCACAGGTGAGTAACCGTGGCAACAAGCAGAAGCAGCTCATAGTAATTGCAGCTGAAAACTCAATCACTGAGACAGAAAGGGTTGCTGTTTAAAACAGCAAAGAAACCCTGACAGTACCTCCCCCTCAACGACTCCCCCCATCTCTTCTGGTGGGTCCGGGTTTCATGGGGAAGCGGGCATGATAGGAACGAAGGAGGGATGGTGCATGGACATCAGAGGCTGGAACCCAGGAGCGTTCCTCTGGACCGTATCCTTTCCAGTGCACCAAGTATTGGATCTGTCCTCTGAAGACCCGTGAGTCAATGATGCTGCGTATTTCATATTCCTCATGATTGTCAATCAGAACAGGACGTGGACGTGGCACTGAGGTGGTGTACCGATTACAAAGCAACGGTTTCAAGAGGGAAACATGGAAAACATTTGAGATGCGCATGTTAGCAGGAAGGTCAAGTGCGTAAGCTACAGGGTTAACCCTTCGAAGTATACGAAATGGCCCAACGTATCGGGGTGCCAGTTTTTGTGAGGGAACACGGAGGCGTAGGTTACGGGAAGACAGCCAGACCCTCTCTCCGACCTGATAGGTAGGTGCAGGAAGGCGTCTGCGGTCGGCCTGGAGTTTGTAGTTCTGCGTTGCGCGTTGCAAAGAATTCTGAACCTGCACCCAAGTGGAACGGAGTTCCCTGAGATGTTCCTCCAATGCCGGTATCCCCTGTGGCAAGAACGTATCAGGCAACATGGACGGTTGAAACCCATAGTTTGCCAAGAATGGGGATAGCCGGGAGGAGGCATTAATCGCACTATTGTGGGCAAACTCCGCCCAGGGTAGAAGATCAGACCAGTTGTTCTGGTGGTCAGAAATGTAGCAACGCAGAAACTGTTCCACTGTTTGGTTAGCTTGTTCCGCTGCACCATTGGATTGCGGGTGGTAGGCCGAGGAGAAGGAAAGCTGAATTCCCATTTGCGTACAAAAAGCTCTCCAAAATCTGGACACGAACTGGCTACCCCTATCTGAGACTATCACTTTGGGTAACCCATGCAAACGAAAGACCTCCCGAGCAAAAATTGTTGCAAGTTCCTGGGAAGTTTGTAGTTTTTTCAAGGGAATGCAATGCGACATCTTCGAGAATCGGTCAACAACCATGAGAACGACTGTATTGCCACGGGAGACCGGAAGATCTACGATAAAATCCATGGATAAGTGGGTCCAGGGTCGTTCACCATTAGGTATGGTTTGCAGGAGACCCACTGGAGGGCGTCGTGGGGTTTTATTTTGAGCGCACACAGGACAGGCAGCTACAAAAGCGGTGACATCCGAACGGAGACTAGGCCACCAAAATTGCCGGGAGACGGACCATATTAACTGTTTTTTGCCTGGATGTCCAGCTGCTTTGGGGTCGTGGTATGTACTCAATAGTTTCGTACGGAGGTTAATAGGTACAAAACAACGGCCATTAGGTTTCTCTGGAGGAGCATTACTTTGTGCAGCCAGAATCTCCTCGCCTAGGGGTGAGGTGAGGTTAGTACGGATGGTTGCCAGTATATGGTCCGGAGGAATCACAGGAGTAGGGGTTATCTCCTCTCTAGATGGAGGGGAGAACTGTCGAGACAAGGCATCAGCCCGAATGTTTTTAGTACCGGGCAAGTAAGAAACCACATAATTGAACCTTGATAGGAAGAGAGCCCATCTAGCTTGCCGGGGGGAAAGCCGCTTAGCTTCGGAAAGATATGTAAGGTTCTTGTGGTCTGTGAGGATGAGGATTGGCACTGAAGTACCCTCAAGAAGGTGCCTCCATTCTTTGAGAGCTAAAATTATGGCTAGAAGTTCTCTATCACCAATCTGGTAATTGCATTCCGCCGGGTTCAATTTCCTCGAGAAATACCCGCACGGATGCCTGGAGCTCTCAGGGTTAGGACGTTGAGACAGGAGGGCGCCTACTCCTGTCTCAGACGCATCGACTTCAAGAATGAATGGTAAGGCAGGGTTAGGGTGTGCCAGTATAGGAGCAGCAGCAAAGGCGACTTTGAGAGACTCAAAGGCAGTAATGGCTTCTTGTGACCAATGCTGTGGATCAGCATCTCTCCTGGTCATGTCCGTGAGAGGTTTAACCAAGGAAGAAAAGTTGCGTATGAACTTCCGATAATAATTGGCGAAGCCCAGAAAACGTTGTATAGAGCGAAGACCCGTAGGTCGAGGCCATTTTAGTACAGCCGAAAGTTTCTCCGGATCCATAGAGAATCCAGCATCTGAGATAACATATCCCAAGAATGTGACCTGTTTGCAGTGAAACTCACATTTCTCCAATTTGCAGAACAGATTATTTTCTCTAAGTCTCTGTAGAACACGAGAAACGTCTGCGTGATGGTTCTCGAGAGATGTGGAATGGATCAGAATATCATCAAGATAAACCACCACACATTGCTGCAGCATATCTCGCAGGACGTCATTTATAAATTCTTGGAAAACCGCCGGAGCATTGCAAAGACCAAAGGGCATTACTAGGTATTCGTAATGGCCGCTCCTGGTGTTAAATGCGGTTTTCCATTCGTGGTCCTCTTTTATCCGGACGAGATTATATGCCCCTCTCAGATCAAGTTTGGTGAAGACCGTTGCTCCCTTGAGGCGGTCAAATAACTCCGTGATTAATGGAATGGGGTAGGCATTCTTAATAGTAATGCGATTGAGACCCCTATAGTCGATACAGGGTCTCAACTCGCCATCTTTTTTCTTTACAAAGAAAAAGCCGGCCCCGGCAGGAGAAGATGACTTCCGAATAAAACCCTTAGACAGTGCATCGGTAACATACTCCTCCATGGCTCGATTCTCTGCTACAGACAGTGGGTAAATCCGGCCCCGGGGAGGATTGGTACCCGGTTGGAGTTCGATACCACAGTCATACGGACGGTGTGGTGGCAGAACGCTGGCTTGACCTTTGTCAAATACATCTTGGAATTCTTGGTACTCAGCGGGTAAGGAAGAGGCAGAACATGCGCCCAAAACTTTGACCGGTTTCTGGAGACAGGACAATGTGCATTGCTGGGACCATGATAATATCTCAGCTTTGCGCCAATCAATTGTGGGGTTATGCTTCTGTAACCAAGGGTATCCCAAAACAACCTGGTAATATGGAGAGGAAATGACCTGGAATTGGATCGTCTCATGATGTAGAGCCCCTACAGCCAGAGATATGGGCACGGTTTCTTGGGTCACGTGGGTTGGCTGTATTGGTCTGCCATCGATGGTTTCGAAGGCTAGTGGGAAGTTGCGAGACTGTCAGGGTTTCTTTGCTGTTTTAAACAGCAACCCTTTCTGTCTCAGTGATTGAGTTTTCAGCTGCAATTACTATGAGCTGCTTCTGCTTGTTGCCACGGTTACTCACCTGTGAGTAGTAATCAGCCCTGCTGCTAATCAGTTCTGCCTATTTAAGCAGCTAAGCCCAGAACCTCCTGGCCCTTGCGTAATGTCAGGGACCAGGAACCAGACAGAGACAGAAGTAGATGCAAACACACCTTTATTAATAAATAACAAAATAAATAACAAAAGCAAAGTCCAGGAATCAAGCAGGGGTCAGTCACCAGAGCGGGTAGTCAGACAAGCCAGGATCAGGAGCACGGAGAGCAGCGGAGTCAGGAACAAGGCCGGAGTCAGGAACCAGGAGCAAACAGGAAACACAGGAACAAGGAGACTTCTGGGGAACAGGAAACCACGCAAGGGCAAGGAGGTTCTGGGCTTAGCTGCTTAACCCCTTAAGGACACACGACGTGTGTGACACGTCATGATTCCCTTTTATTCCAGAAGTTTGGTCCTTAAGGGGTTAAATAGGCAGAACTGATTAGCAGCAGGGTTGATTACTACTCACAGGTGAGTAACCGTGGCAACAAGCAGAAGCAGCTCATAGTAATTGCAGCTGAAAACTCAATCACTGAGACAGAAAGGGTTGCTGTTTAAAACAGCAAAGAAACCCTGACACACTCCAAGCATCATTCAGATTTGTTTCATTTGAATCCTTTCCTTCTCTAACTTCTTCATTTGAAGATAAAAACATTTAGTATTAAATATATCAAGTTAATAAAGATGATGAAGAAGTCTTACTACAAGAACTGCATTTTGAAAGAAAATGTAAAACTCAGCATGGCTGTTAATGCCACTTCATAAATCAAAGGGTAAATGTTTATACTGTCCATATTATTAGACTGTTACCAGTGTATTCCAAAATGATTCTTCACTTGGCGTTCCTTTTGGATCCACCATTTTGTACTGATATCCAATATATTTTCTCTACACATGGAATTGAAATAAATTTTCAGGATATTCCAATAGTAATACAAGACAATATGTTTTATTAAGAAGAAAACACAGACAGGGTTTTTCACTGAAATGAGAATTCAAAGTGAATATCAAGTTTAATTCCAAAGTAGCCGAAGTAGAAGCATAGCTGACTTAGAGAATTGTTTCCATGTCAGTTAGTTTGGCCGTACACTTGAAATTCACTTTGAATTCTCACATTAGTAAGTAACTCTGAGTGTGTTTCACATTTCTCTATAAGAGAAAAGAGACTTCAAAATGTTAAAACTTCGGCGGCCTGCTAAGATGGCGCCGGAACCGCACATGGCGCAGGAGACCTCCGAGGAGTCCCAGGATGAGAGGGACTCGCAGACATCACCCCAACCCGAGGACACCCCTCACATGTCCGACTCGGATGATGATGATTCCCCATCCACGAAGGGGGACATCAAAAGGCTGCTAACAGACCTCAGACAAGTCTGGAAGGCTGACCTAAAGGAGACCCAGGCTGAAATTGGGATCCTCCAGCAGAGGGTACAGGAGGTGGAGACCAGAGAGAAACGCAGGGACAACCGCCTCCAAAACAACACGGAACGGCTGGACAAGCTCACCGACCAGGTTCAACGCCTGCACAACACGATGGTCTCTCTGGAGTCCAGACACCGCCGCCGCAATATACGTATGAGGGGCATTCCTGAAACGGTGAGCGAAGAAGACCTGCTACCCTTCGCCCGGAGGCTTGTTTCCTCAATGGGCCCAAGGTGCAACACAGACACCCTGTGGCGAAACCAACTTCGCCACTGTGAACTGGAGAAGCCTGGTTGCTAGCCTCCTGCCCTGCGACTATGGCCCCTGGACATATTTGGGGCATATTGTATTTTATTGTGCGACTGCTGGCCCTTTAAGTACAGTGAATGGTATTTTATTGTACTGCTGCTGGCCCTTTAAGAACTGTCTAGGGACATATTGAGACTTTGGGTAACAATACCCTTTAAGACTATGGCCCCTGAAAACGTATGGACTTTTATTGGTGTGTATGGCCCTTTAAGAACCGTCTGGGGACATATTGTGACTTTGGTGAACAATACCCCTTTAAGACTATGTCCCCAGACCTGTAAAATAACTTGTTCCTGGCTTTCCCCCACTTGGTTCAGTAAATAGGGCTTACTGAACCAAGTACCACACAGGCGGACCACCCAGAAGCTAAAGTGTGCAGGCAATTTACCTCCCAGGCTGTGAGGTTACTGCCGGTTAATTGCACGTGGCGGCGGCCATCTTTGTTCAGTCGAACGCGGTCAGCGGTGTATGCCAAAGATTCTGTGGAACTGAAATCGGCTACACATTTTGCCGAGCACCGCTGACCCTTACCTTCTCCCATACTGAACTTGCAGCTCCAGAGACTAAGTCCCGTTCGAAATGTTTTTTCGGCATGAAATTGACCGACCGCACAGCCCAAATCTATGGAACTGTTTTGGGCAGGAAATTGTGCTTGCGGTCGGTCATAAAGGACTTCCAGCTAACTTTTGATCCACTGGGGGGATTTGGCTGATTTTTGGAAGTGTTTATGTTTGATGTATGCTGAGTCTGAATATGCAACTTTTATTGAAATTGAATGTATGGTTTTAAAGTTACAGTGTGTGTGTAAAAACTGTATTTTTATTGTATGTAATAATTGGTTTAACTGTTAATCTAAGGGGAGGAAATGTGTGGGAGGTACATCCCTGTGATTGGTTAATTTCATCCTCCCCCTGGGAGTGTCCTGTATGTACTTGTTTGTAATAAAAGCCAGACTGGGTGTCCCAGTCCTCAGTTCCTGCTTAACCCTCAAAATGAAGTGTCGTCTCGTTCTTGGGGGGAATTGGATTGTAAGCTGACTGCCAAGAGTGTAAGCGGATTGTATGCTTTTCTTGTTCAGCTGTTCCAGTTCGGAGTGTTATTTCGTATCCAGATCGGGAGTTTGGTGTTCTGCAGTAGCTGTGCCTGTCTCTAGAAAAGGGGATTATCGCCTAAACGGATTTTTCCCCTTTTATGCTGAAACGGTCTACGTTACACACCCCAATAATCGTGACTGCCTTCCGAGTGCGCAAATCACCAGCGGCACCAGCAGGAGCCCCCAGAGACACCATATCCACAACCAGAGACATTACAGCGAGAGCCGCCATTATGGCCAGCTCCAGAACGCTGGGGACAGTCAAGATAGAGGGCTGTGAGGTGGCCTTATACAGTGACCTCCCCTTCTCTGTACTTGCTGCAAGGAGACAATTAGCGCCGGTCGCTAAGAAACTAAGAGAACACTCGGTCCGCTACAGATGGGACACAGCGGGTTCACTAGTAGTACATCAGGGCACCGAGGCATTCACTCTGACCCCCAATGATGACCCAGAGACTCTCCTCAAAGGCCTTGGTACGACTGCCTCAAAACACGGCAAGAGCAGTGCGGAACGCAACACCTAAGGGAACTCACTGTCCACAGAGGCTGGATATTGCCCACTCTTTTGACCCCTCGAGCAGTCAACACTAGACGGCTTTCACCCACTGATGTTTCACATGTTTAACTGTTTTAATTGTTTTAAATGTTTTATCTAGGCCCAATGACTTAGAGAGTACAATGCTGTCAGCAACTCACGACCTCAGGGCAAGCGGCACTGCAACCAGCGCCGTACTCACATAACCGCCCGTATATACATAGCTCAGGGCTGCGAGATTCCAAAGCCAGGCAGCCCCATTAAGCGACAATCTCAGCACATAAATGTACATGATGTTGCCCATTATATGCTTCCATGACACTGTTACTATAACTGAGGAGTGTAAGGCTCATGATTGTAATATCGCATATGACTGTGCTTGTAACCATAATGCATTATTACTTGTTCTTACTATACCACATATAATGAAAAATGTATACCATGTGTACAAAACCAATAAAATACAAAAAAAAATGTTAAAACTTCTATCCCCAAGTTGCTGTGAATCTGTGTAAATGTCCATTAGACATGGCCAGGAACGTTTTTATACTGAATATTTTGGAAACCTTCTTATATCAAGGACTCTGCCATCCATCATAAAAGCACCCTATTACGCAACGTTTACTCTAATTAACTACATTATTTAAACCAGGGCTCAATGAATCTCTGGTTTTCAGCTGATAGTGATGTTGTCTAGGTTATCTTTTTGATTCTGCCCTCCTAGACTGAACACAGCAATCTGTGCATGGTCCTGCCCCCCCCTAGCAAAACACAGTGATTTCCGGGAAGGAGAGAAGAGAGGACTGGAGCCAGAAGAGCCAATTCATAAATGCATGACAGATATACAAAACCAGAATGTGTGTGTGTGTGTGTGTTTGTGTGTATATGCATTTAAACATTTTTTGTTATATTTAACAAGTCAAGTCTTTAGTTATTTTTTTTAGTTTGGAATGGGGGAGGGTTGGGGTTGCTTGGAAATTCTGTGCCTACAGGTGCTCTTCCAGTTAATTCTGTATAGAGCAGTAATTCATTTTCAGGAATAATTTATTAATAAAGACTTGAAAGGCATGAGAATACAATGTTATTTATATTACAATTATATGGCCTACACAGATTATTTGTCCTATCTGTATTTTTGTTGAGATTTGTTTCATTTGAATACTTTCCTTCTCTAAATTCTTCATTCGAAAATAAAACATTTAGTACGAAATATATCAATTTAATAAACATGATCAAGAAACCTTACTACAAAAACTGCATGTAGTAAGGAAACGTAAAACTTGTCATGGCTGTTAATGCAGCTTCATAAATCAAAGGGTAAATGTTTATACTGTCCATCTTATTAGACTGTTACCTGTGCATTCCAGATTGATTCTTCATTTGCCATTTCTTTTGAATCCATCATTGTGTCTTCATTTCTAAGATTTTTTCTCTACACATGGAATTGAAATACATTTTCAGTATTTTCCAATAGTAATACAAGACAATATGTTTTATTAAGAAGAAAACACAGACAGGGTTTTTCACTGAAATGAGAATTCAAAGTGAATATCAAGTTTAATTCCAAAGTAGCCGAAGTAGAAGCATAGCTGACTTAGTTAATAGTTTCCATGTCAGTTAGTTTGGCCGTACACTTGAAATTCACTTTGAATTCTCACTTTAGTAAGTAACTCTGAGTGTGTTTCACATTTTTCTATAAGAGAAAAGAGACTTCAAAATGTTGAAACTTTCACCCTCACGTTGCTGTGAATCTGTCTAAATGTCCGTTAGACATGGCCAGGAACATTTTTATTACGGTACTGAATATTTTGGAAACCTTATTATATGGACTCTGCCATCTATCATGACAAAGCACCCTATTACGCACCGTTTAATCTAATTTACTACATTATTTAAACCAGGGCTCAATTAATCTCTGGTTTTAAGCTCTGATAGTGACGTTGCCTACGTTATCCTTTTGATTCTGCCCTCCTAGACTGAACACAGCAATCTGTGCATGGTCCCACTCCCCACTAACAAAACACAATAATTTCCAGGAAGGAGAGAAGAGAGGACTGGAACCAGAATGGCCAATTCATAAATGCATGACATATATACAAAACCAGAATGTGTGTATATGTGTGTGTGTGTGTATTTAAACAATTTTGTTATATTTGTCAAGTCTTTATTTTTTTTAGTTTGGAATGAGGGAGGGTTGGTGATTGCTAGAGAATTCTGTGCCTACAGGTGCTCTTCCAGTTAATTCTGTCAAGAGCAATAATTCATTTTCAGGAATAATTTATTAACAAAGACTTGAAGGGCATGAGTACACAATGTTATTTATTTAACAATTATATGGCCTACACAGAGTATTTGTTCTGTCTGTAACTCTGTTGAGATTTGTTTCATTTGAATACTTTCCTTCTCTTAATTCTTCATTCGAAAATAAAACATTTAGTACTAAATATATCAATTTAATAAACATGATGAACAAACCCTACTACAAAAACTGCATATAGTAAGGAAACTTAAAACTCGGCATGGCTGTTAATGCCGCTTCATAAATCAAAGGGTAAATGTTTATACTGTCCATCTTATTAGACTGTTACCTGTGCATTCCAGATTGATTCTTCATTTGCCATTACGTTTGAATCCATCATTTTGCCTTGAATTCTAAGATTTTTTCTCTACACATGGAATTGAAATACATTTTCAGTATTTACCAATAGTAATACAAGACAATATGTTTTATTAAGAAGAAAACACAGACAGGGTTTTGCACTGAAATTAGAATTCAAAGTGAATATCAAGTTTAATTCCAAAGTAGCCGAAGTAGAAGCATAGCTGACTTAGAGAATAGAAAAAAGGAGACAGAGAATATGGGGTGCTGGAGGGAACCAGCTACCCAGACTCTGAAGTGGTTACAAGGGGTATAGGGGGCTTAACCCCGGGGAAAATTTAAAAAGAAATGAAAGAGTGGGCAGAATAACCACCACATATAGAACTATATGAAGGTGGGAGACTGCTCACTCAATGGTCTATACCCCTTTAGTAATGGTACTTGTAGGGAAGAGGAGGGCGTAGGTTTAAAGCAAAAAAAGAAAAATTAGGAAGAAGACGTGGGTATTAAACCTTTAATGGAACAACTTATATTAATAGTAGTGAGATATAAAACTGGCTCCACCTGTAGCCAGGGGGGGGGGGGGGTGGAATTTCCCTAGTGGGGTTAATTCGTAAGTGAGGTAAGTGCTCACAGATACTGGTTGAAGCTCATGCAGTGAATGAGTGCTAAGGACCAATGGGAAAAAGGTCCCTAATAATAATGCACATTAGTATGTCAAACTTAACATATTAGTGTTGCCAGAAGGCTGGCCAGCAGGGCTGGGGGCTAGAGTGTATGGGGATAGATAGTAAACCTTGGTAGGTAAGGTACCCCTGGGGGGAACAGAATAGTCTCTATGGCGGGCTAAAGTACTGGTGTGAAGAGACGGGCAAAAGGAACAAATGGCCAGTTCAGACAGTATGTACATGCCCCACAGAGCATGAAATTGTAGCTTACTGTCAGGTGGACATTCAGAACATGCCCATCCCTCACCCTAAGTAGCCCTAGACTAGCTGACTGTCTCCCTTAAGACCAGGGGACTAAGAAACACTACCTGCTGCTTCAAGGCAGCCTCAAGGTTATCCCTATTACTGTCCCTTAGACATGGCCAGGAACGTTTTTATACCGGTACTGAATATTTTGGAAACCTTATTATATCAAGGACTCTGCCATCTATCATAAAAGCAACCTATTACGCAACGTTTACTCTAATTAACTACATTATTTAAACCAGGGCTCAATTAATCTCTGGTTTTCAGCTCTGATAGTGACATTGTCTAGGTTATCTTTTTGATTCTGCGCTCCTAGACTTAACACAACGAAGGGAGGGTTGGGGGTTGCTTGGAAACTCTGTGCATACAGGTGCTCTTCCAGGTAATTCTGTCAAGAGCAGTAATTCATTTCCAGGAATAATTTATTAATAAAGACTTGAAGGGCATGAGTACACAATGTTATTTATATTACAATTATATGGCCTACACCGATTATTTGTTCTATCCATATATCGGTCGAGATTTGTTACATTTGAATCCTTTCTTTTTTTTAATTTATTTATTTATTCGAAAATAAAACATTTAGTATTAAATATATCAATTTAATAAAGATTATCAAGAAACCTTACTACAAGAACTGCCTGTAGAAAGAAAACGTAAATCTCGGCATGGCTGTTAATGCCGCTTTGTAAATCAAAGGGTAAATGTTTATACTTCCCATATTATTAAACTATTACCTTTACTGCCTCAATTAATTCTTCGTGTAGCTTTTGTTTCGGATTCTTCATTTTGTCTTGAATTCTGAAATTGGCTACCTACACATGGAATTGAAATACATTTTCAGGAAATGTCAATAGTAATACAAGACAATATTTGTAATAAGTAGAAAACATTTTGATTAACTGAAATGAGAAATCAAAGTGAATATCAAGTTTAATTCCAAAGTAGCCAAAGTAAAAGCATAGCTGACTTATAGAATTGTTTCCATGTCACTTAGTTTGATCTTACACTTGAAATTCCCTTTTATTTCTCACTATAATAAATAACCCTTAAGGGTGCTTCACATTTATATGAGAGAAGAGATGTTAGAAAGTTGAAACTTCTAACCTCCAAACCCAACATTCACTTTCCAAAGAAGTCAGGGACGCTAATATAAAAGGATCTAGGCCTCAATTACCTTTTAACATCTACACTATGATTACAGTGTTATCTAATTCCAATTAATAAATAACGGTAACTCCATGAAACAAACACTCTGTCAGGGACCAGGAACCAGACAGAGACAGAAGTAGATGCAAACACACCTTTATTAATAAATAACAAAATAAATAACAAAAGCAAAGTCCAGGAATCAAGCAGGGGTCAGTCACCAGAGCGGGTAGTCAGACAAGCCAGGATCAGGAGCACGGAGAGCAGCGGAGTCAGGAACAAGGCCGGAGTCAGGAACCAGGAGCAAACAGGAAACACAGGAACAAGGAGACTTCTGGGGAACAGGAAACCACGCAAGGGCAAGGAGGTTCTGGGCTTAGCTGCTTAAATAGGCAGAACTGATTAGCAGCAGGGTTGATTACTACTCACAGGTGAGTAACCGTGGCAACAAGCAGAAGCAGCTCATAGTAATTGCAGCTGAAAACTCAATCACTGAGACAGAAAGGGTTGCTGTTTAAAACAGCAAAGAAACCCTGACAGTACCTCCCCCTCAACGACTCCCCCCATCTCTTCTGGTGGGTCCGGGTTTCATGGGGAAGCGGGCATGATAGGAACGAAGGAGGGATGGTGCATGGACATCAGAGGCTGGAACCCAGGAGCGTTCCTCTGGACCGTATCCTTTCCAGTGCACCAAGTATTGGATCTGTCCTCTGAAGACCCGTGAGTCAATGATGCTGCGTATTTCATATTCCTCATGATTGTCAATCAGAACAGGACGTGGACGTGGCACTGAGGTGGTGTACCGATTACAAAGCAACGGTTTCAAGAGGGAAACATGGAAAACATTTGAGATGCGCATGTTAGCAGGAAGGTCAAGTGCGTAAGCTACAGGGTTAACCCTTCGAAGTATACGAAATGGCCCAACGTATCGGGGTGCCAGTTTTTGTGAGGGAACACGGAGGCGTAGGTTACGGGAAGACAGCCAGACCCTCTCTCCGACCTGATAGGTAGGTGCAGGAAGGCGTCTGCGGTCGGCCTGGAGTTTGTAGTTCTGCGTTGCGCGTTGCAAAGAATTCTGAACCTGCACCCAAGTGGAACGGAGTTCCCTGAGATGTTCCTCCAATGCCGGTATCCCCTGTGGCAAGAACGTATCAGGCAACATGGACGGTTGAAACCCATAGTTTGCCAAGAATGGGGATAGCCGGGAGGAGGCATTAATCGCACTATTGTGGGCAAACTCCGCCCAGGGTAGAAGATCAGACCAGTTGTTCTGGTGGTCAGAAATGTAGCAACGCAGAAACTGTTCCACTGTTTGGTTAGCTTGTTCCGCTGCACCATTGGATTGCGGGTGGTAGGCCGAGGAGAAGGAAAGCTGAATTCCCATTTGCGTACAAAAAGCTCTCCAAAATCTGGACACGAACTGGCTACCCCTATCTGAGACTATCACTTTGGGTAACCCATGCAAACGAAAGACCTCCCGAGCAAAAATTGTTGCAAGTTCCTGGGAAGTTTGTAGTTTTTTCAAGGGAATGCAATGCGACATCTTCGAGAATCGGTCAACAACCATGAGAACGACTGTATTGCCACGGGAGACCGGAAGATCTACGATAAAATCCATGGATAAGTGGGTCCAGGGTCGTTCACCATTAGGTATGGTTTGCAGGAGACCCACTGGAGGGCGTCGTGGGGTTTTATTTTGAGCGCACACAGGACAGGCAGCTACAAAAGCGGTGACATCCGAACGGAGACTAGGCCACCAAAATTGCCGGGAGACGGACCATATTAACTGTTTTTTGCCTGGATGTCCAGCTGCTTTGGGGTCGTGGTATGTACTCAATAGTTTCGTACGGAGGTTAATAGGTACAAAACAACGGCCATTAGGTTTCTCTGGAGGAGCATTACTTTGTGCAGCCAGAATCTCCTCGCCTAGGGGTGAGGTGAGGTTAGTACGGATGGTTGCCAGTATATGGTCCGGAGGAATCACAGGAGTAGGGGTTATCTCCTCTCTAGATGGAGGGGAGAACTGTCGAGACAAGGCATCAGCCCGAATGTTTTTAGTACCGGGCAAGTAAGAAACCACATAATTGAACCTTGATAGGAAGAGAGCCCATCTAGCTTGCCGGGGGGAAAGCCGCTTAGCTTCGGAAAGATATGTAAGGTTCTTGTGGTCTGTGAGGATGAGGATTGGCACTGAAGTACCCTCAAGAAGGTGCCTCCATTCTTTGAGAGCTAAAATTATGGCTAGAAGTTCTCTATCACCAATCTGGTAATTGCATTCCGCCGGGTTCAATTTCCTCGAGAAATACCCGCACGGATGCCTGGAGCTCTCAGGGTTAGGACGTTGAGACAGGAGGGCGCCTACTCCTGTCTCAGACGCATCGACTTCAAGAATGAATGGTAAGGCAGGGTTAGGGTGTGCCAGTATAGGAGCAGCAGCAAAGGCGACTTTGAGAGACTCAAAGGCAGTAATGGCTTCTTGTGACCAATGCTGTGGATCAGCATCTCTCCTGGTCATGTCCGTGAGAGGTTTAACCAAGGAAGAAAAGTTGCGTATGAACTTCCGATAATAATTGGCGAAGCCCAGAAAACGTTGTATAGAGCGAAGACCCGTAGGTCGAGGCCATTTTAGTACAGCCGAAAGTTTCTCCGGATCCATAGAGAATCCAGCATCTGAGATAACATATCCCAAGAATGTGACCTGTTTGCAGTGAAACTCACATTTCTCCAATTTGCAGAACAGATTATTTTCTCTAAGTCTCTGTAGAACACGAGAAACGTCTGCGTGATGGTTCTCGAGAGATGTGGAATGGATCAGAATATCATCAAGATAAACCACCACACATTGCTGCAGCATATCTCGCAGGACGTCATTTATAAATTCTTGGAAAACCGCCGGAGCATTGCAAAGACCAAAGGGCATTACTAGGTATTCGTAATGGCCGCTCCTGGTGTTAAATGCGGTTTTCCATTCGTGGTCCTCTTTTATCCGGACGAGATTATATGCCCCTCTCAGATCAAGTTTGGTGAAGACCGTTGCTCCCTTGAGGCGGTCAAATAACTCCGTGATTAATGGAATGGGGTAGGCATTCTTAATAGTAATGCGATTGAGACCCCTATAGTCGATACAGGGTCTCAACTCGCCATCTTTTTTCTTTACAAAGAAAAAGCCGGCCCCGGCAGGAGAAGATGACTTCCGAATAAAACCCTTAGACAGTGCATCGGTAACATACTCCTCCATGGCTCGATTCTCTGCTACAGACAGTGGGTAAATCCGGCCCCGGGGAGGATTGGTACCCGGTTGGAGTTCGATACCACAGTCATACGGACGGTGTGGTGGCAGAACGCTGGCTTGACCTTTGTCAAATACATCTTGGAATTCTTGGTACTCAGCGGGTAAGGAAGAGGCAGAACATGCGCCCAAAACTTTGACCGGTTTCTGGAGACAGGACAATGTGCATTGCTGGGACCATGATAATATCTCAGCTTTGCGCCAATCAATTGTGGGGTTATGCTTCTGTAACCAAGGGTATCCCAAAACAACCTGGTAATATGGAGAGGAAATGACCTGGAATTGGATCGTCTCATGATGTAGAGCCCCTACAGCCAGAGATATGGGCACGGTTTCTTGGGTCACGTGGGTTGGCTGTATTGGTCTGCCATCGATGGTTTCGAAGGCTAGTGGGAAGTTGCGAGACTGTCAGGGTTTCTTTGCTGTTTTAAACAGCAACCCTTTCTGTCTCAGTGATTGAGTTTTCAGCTGCAATTACTATGAGCTGCTTCTGCTTGTTGCCACGGTTACTCACCTGTGAGTAGTAATCAGCCCTGCTGCTAATCAGTTCTGCCTATTTAAGCAGCTAAGCCCAGAACCTCCTGGCCCTTGCGTAATGTCAGGGACCAGGAACCAGACAGAGACAGAAGTAGATGCAAACACACCTTTATTAATAAATAACAAAATAAATAACAAAAGCAAAGTCCAGGAATCAAGCAGGGGTCAGTCACCAGAGCGGGTAGTCAGACAAGCCAGGATCAGGAGCACGGAGAGCAGCGGAGTCAGGAACAAGGCCGGAGTCAGGAACCAGGAGCAAACAGGAAACACAGGAACAAGGAGACTTCTGGGGAACAGGAAACCACGCAAGGGCAAGGAGGTTCTGGGCTTAGCTGCTTAAATAGGCAGAACTGATTAGCAGCAGGGTTGATTACTACTCACAGGTGAGTAACCGTGGCAACAAGCAGAAGCAGCTCATAGTAATTGCAGCTGAAAACTCAATCACTGAGACAGAAAGGGTTGCTGTTTAAAACAGCAAAGAAACCCTGACACACTCCAAGCATCATTCAGATTTGTTTCATTTGAATCCTTTCCTTCTCTAACTTCTTCATTTGAAGATAAAAACATTTAGTATTAAATATATCAAGTTAATAAAGATGATGAAGAAGTCTTACTACAAGAACTGCATTTTGAAAGAAAATGTAAAACTCAGCATGGCTGTTAATGCCACTTCATAAATCAAAGGGTAAATGTTTATACTGTCCATATTATTAGACTGTTACCAGTGTATTCCAAAATGATTCTTCACTTGGCGTTCCTTTTGGATCCACCATTTTGTACTGATATCCAATATATTTTCTCTACACATGGAATTGAAATACATTTTCAGGATATTCCAATAGTAATACAAGACAATATGTTTTATTAAGAAGAAAACACAGACAGGGTTTTTCACTGAAATGAGAATTCAAAGTGAATATCAAGTTTAATTCCAAAGTAGCCGAAGTAGAAGCATAGCTGACTTAGAGAATTGTTTCCATGTCAGTTAGTTTGGCCGTACACTTGAAATTCACTTTGAATTCTCACATTAGTAAGTAACTCTGAGTGTGTTTCACATTTCTCTATAAGAGAAAAGAGACTTCAAAATGTTAAAACTTCGGCGGCCTGCTAAGATGGCGCCGGAACCGCACATGGCGCAGGAGACCTCCGAGGAGTCCCAGGATGAGAGGGACTCGCAGACATCACCCCAACCCGAGGACACCCCTCACATGTCCGACTCGGATGATGATGATTCCCCATCCACGAAGGGGGACATCAAAAGGCTGCTAACAGACCTCAGACAAGTCTGGAAGGCTGACCTAAAGGAGACCCAGGCTGAAATTGGGATCCTCCAGCAGAGGGTACAGGAGGTGGAGACCAGAGAGAAACGCAGGGACAACCGCCTCCAAAACAACACGGAACGGCTGGACAAGCTCACCGACCAGGTTCAACGCCTGCACAACACGATGGTCTCTCTGGAGTCCAGACACCGCCGCCGCAATATACGTATGAGGGGCATTCCTGAAACGGTGAGCGAAGAAGACCTGCTACCCTTCGCCCGGAGGCTTGTTTCCTCAATGGGCCCAAGGTGCAACACAGACACCCTGTGGCGAAACCAACTTCGCCACTGTGAACTGGAGAAGCCTGGTTGCTAGCCTCCTGCCCTGCGACTATGGCCCCTGGACATATTTGGGGCATATTGTATTTTATTGTGCGACTGCTGGCCCTTTAAGTACAGTGAATGGTATTTTATTGTACTGCTGCTGGCCCTTTAAGAACTGTCTAGGGACATATTGAGACTTTGGGTAACAATACCCTTTAAGACTATGGCCCCTGAAAACGTATGGACTTTTATTGGTGTGTATGGCCCTTTAAGAACCGTCTGGGGACATATTGTGACTTTGGTGAACAATACCCCTTTAAGACTATGTCCCCAGACCTGTAAAATAACTTGTTCCTGGCTTTCCCCCACTTGGTTCAGTAAATAGGGCTTACTGAACCAAGTACCACACAGGCGGACCACCCAGAAGCTAAAGTGTGCAGGCAATTTACCTCCCAGGCTGTGAGGTTACTGCCGGTTAATTGCACGTGGCGGCGGCCATCTTTGTTCAGTCGAACGCGGTCAGCGGTGTATGCCAAAGATTCTGTGGAACTGAAATCGGCTACACATTTTGCCGAGCACCGCTGACCCTTACCTTCTCCCATACTGAACTTGCAGCTCCAGAGACTAAGTCCCGTTCGAAATGTTTTTTCGGCATGAAATTGACCGACCGCACAGCCCAAATCTATGGAACTGTTTTGGGCAGGAAATTGTGCTTGCGGTCGGTCATAAAGGACTTCCAGCTAACTTTTGATCCACTGGGGGGATTTGGCTGATTTTTGGAAGTGTTTATGTTTGATGTATGCTGAGTCTGAATATGCAACTTTTATTGAAATTGAATGTATGGTTTTAAAGTTACAGTGTGTGTGTAAAAACTGTATTTTTATTGTATGTAATAATTGGTTTAACTGTTAATCTAAGGGGAGGAAATGTGTGGGAGGTACATCCCTGTGATTGGTTAATTTCATCCTCCCCCTGGGAGTGTCCTGTATGTACTTGTTTGTAATAAAAGCCAGACTGGGTGTCCCAGTCCTCAGTTCCTGCTTAACCCTCAAAATGAAGTGTCGTCTCGTTCTTGGGGGGAATTGGATTGTAAGCTGACTGCCAAGAGTGTAAGCGGATTGTATGCTTTTCTTGTTCAGCTGTTCCAGTTCGGAGTGTTATTTCGTATCCAGATCGGGAGTTTGGTGTTCTGCAGTAGCTGTGCCTGTCTCTAGAAAAGGGGATTATCGCCTAAACGGATTTTTCCCCTTTTATGCTGAAACGGTCTACGTTACACACCCCAATAATCGTGACTGCCTTCCGAGTGCGCAAATCACCAGCGGCACCAGCAGGAGCCCCCAGAGACACCATATCCACAACCAGAGACATTACAGCGAGAGCCGCCATTATGGCCAGCTCCAGAACGCTGGGGACAGTCAAGATAGAGGGCTGTGAGGTGGCCTTATACAGTGACCTCCCCTTCTCTGTACTTGCTGCAAGGAGACAATTAGCGCCGGTCGCTAAGAAACTAAGAGAACACTCGGTCCGCTACAGATGGGACACAGCGGGTTCACTAGTAGTACATCAGGGCACCGAGGCATTCACTCTGACCCCCAATGATGACCCAGAGACTCTCCTCAAAGGCCTTGGTACGACTGCCTCAAAACACGGCAAGAGCAGTGCGGAACGCAACACCTAAGGGAACTCACTGTCCACAGAGGCTGGATATTGCCCACTCTTTTGACCCCTCGAGCAGTCAACACTAGACGGCTTTCACCCACTGATGTTTCACATGTTTAACTGTTTTAATTGTTTTAAATGTTTTATCTAGGCCCAATGACTTAGAGAGTACAATGCTGTCAGCAACTCACGACCTCAGGGCAAGCGGCACTGCAACCAGCGCCGTACTCACATAACCGCCCGTATATACATAGCTCAGGGCTGCGAGATTCCAAAGCCAGGCAGCCCCATTAAGCGACAATCTCAGCACATAAATGTACATGATGTTGCCCATTATATGCTTCCATGACACTGTTACTATAACTGAGGAGTGTAAGGCTCATGATTGTAATATCGCATATGACTGTGCTTGTAACCATAATGCATTATTACTTGTTCTTACTATACCACATATAATGAAAAATGTATACCATGTGTACAAAACCAATAAAATACAAAAAAAAATGTTAAAACTTCTATCCCCAAGTTGCTGTGAATCTGTGTAAATGTCCATTAGACATGGCCAGGAACGTTTTTATACTGAATATTTTGGAAACCTTCTTATATCAAGGACTCTGCCATCCATCATAAAAGCACCCTATTACGCAACGTTTACTCTAATTAACTACATTATTTAAACCAGGGCTCAATGAATCTCTGGTTTTCAGCTGATAGTGATGTTGTCTAGGTTATCTTTTTGATTCTGCCCTCCTAGACTGAACACAGCAATCTGTGCATGGTCCTGCCCCCCCCTAGCAAAACACAGTGATTTCCGGGAAGGAGAGAAGAGAGGACTGGAGCCAGAAGAGCCAATTCATAAATGCATGACAGATATACAAAACCAGAATGTGTGTGTGTGTGTGTGTTTGTGTGTATATGCATTTAAACATTTTTTGTTATATTTAACAAGTCAAGTCTTTAGTTATTTTTTTTAGTTTGGAATGGGGGAGGGTTGGGGTTGCTTGGAAATTCTGTGCCTACAGGTGCTCTTCCAGTTAATTCTGTATAGAGCAGTAATTCATTTTCAGGAATAATTTATTAATAAAGACTTGAAAGGCATGAGAATACAATGTTATTTATATTACAATTATATGGCCTACACAGATTATTTGTCCTATCTGTATTTTTGTTGAGATTTGTTTCATTTGAATACTTTCCTTCTCTAAATTCTTCATTCGAAAATAAAACATTTAGTACGAAATATATCAATTTAATAAACATGATCAAGAAACCTTACTACAAAAACTGCATGTAGTAAGGAAACGTAAAACTTGTCATGGCTGTTAATGCCGCTTCATAAATCAAAGGGTAAATGTTTATACTGTCCATCTTATTAGACTGTTACCTGTGCATTCCAGATTGATTCTTCATTTGCCATTTCTTTTGAATCCATCATTGTGTCTTCATTTCTAAGATTTTTTCTCTACACATGGAATTGAAATACATTTTCAGTATTTTCCAATAGTAATACAAGACAATATGTTTTATTAAGAAGAAAACACAGACAGGGTTTTTCACTGAAATGAGAATTCAAAGTGAATATCAAGTTTAATTCCAAAGTAGCCGAAGTAGAAGCATAGCTGACTTAGTTAATAGTTTCCATGTCAGTTAGTTTGGCCGTACACTTGAAATTCACTTTGAATTCTCACTTTAGTAAGTAACTCTGAGTGTGTTTCACATTTTTCTATAAGAGAAAAGAGACTTCAAAATGTTGAAACTTTCACCCTCACGTTGCTGTGAATCTGTCTAAATGTCCGTTAGACATGGCCAGGAACATTTTTATTACGGTACTGAATATTTTGGAAACCTTATTATATGGACTCTGCCATCTATCATGACAAAGCACCCTATTACGCACCGTTTAATCTAATTTACTACATTATTTAACCCCTTAAGGACCAAACTTCTGGAATAAAAGGGAATCATGACATGTCACACATGTCACGTGTCCTTAAGGGGTTAAACCAGGGCTCAATTAATCTCTGGTTTTAAGCTCTGATAGTGACGTTGCCTACGTTATCCTTTTGATTCTGCCCTCCTAGACTGAACACAGCAATCTGTGCATTGTCCCACTCCCCACTAACAAAACACAATAATTTCCAGGAAGGAGAGAAGAGAGGACTGGAGCCAGAATGGCCAATTCATAAATGCATGACATATATACAAAACCAGAATGTGTGTGTGTGTGTGTGTGTGTATATATTTAAACAATTTTGTTATATTTGTCAAGTCTTTATTTTTTTTAGTTTGGAATGAGGGAGGGTTGGAGATTGCTAGAGAATTCTGTGCCTACAGGTGCTCTTCCAGTTAATTCTGTCAAGAGCAATAATTCATTTTCAGGAATAATTTATTAACAAAGACTTGAAGGGCATGAGTACACAATTTTATTTATTTAACAATATGGCCTACACAGAGTATTTGTTCTGTCTGTAACTCTGTTGAGATTTGTTTCATTTGAATACTTTCCTTCTCTTAATTCTTCATTCGAAAATAAAACATTTAGTACTAAATATATCAATTTAATAAACATGATGAACAAACCCTACTACAAAAACTGTATATAATAAGGAAACTTAAAACTCGGCATGGCTGTTAATGCCGCTTCATAAATCAAAGGGTAAATGTTTATACTGTCCATCTTATTAGACTGTTACCTGTGCATTCCAGATTGATTCTTCATTTGCCATTCCGTTTGAATCCATCATTTTGCCTTGAATTCTAAGATTTTTTCTCTACACATGGAATTGAAATACATTTTCAGTATTTACCAATAGTAATACAAGACAATATGTTTTATTAAGAAGAAAACACAGACAGGGTTCTGCACTGAAATTAGAATTCAAAGTGAATATCAAGTTTAATTCCAAAGTAGCCGAAGTAGAAGCATAGCTGACTTAGAGAATAGAAAAAAGGAGACAGAGAATATGGGGTGCTGGAGGGAACCAGCTACCCAGACTCTGAAGTGGTTACAAGGGGTATAGGGGGCTTAACCCCGGGGAAAATTGAAAAAGAAATGAAAGAGTGGGCAGAATAACCACCACATATAGAACTATATGAAGGTGGGAGACTGCTCACTCAATGGTCTATACCCCTTTAGTAATGGTACTTGTAGGGAAGAGGAGGGCGTAGGTTTAAAGCAAAAAAAGAAAAATTAGGAAGAAGACGTGGGTATTAAACCTTTAATGGAACAACTTATATTAATAGTAGTGAGATATAAAACTGGCTCCACCTGTAGCCAGGGGGGGGGGGGGGGGGATTTCCCTAGTGGGGTTAATTCGTAAGTGAGGTAAGTGCTCACAGATACTGGTTGAAGCTCATGCAGTGAATGAGTGCTAAGGACCAATGGGAAAAAGGTCCCTAATAATAATGCACATTAGTATGTCAAACTTAACATATTAGTGTTGCCAGAAGGCTGTCCAGCAGGGCTGGGGGCTAGAGTGTATGGGGATAGATAGTAAACCTTGGTAGGTAAGGTACCCCTGGGGGGAACAGAATAGTCTCTATGGCGGGCTAAAGTACTGGTGTGAAGAGACGGGCAAAAGGAACAAATGGCCAGTTCAGACAGTATGTACATGCCCCACAGAGCATGAAATTGTAGCTTACTGTCAGGTGGACATTCAGAACATGCCCATCCCTCACCCTAAGTAGCCCTAGACTAGCTGACTGTCTCCCTTAAGACCAGGGGACTAAGAAACACTACCTGCTGCTTCAAGGCAGCCTCAAGGTTATCCCTATTACTGTCCCTTAGACATGGCCAGGAACGTTTTTATACCGGTACTGAATATTTTGGAAACCTTATTATATCAAGGACTCTGCCATCTATCATAAAAGCAACCTATTACGCAACGTTTACTCTAATTAACTACATTATTTAAACCAGGGCTCAATTAATCTCTGGTTTTCAGCTCTGATAGTGACATTGTCTAGGTTATCTTTTTGATTCTGCGCTCCTAGAATTAACACAACGAAGGGAGGGTTGGGGGTTGCTTGGAAACTCTGTGCATACAGGTGCTCTTCCAGTTAATTCTGTCAAGAGCAGTAATTCATTTTCAGGAATAATTTATTAATAAAGACTTGAAGGGCATGAGTACACAATGTTATTTATATTACAATTATATGGCCTACACCGATTATTTGTTCTATCCATATATCGGTCGAGATTTGTTACATTTGAATCCTTTCTTTTTTTAATTTATTTATTTATTCGAAAATAAAACATTTAGTATTAAATATATCAATTTAATAAAGATTATCAAGAAACCTTACTACAAGAACTGCCTGTAGAAAGAAAATGTAAATCTCGGCATGGCTGTTAATGCCGCTTTGTAAATCAAAGGGTAAATGTTTATACTTCCCATATTATTAAACTATTACCTTTACTGCCTCAATTAATTCTTCGTGTAGCTTTTGTTTCGGATTCTTCATTTTGCCTTGAATTCTGAAATTGGCTACCTACACATGGAATTGAAATACATTTTCAGGAAATGTCAATAGTAATACAAGACAATATTTGTAATAAGTAGAAAACATTTTGATTAACTGAAATGAGAAATCAAAGTGAATATCAAGTTTAATTCCAAAGTAGCCAAAGTAAAAGCATAGCTGACTTAGAGAATTGTTTCCATGTCACTTAGTTTGATCTTACACTTGAAATTCCCTTTTAATTCTCACTATAATAAATAACCCTTAAGGGTGCTTCACATTTATATGAGAGAAGAGATGTTAGAAAGTTGAAACTTCTAACCTCCAAACCCAACATTCACTTTCCAAAGAAGTCAGGGACGCTAATATAAAAGGATCTAGGCCTCAATTACCTTTTAACATCTACACTATGATTACAGTGTTATCTAATTCCAATTAATAAATAACGGTAACTCCATGAAACAAACACTCCAAGCATCATTCAGATTTGTTTCATTTGAATCCTTTCCTTCTCTAACTTCTTCATTTGAAGATAAAAACATTTAGTATTAAATATATCAAGTTAATAAAGATGATGAAGAAGTCTTACTACAAGAACTGCATTTAGAAAGAAAATGTAAAACTCGGCATGGCTGTTAATGCCACTTCATAAATCAAAGGGTAAATGTTTATACTGTCCATATTATTAGACTGTTACCAGTGTATTCCAAAATGATTCTTCACTTGGCGTTCCTTTTGGATCCACCATTTTGTACTGATATCCAATATATTTTCTCTACACATGGAATTGAAATACATTTTCAGGATATTCCAATAGTAATACAAGACAATATGTTTTATTAAGAATAAAACACAGACAGGGTTTTTCAATGAAATGAGAATTCAAAGTGAATATCAAGTTTAATTCCAAAGTAGCCGAAGTAGAAGCATAGCTGACTTAGAGAATTGTTTCCATGTCAGTTAGTTTGTCCGTACACTTGAAATTCACTTTGAATTCTCACATTAGTAAGTAACTCTGAGTGTGTTTCACATTTCTCTATAAGAGAAAAGAGACTTCAAAATGTTAAAACTTCAATCCCCAAGTTGCTGTGAATCTGTGTAAATGACCATTAGACATGGCCAGGAAAGTTTTTATAACGGTACTGAATATTTTGGAAACCTTCTTATATCAAGGACTCTGCCATCCATCATAAAAGCACCCTATTACGCAACGTTTACTCTAATTAACTACATTATTTAAACCAGGGCTCAATGAATCTCTGGTTTTCAGCTGATAGTGATGTTGTCTAGGTTATCTTTTTGATTCTGCCCTCCTAGACTGAACACAGCAATCTGTGCATGGTCCTGCCCCCCCCTAGCAAAACACAGTGATTTCCGGGAAGGAGAGAAGAGAGGACTGGAGCCAGAAGAGCCAATTCATAAATGCATGACAGATATACAAAACCAGAATGTGTGTGTGTGTGTGTGTTTGTGTGTATATGCATTTAAACATTTTTTGTTATATTTAACAAGTCAAGTCTTTAGTTATTTTTTTTAGTTTCAAATGGGGGAGGGTTGGGGTTGCTTGGAAATTCTGTGCCTACAGGTGCTCTTCCAGTTAATTCTGTATAGAGCAGTAATTCATTTTCAGGAATAATTTATTAATAAAGACTTGAAGGGCATGAGAATACAATGTTATTTATATTACAATTATATGGCCTACACAGATTATTTGTTCTATCTGTATTTTTGTTGAGATTTGTTTCATTTGAATACTTTCCTTCTCTAAATTCTTCATTCGAAAATAAAACATTTAGTACGAAATATATCAATTTAATAAACATGATCAAGAAACCTTACTACAAAAACTGCATGTAGTAAGGAAACTTAAAACTCGTCATGGCTGTTAATGCCGCTTCATAAATCAAAGGGTAAATGTTTATACTGTCCATCTTATTAGACTGTTACCTGTGCATTCCAGATTGATTCTTCATTTGCCATTTCTTTTGAATCCATCATTGTGTCTTCATTTCTAAGATTTTTTCTCTACGCATGGAATTGATATACATTTTCAGTATTTTCCAATAGTAATACAAGACAATATGTTTTATTAAGAAGAAAACACAGACAGGGTTTTTCACTGAAATGAGAATTCAAAGTGAATATCAAGTTTAATTCCAAAGTAGCCGAAGTAGAAGCATAGCTGACTTAGTTAATAGTTTCCATGTCAGTTAGTTTGGCCGTACACTTGAAATTCACTTTGAATTCTCACTTTAGTAAGTAACTCTGAGTGTGTTTCACATTTTTCTATAAGAGAAAAGAGACTTCAAAATGTTGAAACTTTAACCCTCACGTTGCTGTGAATCTGTCTAAATGTCCGTTAGACATGGCCAGGAACATTTTTATTACGGTACTGAATATTTTGGAAACCTTATTATATTGACTCTGCCATCTATCATGACAAAGCACCCTATTACGCACCGTTTAATCTAATTTACTACATTATTTAAACCAGGGCTCAATTAATCTCTGGTTTTAAGCTCTGATAGTGACGTTGCCTACGTTATCCTTTTGATTCTGCCCTCCTAGACTGAACACAGCAATCTGTGCATGGTGCCACTCCCCACTAACAAAACACAATAATTTCCAGGAAGGAGAGAAGAGAGGACTGGAACCAGAATGGCCAATTCATAAATGCATGACATATATACAAAACCAGAATGTGTGTGTGTGTGTGTGTGTGTGTGTATAATTAAACAATTTTGTTATATTTGTCAAGTTTTTATTTTTTTTAGTTTGGAATGAGGGAGGGTTGGGGATTGCTAGAGAATTCTGTGCCTACAGGTGCTCTTCCAGTTAATTCTGTCAAGAGCAATAATTCATTTTCAGGAATAATTTATTAACAAAGACTTGAAGGGCATGAGTACACAATGTTATTTATTTAACAATTATATGGCCTACACAGAGTATTTGTTCTGTCTTTAACTCTGTTGAGATTTGTTTCATTTGAATACTTTCCTTCTCTTAATTCTTAATTCGAAAATAAAACATTTAGTACTAAATATATCAATTTAATAAACATGATGAACAAACCCTACTACAAAAACTGCATATAGTAAGGAAACGTAAAACTCGGCATGGCTGTTAATGCCGCTTCATAAATCAAAGGGTAAATGTTTATACTGTCCATCTTATTAGACTGTTACCTGTGCATTCCAGATTGATTCTTCATTTGCCATTACGTTTGAATCCATCATTTTGCCTTGAATTCTAAGATTTTTTCTCTACACATGGAATTGAAATACATTTTCAGTATTTACCAATAGTAATACAAGACAATATGTTTTATTAAGAAGAAAACACAGACCGGGTTTTGCACTGAAATTAGAATTCAAAGTGAATATCAAGTTTAATTCCAAAGTAGCCGAAGTAGAAGCATAGCTGACTTAGAGAATAGAAAAAAGGAGACAGAGAATATGGGGTGCTGGAGGGAACCAGCTACCCAGACTCTGAAGTGGTTACAAGGGGTATAGGGGGCTTAACCCCGGGGAAAATTGAAAAAGAAATGAAAGAGTGGGCAGAATAACCACCACATATAGAACTATATGAAGGTGGGAGACTGCTCACTCAATGGTCTATACCCCTTTAGTAATGGTACTTGTAGGGAAGAGGAGGGCGTAGGTTTAAAGCAAAAAAAGAAAAATTAGGAAGAAGACGTGGGTATTAAACCTTTAATGGAACAACTTATATTAATAGTAGTGAGATATAAAACTGGCTCCACCTGTAGCCAGGGGGGGTGGAATTTCCCTAGTGGGGTTAATTCGTAAGTGAGGTAAGTGCTCACAGATACTGGTTGAAGCTCATGCAGTGAATGAGTGCTAAGGACCAATGGGAAAAAGGTCCCTAATAATAATGCACATTAGTATGTCAAACTTAACATATTAGTGTTGCCAGAAGGCTGGCCAGCAGGGCTGGGGGCTAGAGTGTATGGGGATAGATAGTAAACCTTGGTAGGTAAGGTATCCCTGGGGGGAACAGAATAGTCACTATGGCGGGCTAAAGTACTGGTGTGAAGAGACGGGCAAAAGGAACAAATGGCCAGTTCAGACAGTATGTACATGCCCCACAGAGCATGAAATTGTAGCTTACTGTCAGGTGGACATTCAGAACATGCCCATCCCTCACCCTAAGTAGCCCTAGACTAGCTGACTGTCTCCCTTAAGACCAGGGGACTAAGAAACACTACCTGCTGCTTCAAGGCAGCCTCAAGGTTATCCCTATTACTGTCCCTTAGACATGGCCAGGAACGTTTTTATACCGGTACTGAATATTTTGGAAACCTTATTATATCAAGGACTCTGCCATCTATCATAAAAGCACCCTATTACGCAACGTTTACTCTAATTAACTACATTATTTAAACCAGGGCTCAATTAATCTCTGGTATTCAGCTCTGATAGTGACATTGTCTAGGTTATCTTTTTGATTCTGCGCTCCTAGACTTAACACAATGAAGGGAGGGTTGGGGGTTGCTTGGAAACTCTGTGCATACAGGTGCTCTTCCAGTTAATTCTGTCAAGAGCAGTAATTCATTTTCAGGAATAATTTATTAATAAAGACTTGAAGGGCATGAGTACACAATGTTATTTATATTACAATTATATGGCCTACACCGATTATTTGTTCTATCCATATATCGGTTGAGATTTGTTACATTTGAATCCTTTCTTTCTTTTAATTTCTTTATTCGAAAATAAAACATTTAGTATTAAATATATCAATTTAATAAAGATTATCAAGAAACCTTACTACAAGAACTGCCTGTAGAAAGAAAACGTAAATCTCGGCATGGCTGTTAATGCCGCTTTGTAAATCAAAGGGTTAATGTTTATACTTCCCATATTATTAAACTATTACCTTTACTGCCTCAATTAATTCTTCGTGTAGCTTTTGTTTCGGATTCTTCATTTTGTCTTGAATTCTGAAATTGGCTACCTACACATGGAATTGAAATACATTTTCAGGATATGTCAATAGTAATACAAGACAATATTTGTAATAAGTAGAAAACATTTTGATTAACTGAAATGAGAAATCAAAGTGAATATCAAGTTTAATTCCAAAGTAGCCAAAGTAAAAGCATAGCTGACTTAGAGAATTGTTTCCATGTCACTTAGTTTGATCTTACACGTGAAATTCACTTTTTTTTTCAATTGAAAATTTTTATTTCTCGAATCTAAGAATTCGAGTATTTAAAATGTATTTTTTAAACAAGGAGGGAGGGGAGAGGGGTACAGAATAAAGAAGGGGAGGGGGGGATCAATACAGTCAAGGCACTCCATTTGTACACAGTTTGCCGTAAATTGTACAATACATCATATATTACATATTTACACAGTTTTCGCAAGATTCTATAACATAATAATGAAGTATTTGAGTCCTTACATGTGTCCAGTTCGTAAAGACGTTAGCCTTCTCTATCGATATCTACCCTTGGGGTGTTAGGGATCAGCTAAGAGATTAAACTAGAGATCGAACTAGGCTAGAGCGTCCTCTCTGACTCTCTAGTTAGGGAATAGTAGTGGTTGAAGTGGTTTGGCGGGTCAATTCTATAAACGGTTTCCAGACTTCGACAGTCCGTGCTCTGGCCGTGTGGGAGGTAGAAGTTAGGAGCTCGTATTTATAATAATGTGTTATTCTATCTAGTAATTCCCTATGGGAAGGACACCTAGTGGATTTCCAACTTTGGGCAATAAGATGTCGAGCCGCTAAAATTATTAAGGACGCTATTTTCTTATCTGCTTTCTTCCAATGGGTCGGGAAGATCAGCAGGAGTGTTAAGGACGGAGTTAAGGGTTCTTTAAGGTGAATCAATTGTTGCAGGAGTGAATGGACCAATGTCCAGAGTTGAGATAACTCTTTACACTCCCACCAAACGTGCATCATATTGCCTATGTCTGTCATGCACCTCCAACACTTTGGGCTTGTTTTGGGGTATATCTGATGAAGTCTTTGCGGTGTAAGGTACCATCTGTATACCACCTTTTTATGCGCTTCTATGTGTGAATAGCAGGAGGTGAGGCCCGAAAGCGCTGTCAGAGCTGAGAGCCATTGTTCGTTTGTAAATATTGGCATTCCCTCTTTTTCCCAATTTTGTACGTAGGTGAATGAGTGGGGAGTATTAAAATCGAGTGTGTTCCTATAGCACAATGATAAAGATTTGGGTTTTTGTGGTGAATGGTGACATCTATTTAGGATCTCTATCGTGTCCTTTAGTCGGTATGGTTGGATCTGAGGGTGTAAGGATACATGGGCAGAGACAGCACTTTTTAATTGTAGATACTGAAAAATGCAAGAGTTAGGAATGTGATATTGGGATTGCAAGATTGGGAACGGCTTAAGGCCCTGATGTGTACATATATCTTTAATAATCTTTACACCATACTTGGTCCAGATTTTTAGGGACAGCCATGGTGTCAATCCAGTTAAAGCTTCTATCGGGGCGTTTACGCAGAATTTCCCCTTTTCGGTTATTGTAGCCATCAGCCTGTCCCAGTATTTAAGCATCAATACGGAAGTGGGGTATAGCGACAGTTTTGGTGGTCGGTGTATCTTAGGGGACCACATAGCGTGGAGTAAGGAATGTGGTTTGGACCTGTCGGATTCCATATCCGCCCATTGAAACGTGTGTTTAGAGGCATGGAAGCGGATAGCAAAGTCTAGAATGGAAGCTTCATAATACGAGGCTAACTTGGGCGCCCCTAAACCACCTCTAGATTGAATCTGTTGTACAATAGATATATGTAAGCGTGGTTTAGTTTTGTTCCAGATAAATCTGGATATCATAGCTTGGATGGACTTGATGGTTTGTGGTGGTACCTGTATTGGTAGCATTCGAAATACATAGAGAATTTTGGGTTCACTTTTAATTCACTTTTAAAATTCACTTTTAATTCTCACTATAATAAATAACCCTTAAGGGTGCTTCACATTTATATGAGAGAAGAGATGTTAGAAAGTTGAAACTTCTAACCTCCAAACCCAACATTCACTTTCCAAAGAAGTCAGGGACGCTAATATAAAAGGATCTAGGCCTCAATTACCTTTTAACATCTACACTATGATTACAGTGTTATCTAATTCCAATTAATAAATAACGGTAACTCCATGAAACAAACACTCCAAGCATCATTCAGATTTGTTTCATTTGAATCCTTTCCTTCTCTAACTTCTTCATTTGAAGATAAAAACATTTAGTATTAAATATATCAAGTTAATAAAGAGGATGAAGAAGTCTTACTACAAGAACTGCATTTAGAAAGAAAATGTAAAACTCGGCATGGCTGTTAATGCCACTTCATAAATCAAAGGGTAAATGTTTATACTGTCCATATTATTAGACTGTTACCAGTGTATTCCAAAATGATTCTTCACTTGGCGTTCCTTTTGGATCCACCATTTTGTCCTGATATCCAATATATTTTCTCTACACATGGAATTGAAATACATTTTCAGGATATTCCAATAGTAATACAAGACAATATGTTTTATTAAGAAGAAAACACAGACAGGGTTTTTCACTGAAATGAGAATTCAAAGTGAATATCAAGTTTAATTCCAAAGTAGCCGAAGTAGAAGCATAGCTGACTTAGAGAATTGTTTCCATGTCAGTTAGTTTGGCCGTACACTTGAAATTCACTTTGAATTCTCACATTAGTAAGTAACTCTGAGTGTGTTTCACATTTCTCTATAAGAGAAAATAGACTTCAAAATGTTAAAACTTCTATCCCCAAGTTGCTGTGAATCTGTGTAAATGTCCATTAGACATGGCCAGGAACGTTTTTATAACGGTACTGAATATTTTGGAAACCTTCTTATATCAAGGACTCTGCCATCCATCATAAAAGCACCCTATTACGCAACGTTTACTCTAATTAACTACATTATTTAAACCAGGGCTCAATGAATCTCTGGTTTTCAGCTGATAGTGATGTTGTCTAGGTTATCTTTTTGATTCTGCCCTCCTAGACTGAACACAGCAATCTGTGCATGGTCCTGCCCCCCCTAGCAAAACACAGTGATTTCCGGGAAGGAGAGAAGAGAGGACTGGAGCCAGAAGAGCCAATTCATAAATGCATGACAGAGATACAAAACCAGAATGTGTGTGTGTGTGTGTGTGTGTGTGTGTTTGTGTGTATATGCATTTAAACATTTTTTGTTATATTTAACAAGTCAAGTCTTTAGTTATTTTTTTTAGTTTGGAATGAGGGAGGGTTGGGGTTGCTTGAGAATTCTGTGCCTACAGGTGCTCTTCCAGTTAATTCTGTATAGAGCAGTAATTCATTTTCAGGAATAATTTATTAATAAAGACTTGAAGGGCATGAGAATACAATGTTATTTATATTACAATTATATGGCCTACACAGATTATTTGTTCTATCTGTATCTCTGTTGAGATTTGTTTCATTTGAATACTTTCCTTCTCTTAATTCTTCATTCGAACATAAAACATTTAGTACTAAATATATCAATTTAATAAACATGATGAACAAACCTCACTTCAAAACCTGCATGTAGTAAGGAAACATAAAACTCGGCATGGCTGTTAATGCCACTTCATAAATCAAAGGGTAAATGTTTATACTGTCCATCTTATTAGACTGTTACCTGTGCATTCCAGATTGATTCTTCATTTGCCATTCCGTTTGAATCCATCATTTTGTCTTGATTGCTAAGATTTTTTCTCTACACATGGAATTGAAATAATTTCAGTAAATTCCAATAGTAATACAAGACAATACGTTTTATTAAGAAGAAAACACAGACAGGGTTTTTCAATGAAATGAGAATTCAAAGTGAGTATCAAGTTTAATTCCAAAGTAGCCGAAGTAGAAGCATAGCTGGCTTAGAGAATAGTTTCCATGCCAGTTAGTTTGGCCGTACACTTGAAATTCACTTTGAATTCTCACTTTAGTAAGTAACTCTGAGTGTGTTTCACATTTTTCTATAAGAGAAAAGAGACTTCAAAATGTTGAAACTTTTACCCTCACGTTGCTGTGAATCTGTCTAAATGTCCGTTAGACATGGCCAGGAACATTTTTATAACAGTACTGAATATTTTGGAAACCTTATTATATCAAGGACTCTGCCATCTATCATGACAAAGCACTCTATTACGCACCGTTTAATCTAATTAACTACATTATTTAAACCAGGACTCAATTAATCTCCGGTTTTCAGCTCCGATAGTGACGTTGTCTAGGTAATCTTTTTGATTCTGCCCTCCTAGACTGAACACAGCAATCTGTGCATGGTCCCACTCCCCCTAACAAAACACAGTAAATTTAAGGGAAGGAGAGAAGAGAGGACTGGAGCCAGAATGGCCAATTCATAAATGCATGACATATATACAAAACCAGAATGTGTGTGTGTGTATACATTTAAACAATTGTTGTTATATTTAACAAGTCAAATCTTTATTTATTTTTTAGTTTGGAATGAGGAGGGTTGGGGTTGATTGAGAAATCTGTGCCTACAGGTGCTCTTCCAGTTAATTCTGTCAAGAGCAGCCATTCATTTTCAGGAATAATTTATTAATAAAGACTTGAAGGGCATGAGTGCACAATGTTATTTATATTAAAATTATATGGCCTACGCAGATTATTTGTTCTATCTGTATCTCTGTAGAGATTTGTTTTATTTGAATACTTTCCTTCTTTAAATTCTTCATTCGAGAATAAAACATTAGTACTAAATATATCAATTTAATAAACATGATGAACAAACCTTACTACAAAAACTGCATGTAGTAAGGAAACTTAAAACTTAAAACTTCACAGAGGGGGAAAAGGGGGATACACACAGGGGGAATGAACTGCACGGGGGGGGGGGGAATTCACACAGGGGGAGGGGGCTGCACATAGAGATGGAAAGGGGGCTGCACAGAGAGGGGGAAGGGGGCTGCACAGAGGGGGGAAATGGGGATTCACACAGGGGGGAATTAACTGCACAGAGGGGGGAAATGGGGATTCACACAGGGGGAGGGTGCTGCATACAGAGGGGGCTGCACAAAGGGGGGATTAACTGCACAGAGGGGGGAAACAGGAATTCACACAGGGGGGAATGGACTGCACAGAGGAGGGAAAGGGGGAAATTAACTGCACACAGGGGGGGAAGGGGGCTGCACAGAGAGGGGAAAGGGGGCTGCACAGAGAGGGGAAAGGGGGCTGCAAAAAGGGGGGAGTGGGCTGCACAAAGGGGTGACTGAACTGCACAGAGGGGGGAAAGGGGAATTCACACAGGGGGAGGGGGCTGCACACAGAGAGGGAAAGGGGGCTGCACAGAGAGGGAAAAGGGGGGTACACAGAGGGGGTAAGGGGCTGCAAACAGGAGGAAGGGGTTGCACAAAGAGGGATGGGCAGCACACAAGAGTGCCAAGGGGACAAGAGTGCCAAGTGTATTTTGAGATTAAGATTAATACATTGTTTTATCTGCATTTTCTGCTTTGGGGGCTGTCTTACATCTGCTGAAGCCTGCTGCTGAAGCCTGCTATTCCGGCTATGTGATGGCGATGTCATCGAGATCACATGATTTTCTAGGACCTGGGATGTCAGGCAAGTTCCCTCCTACACGACCTTAAGGACAGCATTGAACACCCGCCGTCCTTAAGGAGTTAATAGAGACTTAAGGAACATAGGTATGCAATATTAAATTTTTTATTACAGATTTCTTTTTTTCTATCTGTACCTCTGAATTTGTTTTCATTTGCATCCTTTCCTCCTCTAACTTTTTCATCTGAAAATAAAAACATTTAGTATGAACCCCTCTATGCCGTCCCCATTTAAATGGGCTTTAAAGCCGTTGCGGTGGCATGGAACGCCGTAACGACTTTCAGCCCCAGGAGGTAAGATTTACTTACCTCCGCCGCAATCCTCTTCGGCAGGACTGCCTGACAGTCCAGGCAGCCCTCCCACGGCAAATCATGGCCACCTATAGCTGGCTGTGGATCTGGCAGCAGGGGGACTGTCTGAGCTGTCAGACAGTCCCCGTGCTGGTGGGAAGTATAACATAAATTAATTAAACATGTTTAAAATTAGTTAAAAGTATTTATATATATATATATATATATATAAAATACATATATATTATATCTTATATCTTACATATATGTAACGTCATACGTAGTGTATTTTAATGTTAATATAAGCACATATATTGGTATTAAAATACACTTAGAATGAAGTTACATATATATAAGATATATATTATATATATAAAATACATATATATATTTTATATCTATATATATATATATATATATATATATCTATATATAAAATACAAATAACCGCAAATATATATATATATATATATAGATAAATATATATATAATTACATACATGATTACATAAGTATACACGTAGAATTTAAATACATATATATGTATATATATTAGAATTCTAAGTGTATATTTAAGTAATCTTTTAACATAATTGTGATTTAATTAATTCAAATTTGATTGACGTGTCTGACTACCCAGGCAGAAAGTGCAGAGAATGTAATTCGCAATAACTATATTTAACCCTGTAACTTTCCAAGACACCATAAAACCTGTACATGGGGGGTACTGTTTTACTCGGGAGACTTTGCTTAACACAAATGTTTGTGTTTCAAAATGATAAATTGTATTACAATGATGATATTTTCAGTAAAAGTGACATTTTTTGCATTTTTCACACACAAACGGCACTTTTACTGACAATATTATTGTTGTAATATGTTTTACTGTTTTGAAACACTGTTGTTTGTGTTCAGTGAAGTCTCCCAAGTATAATAGTACCCCCCATGTACAGGGTTTTATGGTGTTTTGGAAAGTTAGAGAGTTAAATATAAGGCTTGTATTTCATTTTTTTCACATTAAAATTTGCCAGTTTGGTAATGTTGCCATTGAGACCGTATGGTAGCCCAGGAATGAGAATTACCTGCATGATTGCATACCATTTGCAAAAGTAGACAACCTAAAGTATTGCAAATGGGGTATGTCCAGTCATTTTTAGTAGCCACTTTAGTAGTCACAAACACTGGTCAAATATTAGTTTTTTGCTTTTTACACACAAAAACAAATATGAACGCTAACTTTGGCCAGTGTTTGTGACTAAGTGGCTACTAAAAAGACTGGACATACCCCACTTGCAATACCTTGGGTTGTGTACTTTTGTAAATGGTATGCTATCATGGGGTAATTCTCATTCCTGGGCTACCACATGGTCTCAAAGGTAACATTACTAATCTGACAAATTTTAATGTGAAAAAAAAGAAAAATTGAATGTGCTATATTTGGCCCTGTAACATTCCAAAACACCATAAAACCTGATAATGGGGGGGTACTGTTCTACTCGTAAGACATTGCTGAATACAAATATGTGCATTTTATTGCAGTAAAAGCGAATTGGATCATGACATTTACCGCTAAAATGTCAGACGGACCTACAGGTTTTTTTTTCAAATCTTAATTTCCCACCGTTTTTTTTCTTATTTTATTCATAATAAAATGTGTTTCATATATGAATAGTTCATGAGAAATTAAAGCCCTGGTTCTCCTGAACAAAATGATATATAATAAGTGTGGGTGCACTTAATGTGAAAGAGGTGAATTACGGTTGAACAGACATATTGACTCTATTGACTCCGTCCTGAAGGGGTTAAATATATTAATTTAATAAAAATGATCAAGAAACTGCGTGTAGTAAGAAAACTTAAAACTCGGCATGGCTGTTAATGCCGCTTCATAAATCAAAGGGTAAATGTTTACACTTTGCACATTATTAAACTGTTACCTTTATTTTCAACATTAGTTCTTCATGTAGCGTTGGATTGCAAGCCATCGTTTTGTCCTGATTTGCAGATTTTTTTCCCTACACATGGAAATGAAATACATTTTCAGGATATGCCTATAGTAATACAAGACAATAGTTTTTATTACAAAGAAAACAGACAAGGTCAAGTTAAGGGGGTTGGCCTCCTCAAACGTGTTTCTTAACATGATAGTGTCAAGAATACTCATTTGTATTCCTGACACTATATTGGTCTTTTAATAAATCTGCTCACTCCCTTGCCACTTGACTTTATTCTTATTTATCTTTTCTTCCTGGTGTCTGATCTCAAAACATTTTCTTCTGCTCTGCCCATGATGTATGTGGGATCGATTTTACTCATGGATTTTAGGTAAATTTGAATGGCAACTGAAACAGAACCTTAATTTAAGCTCTGGCCTATGGTTTAGTAAATTTTGATATCTTACAATGGCCCCAATTTAATATTTTAAGATTTTCAAATGATTTTTGTAAAACTTTTGAAAATATTAAAGTATCCAATATATATTATATATAAAAATATATATATAAGTATATATAAAACATATTTATAGATAGTATAGAAAGAAAGTAGATAGAGTGTTTCAGGTCGCTGAGGGTTTGTGGGGGGGTAACCCCTAAACGTAAAAGTACAAGGATGCCAAAAGGGGGAGATGAAAGTATCTAGCTAAGGTCCCCTTAAGGTTCTGGTACTATTAGAGCAACCCTATGTAGTCTTAGTAGATAATAAAATAAAATATAACTTTTTATTTGATTTGTTAAAATTACTTTATGTGAAAAGATACTAAAAAAGAGGGGAACGAAAAAAGGAGAAAATGATTGCTTAGGCCGTGTTACCCCTGTTGGGTGGTAGCACCCGTAGCACAGGGATTTAGGGGGTACAAATATAGAGAAGCTAAAGAGAATGGTATCAATTTACCCAATGATCCTTCAACTCCCATCACCCTGTGCCACCGTGCCGTGGCAGCAAAAACTCCTTCCCCTCTACAGAGAAAACAGTAGCCGACCTGTCTAGGTGGCTACCTATCTAAATGTTTGTAAAATCATAAAGCAGGGTGGCTACACTTGTACTTTTTCCTTTTTCTTTAGTTAAAAAATATTTATGTTAAAATAATCATGGTAAAAATATTAAACCATTAAATCATTTAAAATATTAAACCATCAGCTTATCAAAAATATTAAATATGATCAAAAACACCGTACTGGTCATTGCCAACTTTTATAGTCTTTACTACTATATAGTCATATATATATGGAAGATACATGTGATATCTTCCATATATATATATATATATATTTATATATATATATATATATACTACTTCTGCTCATTACTTTTTAAGAATAATTTATTTTCCTGACACCCAATCCACTTTAATAATTACATTACATTTTTAAATATCAATCATCAAGTTTGAGCTCATAAATAAAATAAGTCTACTTACTTTTAGGAATTTCAATACAAAACAGGAAAATGAAAATATTCAAGTTATTCGAATTAAATTCTGCACCAGTGAGTAGAGAACTTTTCTCAAAGCCTCCAAATACACTAGTAAAGGCATTTGGTTTGAGCTGTGAATATGTATGCAAGGTTGGTGACATCACAAATGCAGCATGACATCACTAGATAATTAGATATCCCTACACCTTAGCCTCAATTTAATATGCTTTACAAATGATTCAATAAATACTGTTAGAAAAACTCTCCAAATGTTGTATCTAGGAAAATTAAACTCGCTCAAACTCTCATCACTCCTGGGCGCCAGCAATGACCATAGTACACATCAATCCCAATACAAAGAAAGAAGTTACTTGCACTCTTCCCAAATCCCTATGCATATTTAAACAAATAGAGGTTATTTAGTTTCTCCTATGGCCATGAGAGACTTTAGCCCACTTGCCACGTAAAAAAAAAATACCCCTTTCTGTCTCATTAGATATTTCTTTGCCAGAAGCTCAATGAAAAGGCAAGGTGAAAGGTTAGTGTAGGACCCACCTGAGAGGTTCACCTTGACTTCTTTCTTTGTATTGGGATTGATGTGTACTATGGTCATTGCTGGCGCCCAGGAGTGATGAGAGTTTAAGCATGTTTAATTATTCATGTTTGACAGTTTTATTATTGCTTTTCAGCATTTGGCTACGTTTTTAGGTAGGCAGATATTTGACAAGCTGTGATCATAGTTGGAATTAGTTATGATAACACATTTTTTTATATCATATTTGATTGCCATTTGTATGGTCTTATTTACGGCACAGAGTTCGGCTGACTGCTTTTGGGACCAATATTGTATCCTATAGATACATTAGTGTAATCACCTATCCAGGCGATTCCGATACCTGCAACTAATTTCTGTTCATTAGCAACGGTGTGGTGATATGAACAACCATCAATGTATACCCAGGGTAGTGGTCGACAGTATTCTTTGTCATAAACTTTATAAGGGGATAGCAATTGCTGTTCTAGGAAATCATTTCCCGTGCCATTAAAATCTAGAGATGGAGCAGTACAGTCATGTAAGTCTGCTAAACCTTGGGCAACTGGGCTCACTCAAAACTTGCGACATCTGTGGCATTGTGCTGTGTGCTAAAACTGCACATTTTAGAGTGTCCTTTTATTGTGGCCAGCCTCAGGCACACCTTCGCAATATCATGCTGTCTAATCAGCATCTTGATATGCCACACCTGTGAGGTGGATGGATTATCTCAGCAAACGAGAAGTGCTCACTAACACAGATTTAGACAGATTTGTGAACAATATTTGAGAGAAATGGGCCTTTTGTGTACCTAGAAAAAGTCTTAGATGTTTAAGTTGAGCACATGAAAAATGGGGGCAAGAAAGTGTTGCATTTAAAATTTTGTTCAGTGTATTTATAACGTACTTCTAGCGGCAATCCCTGTAAGGATAGAGTACATGCAGTAATCCGACTGTTAAAGAGATTACCGTCATTGATTCTTTCACTCTGCAAATATTGTACAGATTGTTGAGCAGTTTTAACAATAATTTTCTCACCTTGGATGTAGCTACAAAAATGTTGTATTGCCCAAACAGTCGACAATAATGCTTTCTCACACGTGTTGATTTTAACTTCAACAGTTGCCAAAGTTTTTCTAGCATATGCAATAACTTTGTTTAGACTGTCCTGCTTCTGATACAGAACAGCACTTATGCTCAAATTAGTACATACTGTCTCCAGAAAGAAGGGTTTACCCCCATCTGGGTATGTTAAACAGGGTGCCTGAGTGAGCTTCCTCCTCATTTCACTTACTGCTTGGTACTGAGGCTCCCCCAAGTTGTTTCCTTTTTAAGCAGGTGTTTAAACAAGTGATTTTGTTATTTCTGCATAGTTATCTATGAATTTACGGGAATAGTTAGTCATGCCAAGGAATGAGCTTAATTCCTTGGTATTAGTTGGTGTTTTAGCTTTCAGTACAGCTTCAACATTCTTCTAATGCAGATTTAATCCTTTAGAAGTTACATCATGTCCAAGGAAATTGACTCTGGTATGACACCATTGTGCCTTCTATTAAGACAATTTAATCCCTGCCTGCCTTAACTGAGTGAGAACATGTCTAATTTCTATGATATGCTTAGCAAGACATCGTCTACATATGATAAAGTTCCTCTCTCGAATGCATCAGGCATTGCTTTATGCATGAACCCTGCAAATTCATGACCAGAGTTTATTTAACCCAAAGACATACGGGTCCAGGTACACTGCTGTTTTCCAAATGTGAAGGCCAGTTTGTATTGGTGTTGTACTGGTACAACAAAGGGGCTGGGGAAAGAAAGAGATACACCAGGGGGATTAAAAGAGACACAAGATGGTGCAAGACATACTAAAGTGGGGATAAACTACACTAAAGAGGGTAAGAAAATCAAAAGGGGGGGTTACAAGACACAGGTAAAGACGCATTTATTTTTGCTAACGGGGGGAAGGGCGGCAAAATGTATCTTTGCCTGTGTAGCCAAAAATCCTTGCACCAGCCCTGAGTATGTCTGTGTGTGTGTCAGTATGTCTGTGTGTGTGTGTGTATGTGTGTCAGTATGCCTGTAACGGTGTGTCTGCAGAGAGTGTGTGCGTATGCCTGTCAGTGAGTGTGTGTTTGTCAGTGTGTGTCAAATCAGCAAGTGTGTGTACCTGTCAGTGAGTGTGTCTGTTTAGGTGACTGCCCCCCCTTTAAATCACATGGGAAAGGTGTTTTTACTCTCCTTTTGGTGCAATGGGCCACTTGACTGGATTTGCCCACCAGGCCTAAGGCTGCCAGCCCTCCCCTGGACTCCGGTTATCTTTACACTTTAGGTTATAAAGATCTTTTTAGCAAAAGTAATTGTTTAAAATGTTCCAAACTCCATAATTATCTTAAATTTAATTTTTGACCAAGACATTAATTGCATGCTTTAGAGACCTTATAGGTAAATACTACACATTGAATCAAATGTCCATGTAATTTTAACTCACGGAGTTTAACCCACGGAGTTTAACTCACGGAGTTAAGAGGAAATGAAGTCAGCAGCGAAGTAATAGCGGGTGGAGGAGTTTGAACCTTGCGGCAACAGAAGGAAAGAGGAGTGTGCCTCGCGGCGAAGCCAATACGCTGTGAAATAAATACTTCTAATAACAAGGCGACGCGAGGTCAGAAAATTAAACAAACAGGATGAGGTGACTGATCCGCGGAATTGTACGTTTGCGATTTCCTCTGGGAGAAACTCTGCCAGAGTGTAAAGTCTCTGGTACCCTTATCATTAAGGTGTACATTTCGAAATAACAAATATAGGAAGCAAAAGCAAAGAAAAAGAAAAAGAAAAGAAAACAGACTATATAGATACCTGGAAAAATCGTCACAAGGCTTAAGGGTTAAATGTTAAAGTTGAAGTAACATTGATATAAAAAGGAAAACGAAAAGGGGGAGAAAAGGGGAAAAAAAGAAAGGAGAAGATGTAAGGAAAATGGAAAGAAAGGCAAGAAAGAGAGAAGAGAAGAAAAAAGCGGGAAGAAGAGAAAAACCAGAACCAATTAACAAATGGCTACTAAAAAAACAAACAAAAAACAAGAATTTAAAACAACTGCAAAAAGAGACAAAAAAGAACAAAAACAAGATAAAAGTCTCTCAATATATTTTTCATCAAAATTTTTTAAAGAAAAAGCAAATGTATCTACTAGAGAATATCTTTCGAAGATGTTGCAGAAATAGAAATGAGAAAAGAAAAAGAAGTAATGGTTGATCTACTAAATGCTAGTTTACAAGATATATTACTGGAGATCAAAAAATAAATCTCTACTAATACAGCAGAAATTAAACAAGAAATTAAAAGTGAAAGCAATCAATTATCAAACAAAATTCAGCATGTGGAAGAACAACATAGAGATCTGGAATTTCAATTAAAATCCATAAAAGAAGAAAATTTAAAGTTGACAAAGAAGCTATCCTATATGGACTCCAAAATAAATGACTTAAAAGATCGCTCCAGAAGGAGCAATTTAAGATTTCGTAAACGTGAAAAAAATCTAAACAAGAAGATTTAAGATGGATTATGAAAGAATATGTTACAGCATTGGGCATACCTTTTAATGATAAAGAAGAATTAATAGAAAGATGCCACAGAATTCACAAACCACAAAGTATTGCAACGGAACAGCCCAAAGGCGTTATTGCAAGTTTTTATTCTTATGAAGTTAAAGAAAGTATACTCAAGGCTAACAGAGATAAAATCATTAAAGAAGGACGATATTCAACGATAATTGTTCTTCCAGATGTTCTATTTAGTACTAGAAAAATAACTTTTGCACCAATTATTTCGATTCTAAAAAAGCACAATTTGAAATTTAAATGTGGTTTCCCATTTTAGAAGATAATCATCCACGATGGTCCCTTGAATTCCTTTGAATCAACCGAACAAGCAGAAGAATGGTTAAATACCAATAATTATACTTAGACTCTGCATCTCAACAAATGAAGAAAGGAAGAAGATGAGTGAAGGAGAGAGAGGAGAGAAAATAATGTTAAGAGTAAATATAAGTTTTTCTTTTATAGGGGAAAATGGTTAGTTATACTGGAATAAATACGTTTTTTTTTCTATACTATTATACATATTCCGACTACTAAATGATATATAGCTTTATATCTATACTGCCTAATAGTGACAGCTAGATTCTGTTTACCTTAGGTAAACACAGATGCCCTCGAAGGCACAGATCAGTTAAATACCAGCAGCAGTATAAATTTTTACTCTGGTAGGTAAACGGGAATTTAGGTTATCTGATTGTTGTATGTAAGACCGAGAATATTGTATATACTTATATATTTACCTGCCAAATAGAAATCCTATGGCCCTATTCTTAAAAATAATGGAAAGAGTTCAAAAAAGTTCATATTATTTGATGCTTGGCGAACCATACATCCAGAAGGTAGAGATTATATGTGTGACGAACTGAGCCTCGTCATGTGTGCTTGGAGGGGCCTGCTGGCCAACCTCTTACCAAAAGACTATGGGCCCTTTAAAAACTATGTGAACAGACTTGGTTTGTGGGATTTTATATTTGGTTCGGAAACTGAACAGCCGCACAAGACCATGCTAGAGCTTGTTAAGCCTAATTGCTACTTTGCAGCAATTTCCACTGCAGTGTTCTAAGTGTTTGTCTGGGTGGCCGCAATTCCTATGGAGGCCATCTTGTTCGCATGAAAGCAGGCAGCGGTGTTTGGGCATGAATCTCATGGAACTGAAAACGGACACAGAAACTCCCGAACAACACTGGACTTCCAGCATCGCCTGCGTTCGGTTCTACAACACTTAGAAAGGCGCTGTTCGGTGGAAACGTTCCCACAAACAAGGGGATCAAGCTACAGGGTAAGACTATTGACTCTGTTCGGTAGTTTGTTCATTTTTAAACTACCGAACGCAAGCCCTGATTCTCTGAAACTGTTTTGGGCATGGGACCATGTGGGCAGTCGGTCAAATTATGACTTCCAGAAAATTCCTGAACCCCTAGACTGATCTCGGTGATTTTGTGTGTTTTAAGGTATTTTGGGTTTTTTGTAAAAATGTGTGGTTTTTGTGCCTGGAGATAATTGAGTTTAATTCAGTGCTTGACTCAATTATCTCCCAGGCATAGGGGAGGGATTGACCTATTTTGTATGGGAGTGTCCTGGACCTGAGAGCCAATGTAATTGTGTATATGTTTTTACTGTAGTCTACTTTCAGGTCCAGGGGGGAGAGTCCCTTGCATGGGGACCTGCATACAAGGCCAGTTGTGGCTGCCATTAAACAAATTAGTTTTACCCTTCATGAAGTCTAGGCTAATGTTTGGGGGATTGGAGAGCCATATTCACTCTGGGGATTGATATAATCACTATACTCCCTTGGTTTACGATTGCTCTTGTAAGAGCAGCCTGCTTTGCTTTCTGGACTAGGAGAGGTCTACCCACTGGTCTTGGGTCCAGGGTGGGTGGAGGACAGCGAGACCCCAACCAAGCTGTGGCGGTTTATGGGGTTTACGGTCGTTATGGTGTTCAGTGTGGTGCTTATGGTACTCAAAGATTACTAGGAAGCGGCGATTGACAGAGGTACCCAGTCGGGGTGCCAGGTGGTCTGTTACAATACGCATCTGTCCAAGGTGCATAGCTCATATTCAAGAATTGATATGTGTTTGGTTAAGGCAAAAGATATTTGCAATATTCATAATATCCAAATTAAAGATAATACATGGTTTGATCATAGTTATATTATAGTGGAAATAGGCAAACCGCCAGTAGTCGGTAGATTTACATGGAGGTTAGATGATGCAATAATCAAAATAAAAAAAAATAAAAAAGAGGAATTAACAATTATCAAAATTGATCATTGAAGATGAAAACACTACACCTGATTTAGCTGATTCCACAATTGGCAGTTGATGAAGCCCTGTGTTGGCGAAACGCGTTTTGGTAGTTTTTAATATTCTTTAATGTATATTATTAAAGGAATATTGGCCCCTTAATTTCTCATATGCATTAACCTTTTATGATATTATTTTTTATATTATTTTTATTTTTCATTTTTTACTTTATTTTATTATTTTAACCTGGTCATCAAGAATATCAGAGTATTCACTCACAAAAGAATCCTAGGTGGCGATTATACCACCCATGCTATCATAGTGAGCAGTACATCCTGCTCACCTAAATTTGAGTACAATACCTTTTATATCTAACCCTTATATTAATTTCATACAGAGAGCACTATTTCTGTTTTACCTCTCTCTCTATGCCGAGAAACCTTCACTTCTAGTAACTTATCATCAATTACCACCTATATCCTACCAGTTGGGGATCAATGCCGCTGAATGCCAGTTACACCTTAGCTTGTACTAGCTCTCCAATAGGTGAGTAGGAATACTACTGCTGTTAAGTTCCCTTTTGCTTGCCTGATACAAATTACACTATTGGAGTTTCTTCTTTCATTTGCATGCTTAAACCGGACCTAGAAAATCCCCCTACCTCAGGACTCTTATAAATACAGATCCATATCATACCTAAGTACCTCAAACAAGTTGGACTTTCATTTATATGTCTTAAACTTGGACTATTGTATATCTCAATTTGACTTCTGTATGTAAGTATATTATTGGTATTATACTATTTTATTGTTTTTACTGTGGCACAACCTAATTTTACTTTTTATTGTCTACCATTTCCTTTGACGGTCTGTGAGGGAACCCTTAGGTTGCTGCCTACTCTCATCTTATCTTATCTTCTAGTTGGCCACTAAGGGCTGATCCATCAGTTGTTTGTCCACTCTAATCCTTGTTCTACTTTCTTTTTCTCATATATCTATCTAAAAATGTTTTGTCCCCTTTTTTTTTACTAATTGCGCTATTTTCTCTTCTGTGTGTGATTTGGAAGCTCCCTTAACTTGCTTAGTCTATTTCTTCCTAAACTTATAGATCTGTCTATCTTCCTAACTCTGGGCTTTTTTTTTTTTTTTTTAAATCTTTATTTTTGCAATGGCAGATCGTATGGTAAAGTAAAATTTTTAGGCTTATGCAAAAGCCAAATGATAGTACATATGTCAATTATAACTCTGGGCTTTTTTTATAATTACTAAATGCTAGCTTTTTTTTTTTACTATTTTGGCCACATCTGCAGAGTACTGTGGCGGAACCAGCCACCTATTTGGATTATGTACTGTTCTTTTAAATCAGGGACTTATCTGGTTCAACAATTGGGGTCCACTGAACAAGTTATAGCTATATTGTTCGTATACCGAACAAACTCCCGTTGGACCACACAGGGCAGTCGTGTGCTGCCAATTGATCCTATTCACCTTCTTCACACTTAGAAACCGCAAGGTTCTAGGCGGTTGGCAGGGTGGCCGTTGTTCGTATGACCGAACACGTGGCGGTGGCCATCTTTAGCCATGACCATATACAGTTCTGTTTGTTTGTTGAGTGCATGGAACTATAATCGGACACTCGATGGCGCAAACTCTGCTGGTTCTTCCACCTCTACGTGTGTTCGGTTCCATTCACCTGAGTAGAGCGGCATTTGTGGAGAACAAACTTCCGAACGAGGGGCACACAATCAACTGATATACGAACTGTTACATTCATTATTTTATTGTGTTTCGTACTCCCGAAAGAGACCGACCGTGCAGCCTGATTTCATGGAACTCTTTTGGGCAGGCACCTTGTGTGCAGTCGGTCTAAACTATAACCCAGTGGCGTTTCGGCTACGTTCGTGGGATCTAAGTGCTTTCGGGATATGCTGGGCACTCAGATCTAGGCTACCTGGGGATATAGCACTTGAGGGGGTACCATTTTGTTAAAGGGGTGTTTTGGGGTGTTTATTAATGTACATGTACTGGACCTGAGAGGTAATGTAATTATGTTGTGTACTTTGTTACTGTCCCCTCTCAGGTCCAGTGGGGAATGCCCCTGGAATGTGTTACAGTAAACCCCTTACATGGGCACACACATAAAAGGCTGTGTGTGGCTCCCATTAAACAGTTGACTCCCAGAACTGTGCTGAACTGCACTTTCTTTGATGGTTTACAGACTACCAGCGGAGATATCGGTTTTTAGTATTGAAGCTCCTCTACCAGTAGCACAGTGGTTTCTTAAATGTTATGCTTTTACTGACAAGCCGAAAGCAATTTTATGTTGCCCTACAGTAGTGCAACTTTTAAATAATCCCATTTCTCCCGGACTCCATTTAAACTGCTCAAGTCTGATAATGACTCCTTTACACATACAGGAATATCCCGCTTAACGCTGTAGACAGGTTCCAACCGCTATGAGTTCTAAGCAAAACAGCACTAAACGGGGCAGTTTAACACGGGGAAGATAGGGATAAGGAAACGACTTTGAAAAAAAGACAAAACAACAAAAGAATTTAAAAAAAAATTTACTTGCTGTGAGATGCTGTGCTGTCTTTCGCCACTTAATTTTCTCTCTGTTAATTAGCGCTTACTCTTTTTTTCTGTTGTACATGAATAGCAATGCCTCCAAATTACTCTGTGAAATATAATTTCAACTAATGATCTCAGTAGTCTGCCTCCAAATTGTGTAAAAATAATATTTTTGAATTTGTTTTCAAAATTAACTTGTTTTTATTAATATAAGAAATCTATATTTTGGGACTTTTCCCCCTTGATTGATTTAAAGCGAAGAATTACCCACTATTTTAACTCTTCTAGACCCTGGAGTATGTTTATTAGTGGATTTGTATTTCACACATTAATCACAAACGATTATAAAAATATAATTTATTGTGGGGCAGAGCCAGCCATTGAACGAAGCAGTCGCACATGTTAGGAGCTCCCGAGAAATATTTGACTTTTCGCAGCCTAATTGCTACTAAAAAGCTTCTGACCCCCTTGCAAACTATATTACCACTATGGGGAAGAAATCCAAACTCCGCAGGAATGAAGTAACTCCCACCTCTCAAGCTATCGGGGCCCTGCTCCGCGTTACAACTTCGCAGAGGCCTGCTAAGATGGCGCCCGCACGGGAAGACTCGGACCTCGCCTCGGAAGACAGTGATCACGATGATTCCAGTTACTACACTGATCGAGGGGAGCTCAGTAAAAGTTCACCCCTCCGTGACCGCGATTCGAAGCCCGCGAGGGCGAGTAAAGTTGCCCAACTAGACCACGCTCCCGCCAGTAAAGCGGATATTCAAAACATGATGGCAGAGTTGAAGGCCTACTTCTCAGCCGATATAGCGCTGGTGTGAGAAGATATGGGAGTCATGACAGCGCGCTTGCAGGCGCTAGATGAGGCTGACGCTGCCACGACAAGCAAACAGGAGGCTCTGCTAGCTGAGGTGGACACACTGAAGCAAGCCAACCATACTATGGAAGGATGGCTTTGTGTGCTGGAGGATGCTAGGCGGAAACGTAATATGCGGGTCCGTGGCATCCCCGAGAACATCGGGGAGGACGAAGTACCTCATTATCTCCGCAGAATGTGGAGCTCTATGCTCCCAACAGCTAAAGCAAGACCATACACCTGGACTACCTGTTCCGAGTCCCGAAATCACCTAAAGCTCCAGCTGGGGTTCCAAGGGATTTACTGTTGTGTTTTCAATCGCTCCAATGTAAGCAGCTTATCTCAGCCACAACAAGAACTGCAGCCACTTACCATTTTGAAGGCTCGGACCTGGCCTTCTTCGCAGACCTTTCAAGGTCCACAATGACCTGGAGGCACTCACTACAACCAGCAACCAGTGACTAAGCTGTTAAGAGAGAAGGATGTCAGGTACCGCTGGGGACCAGGTCGCAAACTGACCATATTACATGCGATTGCAGTTAACACACCTCTCGGAAGCTGGACGCATCTTCAGGGAACTGGACTTACCAGCACCAGATCTCACCCAGAGGTCAGTGGCAATAGCCTCACGGGCGTCCTCCGCTCCAGCATGGGACGTTAATACCATCCAGCCCTTCTACCCCAAGCGGAATCGGGTAGCGCGGACGCAGATGTCTTCCGGCACTTGAACACTGCAAGGCGCTAAAGCGAAAACCTTAGACTTTATACTGTTGTTGTAGTCTATAACAGCAATTTAGAATTTAGCCACTAAACTATATGTCAGGTTTGATTTTGATTTTATTTATTTTATTTTTATGCTCTCCCTGCTGATTTAGGCTAGATGACATGGCCTTACCCCTATTGGAAGCCGTGACACACATCCGCACAGTTGCCCATTAAGCCATAGCATTATTGTTAAAGTTTTTTTTGTTATGTGTTTCTTGATTTACATTGTTACATAGTTACATAGCTGAAAAGAGACTTGCGTCCATCAAGTTCAGACTTCCTCACATATGTTTTTTGCTGTTGATTTGCGTTCCTGCAGTTGAGCACTGACGGTAATTGTTAAATACTAGGCTGTTTATCACTGTACTTAAAAGCACTCTCTCGAGAATCCAACACCCCCCAGAAGGCAACGATTGTAGATCACTAGTTAAAGCTGATATATACTAAAAAGTGCAAGTAGCCTTCAACAAGCTCAGCCAGACGGGAATTTCTATATAAATGTATAAGCACAAACGTTCTAAATGAGTCTGCCATTATTCATGCATGCACTTTGAAAATGTAGCTCAATATGCTTTATTTCTCTGTATAATTATATGTATGCTACAATAAAAAATATAATAAAAAATAAAATTAAAATAAAAAATATAATTTATTGTGACAAGTAATTCATAATAATAATATGTAATATGCATGACAATAATCAGTGAATTATTTATTTATTTATAAAATATTTTACCAGGAAAGATACATTGAGATTTCTCTCGTTTTCAAGTATGTCCTGGGTCCACAAATATTAAGGTATAACAGTAGTCTAAAATATAACAATAATTTTGGCAACAATAACCACAATAAAGATAATTCCTAGAAAACTCTTAGATATTATCCACCAGTAGGGTTAATATCTTAGCAAATATTAGTACAGATTTTCAAGACACATGATAATCAATAGCTTAATAGCAACATAAAGTTAGATTAATATCCAAAGGAGTTACATGCAAAAGTTACAGATAATTACTCTAGAATTTAATCAACAGTTATTTTAACAATCATACATAAAAACATAGAATGTGATGGCAGATAAGAACTATTCGGCCCATCTAGTCTGCCCAATTTTCTAAATACTCTCATTAGTCCCAGGCCTTATCTTATAACTAGGATAGCCTTATGCCTATCTCACGCATGCTTAAACTCCTTCACTGTGTAAACCTCTGCCACTTCAGCTGAAAGGCTATTCCATGCATCCACTACCCTCCCAGTAAATTAACCCATTCAAGACCATCAGCGGTAAAACGTGCGTTTGGACCGCTGACGGTCCTGAACCGTCATAGCGAAAAACGGGCTGCGGGAAGCGATCAAAGATCGCTCCTGCCGGTATAATCCTGTAACTATCTGCCAGACATCCCATGCAGATAGTAACCACCAATTGCGGCGTGTGAGCGATCCGCGATCGCTCACAATTGGCTGCTGTTAAAGTGGGTGTTACAAACACTCACTTTGACAGTGATCTCTGCCCCTCTCTCCTCTGTAGCGTTTTGTGAGGCGAGAGAGACAGAGATCATGATAGTTTGTTGCAGCAGTGTTCAGTAACCATCAGAAAGTATCAGTATTTTATTAAAAAAATCACCTTTTTACCCCTTCCCTGCCAGATCTGTTACAGCAGAGCATTTGTACTGTCTGTATTTTTTTTTTGCCCTTAAAAAGTTAAATTCGTTTTAAAAATCTGTGTCTTGGTCTGTCTTAGTCAGTCAGTTTCCTTCCTCCAAATCTCCATTAGAGTTTTGTGACAGGAGTTAGTTTAGGGATTGCTGTTTAGTCTTAGTAAAAAAAAAAAAAAAAAAAAAAAAGAAAAAAAAAGTATTAAAATTTTTTGTGTGTTTGTAATTTGTTTTAGTTGTGTGTAAAACATGCAGCATATGTATAACTTGCAGGAGGCATATGCCTTCTTGGCGTCAGACTCTGACGCCACTGACACTGCGTCAGATTTTGACCCAGGTCAGTTTTCTGACACGTCTAATCAAGACGACATGTCATTTGTGTGTGAGCCGGCTGAAGAAAGAAGCTGTGCTACCTCTGCTACGCCAAATGTGGAGGAGGACTGGGTACCTCCACAGTTAGCCGAGCCCAACTCGGATGGCTTCTCCCCAATGCAGTATGTAGAACTATTTTTAGGGGATGCCATCTGGGAGGAGATTGCTTCCCAGACTAACTTGTATGCTACCCAATTTATTGATAACAATCCAGGTAGCTATACAGTCAGGGAGCATGACTGGCATCCCACAGATGTCCCAGAGCTTAACAAATTCTGGGCTCTTACAATGCTCATGGGGATTATAAAGAAGCCATCGATTCGCTCATACTGGAGCACCAACCCAATAATGTCTAGTCCAGTATTCTCCCAAACCATGCCTAGAGCCAGATACGAGTTACTGCTGAGATTTTTACATTTCAGTGACAATACCCTCTGTCACCCTAGAGATCACCCCCAATACGATAGGCTTCATAAAATACACCCACTACTAGACCATTTTCAGGACAAATTTTCAGATGTTTATACCCCCCAACAAAATTTATCAATAGATGAATCGCTAATGAAATAGAAAGGGAGATTAGGGTTCAGACAATACATCCCCTCAAAGCGCTCTAGGTATGGCATAAAACTGTACAAACTGTGCGAGAGCGAAAGTGGATACACATTTGCCTTTCGTGTATATGAGGGGAAAGATGGTCAACTGGACCCTCCTGGCTGTCCTGACTCCCTGGGGACAAGTGGGAAACTTGTATGGGACCTACTAAACCCCTTGTTTAATAAAGGTTACCACCTTTATGTGGATCATTTTTATAGTAATGTCCGTCTGTTTAACCCCTTAAGGACACATGACATGTGTGACATACTATGATTCCCTTTTATTCCAGAAGTTTGGTCCTTAAGGGGTTAAAACACTTTATGGTTTACAGACACTGGCCTGCGGCACTGCCAGAAAAAATTCCAAAGACTTTCCACGATCTCTCATAGAGGCAAAATTAAAAAAAGGCGAATGTAAAGCACTTCGCAAAGCTGAAGTGCTTCCACTAAAATTTAGGGACAGGAAGGATGTCAACATGCTAACCACCATCCATGACGAACGCATGTCAGATATCTCTGTCCGGGGCAGAGTAGAGTCCAAACCGGTTTGCATCAGGGCGTATAATAAGTACATGGGGGGTGTTGATTTGGCTGATCAGCTGATGCAGCCGTGTCTTATTTTACAAAAAAACAAAGCATGGTATAAAAAGGTGGCTATCTGATGCAAATAGCAACCCACAACTCATTTTTGCTTTTTTTTTTTTTTTTAAATAATCCAGGGAAAACCACCTTTCTCCAATTTCAGTTGCAAATAATTTCTTTAACAATTTATGGAGATGGACAAGTTCCAACAACAGTGCAAGCTGAGTCCAGGCATTTTATTTTTAAGTTACCGCCAAGTGCTAGAAAAAAACAAACCCCAGAAACGTTGCCGGGTCTGTTTTAAAAACGGGAAAAGGACAGACACCCCTTTTCACTGTCCTGATTACCCTTCGAAACCAGGACTGTGTGTAGGAACATGTTTCAAGCTGTACCACACAGAACAGTTGTAAGAAGTGTTCCTGAATTTTTATTTTATTTTTTGTTTCTTTGGAAGGCAGCCATTTTTTGTTAGTCAGTTTCCTTCCCCCAAATCTCCAGTTAGATTCTATTTGCAGGAGTCAGTTTAAAGATTGCTGATAAATGTACATTTGCTACCTGCATATTTGGTCTAATAAGTTTTCTAGCAGTAACACATAACCAGCTGGCCAAAACCAGATGACGTGTGCATAAAAAACAGAATTAAAAAATTACCATTACACTTTCTCTGTTTTTTGGGGGGCAAAATGGTTGGGGGAAAGAAGTCAAAACACCCCATCTTCTATAACCTTTGATGTCTACTTCATAAAAAATATATACTATATATACTTTCATTATGGTAACATTAACTGGGGGGTGCAAAAATATGTCAAACTGAAGATAGATCAAGCATACCTATATATCAAGTTGAAAAACTGACATGTACAAGTTCTGATTGTTGCCTTTTGACCCCCAAACAACCCAGCAACCCTATACATGGGGGGTATCACTGTACTCGGGAGATGTTGCTGAACATATTGGGGTGTTGTCTGGCAGTGACACATAACAGGATCTGTTAATTCATGCCTAAAGTGTGTGTGTGTGACAAAGAAACAAAAAAAGATTACTACCTAAAAGTTTGGCAAAGGCTGGTGGTAGAATTCAGTGCATGAAAAGTGTTAAAATACCACCATTTAAAATACCCTTGGTTGTTTACTTTTCAAAAATATATGGTTTGATGGGGGTAAAATACATTGGCTCAAATGGGACATGGGCGCAGGTTGATTACACGTCAAAATTCCAAGTTGGGAAACTGATAAGCGCACCTGCCAAACGTGACCTTTTAGCCCCCAAAGAACCCGACAGGCCTATGCATGGGGGGTATCCCTGTACTCAAGAGATGTTGCTTAACACATATTGGGGTTTTGTTTGGCAGTGACACATAACAGGATCTGTTAATTCATGCCTAAAGTACAATGTGTGTGAAAAAAACAGAAACAAATTTACTAACTCAATGTTTGACAAAGCCCGGTGGAAGAATTAGTGCATGGAAAGTGTTAAAATACCACCATGTGAAATACCCTAGGGTGTCTACTTTTCAAAAATATCTGTTTTGATGGGGGTAAAATACATTGTCCGGCTTCAAAAATGTCCCAAATAGGACATGCATGCAGGTTGACTACATGTCAAAATTCCAAGCTGGGAAACTGATATGCACACTTGCCAAATGTGGCCTTTTAGCCCCCCAACAACCCGACACACCTATACATGGGGGGTATCCCTGTACTCGTGAGATGCTGCTGAACACATATTGGGGTGTTGTTTGGTAGTGACACCTAACAGAATCTGTGAATTTATACCTGAATTGCAATGTATGTGAAAAAAATAACAAAATAAAAACTACCTATGCAAGGTTTGGCAAAGGTTTGTGGTAAAATGGCTGCATATAAAGTATCAAAATATTCTTAGATGAATAACCTGGGTTATCTAGTTTAAGAAAAATATATACATGTGGGGTGTTTTTTTGAGATTTATGACATAACAGTGTTAACAATGTCACTATTGATACATTTGAAAAAGGTACATTTTGAAACAGCCCTATAACTTGCAAATAAAAGCAAAAAAACACGTAAACATTGGGTGTTTTTAAACTCAGGACAAAATTTTGAATCTATTTAGCAGTTTGTTTCATTCGATTTTGTAGATCAGTAAAAGATTTTTTAAGTCAAAACACGTGTTTCTTTTTAATTTTTCACCATATTTTATTATTATTTTTTAAATTAAATTATATGACATGATAAAAATAATAATATGTAAAGAAAGCCCTTTTTGTCCTGAAAAACCCCCAATATATAATTTGTATCGGAACAGTAAATGAGAGAGCGGAAAATTACAGCTAGACAAAAACACCACAAAAGTGTTAAAATAGCTCTGGTCCTTAACGTACAAACATCGCAAAAACAGTCCGGTCCTGAAGGGGTTAATACTTCCTGATATTATTTTCAAACCTCTAATTTAAGACTATGTTCTCTTGTTTTGGTAGTTTTTCTTCTTTTAAATATAGTCTCCTCCGTAACTGTGTTGACTCCCTTTATGTATTTAAATGTTTCTATCATATCCCCCCGTCTCGTCTTTCCTCAAAGCTATACATGTTTAGATCTTTTAACCTTTCCTTGTGAGTTTTATCCTGTAATCCACGAACAGGTTTAGTAGCACTTCTCTGAATTCTTTCCAAAGTATTACAGATACTTACAGATCTGTAAGTTACATATTTCTCCTAAACTTGGTGCTTTGGAGCTCCTAAGAAGAAATGCAGATTTTTGCAGCCTACTCAAGCCAGGAGCTCAGTGGACGGCCGCTGCTTCTTTCTCGTGCCTGAATGCAGAGCAGGGGCTATTTGAATACCATCTCTCTGGTCCCATTCCTCCCCTATGGACCAGTGGGGGTTATCCCAGTCCCCGCTGGAAGACTCTGAAGCTGTCCTCAAAGGGGCCTGTGAGTAGCTCACCGAAGCAGGTTATCCAAAATGGCCGACTCCACACCATCAGCTTCACCAATTAGTCGACGGAAGGGCACCATGAAGAGGGCTCATTACAGATCCTGCTACCGATTCTGACCCAAGCTGTCCCATCACAAAACTGAACAACCGAGGTCTGTGTCTAGGTCCTGCATCCGCCTACCTGGACCACAAGCTCCCAGGAGAGGGCTCGCCAGTGAGAGGTGAGCCTCTTTGGGAATACCGATTGCGACTTGAGGACCGGATCCGAAGGCATTGGATGCTGACGAGCTCTGGGGCTGGTGGAGCAGTCTTAGCAGTACATACCTCTAAGCTGGGACTTTGCCAACTTACACATCAGAGGCACTGAAGGTCAGAATGGGAAGAGAGAATCTCCTGAGAGGCTATTATCATGATCAATTTAACTTATGCTATTACACACATACATTGTAGACTCTCTGCTCAAACTGACTATACTAAGCAAGATCGAGGCTCTAAGCTTCTTGGAGCTCCAGTGGTTTCTGTATTTTTTGTTATCTTGACTCATTACTACTAAGATTTAAAGGATCACTATAGGGTCAGGCAAACATGTATTTCTAACCCTATAGTGTTATAATCACCATCTAGCCCCCCTGGGCCCCTCATGCCTCCATAAATATAGCAAAATCTTACTGTATTCAAGCCAGGAGCTGTAACTTTGCATGCTGTTTGTCTATAATTTTTTTTTTTTTTAAAGCAGGCTGCTGACATCATCAGAAGTGGTAGCCTGATCCAATCACAGTGCTTCCCCATAGGATTGGCTGAGACTGACAAAGAGGCAGAGCCAGCATGATTCAAACACAACCGTGGCCAATCAGCATATCCTCATAGAGATGAATTGTATCAATGAGGAAAGTTCAGTGTCTGCATGCAGAGGGAGGAGACACTGAATGTTTGGATACATTTTAGGCAGCCAATTACCCAGGAAGGATCTCTAGCAGCCATCTGAGTGGCTAGGGAAGTTATCACTAGGCTGTAAAAGAGTGTTTACAGTAAAAAGCCTGCAGGTAATGATTCTAGTCCCCAGAACAAATTTAATAAGCTGTACAGGGAGTGCAGAATTATTAGGCAAATTAGTATTTTGACCACATCATCCTCTTTATGCATGTTGTCTTACTCCAAGCTGTATAGGCTCGAAAGCCTACTACCAATTAAGCATATTAGGTGATGTGCATCTCTGTAATGAGAAGGGGTGTGGTCTAATGACATCAACACCCTATATCAGGTGTGCATAATTATTAGGCAACTTCCTTTCCTTTGGCAAAATGGGTCAAAAGAAGGACTTGACAGGCTCAGAAAAGTCAAAAATAGTGAGATATCTTGCAGAGGGATGCAGCACTCTTAAAATTGCAAAGCTTCTGAAGCGTGATCATCGAACAATCAAGCGTTTCATTCAAAATAGTCAACAGGGTCGCAAGAAGCGTGTGGAGAAACCAAGGCGCAAAATAACTGCCCATGAACTGAGAAAAGTCAAGCGTGCAGCTGCCAAGATGCCACTTGCCACCAGTTTTCCCATATTTCAGAGCTGCAACATCACTGGAGTGCCCAAAAGCACAAGGTGTGCAATACTCAGAGACATGGCCAAGGTAAGAAAGGCTGAAAGACGACCACCACTGAACAAGACACACAAGCTGAAACGTCAAGACTGGGCCAAGAAATATCTCAAGACTGATTTTTCTAAGGTTTTATGGACTGATGAAATGAGAGTGAGTCTTGATGGGCCAGATGGATGGATTGGTAAAGGGCAGAGAGCTCCAGTCCGACTCAGACGCCAGCAAGGTGGAGTACTGGTTTGGGCTGGTATCATCAAAGATGAGCTTGTGGGGCCTTTTCGGGTTGAGGATGGAGTCAAGCTCAACTCCCAGTCCTACTGCTAGTTTCTGGAAGACACCTTCTTCAAGCAGTGGTACAGGAAGAAGTCTGCATCCTTCAAGAAAAAACATGATTTTCATGCAGGACAATGCTCCATCACACGCGTCCAAGTACTCCACAGCGTGGCTGGCAAGAAAGGGTATAAAAGAAGAAAATCTAATGACATGGCCTCCTTGTTCACCTGATCTGAACCCCATTGAGAACCTGTGGTCCATCATCAAATGTGATATTTACAAGGAGGGAAAACAGTACACCTCTCTGAACAGTGTCTGGGAGGCTGTGGTTGCTGCTGCACGCAATGTTGATGGTGAACAGATCAAAACACTGACAGAATCCATGGATGGCAGGTTTTTGAGTGTCCTTGCAAAGAAAGGTGGCTATATTGGTCACTGATTTGTTTTTGTTATGTTTTTGAATGTCAGAAATGTATATTTGTGAATGTTGAGATGTTATATTGGTTTCACTGGTAAAAATAAATAATTTAAATGGGTATATATTTGTTTTTTGTTAAGTTGCCTAATAATTATGCACAGTAATAGTCACCTGCACACACAGATATCCCCCTAAAATAGCTATAACTAAAAACAAACTAAAAACTACTTCCAAAAATATTCAGCTTTGATATCAGGGCCGCCACCAGAAATTTTGGGGCCCCTAAGTGAGCTCAGGGTCTGGGCCCCTGGGGGCCCGCCTCCAAAACCGCCCACAGAGACCGCCTCCAAATCCCGCCCACAGGAATACACACACAGACACAAACACATTCACTGATACAAAAGGACACAGATACACACACACACACACACACACTGATACATACTAACAGACACACATACTGATACGCATATAGGCATACATACTGACACACAAATACTGAGACATACACACATATACAGACACACAGGCGTACATAGTGACAGACACATACTAACATAGATACAGACACACATGCATAAGGACATACAGACACAGACACATTCATAATGACATACAGACAGACATTCATACTGACATACACACATTCATACTGACATGCAGACATACATACACTGACATTCATACACACATAATGACATGCATACAGATAGACATACATGCATACATACATACAGACATACATTCATACTGGCATCCATACAGACACTGACATCCATACATACACGCATTCATAATGACATACATTCATACTGGCATACATGCATTCATACAGACACACATTCATAATGACATGCAGACATACATACACTGACATGCATACACATAGACATACATGCATAAAGCCAGACATACACACATTCATAATGACATGCATACATACATACACTGACATTCATACACATAATGACATGCATACAGATAGACATACATTCACACACAGACACACAGACAGACATACACAGACATAGACAGACATACATACACACAGACAGACATACACACAGACAGACATACATACACACAGACATACACAGACAGACAGACAGACATACACACAGACAGACATACACACAGACATACATACACACAAACAGACAGACAGACATACACACACACAAACAGACAGACAGACATACACACAAACAGACAGACATACATACACACAAACATACATACACACATACACACAGACAGACATACAGACAGACAGACATACACACAGACATACATACACACAAACAGACAGACAGACATACATTCACACAAACATACATACACACATACATACATACACACAGACAGACAGACATACACACAGACATACACACAGACATACATGCACACAAACAGACAGACATACACACAAACAGACAGACATACATACACACAAACATACATACACACAGACAGACATAAACACAGACAGACATACACACAGACAGACATACACACAGACAGACATACACACAGACACACCGACATACACACAGACAGACATACACACAGACAGACAGACATACACACAAACAGACAGACAGACATACACACAGACATACATTCACACACACACACACACACACACAGAGCTCATTTTCCAGCCACCCTCCTGTTTCTTACCTTGTCTTTGCAGGAGGGTGGCTGGCTGGGGCTGATGGGACTGTCAGTCGGCTGGCTCTCCCTCTTCATTGTCGGGCGGGCGGGGCTCTCCCTCTTCATTGTCGGGCAGGCGGGGCTCTCCCTCTTCATTGTCGGGCAGGCGGGCGGGCGGGCGCTCCCTCCTCCCGCGCGGAGTGAAAACTGGGAGGAAGTGACCACTTCCTCCCAGCAGCACTTGCGCTGCGGCGGCAATTTATTTTTTAAAGGGGCCCGGTCGCGCTATACCACGGCCACAGCGCTGACCGGGCCCCTGAAGATATGGGGCCCATCGGGTGGCCCTAAGGCCACCCGATGGGACCCATCAGCGTGCGGGCGCCGCAGTTCCACTGCTACACGTGGGGCCCGGGCGGCCGGGCCCCCCAGGGCCGCCGGGCCCGTGACAACCGTTATGGTTGTCACCCCCTGATGGCGGCCCTATTTGATATTAATGAGTTTTTTGGGTTCATTGAGAACATGGTTGTTGTTCAATAATAAAATTAATCCTCAAAAATACAACTTGCCTAATAATTCTGCACTCCCTGTAGTTGTTCTGGTGACTATAGTGTCCCTTTAACATGGTTTTGTTTCTTTTTAGTTTTCATTATCACCTACCGATTTACTATACCCTCCAGTCTTATTGACTGGTACCTGCCCAGAAACTCAGACTAAGCATGAGGCAAGTAGCCTATGCCTGTGATTAACTGCTTTTAGTTCTCGTGATGATATGCTTACTAGCAATGCTTGCTAACCTTGTTTGTATCATATTCTGAGCTGGATATTAACTTATGTGGCTTCAAATATTGTAACTGATATCCATGCAGTCTCGATGCACAACAAAAAAAATAATTTTTATTTTTTTTAAAACACAGTTCAAAGCCTACAATAAATGTTATCCCAACGTTTACAAAAACAACTCATAACATCAAATGCCAACTCATGCTTTGGCATGATAGAACCTTTGCACGCAGATCTGTTTTTATTCCATTGTTTCTTCTTGTGATCTTCAGATAAAGATTTCTTCCCATCAGCCATTTGTTTACATAACTCATCAAGCCGAAATCCAAAAAGTGTTTCCTGCTTGAATAGTAAGTTACACAGGGAGTTCTTGAAGGCAGTGTGTTTCGACCAATTCCTCAGCCATATAGCCCTTCTGGCCACATTAGACAGGCCTTTAGCTTTTGCTAAGAGTTTTAGGGAAGAATCTGCACCCCACTCCCCCCCCCACCCCCCGAAGGTTTCCATAAGGCTCTGGATTTCTCTTATGAGCCTGTCCTCATGTGAGGAAGCACTGGAGTCTTCAGAGGCAGAATTTTCATATGAAGAGTACAAACTTGAATCTGAAACTTCAAAAAGCTTAAGTTTTTTGTCTCAAAGGAGATTTGATAGATGGTTCTGACATAGTAACATGTCTGAGCAGACTGTATGGTCACTGACCTTATGTCCATAAAAAGTCTTGTACAAACTACTTTGAAACCAAATCAATAAAGAGCAGAATATTTTCTTAAAGCCATCAGGCAGAGGGCAGACGATCAAAACGTGTTGTGCAAGCCCACAAGAGTGTTTTAAGGGGGGAACTCATAAAATTGGCAGCTAATCAAAAACGGAAAAGGGAGGCCCTTATCAAGATACTAATCAGGGACATAAAACATCTAGAAGATAAACACACCACTGACTGCCACCTCGCGACCTACACTAATCTTGTAGCCAAACGAACCGAACTAAACACCTTATTGCAACTACACTCAAAGAGGAAGATACAATTGACTAAACACTCCTACTACTCTCAAGGAGGCAAATGTGGTAAGATGCTGGTACAATCCCTCAAGCCAGAGAGACAAACGACCTTTATACAGGGCCTACAAAAACAAGACGGGACGCTTACAAACGTTACCCGAAATTACCGCAGAATTTCAAAAATTCTACACACAACTCTATAACCTTAGGGACGCCCCACCCTCTCATGATGAGGTGCAGACATTTTACAAAAGTTACAAAAACAACTTCACACAGCGATTCCCCACAACCTCAGAACCTTTTCTGGACGATCCAATCACACACGACGAATTTATTCACACTGTTAAACATATTCCGCTAGGTAAGAGCCCAGGTCCTGATGGCTTAACCATTAAATACTATAAACTGTAAGCCCCTGTTCTAGCCACACCTTTTCTCAATGCCTTTAATGCTCTATCCCAAGGCTGGCCACTCCCCACACAAACTTTGGAGACGACAATAGCACTCATCCCGAAGCCCGGAAAAGACCCTCTACACTGCGGTAGCTACAGACCTATTTCATTGATAAACATAGATGTCAAAATATTCACCAAAATGTTTGCATCCCGACTTAAAAACCTTCTCCCAAACATAATTTATTTAGACCAATCCGGTTTCATTCCAGGTCGGGAAGCAAAAAATAACACTACAAAAATTTTTAATCTTGTACACTGGGCACAATGACTAGACACTCCAAGCGCTCTCCTAGCTATAGATGCCGAAAAGGCTTTCGATAGGGTAGACTGGGCATTTATGTTAACGACAATTAAGGCATTGGGATTTGGACCTAGATAGTTAGATTGGCTGGCGCAATATACTCTACACCAACAGCTAGATTAAGGATAAACGGGCACTTATCTACACCAATCACGATAACCAATGGTACTAGACAAGGCTGTCCACTCTCTCCTCTGCTCTTCATCTTGTCTCTAGAGCCCTTTTTACAAGGCATTCGTGACAATCCAGAAATACAGGGGATAAAAATTAAAGACTCAGAATATAAAGTATCGGCCTTTGCTGATGATGTCCTCTTTTCTGTGATAAATCCCATCCAGTCCACCCCATATATAATTCAAGAAATGCAGGACTACGGGGTATTCTCCAACTTTAAAGCCAATCTCACGAAATGCAAAATACTTCCCATCCACACCACACGAGACGTAGACACTCAGCTCAGGAAAAAATGTCACTTCGTTTGGGCTCCGACCTCGATAAAATACTTAGGGATACACATCCCACGCCAGCTATCTCAAACATACCATCTCAACTTTATGGTTTACAGACACTGGCCTGCGGCACTGCCAGAAAAAATTCCAAAGACTTTCAACGATCTCTCATAGAGGCAAAATTAAAAAAAGGCGAATGTAAAGCACTTCGCAAAGCTGAAGTGCTTGCACTAAAATTTAGGGACAGGAAAGATGTCAACATGCTAACCACCATCCATGACGAACGCATTTCAGATATCTCTGTCCGGGGCAGAGTAGAGTCCAAACCGGTTTGCATCAGGGCGTATAATAAGTACATGGTGGGGTTGATTTGTCTGATCAGCTGATGCAGCCGTGTCTTATTTTACAAAAAAACTAAGCATGGTATAAAAAGGTGGCTATCTGATGCAAATAGCAACCCACAACTCATTTTTGCTTTTTTTTTTTTTTTAAATAATCCAGGGAAAACCACCTTTCTCCAATTTCAGTTGCAAATAATTTCTTTAACAATTTATGGAGATGGACAAGTTCCAACAACAGTGCAAGCTGAGTCCAGGCATTTTATTTTTAAGTTACCGCCAAGTGCTAGAAAAAAACAAACCCCAGAAACGTTGCCGGGTCTGTTTTAAAAACGGGAAAAGGACAGACACCCCTTTTCACTGTCCTGATTGCCCTTCGAAACCAGGACTGTGTGTAGGAACATGTTTCAAGCTGTACCACACAGAACAGTTGTAAGAAGTGTTCCTGAATTTTTATTTTATTTTTTGTTTCTTTTGGAAGGCAGCCATTTTTTGTTAGTCAGTTTCCTTCCCCCAAATCTCCAGTTAGATTCTATTTGCAGGAGTCAGTTTAAAGATTGCTGATAAATGTACATTTGCTACCTGCATATTTTTTTTTTCTTTATTTAATTTCTTCGAATTTTACATATAATTACATGCAATTACATACATTACCACTGTAATACCAGTTCAGCTAGGGACATGCATCAAAACAATATTACAACTGTCTTTCACATTTAGATGAGCATATCCATATACCCCATTTGTTCCATGTATTACCATAGTGGTATATTAAAACTATGTTACTTCCATTCACAGAAACATACCTTCCGGATGATCCATTCTGCCTATTCCTGCAGAGTAGGAACAGTTTTATTGGTATACATTCAGAAGCAGGCACACTGCGGGGGAACCCAGACACTCCATATTCACAAATTGTCATCTTTATTGGCAATGAAGTTGTCAACAATGGTTTCCCATCTGCTGAGTTTCTTTAAACCAACCGAGTTACCTAAAATTATTCCCGTTTCCATTCTACATTGATAAATTACTTGTTTTTTAATTTCAGTCCACTCTAATGTTTTATTACTCTTCCAGTGTCTAACCAAAACCATCTTAACTGCCATTAAAATGTGAATTATCATCATGCCTTTCTCAGCTGGCATGGGAGACCACCCCAAATGTAACAGAAAACTTTGTGGTGTGAAATGTATATATAGCTGACACACATTGTGGATCTGCCTATATACATTCTGCCATATGTTTTTTAGGTATCTGCAATGCCACCAAATGTGGAGATAGTCTCCTGTCTCTTCTCCACATCTCCAACAGACGGGGTTCTGATCTGAATATATTTTTGCCAATTTATCTGGGACCATGTACCATCTGTTTAGGAGTTTATCAAATTTTTCTACTATATTTAAGCAATGAATCGATTTATTTACTTTAACTATCGCATTTATCAGATCTTGCTCAGAGATTATAGTTTGTAGATCTTTTTCCCACTTAAGCTTAGATCTCCAAAGAGGGGACTTCTGGGGGGTCTTTAAAAACTCGTAGCATCTGGAAATATGGCCTTTGAGTCTGTATGTTTCAATAATTTTCTTAAGATTACTTATATTTTTATTAAGTTGGGTATCCAGAAATTTCATCAAATAAGACTTAATTCTCAAATAGGTAAATATCTCCCTATTGTCAATCCCAAACTCTAACTGTAATTGATTAAATGGCTTAATTCCCTCTGTGTCGATAATCTGTTGAATATACGCGATACCCTTATGTGTCCAGCCACTAATATAGATATCGTCAATATTATTATTAATCACCTCTATAGATATAAAGGGAAATAGTCTGTATTCTATTTTATGATTTTTCTTAATTTTATTCCAGTATCTCCATAGGCTGTCAATCACTGTCGAGTTTTCTGGATAGACTAAACTATTTTTATTATCTTTCTTCCTTGTTGTCCAGAACAAAGCGGATAAGCTGTGTGTCTCTACCATTGCTTGCTCTATTTGATACCAAGCTTGATCTTTTTGGTCCGTGCTTAACGTATTCACAGTGTGTGCCAACATACATGCATTGTGATACTCTATTATATTTGGGGCAGCGAGGCCCCCATCCTTTCTTTTCTTAGATAGTAATTGTAAACTTATTCTCGGTTTCTTACCCTTCCAAATAAATTTGGAGAAGGCTGCCTGTATCATTTTTAACCATGGGTTTGGGACTTGTATAGGGATCATTCTAAAAAGACAATTCCATTTAGGCAGAATATATGAACGGATGGTATTTATGCGACCTGTCCAGGAGATCTCTCTGCCTGCCCATTCTTTTAAAATCTTGTTCGTTTCTTTTATGAGAGGAAGAAAATTAACCTCAATAATTTTTTTTATGTCTCTTGGTATTTTAATGCAAAGGAACGAAATGTATTCCTTTGCCCAGACAAAATCATAGGACTTTTTAATGAAGTCTCTTTCTTCCCTAGATAAGTAGTTGTCATTATTGTGGTTTTGTTGGTATTTATTTTATAGTTTGAGAGTTCCCTATAATAGCTCAATATTCTCATCAGTTCCGGCAATGATGATCTTGGATTCTGCAACATAAGTATTACGTCGTCAGCATATAAATTAATCTTATGCTCAAAATTATTAAACAGGAAGCCCTTAACTTTCCCATTTTGCCTTATAGTCTCTGCAAGAAACTCAATAGTTAAAACGTAAAGCATCGGGGAAAGAGGGCATCCTTGCCTTGTGCCGTTTCTGATACTAAACCAGTCTGCTTCTATCCCTGGGCCTATGGTCCTGGCCGAGGGAACAGTATATAATTCCATAATGGCGTCCCAGACCGCTCCTACTAAGCCAAACGACTTCAGAGCGTTTCCCAAAAAGTCCCATCTGACCCTGTCAAACGCTTTCTCAGCATCCAGTGACAGGGTCAGAAGGGGTGCCTTTGTCCTAATCGCAACATCATGTATGTCCAATATTCTTCTAAGGCCTCCCGCAGCTACTCTACCATGAATAAATCCGGTCTGATCTTGATGTATTAAAGCAGGGATATAAATTTTTAACCGATTTGCTATAATCGAGGCATAGATCTTAACGTCTCCATTGAGAAGAGATATTGGACGATAATTCGCTAGTTTAGCTGGGTCTTTACCCGGCTTCAAAATTGGAACTATGTTCGCCTGAAGCATCTCCCTTGGGAAGACAGCTTTTTCCACTATTTTATTGAATATCCTGGCTAATCGTGCCGAAAGGGTGTCTCTGTATATCTTATAAAATTTATTTGAATAACCATCTGGACCAGGCGCTTTATTTATCTGTAACTTATTTATGGCTACTTTGACTTCTTCTGAAGTTATTGGTTTATTAATCTCATTCCGTTGTTCTCTTGTTAATTTAGGCATTTTATTATTTTTGAAAAATTCTGCTGAGGAAGTTTGTTGTCCTACAGTGTCTAAATTATATAATCGACTGTAATAATCATTAAAAGCTGCCCCAATTTTTTTGGGGCATAATAACGTTTCCTTTTCTGTTTCGATTTTATGAATCCTCCTCATTTGTTTTTTATTTTTCAATTTATTAGTAAGCAACCTATCTGCCCTATTTCCTTTATAATACCAATTAATCTTTAGAGATTGTAGATTACTCTTTTTCTCTTCTAGTAATAAGTCATTTATACGATCTTGTATTAGTAGCATTTTTTTACTTTTCTCCTGAGTTGGTGAGAATTTATTTTCATTGGATAGCTTATAATAATCAACGTAAAGATCTTTCAGGGATTGACCCTTCTTTTTTTTTTCATTAGTACCCAGCTTAATTAAATAGCCTCTGATGACGCATTTATATGTGGTCCAGACCACTGGGAGCGAAACATCTCCAGTCTCATTTTCCTCAAAAAACCTGTCTGTCATGTCCCCAATGTGTTCTTTATTTTCTTTAGTCGAGAGAATATTATCATTTAGTCTCCAATTGGTCCTATTTGCCCTATGATTGCCTATATCTAAAACCAAAATTAGGGCGTTATGATCCGACCATGTGACTTCGTCTATAAAAACTTTTTTAGTACTGTTAGTAAGGCCGACAGAGCCCAAGAATAAATCAATTCTTGAGTATGAGAAAAAAGTTCTTGAGAAACATGTAAAATCCCTCTCCAGTGGGTGGAACACGCGCCATATATCCAAAAGGCCATATTTCTTAAGTATCCTGTGGAATTGTACTGCCTGTGAAGTTACTACTTTATTTAGCCCGGCAGGGTTTAAGGTTTTCCTATCCAGGTTTGCATCCAGTATGCGATTAAAATCGCCCGATATAAGTAAATTACCCTGTTTTATTTTTTCAACTTTATCAAAAAGATCGTAGAAATACTTATTTGAGGGATTATTTGGCGCATACACATTTACCAGCATGTATATTTCTGTTTGAATTTTAATTATCATTATGATAAATCTGGCTTCCTCGTCTGTTTCTTGATAGATAATTTTTGCGTCTAAGTCTTCGCTTATCATAATAGCTACCCCTCTTTTCCTCTGTTGCTCTAAAGAGGCCGTTACTACTATTGAAAAACTTTGAGGGATGAATCTCAATTTATCATTTCTTTTCCAATGTGTCTCCTGTAGAAAAATGATATGTGCTCTTTCTTTTTTAATATAATCAAACAAAATCGCTCGTTTACTAGGGGAATTTAAACCTTGAGTATTTATCGATATTATTTTAACCATTAATATTTATTAAGCTCTTCTTAAAGTTATGGTAACTCCATTTACCAGCCTCTATGACCTCATTAAGCCTAATATTAAATTCCTTTCTATTGTGGAAGTGGGCCCCCGCCCCAACTACACCAAACACATCAGTCATACCACATCCTCTCATATGCCAGAGGCAAACAATCAAACAACCCAGAATATAAACTTCTGGGTGTAGATCCATAAGGAAAAAATCTCCTAAATGGAATCTTGTCCTCATCTAGGATTCTCCAAGATAAGGATGTTAAAAGCTGAGCTAGGAACGTCCCTAAGCATACCAAAATATAAACCTTCATTTACCTCCCCCAATCTAAGCATTAATTACCAGATTTTAACTATTAATTCAACCCTGTTTTTGTGGGATTCTATCCAACTCTATCTTCTCCACGCTGTTTGGGGTTCCGTCCCTTTAATTCCCCTTCTACCACCCTGGGACATTTTATGGAGATATTTCAAATAAATTAGCGTGTACTTCAAAATTCTTCTCCAGTGCTAATATTTTCTTCCACATTCACAAACTACCATTATAACAAAGTTTACACAGGATTACCTATTCTTAGTCTAATTAAATCCAGTGAAACATATATATCACTACAACTCTATTTCTTTATAACCCTCTTGGTGTTTTACCTATCACTGTGACTTAATCAATTTATATTTTTTTCCATGTGCCATTGTAACAAAATCTAACCATAATTACCTATTCTTAGTCTAATTGAGTCCAGTGAGCCATATATATCACTACCACTCTATTTCTTTATAACCCTCTTGGTGTTTTACCTATCACAATAATATACTCAATTTATTTCAATATCCTCTTAATCTATTATCCTCTTTTTACATTCCCCCTATATATATATATATATATATATATATATATATATATATATATTTTTTTTTATGATAATCCTTATCCAATTGGCAACAATTTGTCTATTGATAAAAAAAATGTGACTGCCCTTAATTCTATTTGTATATCTCAAAATATTTTATATTATCTTTACTTATTATAATCCTAAACCTGCTAATTATATATCGTGACAGATACCTATATACCCAAATAGTGCCAATCTTGTCTTGTAAACCTCAAAATGTTTAGTGTTCTGGTAACTTATTGTGAACCTTTAACACACTGATTGTTTATCGTGACACATACCAGTATAGACCTATTACCTCAAGTATTGTGTTATAGTGACTTATTTTAAACATTTAACGCACTGATTCTATATCCTGACACATAACTATGTCCCCGGGATAGGACCGATTAAATTACCAAACTCCTTAGTTATAATACTGGTTCGATCTTAATAAGGTCCATAATTGCATCTTACTGGTTCCTATTCTCCCCTCTATTACCCCATATTATCCAGCCAGTTTATGGCCTTAACCAGAGAGTCAAATGTGTACACAGTCCCCTCCTTAGAGACTATTAATTTGGTTGGGAAACCCCAGCGGTATTTTAGATTTTTTTCCCTCAAGCGCAGGATAGCTGGAAAAAATTGTTTCCTCGCACTTCTTGTCTGAAAAGACAAATCCGGGAAGACTTTTATATTGGTGTATTTGCCTTGTTCTCTTTCCGTTTGTCTTGCTGCTTTTAAGATTTTTTCTCTAAAAGAATAAGAATGACAGGCTATAATTATGTCTCTTGGAAGGTCGTCTGGGAGTGTTCTTGGTTTATGTAGGCGGTGAGTTCTTTCCAAAAAATCCACTTTGTCATCAATATTGATTTTGAGAGCCTTAAAAAATTCCGCAAGAAAGTTAGCTAAATTTTCTTGAGAGATAGATTCAGGAATGTTTCTTATTCTTAAGTTATTTCTTCTTTCTCTGTCTTCTATACTTGTTGATCTCTCCTCCAGATCATTGATCTTCGTTTGTTGTCTCTCAATGATGTCATTTTGCTTCTGAAGGAGGAATTCCAAATTTTCTATTTTCTGTTCGTTCATTACCACTTTTTGTCCATTTGTCATTATTTCTTTCTTTAAATTGGCGAAGCTCCCCTGCATTTCTACTTTTATCTGTTCCAGTTGTTGATTTAAGCACTGTTTTAAATATGCTTGGGTAATCATTGGTTCCTCTGGATTTTCTTGAATTTCCTGTGATGCTGCATCATTTAATTCTCCTGTGCGTTTACTTTGAGCCATTTTACTTGGCGTTAGAGTCAAGGATGTTTCAGAAATACTTTTATCTGCTGGGGCATTGAAAAAAAATTGAAAGTCTCTTTTCTTGTTTTTCTTTCTTTTCCCGGTCTTTTTTTGGGAGAGACTTCAAGTCTTGTCTCTGATCTGCTGTTTTCCTTGTTGTCATTGTGATGTATTTGATCTTTGTTATGCCTCTATTTTTAAAAGTTCTTTTTTTTATGTTTTTTTTCTATTTATGTATATTTTTCCCCCGGGAGCCCCCGGGAATACAGAATACAAAGGACGTTTATCGTCTATCTCTTTAAGGGGGGGATTGTATAAAACACACAGCAGAAAATTCGGCTTCCCCCTTCTCTCCTTGTTTTTTTCTTCTGGCAGGATTAAACCAATACACAGAGGCTTTTTTTTTTCCCTTTTCTAATATTAACAGCTTGCTCCCCCCCCCCACTTTTAGGGGTGCTTTTGTCTGTGACAATCAGCACAATTATAAGTCTGTGAGTTAGTATTAATTAATTATTAAATAACCTCACTCAAGTCTTGATAGATTAACAGTGGCAATGACAGTGAGAGTGTGCTTCCAACTAACACTTTGTTTCCCAATTCTCTGCCGGTTGCCTCAGGTTCATTTGTAGTGTTTTATGGCTTATAACTTAATTGATTGTAGATTGAAAAAAATTCAAATGAGTCAAAACTTTTTTACCATTTCACACAACAATTGATTGTAGATTGATTGCACAAAATAACCATAGTGCTCCGCTCTACTTCATACGAATATCTCCCTCTGCCATATTTATTTACCACTCATTTCCAGGGCAGATTACAATTTTGTAAATAAACATGCGCTACGGGTTCCAATGCATTTATACACCGTCTGCCGGATACACCGTCTGCCCAAGCTAACTGTAGTTTTCTTGCAGTGCCTCGGTGGACAAGGTAATGTATCTTTTTTTTTTTAGAAACCTGATTGTTCCGCCAGTTGATCCCTTCCGTACTGCCGACCTTAATCTCCCTTTATCGCCTCCGTTGGGACATGCTCAGATAACTCAGATAACTCGGCGTGTTTTTCCGGCGTGTATCCGGAATCCGTTGCCTCTCTCTCCTCTCTCTCTCCCCTCACATGGGACTCCAGCTCAGCTCCACCCGACAGCGTGCGTGCGCGCCACGCTACGTCTCCCTGCGCATCACGTCATCACCCCCCCCTGTGCCTCCCCTTTTTTTTTAAATAATCCAGGGAAAACCACCTTTCTCCAATTTCAGTTGCAAATAATTTCTTTAACAATTTATGGAGATGGACAAGTTCCAACAACAGTGCAAGCTGAGTCCAGGCATTTTATTTTTAAGTTACCGCCAAGTGCTAGAAAAAAACAAACCCCAGAAACGTTGCCGGGTCTGTTTTAAAAACGGGAAAAGGACAGACACCCCTTTTCACTGTCCTGATTGCCCTTCGAAACCAGGACTGTGTGTAGGAACATGTTTCAAGCTGTACCACACAGAACAGTTGTAAGAAGTGTTCCTGAATTTTTATTTTATTTTTTGTTTCTTTGGAAGGCAGCCATTTTTTGTTAGTCAGTTTCCTTCCCCCAAATCTCCAGTTAGATTCTATTTGCAGGAGTCAGTTTAAAGATTGCTGATAAATGTACATTTGCTACCTGCATATTTGGTCTAATAAGTTTTCTAGCAGTAACACATAACCAGCTGGCCAAAACCAGATGACGTGTGCATAAAAAACAGAATTAAAAAATTACCATTACACTTTCTCTGTTTTTTGGGGGGCAAAATGGTTGGGGGAAAGAAGTCAAAACACCCCATCTTCTATAACCTTTGATGTCTACTTTATAAAAAATATATACTATATATACTTTCATTATGGTAACATTAACTGGGGGGTGCAAAAATATGTCAAACTGAAGATAGATCAAGCATACCTATATATCAAGTTGAAAAACTGACATGTACAAGTTCTGATTGTTGCCTTTTGACCCCCAAACAACCCAGCAACCCTATACATGGGGGGTATCACTGTACTCGGGAGATGTTGCTGAACATATTGGGGTGTTGTCTGGCAGTGACACATAACAGGATCTGTTAATTCATGCCTAAAGTGTGTGTGTGTGACAAAGAAACAAAAAAAGATTACTACCTAAAAGTTTGGCAAAGGCTGGTGGTAGAATTCAGTGCATGAAAAGTGTTAAAATACCACCATTTAAAATACCCTTGGTTGTTTACTTTTCAAAAATATATGGTTTGATGGGGGTAAAATACATTGGCTCAAATGGGACATGGGCGCAGGTTGATTACATGTCAAAATTCCAAGTTGGGAAACTGATAAGCGCACCTGCCAAACGTGACCTTTTAGCCCCCAAAGAACCCGACAGGCCTATGCATGGGGGGTATCCCTGTACTCAAGAGATGTTGCTTAACACATATTGGGGTTTTGTTTGGCAGTGACACATAACAGGATCTGTTAATTCATGCCTAAAGTACAATGTGTGTGAAAAAAACAGAAACAAATTTACTAACTCAATGTTTGACAAAGCCCGGTGGAAGAATTAGTGCATGGAAAGTGTTAAAATACCACCATGTGAAATACCCTAGGGTGTCTACTTTTCAAAAATATCTGTTTTGATGGGGGTAAAATACATTGTCCGGCTTCAAAAATGTCCCAAATAGGACATGCATGCAGGTTGACTACATGTCAAAATTCCAAGCTGGGAAACTGATATGCACACTTGCCAAATGTGGCCTTTTAGCCCCCCAACAACCCGACACACCTATACATGGGGGGTATCCCTGTACTCGTGAGATGCTGCTGAACACATATTGGGGTGTTGTTTGGTAGTGACACCTAACAGAATCTGTGAATTTATACCTGAATTGCAATGTATGTGACAAAAATAACAAAATAAAAACTACCTATGCAAGGTTTGGCAAAGGTTTGTGGTAAAATGGCTGCATATAAAGTATCAAAATATTCTTAGATGAATAACCTGGGTTATCTAGTTTAAGAAAAATATATACATGTGGGGTGTTTTTTTGAGATTTATGACATAACAGTGTTAACAATGTCACTATTGATACATTTGAAAAAGGTACATTTTGAAACAGCCCTATAACTTGCAAATAAAAGCAAAAAAACACGTAAACATTGGGTGTTTTTAAACTCAGGACAAAATTTTGAATCTATTTAGCAGTTTGTTTCATTCGATTTTGTAGATCAGTAAAAGATTTTTTAAGTCAAAACACGTGTTTCTTTTTAATTTTTCACCATATTTTATTATTATTTTTTAAATTAAATTATATGACATGATAAAAATAATAATATGTAAAGAAAGCCCTTTTTGTCCTGAAAAAACCCCAATCTATAATTTGTATCGGAACAGTAAATGAGAGAGCGGAAAATTACAGCTAGACAAAAACACCACAAAAGTGTTAAAATAGCTCTGGTCCTTAACGTACAAACATCGCAAAAACAGTCCGGTCCTGAAGGGGTTAATACTTCCTGATATTATTTTTAAACCTCTAATTTAAGACTATGTTCTCTTGTTTTGGTAGTTTTTCTTCTTTTAAATATAGTCTCCTCCGTAACTGTGTTGACTCCCTTTATGTATTTAAATGTTTCTATCATATCCCCCCGTCTCGTCTTTCCTCAAAGCTATACATGTTTAGATCTTTTAACCTTTCCTTGTGAGTTTTATCCTGTAATCCACGAACAGGTTTAGTAGCACTTCTCTGAATTCTTTCCAAAGTATTACAGATACTTACAGATCTGTAAGTTAAATATTTCTCCTAAACTTGGTGCTTTGGAGCTCCTAAGAAGAAATGCAGATTTTTGCAGCCTACTCAAGCCAGGAGCTCAGTGGACGGCCGCTGCTTCTTTCTCGTGCCTGAATGCAGAGCAGGGGCTATTTGAATACCATCTCTCTGGTCCCATTCCTCCCCTATGGACCAGTGGGGGTTATCCCAGTCCCCGCTGGAAGACTCTGAAGCTGTCCTCAAAGGGGCCTGTGAGTAGCTCACCGAAGCAGGTTATCCAAAATGGCCGACTCCACACCATCAGCTTCACCAATTAGTCGACGGAAGGGCACCACGAAGAGGGCTCATTACAGATCCTGCTACCGATTCTGACACAAGCTGTCCCATCACAAAACTGAACAACCGAGGTCTGTGTCTAGGTCCTGCATCCGCCTACCTGGACCACAAGCTCCCAGGAGAGGGCTCGCCAGTGAGAGGTGAGCCTCTTTGGGAATACCGATTGCGACTTGAGGACCGGATCCGAAGGCATTGGATGCTGACGAGCTCTGGGGCTGGTGGAGCAGTCTTAGCAGTACATACCTCTAAGCTGGGACTTTGCCAACTTACACATCAGAGGCACTGAAGGTCAGAATGGGAAGAGAGAATCTCCTGAGAGGCTATTATCATGATCAATTTAACTTATGCTATTACACACATACATTGTAGACTCTCTGCTCAAACTGACTATACTAAGCAAGATCGAGGCTCTAAGCTTCTTGGAGCTCCAGTGGTTTCTGTATTTTTTGTTATCTTGACTCATTACTACTAAGATTTAAAGGATCACTATAGGGTCAGGCAAACATGTATTTCTAACCCTATAGTGTTATAATCACCATCTAGCCCCCCTGGGCCCCTCATGCCTCCATAAATATAGCAAAATCTTACTGTATTCAAGCCAGGAGCTGTAACTTTGCATGCTGTTTGTCTATAATATTTTTTTTTTTTAAAGCAGGCTGCTGACATCATCAGAAGTGGTAGCCTGATCCAATCACAGTGCTTCCCCATAGGATTGGCTGAGACTGACAAAGAGGCAGAGCCAGCATGATTCAAACACAACCGTGGCCAATCAGCATATCCTCATAGAGATGAATTGTATCAATGAGGAAAGTTCAGTGTCTGCATGCAGAGGGAGGAGACACTGAATGTTTGGATACATTTTAGGCAGCCAATTACCCAGGAAGGATCTCTAGCAGCCATCTGAGTGGCTAGGGAAGTTATCACTAGGCTGTAAAAGAGTGTTTACAGTAAAAAGCCTGCAGGTAATGATTCTAGTCCCCAGAACAAATTTAATAAGCTGTAGTTGTTCTGGTGACTATAGTGTCCCTTTAACATGGTTTTGTTTCTTTTTAGTTTTCATTATTACCTACCGATTTACTATACCCTCCAGTCTTATTGACTGGTACCTGCCCAGAAACTCAGACTAAGCATGAGGCAAGTAGCCTATGCCTGTGATTATCTGCTTTTAGTTCTTGGTGATGATATGCTTACTAGCAATGCTTGCTAACCTTGTTTGTATCATATTCTGAGCTGGATATTAACTTATGTGGCTTCAAATATTGTAACTGATATCCATGCAGTCTCGATGCACAACAAAAAAAAAAATTTTTTATTTTTTTAAAACACAGCTCAAAGCCTACAATAAATGTTATCCCAACGTTTACAAAAACAACTCATAACATCAAATGCCAACTCATGCTTTGGCATGATAGAACCTTTGCACGCAGATCTGTTTGTATTCCATTGTTTCTTCTTGTGATCTTCAGATAAAGATTTCTTCCCATCAGCCATTTGTTTACATAACTCATCAAGCCGAAATCCAAAAAGTGTTTCCTGCTTGAATAGTAAGTTACACAGGGAGTTCTTGAAGGCAGTGTGTTTCGACCAATTCCTCAGCCATATAGCCCTTCTGGCCACATTAGACAGGCCCTTAGCTTTTGCTAAGAGTTTTAGGGAAGAAACTGCACCCCACTCCCCCCCCACCCCCCGAAGGTTTCCATAAGGCTCTGGATTTCTCTTATGAGCCTGTCCTCATGTGAGGAAGCACTGGAGTCTTCAGAGGCAGAATTTTCGTATGAAGAGTACAAACTTGAATCTGAAACTTCAAAAAGCTTAAGTTTTTTGTCTCAAAGGAGATTTGATAGATGGTTCTGACATAGTAACATGTCTGAGCAGACTGTATGGCCACTGACCTTATGTCCATAAAAGGTCTTGTACAAACTACTTTGAAACCAAATCAATAAAGAGCAGAATATTTTCTTAAAGCCATCAGGCAGAGGGCAGACGATCAAAACGTGTTGTGAAAGCCCACAAGAGTGTTTTAAGGGGGGAACTCATAAAATTGGCAGCTAATCAAAAACGGAAAAGGGAGGCCCTTATCAAGATACTAATCAGGGACATAAAACATCTAGAAGACAAACACACCACTGACTGCCACCTAGCGACCTACACTAATCTTGTAGCCAAACGAACCGAACTAAACACCTTATTGCAACTACACTCAAAGAGGAAGATACAATTGACTAAACACTCCTACTACTCTCAAGGAGGCAAATGTGGTAAGATGCTGGTACAATCCCTCAAGCCAGAGAGACAAACGACCTTTATACAGGGCCTACAAAAACAAGACGGGACGCTTACAAACGTTACCTGAAATTACCGCAGAATTTCAAAAATTCTACACACAACTCTATAACCTTAGGGACGCCCCACCCTCTCATGATGAGGTGCAGACATTTTACAAAAGTTACAAAAACAACTTCACACAGCGATTCCCCACAACCTCAGAACCTTTTCTGGACGATCCAATCACACACAACGAATTTATTCACACTGTTAAACATATTCCGCTAGGTAAGAGCCCAGGTCCTGATGGCTTAACCATTAAATACTATAAACTGTAAGCCCCTGTTCTAGCCACACCTTTTCTCAATGCCTTTAATTCTCTATCCCAAGGCTGGCCACTCCCCACACAAACTTTGGAGGCGACAATAGCACTCATCCCGAAGCCCGGAAAAGACCCTCTACACTGCGGTAGCTACAGACCTATTTCATTGATAAACATAGATGTTAAAATATTCACCAAAATTTTTGCATCCCGACTTAAAAACCTTCTCCCAAACATAATTTATTTAGACCAATCCGGTTTCGTTCCAGGTCGGGAAGCAAAAAATAACACTACAAAAATTTTGAATCTTGTACACTGGGCACAATGACTAGACACTCCAAGCGCTCTCCTAGCTATAGATGCCGAAAAGGCTTTCGATAGGGTAGACTGGGCATTTATGTTAACGACAATTAAGGCATTGGGATTTGGACCTAGATAGTTAGATTGGCTGGCAGCAATATACTCTACACCAACAGCTAGATTAAGGATAAACGGGCACTTATCTACACCAATCACGATAACCAATGGTACTAGACAAGGCTGTCCACTCTCTCCTCTGCTCTTCATCTTGTCTCTAGAGCCCTTTTTACAAGGCATTCGTGACAATCCAGAAATACAGGGGATAAAAATTAAAGACTCAGAATATAAAGTATCGGCCTTTGCTGATGATATACTCTTTTCTGTCATAAATCCCATCCAGTCCACCCCATATATAATTCAAGAAATGCAGGACTACGGGGTATTCTCCAACTTTAAAGCCAATCTCACGAAATGCAAAATACTTCCCATCCACACCACACGAGACGTAGACACTCAGCTCAGGAAAAAATGTCACTTCGTTTGGGCTCCGACCTCGATAAAATACTTAGGGATACACATCCACGCCAGCTATCTCAAACATACCATCTCAACTTCCTTCCTCTACTAACAACTAGAAATAAAGACCTGACAAAATGGCGCAAACCACAATATGGTTGTTTGGTAGACTGAACATCTTAAAAATGAACATACTCCCACGCATTTTATATTTGCTACAAACCTTACCTATACTCATCCCTAAAAAAATTTTTGATAACCTAAAAACAATCACATCGGGGGGCGGAGCTTAGCTGCCGAGCGAGCCAGACGTCTATGGCGAGAGCTCCCGCATCTGAAGCCCTGATTCTGGGCATTACGCCCGACCACCAGATCGTGCCGGCTGCGAATCACTACCCTCCAGCTCAGGAGAGGATGCTGAACCTCGGGATACCTGACACGGGGCTCCCCGCCGCTAAAACTACCACACCGCAATCTGCGGCCTACATGGGTGGGAGTCGCAGAGAGACGGCCGCTCTCCCTGTTCTCAAGCTGAAGAGGGGACACTCGCAAATCGTTTCCCCCCCCTGCATGAACCGGAGGGGGTTATCCCGGTCCACACCAGCAAGAGAGGCCAGAAACTCAGACGAACTAGCAGATGCTGGTGCACACTCCAGCAGCACAGAAAATACAAGGCCCAAAATGGCGGACAGGCCTGGTTTCACTACACGCGGTCTGATTCAACCGCAACCTAATGCAGAAAGCCCCACAGCACAACTGACAAAGCTGGAGACACAGGCACAACCTGCAACAGGCAGCACCCTTGCCACCCCACCCAGGCACACCCAAGAGTTCTTCCATCAGCTCTGCACCAACCTTTGGACAAAGTTCCGAGGCAAGGACTGGCCCTTCAGGCTAGCGGTGCAGGCGGCAGCAGCGTGGATCCGCCCAGTCACCCGACGCCAACTATGTGAGTACACACCGCGAGCCCCCAAGGCACCCTCCCGTTGGAGATGACCCCAGAGATCTAATTGGCGGGCAACGGCGACATGCCTTGCGGGCGCTAACACCCACAAGCTCACATATCAGTGCAAGATCGCTGGGCAAGCACGACCTATCCATCACCCAGCAATGCCAGAGACCACCGACCAGCGAGGCACCACCCGGCAATCAAGAACCCACGCTGGGGGCTCTGTGGCTAACCGGGATGCAGCGAAGTACCCGGCACACAATAGACACACGCAAAGAGCCGCCTCAGAGACGCCAACCCTGCTACTATCCATGGCCTACCTGTCAGTCGGTATCGGCGGATCAAAAGCGGGCTAAAACGCTCCTGACTCCACAAGCATACCAGCTCCATCTGACAGCGATTGGATCCAGAGGCACGCTATGCATCTCCAAGCTGCAGGACTGTAGGGCTCCTCTGGCAGGCATCGGCTGAGTGAACTCTCGGACTGAGCAAGGGGGAACTTAACCCCCACCAGCTTCTCATGTACACATCGATCACAGGGAGAGCAACGCAAGTTAACTTTTTGTCTCTTATTTTATCCAGCGCTATTTCATTTGCCCTTAACTAGTTTAATTTATGACCACGTGGAAGCCTCCTGGGGACTATTACCTAATTCTTGCTTACACCGCTTTAGTGACCCAGCCTGTCTTTTACTGCTCGAATCTAAACAAATATATAGTCAGTTTATAAGCAAAGTATACCATGTTCAGCCACCCATTTGACTAGTTTGTCTCTCGTCATTTAAAATATAATCACTTTCCATGTAAGCCTCTCCCTCATGCATAATCTGCTGTTTAACCCATCTTGACATGTAATTAAACCTATAGTAATTTGTTTGTAGCTTAAGATGTTGATAAAACGTGAATTGATCTCATGTTGAGAAATATGTTAAGCCTGCCTACCATAACACTTTAAATTGTGCTATTTGTCTTAGCATGTTATACCAATTACCACAAATCGATGATGCCTTAGAGCTTGTTAAATCTATATTATAAAAATGTGCTATGTGAAATGCTATGACGATGCTTGCAGCAGCTGTTGTGGCTCTGCATGTTTACTGTTACTCCACGCACAAATAAAATAAAGAATTACAAAAACAATCACATCAGCATACCTCTGGTCAGACTCCCATCCCAGAATAGCTTATTCTCTTCTCACGAATTCTAGACAAGACGGGGGTATTGGACTCACCGATATAGAGACTTACCATAAGGCTATCCACTTAACGAGAATATACGAATGGACAAGACACAAACTGACTCCACAATGGGCCTCCATAGAAGAAGCCTCCATGACGGTTCCCATCTCCACAATCCCATGGCACAAAGATGGACGTGTTCATCTATCACACAAACAACATCCAACAATCACAGCCACACTCAAAATATGGTCTAATGAAGGCATCCGGCAACGCTTACCACCATATCCCTCTCCCTTATACCCACTAACACAATCCTCTACTTCAAATAAGTATTCCACATTGGACAAAACAGCTAACCAAGACTTCCTCCTACCTACAACTACGGGACGTCACTCAAGGAGACACGATTAGGGACATAAAGACCCTCCTCCCAAACTCCACCCCTTCAAGCACCCACTATCTGTTTCTCAACCAAATTGACCACTTTATCCGTGCTCTTTCATTGCTCCCGAGGGAAGCGAGAGATCTTACATCATTTGAACAACTGTGTCAGTCACACACACACTAAAGAAAAAATCTCTATCAACGATGTATCAAATTCTCCAAAAGAACCCAACCCAATCCCTCCGGCCTTCATAAACAAATGGTCGACAGAATTACCAATATCGCTCTCCAACCCCCAGTGGCAACGCATCATCACTAGAACACACACTACGTCACCGACATTAACAACACAGGAGAGTAACTACAAGAGACTAACTCGCTGGCACTATACCCCGACGAAACTTAGTCAGATGCATAAGAATTTTAAAGACGAATGCTGGCGCTGCAAACAACAACCAGCTCACTCATCACACATGTGGTGGTCCTGTCCGATTATAGCCAACTTTTGGACATGTATCCCCACTTTAACACAAACTATAATTGGCTCACAATATCCATTCGCCCCAGAATACATGCTGTTCCTTTTGCCCCCTCCGAAAAGCTCACAAAGCCCAAAAAATCTGAACCTTTCTTTGCTTACACACCTCTTAATAGCGGCCAATCTCCTTATTCCACTACATTGGAAACACCCTAGAGCGCCCTCCATCAGGGAATGGATCCAAAAAGTAGAAAATATCAGACAAATGGAAGAGATTACCTCCTCTAAATCTAAAACCATGGTAAAAAACACACACACGGTTACAATGGACAACATTCATGGCTCACAGAGGCACCACTTCGACACAGTAACACGCACGGACGACCAACTTAACCACACATATGCCGACCACATTCCTAGGGTTGCTCGTTGTACATGAATGGTTGTGGACAGACACCCGATAATAGATACTTGACTCTCCTGCGTTACGTATCTGCCTTCTATGCATTAATTATTATGTATTGGTTCTCCATCTACTCACGTTTAATATGAGGAGTAGTTCACTCCACTACAATAAGGTTACCTAATCAATAAAATATTATTTATACTGTTAATGTTACTACTAATATTATTTCTATTATTATTATTATTTTTATTATTATGTGTCACTTCCCAAAGACCGCAAAATACTATTCCACGCAATTGCTTCGGCACCGTGTAACACGTTGTTATTATAGTCATTTCTAATCGATTGTCAATCTGAGTGTACTCATTTGATTGTACTGTATATCACTTTTGTACCAATAAAGAAAAATTTTAAAACCCCCCAAAAAAATGTTGTGCTGTTAGTAAACTCTTTATTATTCATTTGTGCTTTTTTATCTGATGTAGCGCTTTAGATTTTTTTAATTTATTTGCTGCATTAATGTCGTTATTCTTGCCTTTATTTCTGAGTCTTGACCTTTGACAACTGAAAGACTGTAAAGGGAGATCTGGAGCAGCATTGATACACCTTCTACATGCTTATATAGCCAGACGAAATTGTGAGTTATCAATTGTCTCCTATGGTTATTTTATACGTAGCTGTGGATCAAAATGATTAAGCAGTTTTATTATATATTCTTTATATTGGTTCTCTATATTGCACCCCTATCAGTTTTTTCTGGGATTACATCTGTTGTGATTGCCTTTAAAGTTTGAGAGTGAATTCTTCAGTACGAACAAGAAGTCATTGTGGAAAGAATGATTAAATATTAATCGTAAATCAACATCAAGTGCACAAATGTTTTACATTTTATTTAAATAGAAAATAGGCAAGTGAATAACATGAAAAAAAAGCTTCACTGTACACAATTTTGTATAGAAAAACTACATTAAATATTTCTTGAAAAGCAAAAGCAGAAAAAAAAGCAATTAGAAAAATATTTTTCTCCCCAAATATATTATTTCGCCTTTCATTTCTTTACTCTGTCAGTCTTGCTGGTCAAGTGATTGCTACAGTCAAACATCTCAGGCCACTAAATTGTGATAATTAGCAAATCAGTTAATGTCCACCGCTGTCATGAGTAGTTAAAGGAAAACCATCATTAAAACATTTGCTTTTTACATATATGAAATCATTTTTTACTGCAGCAGATGCAATTTCCACTCAATGAATGCACTTTTAACATGACGCAGACACCTGTGGTTGCGAAGCATTTAGTAAGTAGAAAGATTGAGGTTATCACGGCTATACAGAGGTGAGCTTCCCATTTCCCTGCTATCAATGATAACTTTGGAAGCTAAGTCAGAGTGAATTTCATTCATGGAGTAATCCTGAGTCAGTCAAGTGGCACATCTAACAAAGGATCACACCAAATACTGTTCACAGAGAACAGAGGGGGGAGGACACACACAGACAGACCAGTTTGTTGCAGTAAAAGTAGATTTTCCTTAAGAAGGGATACAAGGGAAATTACATAATATTATATTGTAATGCGTTTTCCTTTAAACCGAATTGAGGTAGGCTAGAAGCTTAAATCATTGATCAAAAAACAAAACAACCATATTACAGAAGTACTCTTATATTACAATTATGCACTAGTACTTCAAATCTTATCCCCATCTAACCCCCCCCCCCCCCCCCCAAAAAAAAAAATTCCAGTATAGAAAATACAGAAATCAGAAAGTGGTTTGTTATATCACACTTAAGTACACACTTTATAAAACAGTAGCTGGAAATATATATATTCTATTATACAAGTACAAACAGTGAATGCTCATTATCAGAGCAAATAGTGCTGGAACTTATTAACATACACCTTTGCAGTTAATGTGACTGAACTTTATAGGCGTGTCTGAAGAGAATTTACGGTTAGAATCACAGCTCAAAATGCAAATATATTTTACTCAATGAAAATCCCATCTGAAAAATTACATAAGTATGCATTTATGTTAAATAGGTCTAATTTTAGACAGAATTTAATGTAGGAAATTACAAAAAAAAATAAAAAAAAAGTCAAAGGTTTGGCAATATAATAAAAAAATATGGCAGGAAGTCATAACAGTTTTTACCATTTACATTAGTAAACGTGTTGTGTTATAAAAAAAAAAAAGCTGATGTTCCTTGGTCCATGTTCTGCTCAGTGAACTGTGATACATTTGTCACCGGTTACTTTTTGAATTCTCTTAATTCCAGAGAAATTTCAAAGCAATTTCTGATGAAGAATTTCCCAAACCATTTTCTTTCTGAAGTATGGCATGTGACGCTGCAATCAAAAAGAAAAGGGGGGGTGAATCTAATTATCTTAGCAATTATAAACTTGTTAAGAATAATGTCTTTGTCAACAGGGGTACTCTGAAACACTGCTTGGATACAGAATATCTAACTGAACCCAGTATTATATCTGCTTTTTAGTGCCAATTATGTGGAAAAAAGCATTACATTCTAGGATGGGACATTGTCTTAAGGGAATTGACAGGAACTGAAGATGGATGCTAGGAGAAAGATGGCGAAACAAATAAGGGAAAGCTTTAAGTAAGCAAAGACCCTTGAATGACTAGTGACATTTGGTGAAGTCAATAACACACAAAACATTTAAATAAAATAGCATTATTGGAGTGGGGATAAACATAGAAAACTGAAAATCTGTTAGACTGTATTGAAGTATTTTCATATTTGTTTTGCTGGATAATTTCCCAAAGACCAACAGGTTGGATGAAGAGAGTTAAATAGAATGGACTATACAGAGACATTACTTTAATATCTATTAAGAAAAATCAGAGTGAACAAAAAAAAATAAAAACCCACACACAGCACTATAACAAAAAGGGGATAACAGCAAGCAATGCTTTGAAATTACCTGGGTAAAGGTGATTGGCTTATCTTTGGTAATGTAGTCTGCATACTTGCAGGCAAACATTCCACAGTCACTCCCATTCATTTGTTGTGGGATTTCCTAAAAATCATTTAATTTAAGTAAGCATAACAAAGACACAGGTATAAATGTCACAAAAGCATACCTGATTGTTCTTTCAGGACAGAGTCCAACCATTTGTGTCAAAACATACTCCCTTTTTATCTAGGCTTTCTTGTTTTAGGTAATGTCTGTATGGAGAAAAAAAATTGATAAACTTGCTTGAACAACTACACATACACACACACACACACTTATATAATACTTAATAAGACTAATCTCCAAACTGCAAAGGATGAAAACATGCATTGCAAATTTGTTGACTATAACAGAGTGGGAGAATTTTTCTTAATTATCTATTGTTGACTACATTTTGCCTTCAACTCACTACAATTCAGAGTTTAGTAAATAAATCCAATAACCAAGCAGAAGGCCAGAATTTCACTATAGGAGATTGCAGAATTTGAAGTAGCAACTGAAAACTGGCAAGATGGAAGATTTCTACAAATCGATTTCTGGAATCATTAATAATTGCAATGTTCTATGAAAAACTTTTTATAAAAACAAAGTGAATGTAATAAGTACTTGGTTAAAATAAACAAATGTTTATAAATCAGGAGTACTTACAATAATATTCTGCAAGCTTCATTATTTAAACCACCCATGGAGTCATAATATGTGATGGACTTTTTCCTAAAATCTATCACCTGAAAGGGGAGAGAAAAATAAAATCAAAACAAAAACAAAAAATGTTTGATTTCCTCCTATAGATTAGACAAACACAATTAGAAAAAGTGATATACTGAATCAATATAGAACAGTTTAACAACTAGAACGCAATATACTTTTCATTCAAATGGGTGCATCTCTTTACTTACTGCTAAACACTAGTGATGTACCGAACTGTCCGCCGGCGAACAGTTCCCGGCGAACTTAGCGTGTTCGCGTTTGCCGCGGCGGGCGGACACATGCGCAGTTCGATCCGCCCCCTATTCGTCATCATTGGGCAAACTTTGACCCTGTGCCTCTCGGTCAGCAGACACATTCCAGCCAATCAGCAGCACTCCCTCCCTTCCACACCCTCCAACCTCCCTCCCAGCATCCATTTTCGATTCATTCTGAAGCTGCATGCTTAGTGAGAGGAGGGAAAGTTTAGCTGCTGCTGATTAGATAGGGAAATTGATAGCTAGGCTAGGGTATTCAGTGTCCACTACAATCCTGAAGGACTCATCTGATCTCTGCTGTAAGGACAGCACCCCAAAAAGCCCTTTTTAGGGCTATAACATCAGGCTGCTTTTTTTTCCTGTGTAATATAATTGCAGGTGCCTGCCTGCCAGCTTCTGTGTGAGGTTCACATTGGATACTGTGCCCACTTGCCCAGTGCCACCACTCATATCTGTTTTAACAATTGGTTAAGCTTTAGATTTAAAATAAATAATTTGTTTTCACTGTAATAGAAGAGCAGTTGCCTGCCTGCCAGCTTCTGTGTGAGGTTCACATTGGATACTGTGCCTACTTGCCCAGTGCCACCACTCATATCTGTTTTAACAATTGGTTAAGCTTTAGATTTAAAATAAATATTTTTTTTTCACTGTAATAGAAGAGCAGTTGCCTGCCTGCCAGCTTCTGTGTCAGGTTGGATGCCTTGCCAATTTGCACAGTCAGTGCCACCACTCATATCTGTTTTAACAATAGCTTAAGCATTAGATTTTAAAGAAATCATTTTTTTTCACTGTAATAGAAGAGCAGTTGCCTGCCTGCCAGCTTCTGTGTCAGGTTGGATGCCTTGCCCATTTGCACAGTCAGTGCCACCACTCATATCTGTTTTAACAATAGCTTAAGCTTTAGATTTTAAAGAAATCATTTTTTTCACTGTAATAGAAGATCAGTTAGTTGTCTGCAAGCGTCTGGGTGTCAGGCCTACTTCAGCGTGTGCTCTGCAGACCTGTGCCAGCGTGCTTTGACAGTTGTCAATCATATCTGGTGTCTCTTTAGCGTGCTTTTACAAAGAAAAAAGGTTTCCAGTGTAAGCTAATAGCAGCCAGTCAGTGTCCTTCAAGCGGCTCTGTCAGGCCTTCCTTCAGCGTGTGCCCTGCACAACCCTGCCAGCGTACTTTGACAGTTGCCACTCATATCTGGTGTCTCTATAGCGTGCTTTTACAACCAAAATTTTGTTTCCACTGTAATAGAAGAGCAGTTGCCTGCCTGCCAGCTTCTGTGTGAGGTTCACATTGGATACTGTGCCTACTTGCCCAGTGCCACCACTCATATCTGTTTTAACAATTGGTTAAGCTTTAGATTTAAAATAAATAATTTGTTTTCACTGTAATAGAAGAGCAGTTGCCTGCCTGCCAGCTTCTGTGTCAGGTTGGATGCCTTGCCCATTTGCACAGTCAGTGCCACCACTCATATCTGTTTTAACAATTGGTTAAGCTTTAGATTTTAAATAAATAATTTGTTTTCATTGTAATAGAAGAGCAGTTGCCTGCCTGCCAGCTTCTATGTGAGGTTCACATTGGATACTGTGCCTACTTGCCCAGTGCCACCACTCATATCTGTTTTAACAATAGCTTAAGCTTTAGATTTTAAAGAAATCATTTTTTTTCACTGTAATAGAAGAGCAGTTGCCTGCCTGCCAGCTTCTGTGTCAGGTTGGATGCCTTACCCATTTGCACAGTCAGTGCCACCACTCATATCTGTTTTAACAATAGCTTAAGCTTTAGATTTTAAAGAAATCTTTTTTTTTCACTGTAATAGAAGATCAGTTAGTTGTCTGCAAGCGTCTGGGTGTCAGGCCTACTTCAGCGTGTGCTCTGCAGACCTGTGCCAGCGTGCTTTGACAGTTGCCAATCATATCTGGTGTCTCTTTAGCGTGCTTTTACAAAGAAAAAAGGTTTCCAGTGTAAGCTAATAGCAGCCAGTCAGTGTCCTTCAAGCGGCTCTGTCAGGCCTTCCTTCAGCGTGTGCCCTGCACAACCCTGCCAGCGTACTTTGACAGTTGCCACTCATATCTGGTGTCTCTATAGCGTGCTTTTACAACCAAAATTTAGTTTCCACTGTAATAGAAGAGCAGTTGCCTGCCTGCCAGCTTCTGTGTGAGGTTCACATTGGATACTGTGCCTACTTGCCCAGTGCCACCACTCATATCTGTTTTAACAATTGGTTAAGCTTTAGATTTTAAATAAATAATTTGTTTTCATTGTAATAGAAGAGCAGTTGCCTGCCTGCCAGCTTCTGTGTGAGGTTCACATTGGATACTGTGCCTACTTGCCCAGTGCCACCACTCATATCTGTTTTAACAATAGCTTAAGCTTTAGATTTTAAAGAAATCATTTTTTTCACTGTAATAGAAGAGCAGTTGCCTGCCTGCCAGCTTCTGTGTCAGGTTGGATGCCTTGCCCATTTGCACAGTCAGTGCCACCACTCATATCTGTTTTAACAATAGCTTAAGCTTTAGATTGTAAAGAAATCATATTTTTTTCACTGTAATAGAAGATCAGTTAGTTGTCTGCAAGCGTCTGGGTGTCAGGCCTACTTCAGCGTGTGCTCTGCAGACCTGTGCCAGCATGCTTTGACAGTTGCCAATCATATCTGGTGTCTCTTTAGCGTGCTTTTACAAAGAAAAAAGGTTTCCAGTGTAAGCTAATAGCAGCCAGTCAGTGTCCTTCAAACGGCTCTGTCAGTCCTTCCTTCAGCGTGTGCTCTGCAGAACTGTTCCAGTGCACATTGCTAATCATATCTGGTGTCTCTATAGCGTGCTTTTAAAACCAAAATTTATTTTTCACTGTTATAGATTGAATAGCAGTTACTTGTCTTCAAGCGGGTGTCTCAGGCTTACAGTGTGTGCTCTGCAGAACTGTTCCAGTGCACATTGCCAATCATATCTGGTGTCTCTTTTTAGCGTGCTTTTAAAACCAAAATTTATTTTTCACTGTTATAGATTGAATAGCAGTTACTTGTCTTCAAGCGGCTCTGTCAGGCCTACAGTGTGTGCTCTGCAGAACTGTTCCAGTGCACATTGCCAATCATATCTGGTGTCTCTATAGCGTGCTTTTAAAACCAAAATGTATTTTTCACTGTTATAGATTGAATAGCAGTTACTTGTCTTCAAGCGGGTGTGTCAGTCCTTCCTTCAGCGTGTGCTCTGCAGAACTGTTCCAGTGCACATTGCCAATCATATCTGGTGTCTCTATAGCGTGCTTTTAAAACCAAAATTTATTTTTCACTGTTATAGATTGAATAGCAGTTACTTGTCTTCAAGCGGCTCTGTCAGGCCTACAGTGTGTGCTCTGCAGAACTGTTCCAGTGCACATTGCCAATCATATCTGGTGTCTCTATAGCGTGCTTTTAAAACCAAAATGTATTTTTCACTGTTATAGATTGAATAGCAGTTACTTGTCTTCAAGCGGGTGTGTCAGTCCTTCCTTCAGCGTGTGCTCTGCAGAACTGTTCCAGTGCACATTGCCAATCATATCTGGTGTCTCTATAGCGTGCTTTTAAAACCAAAATTTATTTTTCACTGTTATAGATTGAATAGCAGTTACTTGTCTTCAAGCGGCTCTGTCAGGCCTACAGTGTGTGCTCTGCAGAACTGTTCCAGTGCACATTGCCAATCATATCTGGTGTCTCTATAGCGTGCTTTTAAAACCAAAATTTATTTTTCACTGTTATAGATTGAATAGCAGTTACTTGTCTTCAAGCGGGTGTGTCAGTCCTTCCTTCAGCGTGTGCTCTGCAGAACTGTTCCAGTGCACATTGCCAATCATATCTGGTGTCTCTATAGCGTGCTTTTAAAACCAAAATTTATTTTTCACTGTTATAGATTGAATAGCAGTTACTTGTCTTCAAGCGGCTCTGTCAGGCCTTCCTTCAGCGTGTGCTCTGCAGAACTGTTCCAGTGCACATTGCCAATCATATCTGGTGTCTCTATAGCGTGCTTTTAAAACCAAAATTTATTTTACAATGTTATAGATTGAATAGCAGTTACTTGTCTTCAAGCGGGTGTGTCAGGCCTACAGTGTGTGCTCTGCAGAACTGTTACAGTTCACATTGCCAATCATATCTGGTCTCACAGTAGCTTGCACGCATAATACCACTAATACCAAAAAAAATGACAGGCAGAGGCAGGCCACCCCGCAGGGGCCGTCGTGGTCGTGGTGCTGTGATTCCCTTTTGCCCTAGAATAATGCCCAGTTTTCAGAAGCCACGTACCCTGAACTTGAAAAGTTCTGAGGACATAGTTGACTGGCTAACACAGGACACCCAATCTTGTACAGCCTCCGCTCGGAACCTTGACGCACCATCCTCCTCCAGCTTAGCTTCAGGCACCTCTCAAGATACCACTCACCCGCCTGCCGCCACCACCGAAACTAGCACCACAGCCGCTTTACTTGGTATGTCAGAGGAGTTATTCACACACCCGTTTGAAGAAATGAGTGATGCGCAACCATTATTGCTAGAGGATGTAGATAACAGGGATATGTCTCAGGCAGGCAGCATTAAACACATGGAGGTACGGTGTGATGATGATGTTCTACCCGCTGCTGCTTCCTTTTCTGAGTTGTCAGATACAAGCGAAGCAGTTGATGATGACGATGCGTCCATGGATGTCACGTGGGTGCCCACTCGGCAAGAAGAAGAACAGGACGAAAGTTCAGATGGGGAGACAGAGAGGAGGAGGAGACGAGTTGGAAGCAGGGGGGGGTCGTCGCAAGGAGCTAGTGGCACAGTCAGACAGCATGCATCGGCACCCGGGGTCAGCCCGACAGCACGCCAATCAACGCATGCTGTGTCCACCACCAGAATGCCGTCATTGCAGAGCTCAGCAGTGTGGCATTTTTTGTGTGTGTCTGCCTCTGACAACAACGATGCCATTTGCAACCTGTGCCAAAGGAAACTGAGTCGTGGGAGGTCCAACACCCACCTAGGTACAACTGCTTTGCGTAGGCACATGATCTCACATCACAAACGCCTATGGGATCAACACATGAGTACAAGCAGCACGCCTACTCTAAGCCGCCATCCTCCTCCTGGTCCAGCATCTTCAGCCACGTCAACCACTGCTGTCCTTCTTGCCCCCTCTCAACCATCCGCCACTCCGTCTCCCGCCTTGAGCAGTTCCCGCTCATCTGCCCACAGTCATGTGTCTGTCAAGGACATGTTTGAGCGTAAGAAGCCAATGTCACCAAGTCACCCCCTTGCCCAGCGTCTGACAGCTGGCTTGTCCGAACTATTATCCCGCCAGCTTTTACCATACAATCTGGTTGAGTCTGAGGCGTTCAAAAAATTTGTAGCTATTGGGACACCGCAGTGGAAGGTACCCGGCCGTAATTTCTTTTCACAAAAGGCAATCCCCAACTTGTACTCGATTGTGCAAAAGGAAGTCATGGCATGTCTGGCACACAGTGTTGGGGCAAGGGTCCATCTGACCACTGATACCTGGTCTGCAAAGCATGGTCAGGGCAGGTATATCACCTACACTGCGCATTGGGTAAACCTGCTGACGGCTGACAAGCAAGGAATGCGTGGCATTGCAGAGGAGTTGGTGACACCGCCACGAATTGCAGGCAGTCCTGCTGCCACCTCCTCTACTCCTCCTACTCCATCCTCTTCCATAACCTCCTCGGCTGAGTCCTCTTGTGCCGCTGCTTCTTGCTCCACATCAACGGCACCCCCCCAGCTCCCCAGGTACTATTCCACATCCCGGATACGGCAGTGTCACGCCGTCTTGGGTTTGACTTGCTTGAAAGCAGAGAGTCACACCGGACAAGCACTCCTGTCCGCCCTGAACGCACAGGTGGAAAAGTGGCTGACTCCGCAGCAACTGGATATCGGCAAAGTGGTGTGTGACAACGGAAAAAATTTGATAGCGGCATTGAAGTTGGGCAAGTTGACACATGTGCCGTGCATGGCACATGTGTGTAATCTGATCGTACAACGCTTTGTGCATAAGTACACAGGCTTACAGGACGTCCTGAAGCAGGCCAGGAAGGTGTGTGGCCATTTCAGGCGTTCCTACACGGCCATGGCTCACTTTGCCGATATCCAGCGGCGAAACAACATGCCAGTGAGGCGCTTGATTTGCGACAGCCCTACACGTTGGAATTCAACACTCCTAATGTTCGACCGCCTGCTCCAACAAGAAAAAGCTGTTAATGAATATTTGTATGACCGGGGTGCTAGGACAGCCTCTGGGGAGCTGGGAATTTTTTTGCCACGTTACTGGACGCTCATGCGCAATGCCTGTAGGCTCATGCGTCCTTTTGAGGAGGTGACAAACCTAGTCAGTCGCAACGAAGGCACCATCAGCGACATCATACCATTTGTTTTCTTCCTGGAGCGTGCCCTGCGAAGAGTGCTGGATCAGGCTGTAGATGAGCGTGAAGAGGAAGAGGAAGAGTTGTGGTCACCATCTCCACCAGAAACAGCCTTATCAGCATCGCTTGCTGGACCTGCGGCAACGCTGGAAGAGGATTGTGAGGAAGAGGAGTCAGAGGAGGATTGTAGCTTTGAGGAGGAGGAGGAGGAGCAAGACCAAACACAACAGGCATCCCAGGGTGCTCGTTGTCACCTATCTGGTACCCGTGGTGTTGTACGTGGCTGGGGGGAAGAACATACCTTCAATGACATCAGTGAGGAGGAGGAACGGGAAATGAGTAGCTCGGCATCCAACCTTGTGCAAATGGGGTCTTTCATGCTGTCCTGCCTGTTGAGGGACCCTCGTATAAAAAGGCTGAAGGAGAACGACCTGTACTGGGTGTCCACGCTACTAGACCCCCGGTATAAGCAGAAAGTGGCGGAAATGTTACCGAATTACAACAAGTCGGAAAGGATGCAGCATTTGCAAAATAAATTAAAAAGTATGCTTTACACAGCGTATAAGGGTGATGTCACAGCACAACGGGAATCTAACAGGGGGAGAGGTGGAAGTCATCCTCCTCCTCCTCCTCCTCCCACGACCACGCCGGCAAGGACAGGACGCTTTAAAGACGTGTTGTTGATGGAGGACATGCGGACCTTTTTAAGTCCTATGCATCGCCACAGCCCTTCGGGATCCACCCTCAGAGAGCGACTCGACCGACAGGTAGCAGACTACCTCGCCTTAACTGCAGATATCGACACTCTGAGGAGCGATGAACCCCTTGACTACTGGGTGTGCAGGCTTGACCTGTGGCCTGAGCTATCCCAATTTGCGATAGAACTTCTGGCCTGCCCCGCTTCAAGTGTCCTGTCAGAAAGGACCTTCAGTGCAGCAGGAGGTATTGTCACTGAGAAGAGAAGTCGCCTAGGTCAAAAAAGTCTAGATTACCTCACCTTTATTAAGATGAATGAGGGATGGATCCCGAAGGGACTGACACTGGGCGATACATTCGATTAAAAAAGGCCTGATGAGATGAGCTGCCTTGGGCTAAAAATGGTCCACACGCTGCTGTATTTTAGCTCTGAATGACGTTTGACTTGCGTGACTTATCCGCCACCAACTAGGGTTCAAGCCGCCATGTTTTAGGGCACTTTCTGCCTGTGAAACAAACATCAATTTTTCTGGCCGCTGCTACAGCAGCGGCTGCAACAATACTAATTTTTTCAGGCATGTGTACATGCCTAATTTTTAGGCCCACTAGTGCAGCACTGTGGCTTCAAAAACCAAACCAAAAAAAAATCCTCCAAGATGGCACCAATATACCAGTGGTCTAAGCATCTTCCCACCTTGGCCTAAAAAGGGGAGGTGATTCAACAATTAAAAATCTCTGCCATTTACACGTCCACTGATAGGAGACGCGGAAAGGTATTAAACTGATATGAACAATACTCCACTCCTATCAGTAGGTCCGTCCCATTGTGATTTATGCCCCCACCCACCGCGCAGGGATGGGGGCCAGGGGGGAGGAAAGTAGGCCCCCCCATTGTGATTTATCGCCCCCACCCACCGCGCAGGGGTGGGGGCCGAGGGGGGGAGGACAGTAGGTCCCCCCATTGTGATTTATGGCCCCCACCCACCGCGCAGGGGTTGGGGAGGACAGTAGCTCCCCCCAGTGTGTATCATGGGCTTTGAGGATAGGTGTCAATCCATACCTGCCAAGTGACCCTATGTAGGGGTAACAGTCCCTATTCTGCTCTGTGTCAGTGTGTATCATGGTCTCTGTGGACGGGGAACAGTCTCTATTCTGCTCTGTGTCAGTGTGTATCATGGACTCTGTGGACAGGGAGCAGTCCCTATTCTGCTCTATGTCAGTGTGTATCAGGGGTTTTGAGGACAGGTGTCAATCCATATCTGCCAAGTGACCCTATGTAGGGGGAACAGTCCCTATTCTGCTCTGTGTCAGTGTGTATCATGGTCTCTGTGGACGGTGAACAGTCTCTATTCTGCTCTGTGTCAGTGTGTATCATGGTCTCTGTGGACAGGGAACAGTCTCTATTCTGCTCTGTGTCAGTGTGTATCAAGGGTTTTGAGGACAGGTGTCAATCCATATCTGCCAAGTGACCCTATGTAGGGGTAACAGTCCCTATTCTGCTCTGTGTCAGTGTGTATCATGGTCTCTGTGGACGGGGAACAGTCTCTATTCTGCTCTGTGTCAGTGTGTATCAGGGGTTTTGAGGACAGGTGTCAATCCATATCTGCCAAGTGACCCTATGTAGGGGGAACAGTCCCTATTCTGCTCTGTGTCAGTGTGTATCATGGTCTCTGTGGACGGTGAACAGTCTCTATTCTGCTCTGTGTCAGTGTGTATCATGGTCTCTGTGGACAGGGAACAGTCTCTATTCTGCTCTGTTTCAGTGTGTATCAGGGGTTTTGAGGACAGGTGTCAATCCATATCTTATAGAAAACGGTACATGCAGTGATAACACCACAAATAAATCAGTAAATGAATAAAAAAGAAGAGTAGCAGCTACACACCCACTCTAGCGACTTGATGAGTTATATACTCAGAAATGGAAAATAGGGTGTGTGCGCTTAAGATTATAAAACTAGATAAATAGTATAAAAATTATCAAAAATAATTTATTAATTAAGTAAAAAATAAATCAGCAAAGGACTAATTCCGATCACCACTGTTATACCTTAACCGGACAATTAAATACAAAAATCTCATAAAACAGAATAACAAAAAAAAATAAAAAAAAGGCAAAAAATGTATCCATAAACTAACTGCACTGAATGGCCAAAAAGATGGAATAACCTCAATATAAAGAATATATATATAGAGGTCCGATCACTAAGTGAAGGTAGGGTGGATACAAAAAAAAAAAAAAAGGCAAAAAAAAAAAAAGCAAAAAAATTATATACCAATAAACACAATAGTAATAATAAATGGGAAAAAATATATATCTGTCCTCGGTGTGGGCCCCCACCTGAGGTAGATATAACCAGAAGATGAATAAATGAGATATATAAAAATAAAAGACAAGAGACAAGAAACAATAATACTAAGTGAAATAATATAAAATGAAAAAAACCAGTAATTGTCCGGAAGTCCTCCCTGGGTAGGCAGAATAAAGGTGATGTTGGGCGGATCAAAGAGCAACCAGATGAACCCTCGTTATGGGAACTCCAACTCTCTCACACTGCGGTCGGGATCTTCAAAAAAGACCACAGTGGAGGTGAAGCCGTGAAGATGGACAAAGTAGGTGCAGAGTGGTACAGCAACCGCCCAGACAGCAACCAGCAGATAGAAACCGCGGTCGGTATTTTCAAAAAAGACCGCGGTATTCAGCCAAAGATGAAGACAGGACGTCAAACCCAGGGGAAATGGAAAGAAAGGAACAGCCAGCAGCCCACAGATCAACGCGTTTCGTCCCAAACTGTGGGACTTTATCAAGATCAGTACTTGTGCCTAGATCACCACCCAGGGTTTAAATACCTGCTCAAGATAAAACCAGCAGGTGAACCCCGGAGTGGATAATTATCAGTAATCAAGCTACATCAGTGAAACCTGTTAAACATAGAACAGGTGCTAATGATACATACACTAAACTGACAGTTTAACACACAGGTAAACAGTTTAACAAATTAGTTCCACACAATCTGATTTAACATTAGCATATAAACAAAATTTTTTTAGCGAATTATTTCCACACAATCTGATTTAATATTAACATATAAAGCTCCATTAAAACTATACACATAATATAAAAGAAATTTATAATAAATTCTATTAGACAGCAAAAATCTAGGTCAGGGGAAAAAAAACATCTCCATACAAAGAGAATGCAGTGCAGATGCCCCCTATATTATTGTTACATCTCAATAATATAGCTATATAATTTTCCTCAATGAACCAACTAGATATAGAAAAGGGACCTCAAACTAAAAAAGTTCTATCTCCTCGTTTAGGCCATTGGGTGTGAGGGAGTCTAACCTAAAAATCCATAAGGACTCAGCCCTGATCAGGTGTCTTTTCCTAATAGCAAAATCCCTAGTGGGAGGTATAAACTCTATTCCCATCACTTTAATAGATGCCGGGTCACTATTATGAAACAACTCAAAATGTCGAGCAACCGAAGATCTCCTATCTTTGTTCAATATAGCCAGTCTATGCTCTCTAAATCTAGATTTCAGGGGTCTGGTGGTCTGTCCCACATAATGCTGATTACACGGACAAATCAAAAGGTATACAACAAAGGGGGTACTACATGTAATCCTATGGTTAACCACAAAAGTTTCTTCTCCCCTATATGATTTAAAGGTGGACGTATTATGACAAATAAACCCACAGGTCAGGCATCTGCTCCGCCCGCAACGTAAATTGTTGACACCATTCTTACTAGTAGCTGGCCCCTCCACATTGTCCCTTAGTTTAGAGGGGGCTAATATATTTTTCAGGTTTGGGGCTCTCCTAAAGGTAATCTTCGGGAGTTCTGGAATACTAAAACAAAGTAAAGGGTCCTTTCTAAGGATAGGCCAGTATTTATAAACGACACTAATAATATCATCATAACATTTGTTGAAAACCGTAGTAAAGACAGGAGAAATCCCCACCCCCACATCCTTAGTACTGATATTGTATTTAGCTCTCCTCTTTTGTGGACAGTTATATTCATCCAAAAGGTTAAGGATAAGTTCGTGATTGTTACTGTGTGACACCCTAATCAAGTGTGACTCTTTATCAAGTGGCCCTACCCTATTCTTTAAATGGCCTAACGGAGGGACAAGGTCCTCTCTATTTAGTGTCCCTGCCCTCAAATAAGCCCGTCTGATCTGCTCAGCTGGATACGCTTTTTCTATGAAGCGACGACATAAAACGAGTGACTCTCTCTCATAGTCCATAAGGGAGGAACAATTGCGCCTTAACCTATAGAATTGTCCAGAAGGGATATTTTGGATCCAAGTGGGATGGTGGCCACTATCAGCATGGAGATATCCATTAACGTCAACACTCTTTTGGAAGGTCCTAGTTAGAACTCTCCCCTGAAAACCAGTCAGGGTGAGATCAAGAAAATCAATGGTGGACAAATGTCTATGGTAAGTAAAGGTAAGTCCCCATAAATTATCATTTAGGTAGGAGATAAAATCTTCTAATTCTTCCCAACCCCCCCTCCAAATGATAAGGATGTCGTCAATGAACCTGCGATAGAAGGCGAGTCGCCCCCTCCAATGCGAATTTTCCAAAATCATGGTGCTCTCCCAGAGGCCCATGAACAAATTGGCATAGGATGGGGCGAAACTCGCCCCCATCGCAGTCCCCTTGGTTTGTAGATAAAAAACTTCATCAAATTCAAAATAATTATGCTTTAAGATAAATTCTGTGAATTTCAAAATAAAATCAGCCTGTAATTCCGGTAATAGAGGATCAGATGAGAGATAATATGAAATAGCTCTGAGGCCAAGAGCATGATCAATATTAGTGTAGAGTGAAACTACATCAATGGTGGCCCAACAATAATAATCTTGCCACTCAACCTCTTCCATAAGGGACAGGACATGACCTGTATCCTTAATAAAGGAAGGTAGATGGGGAACATACCTCTGAAGGTGGAAATCAACCCATTTAGAAATGGGAGCTATAAGGGAACCTATACCAGAAATGATGGGATGACCTGGCGGTCGAGTGAGGGATTTATGGACCTTGGGCAGATGGTAAAAAATGGGTATGTTACACTGTGCGGCCAAAAAGAAACCCTTTTCCTTCTTATCTATACATCCACTAGAGAAAGCTAATTCTATAAGGACTCTCAACTCCTTTTCATATTGCTTCGTAGGGTCATTCTTTAAAACCCGATAATATTCTCTGTTACCCAAAATATTCATAGCTTCCTCAATGTAATCATTCCTATTTAACAAAACAATTCCACCTCCCTTATCCGCCCCTTTGATAATAAGATCAGGGTTATTCTTAAGACTCTTAATGGCTAATAGCTCCTGCTGGTTAAGATTATTAGAACTATTTTTCGATTTGTTAATAGCGCCACAGCGCAAACATAAATCCTTAAACTCCTTCAAGACCAAATCGTAAAACAATTGAATAAACTGTCCCTTATCAGCCTGTGGATAGAAAGTAGAGGGGGCCTTCAACCCCGATGAGATGTTAGCTTCAACGATACGCATAACATCCATCTCCAGTGATGGCAAATCCTGCTCCTCCAATAGAGAAAAAAGGTTATGGAAAACAATTTTATCTTGTGGATTATGGAACATCCTTGGACATTCTGTGGTACCCACAGTTTGCTTAATATTAAATGACCTCAGAATCGTGAGCTTCCTCACAAAATAATTAAGATCTTTAAAAAGTTCGAATATCTTAGGTAGTCTATCAGGTGAAAATTTCAACCCTTTATTCAGGAGAGACATCTCCCCGGGGTTAAGGGTGTGCGAGGATAGATTAAAAATGCCTTTGATTACAGGCACCTCACTTTGGACGGGCTGTCTACCACATCCTCTGCTTCCTCTAGTACTGCACCCCTTTTTTTGGAAAGAGCAGCCTTGAATAATGGAAAGGTCTTTGCTGCCCCAGCTGGAGCTATCTCTAAAAAATCCTCTTGTTCCGAGTTACCCCTGTTCATCCTATTAAGGGACGTCTTAGGTCTGGCACCCAACTCTTGTGTAGGTGGGAACCTTGCCTCAGACGTCACTTGGTTCCTAGATGTGAAACGGGAACCATCAGTTACAGGAATAAAATTAGGGTTATCAGACCTAGTCTGTTTAGTATGCTTATTTGGTCGTGGAGAGCTATAAAATCTCCCATCATTAGCCCTCTTCCTATACACAGGCTGTAAGGGGTGCTCCCTCCACGAGTTGCTCCTCGCTACTTCTGCATAGGTTTTCTGTTTGACCCCTGACCGTTTATTAAATGCCATTTTGGGACCTGGCGGGGTGCTATCAGTGGTGTTAAAGATCGCACGCCTCCTGTCACCAAATGATTGCCTGAGTCTTTTCTTACGCTGCCAACTCCTCACCTGTCCTGTCTGATAGTCCTTTTTATCCCTTAAAAATTTCTTATTTTTCTGGAGCATTATATCCTTCTCAAATTTAATCAGGCGTTGATTGATAACATCATCCAGTTTAGAGATCTCAGCCGTGTTCTGGGTAGAGCCAATTTGTTTTTGAAGATCATCAATCTTCTTCTCTGTAATCACCAATCTTGATTCCCTATATTTAACCAGGATATTCATTAATATCAAGGAGCAAGAGTCAAGTGCTCCCAGCCATTCTTGTTCCAATAAAATGTTATCTTCAAAGAACGGTTTTTTATCAAACCTCAATCCTCTAGGGATGAACTTGTTTTCTATATACTTATTTAGAAGGACACTGTCCCACCAATCTTTCATTTCATTCTTCAAATTTTTCTCCAAATCATAAAATAATTTGCGTATATCAGCCTCATCTGAACAACCAGTAACACCAGAAACATGATCATTTTCTAGGGTAAAGGTTTTTCTCCTCTCAAATCTGTCATTAATGCTATTCAGGCTCATAATAGTTATTTAAATTAAAACACCAATTAAAAGCTGTCTAAATAGGTACCACACCAACTGCGCTATTAAAGAACAAAAAAACTTATAGAAAACGGTACATGCAGTGATAACACCACAAATAAATCAGTAAATGAATAAAAAAGAAGAGTAGCAGCTACACACCCACTCTAGCGACTTGATGAGTTATATACTCAGAAATGGAAAATAGGGTGTGTGCGCTTAAGATTATAAAACTAGATAAATAGTATAAAAATTATCAAAAATAATTTATTAATTAAGTAAAAAATAAATCAGCAAAGGACTAATTCCGATCACCACTGTTATACCTTAACCGGACAATTAAATACAAAAATCTCATAAAACAGAATAACAAAAAAATAAATAAAAAAAAGGCAAAAAATGTATCCACAAACTAACTGCACTGAATGGCCAAAAAGATGGAATAACCTCAATATAAAGAATATATATATAGAGGTCCGATCACTAAGTGAAGGTAGGGTGGATACAAAAAAAAAAAAAAAAGGCAAAAAAAAGCAAAAAAATTATATACCAATAAACACAATAGTAATAATAAATGGGAAAAAATATATATCTGTCCTCGGTGTGGGCCCCCACCTGAGGTAGATATAACCAGAAGATGAATAAATGAGATATATAAAAATAAAAGACAAGAGACAAGAAACAATAATACTAAGTGAAATAATATAAAATGAAAAAAACCAGTAATTGTCCGGAAGTCCTCCCTGGGTAGGCAGAATAAAGGTGATGTTGGGCGGATCAAAGAGCAACCAGATGAACCCTCGTTATGGGAACTCCAACTCTCTCACACTGCGGTCGGGATCTTCAAAAAAGACCACAGTGGAGGTGAAGCCGTGAAGATGGACAAAGTAGGTGCAGAGTGGTACAGCAACCGCCCAGACAGCAACCAGCAGATAGAAACCGCGGTCGGTATTTTCAAAAAAGACCGCGGTATTCAGCCAAAGATGAAGACAGGACGTCAAACCCAGGGGAAATGGAAAGAAAGGAACAGCCAGCAGCCCACAGATCAACGCGTTTCGTCCCAAACTGTGGGACTTTATGTCAATCCATATCTGCCAAGTGACCCTATGTAGGGGTAACAGTCCCTATTCTGCTCTATGTCAGTGTGTATCATGGTCTCTGTGGACAGGGAACAGTCTCTATTCTGCTTTGTGTCAGTGTGTATCATGGTCTCTGTGGACGGTGAACAGTCTCTATTCTGCTCTGTTTCAATGTGTATCATGGTCTCTGTGGACAGGGAACAGTCTCTATTCTGCTCTGTGTCAGTGTGTATCAGGGGTTTTGAGGACAGGTGTCAATCCATATCTGCCTAGTGACCCTATGTAGGAGGAACAGTCCCTATTCTGCTCTGTGTCAGTGTGTATCAGGGGTTTTGAGGACAGGTGTCAATCCATATCTGCCAAGTGACCCTATGTAGGAGGAACAGTCCCTATTCTGCTCTGTGTCAGTGTGTATCAGGGGTTTTGAGGACAGGTGTCAATCCATATCTGCCAAGTGACCCTATGTAGGGGGAACAGTCCCTATTCTGCTCTGTGTCAGTGTGTATCAGGGGTTTTGAGGACAGGTGTCAATCCATATCTGCCAAGTGACCCTATGTAGGGGTAACAGTCCCTATTCTGCTCTGTGTCAGTGTGTATCATGGTCTCTGTGGACGGGGAACAGTCTCTATTCTGCTCTGTGTCAGTGTGTATCAGGGGTTTTGAGGACAGGTGTCAATCCATATCTGCCAAGTGACCCTATGTAGGGGGAACAGTCCCTATTCTGCTCTGTGTCAGTGTGTATCATGGTCTCTGTGGACGGTGAACAGTCTCTATTCTGCTCTGTGTCAGTGTGTATCATGGTCTCTGTGGACAGGGAACAGTCTCTATTCTGCTTTGTGTCAGTGTGTATCATGGTCTCTGTGGACGGTGAACAGTCTCTATTCTGCTCTGTTTCAGTGTGTATCATGGTCTCTGTGGACAGGGAACAGTCTCTATTCTGCTCTGTGTCAGTGTGTATCAGGGGTTTTGAGGACAGGTGTCAATCCATATCTGCCTAGTGACCCTATGTAGGAGGAACAGTCCCTATTCTGCTCTGTGTCAGTGTGTATCAGGGGTTTTGAGGACAGGTGTCAATCCATATCTGCCAAGTGACCCTATGTAGGAGGAACAGTCCCTATTCTGCTCTGTGTCAGTGTGTATCAGGGGTTTTGAGGACAGGTGTCAATCCATATCTGCCAAGTGACCCTATGTAGGGGGAACAGTCCCTATTCTGCTCTGTGTCAGTGTGTATCAGGGGTTTTGAGGACAGGTGTCAATCCATATCTGCCAAGTGACCCTATGTAGGAGGAACAGTCCCTATTCTGCTCTGTGTCAGTGTGTATCAGGGCTTTTGAGGACAGGTGTCAATCCATATCTGCCAAGTGACCCTATGTAGGGGGAACAGTCCCTATTCTGCTCTGTGTCAGTGTGTATCAGGGGTTTTGAGGACAGGTGTCAATCCATATCTGCCAAGTGACCCTATGTAGGAGGAACAGTCCCTATTCTGCTCTGTGTCAGTGTGTATCAGGGGTTTTGAGGACAGGTGTCAATCCATATCTGCCAAGTGACCCTATGTAGGGGGAACAGTCCCTATTCTGCTCTGTGTCAGTGTGTATCAGGGGTTTTGAGGACAGGTGTCAATCCATATCTGCCAAGTGACCCTATGTAGGGGGAACAGTCTCTATTCTGCTCTGTGTCAGTGTGTATCAGGGCATGGCTTTGAGGACAGGTGTCAATGTTAGGTGATTTCTGCCCTTTATGGATTAAAAGCAGACTCTGCATCAACTGTGCAATTTTCCATGGGAGTTTTGCCATGGATCCCCCTCCGGCATGCCACAGTCCAGGTGTTAGTCCCCTTGAAACAACTTTTCCATCACTTTTGTGGCCAGAAAGAGTCCCTGTGGGTTTTAAAATTCGCCTGCCCATTGAAGTCAATGGCGGTTCGCACGGTTCGCCGGTTCGCGAACATTTGCGGAAGTTCGCGTTCGCCGTTCGCGACCCGAAAATTTCGGGTTCGCGACAACACTACTAAACACCAATGAACTCCAAGGTGAACTGGAACCAATATAATGTTCATTGAGAATATGTCCACCTTTTTTGTCCATCTTTTAACAGCTATATAGCCATTTTTCAACTTGGGATAAAAGAATGTGTTGAATGCATGGACCGTGGGCAAACACTTTTTCTTGCTTCTTTACACCAAAAGATTCATATAAAAATTTATAATCTGCATGTAGAGAGTGAAAAGTGACAGATTGTACTTTATAATACTTAAACAAATTGAAAGATATAAAGCATGGTTCGTCAACCTGGTCCCTACCGCCCACTAGTGGGCGTTTCAGGATTCCAGGTGGGCGGTAGGGATTTCCAGGTTGATCGGGCGGGCGGGTGTGAGCCGGCGGTACCCGTGCGACTGGGTACCGCCGTGACCATTTGCGGCTCCGGCCCGCCCGGTAAACCGCCGGGGCCGCCTTCCAAAGTGTCCATCGGGTGGCCCATGCTGTCAGGGCCACCCGATGGATGCGGATTGTAAGGGGGCCCGGTCAGCGCTGGGCGCTTTAACAGCGCGACCGGGCCCCCTGTGATGACATCAGAGCTGGGAGGAAGTGATTCCCCGGTCACTCCTCCCAGCTAACACTGAGAGCCGCGCGGGAGGAACACCAGGGAGTCAGAGTGGGAACTCTGACTCCCATCCACCTGAGCCACCACTGGACCCCAGGGAAAGTCACCCTCCTGCACCTTAAAGGTAGGAAACAGGAGGGTGACTTAAATATAATGTGTGTGTGTGTGTGTCTTTGTAGGTATGTCTTGTGTGTGTCTGTCTGTATGTGTCTTTGTATGTATGTCTTGTGTGTGTATGTGTCTGTCTGTGTATATGTGTGTGTGTGTCTGTATGTGTCTTTGTATGTATGTCTTGTGTGTGTGTCTGTCTGTGTATATATGTGTGTGTGTGTCTGTATGTGTCTTTGTATGTATGTCTTGTGTGTGTGTATGTGTCTGCCTGTGTATATATTTGTGTGTGTGTGTCTGTATGTATGTGTGTCTTGTCTTTGTATGTATGTGTCATTGTATGTGTGTCTTGTGTCTGCATGTGTGTGTGTCTATGTATGTCTGCATGTGTGTGTGCATGTCTGTGTGTCTGTTTGTATGTATGTGTCTTGTGTGTGTGTGCCTGTCTGTGTCTTTGTGTGTGTATGTATGTGTGTCTTGTGTGTCTGTATATGTGCCTGTCTGTGTCTGTATGTATGTCTTGTGTGTGTCGTATGTGTGTCTGTATGTGTCTTGTGTGTGTCTATGTGTCTGTCTGTATGTATGTGTGTTTTGTCTTTGTATGTATGTGTCATTGTTTGTGTGTCTGCATGTGTGTGTGTCTATGTATGTCTTATGTGTGTGTGCATGTCTGTTTGTATGTGTGCCTGTCTGTTTGTATGTATATGCTGCGAGACTAAATATTTGATATCTGGTTCGATTTTCGTAAGGAACAAACGAAGGTCTCTTTCAGTGATATTCAGACGACTTCTCTGTTTGCGCATAATATGATTTCTCATTTGTGCGTCAGCTCATCTCCTCTCCCTCCTCAATTCCCCTCCCCACCTTTTTTTCCCCTTTTTTCTATTTTTTAACCATCCTTATAGCAATGCCCAGTAGGAAGGCTGAGCTAGGTAGCCCACTTACTATAGTCCACTATAACATACAGACACACACATACAGACACACACACACAGGACACACACACACAAGACACACACACAAGACACACACACAAGACACACACACAAGACACACACACAGGACACACACACAGGACACACACACACAGGACATACACACACACAGGACACACACACACACAGGGCACACATACAAAGACATAGACAGGCACACATACGTGTGTGTATGTGTGCCTGTCTGTGTCTTTGTATGTGTGCCTGTCTGTGTCTTTGTGTGTGTGTCTTTGTGTGTGTGTCCTGTGTGTGTGTCTGTATGTTATAGTGGACTATAGTAAGTGGGCTACCTAGCTCAGCCTTCCTACTGGGCATTGCTATAAGGACGGTTAAAAAATAGAAAAAAAGGGGAATAAAAGGTGGGGAGGGGAATTGAGGAGGGAGAGGAGATGAGCTGACGCACAAATGAGAAATCATATTATGCGCAAACAGAGAAGTCGTCTGAATATCACTGAAAGAGACCTTTGTTTGTTCCTTACGAAAATCGAACCAGATATCAAATATTTAGTCTCGCAGCATCAACCTCAAGGATCTCATTAATCACTAGTAAAGGTAATTTCAATTTACTTTATTGTTTTCTCATTAAACGTTATAAAGTTAAAAACCTTATAAACCTGCATTAAGTAGAAATAAAAAGATAAATGTACGTACATTTATTTTTTTAAAAAACACCCCCCTTTCTTAAAAATATTCTGCATTTGCGCGAAAACTGGTGGGCGGTAAGGAAATTTTTTCAACCAAAAAGATGCATTAGTGGGCGGTAGGTAGAAAAAGGTTGACTACCACTGATATAAAGCAATATAAAGATCTGTTTAAATTAGAAAAATTTAAGCTTAGGATTTTAATCTTTTAGTTTGACCCCTCCCCTCCAAAAAATAAATAAAAATAAATAAAAAACACACAAAACACACTACTACACAGTTAAAATACATACCTCATCATTTAGCCAGTTCAGATTATTCAGTGTCATAATGTCCTTACGGGTAATTGCTAAACGAAAGGCTTCACTTAAAGTTTGATCTTGGCTGCCACCAAAAAATGCACGTTTTATTTCTCGATCCATTTCCTAATAAACAAAATAAGTGGTTATGGCTAAAACAGCTTTAAAAAATGGTTACATTGAATATGCCTACACACACACATCTGTTCAGAACAGTGGGAGAGGGATCTAGGCGAGGAACTGGAGGGAATAGAGTGGCAGGAGATATGGGAGGCCAACCACACAGCCTCTATAGGCGTTACATTACAGGAACAAGCTGTTAAATCAATGCTAGGGTGGTACACAACTGCGGTCACAAGATATACCACATGAAACAGACACCAACAGATGTGTACTGGAGAGGGTGCAGTATGAAGGGAACGTATATCCACATGTGGTGGGCATGCCCACAGATAGCACAATTGTGGCAAAAGGTTAGAGACTTGGTAACTCAGGTACTAGCCAGGGCCCCTCCCCTGGACCCGTGGATATACCTCCTGAGTAGGACCACAGACAGGTGGACTAGAAACGAACAGAAACTTATACACAAAATAACCCTCGCAGCTAGGAAAGCGATGGCCTCCGATTGTCTTAAACCTACCACACCGTCAATAGCGGGGGTCCTTAACAGAATACGGGAAGTCCACCTAATGGATGACCTCACAGCAAGACTTAAGGGGACCCAAAAAACATTTCAGAAAATATGGGCACCATGGGAGGATAGCCCCCTGTGCTGAGGGACATCGATTTCCCTCCCCCCCCCCCCCGCCTATCCTCACAAGACAGAATAACAGAGCACAATTCCCCAGCAGCCTTTTGTACCACCACCACCACCTCTCTCATCTTTCTCTATCTCACTTTTCTATTACTGTTCTTCTCCTCAAGGTTAACAAATTCAGGGGGCGGAACAAACTGAGTACTGGTATAAGAAAGAGAAAAAGGAAAGAGACGCGGAATCTCAAAGTCTATGACAAATATCGCATGACACAGATCATAAGTAATCAAACAGGGACATAACAACCAGTGGGAAACACATCTACGTTGATGTAGCGTCTCATTTCACTTGATCAGTAATATAAGAAGCGCTGTTAATCTCTTAGAAAGGACAAAAATGTTGACAAGAGGTAACTTGATTGTGTAAATAACACGACATTAGTCAGGAGCACTCAGACATAAATCAGGGTAAATTGAAGCGTTAAAAGGTGCTGCAAGTGTTACTTTTTATCATGCTTATAATGATATAAAATATGTTTATTTTCACATATGTTCTGTACAGGGCCGGACTGGGAAAAAAATTAGGCCCGGGCATTTTTCAATCAGAGCGGCCCCCTAAGAAGGGGGCGGGGCCAGAGAGGGTGTGTTTTGTCATCACTAATGACAAGCACGCCCCCTCTCAAAGTGAGCATGTTAGTTCAATGCGCAGAGCCCCACTAAAGAGCTCTGGCATTAGAAAAAGGCCCTGAATTTGTTCTGCGCAGCGCAAGCAAATTTAATAACATGCTTGCGCTGTGTTTGCTTTTAAATTGTCTCTGGTATCTCCACAAGTGGGATACCAGAGGACAAAAGGGCCAGGAAAGTGTATGGTGCATGTGTTTGGAGCCTGCTTGAGGGATTGTGTGTGTGTAGAGTGTGGTGTGGTATTGTGTAAATAGGTCAATTTCATTTGTGTTTGTGGTATAATATGTGTGGCTAGGGGCTGTAGAGAGTGTGTTTATAGGGAGCATAGTGTTATAGGGGATGTAGCGAGTGTGTGCATACGGGTTGAAGTGTGTGTGTATAGGTGACGTAGTGTGTGTAGGGGTTGTAGAGAGGGTGTGTTTAGAGAATGTTGTATGTGTTTGCTGACAAGGAATGTAGTGTGTGTGTAGGAGATCTACTGTGTAAAGGACCCAGAGTGTGTATAGGATTGTGTGTGTGTGTGTGTGTGTGTAGAGGATTAAGAGTGCATATAGGGTAAGGGATCTAGCGTGCATCTGGAGTGTGTGTGTATGTAAGAGGGGTGCTGTGTGTGAGGGTGTTTTTATGTGCCGTCACATTCTAGGTTTCTAATTTTCTTAGTCTGTTAACTCACTGAGGGTTATTTTATTTATATATATATATATGTAGTAAGGCCTTTTGGCCTGTGTTTGTGGGAGGGGCGTATGACACACCCCTTCCCTACTTAAGGGACACCCCTTACCTGGCTCCATACCTTCGAGGTCAGCGTTGCATCCTGAATCCACTTCCGGTTCACGGACGGCGCCATCTTGCTTTCGGAAACTCCGCATTTTTTCTTCAGTGTTAGCTGTGTCCAGGAACTCCTTACAGGTCTTTCCACGGCCAGCCTCGCACAAAAACCCGGTCTTCTTCGCTGATTGAGTCCCCAGGACTTCTAAAACGTAAGTCCGTCGCCCGGATTAATTCCCACGGCGTCGCAATCATTATTCAGCCTTACTTTACGGCCACACGCTTTACGGCCAAGTCTCAGGCGAATTTAACCCTCCGGTGTCCGGAAACCAATGTACTGAGTATGTAGCATTCAGATGCTTTGCTTCTCTCCCTCCTTCACTTCAGTTTTGCTATTTACCATGTTATAAGACTTTTTAGTGTCTGATATTAGTATTATCCGTTTTAAATATGCTGTTTATAGTTCATTGAGTACACAGTCTGTAGTTTATATACATATAATGATCAGAGCATACACTTCCTAATTTGTGCTTTCATATTCATTAATTATACTTAGGTTAGGGCTCTCTGTATTATTAGATCTTGATATTAATCTTGGTATACATATACATAGTCTTGCTTGATTAAACTTTACATTATGTTGTGTACCTTACACCAGCACTTAGAGAATTTTGTTTGCAACAACGGGTTTTGTTCCTGTTACAACACACCATGTACACTTCTATTACATGGTGTCACGACAGTGACCCCTTCACGCAGAGTGCAACCTAACTATAGAACGTATACCGGACCTTAGAATGGCCGGGCTCACGTTAGAGTAGTCAAATGGGATAGCCAGAGGTCAAGGGATAACAGAAGACGGAATAACGATTAACAAGCCAAAGTACAGGGAACCAGAGAGTAGAATAGTCAAATAGAGTAGCCAGAAGTCAAATACCAGGAGAGAATACCAATAAACATAAAGAGCACTATGGGAACTAGCAAGAACCACACTAGGGCGTCTTACTGCTGTCAAGACAGCCCTTTTATAGTGTGGTGTGTTTTGCTTTAAAACCACGCCCCCAAAAGGTCCGGGTGCGTGGTTGCGTCATGATTCTGTCGGCTTCCAGCCGACGGCAGTGGCGCGCATGCGCCGAAGTTAGAAATTCCGCTCTGAGTGAGCGGCCGGCGTCAGAGGTGCCGTGCCGCTCAGTGAAGGAGGATGCTGTACTGCGTGGGTCCGAGGATGACAGGTAAGGTATCGTGACAGTACCCCCCCCACAAGGACCGCCCCCAGGGCGGTTAGAACGCCTCCTTTCAAATAAACGAATCAGGCGGGGGGCGTGCACATCAGAAGCGTCCACCCACGAACGATCCTCAGGTCCATAACCCTTCCAGTCTAAAAGGTATTGAAGTTTACCCCTAGAAAAACGAGAATCCAAAATAGACCTAACCTCATATTCGTTTTGTCCCTCCACAACTTCAGGAAGAGGAGGAGGGGTATTACGAGTAAACCGATTACAAATTAATGGTTTGAGAAGTGAGACATGGAACGAATTCGGTATTTTCATATTAGAGGGCAAACGAAGACTGTAACAAACAGGGTTGATACGCTTGAGAACCTGAAATGGACCAATGAATCTGGGAGCGAATTTCATAGATGGGACCTTAAGTCTAATGTTACGGGTACTTAACCACACTTTATCCCCGATCATGAACGTGGGAGCAGGTTTCCGATGCCTATCCGCATTGGCTTTGTACACACTAGCCCTTTGAGTCAATATTTGTTTAACCCCTAACCAAGTCTCCCTCATGTTCCTAACGGAGTCATCTACACTTGGCACTCCGGTAGAATGAATGGAACTCGGTAAAGTTGTAGGATTAAACCCATAATTAATAAAAAACGGGCTGTGTAAAGTGGATTCATGGATATGATGATTGTGAGCAAATTCTGCCCATGGTAACAGGTCCGCCCAGTCATCTTGATGAACCGAAGTGAAACAACGGATGTATTGTTCCAGGCATTGGTTCATCCTTTCTGTAACCCCATTAGATTGGGGATGATAAGAAGAGGAAAGGTTAAGGTTGATACCTAACTGTCCACAAAATGATTTCCAGAAACGAGAAATAAATTGAGGCCCTCTATCAGAGACAATATCTTGGGGTACCCCATGTAAACGGACCACTTCTTTTATAAATATATACGCCAGTTCAGATGATGTAGGTAATTTATAAAGAGGAACCAAATGAGACATCTTGGAGAATCTGTCAATTATCGTTAATACGACAGTGTAGTTCTTAGAAGGGGGTAGGTCTACTACGAAATCCATAGCAATACTTGACCATGGAGTCTCTGGAACAGGTAAGGGCATAAGGAGTCCTATAGGACGACCCTTAGGTGATTTTGTAGTGGAACAAATATTACAAGCAAGGACAAACTCACGCACATCCTTTTTGTAGGAAGGCCACCAGAATCGTTCCGCCAGCAATGATGTGGTTTTATGTATCCCTTGATGCCCTGCCATTTTGGAGTCATGCATGAGGGATAATACTTTATTCCGATAGGTTAATGGCACATATAGTTTTCCTTGAGGAACAGTCAAGGTAGTACGATCTTGGAATGTAGAGATCTCCTCTATTAATCCCGATGAGACTTTAGCAAAGACAGTTGCTACAATACGATTATGAGGGATTAAAGAGGACATAACTTCATTGGAGGAAGTAACAGGTTCATATTGGCGGGATAGAGCATCCGCCTTAGTATTTTTTGACCCTGGCCTGTATGTAACAACATAATTGAAACGATTGAGGTATAAAGACCAACGTACTTGTCTGTCAGACATTTTCTTGGCTTCACTGAAGTAAGAGAGGTTTTTATGATCTGTAAAAATGGTAACAGGGATGGGTGACCCTTCAAGCAAGTATCGCCATTCTTTAAGGGCAGAAATAATTGCCAACAACTCTCTCTCCCCTATATCGTATCTCTTCTCAGTTTCCGTTAATTTTTTTGAAAAAAACCCACAAGGATGCAATGGTTGATCATCCGAAGGTCTTTGAGATAGTATTGCTCCTATCCCTGACTCGGATGCATCTACTTCCAGTATGAAAGGACGAGAAGGATCAGGGTGTCTTAATACTGGTGCTGAGGAAAAGGCTTCTTTCAATAAATCAAAAGCTCTTTTAGCTTCAGTACACCATTCCCTGTGATTTCTTCCCTTCTTAGTCATAGCAGTAATAGGGGCTGTTATTGAAGAGAATCCTTTTATGAATTTTCTATAGTAATTGGCAAACCCCAGGAAGCGTTGGATTGCTTTGAGTCCAACTGGTAAGGGCCATTGCTGAATGGCTTCTAACTTTTTCGGCTCCATTTGGAAACCCGTACTAGAAATGATATATCCCAGGAAATGCACTTCTTCCTTGTGGAACAAACATTTCTCCAATTTACAATAGAGACCATTCTCTAATAACCTTGAAAGAACCAATCTGACATGTTCATAGTGTTCGTTTATGTTTTTAGAATAAATCAGGATATCATCCAAATATACGATTACAAACATTTGTAAAAAGTCTCGCAACACATCATTGATGAAGTCCTGAAAGACTGCTGGAGCGTTGCATAAGCCGAAGGGCATAACTCGATACTCATAATGACCATAACGAGTATTAAAAGCAGTCTTCCATTCATGCCCTTCTTTTATTCTGATTAAATTATATGCTCCCCGCAAATCTAGTTTAGAAAAGACAGTAGCTCCTTTTAACCTGTCAAATAGTTCAGTCACTAAGGGAATAGGATGAGCATTACGGATAGTAATCTTATTCAACCCTCTGTAATCAATACAGGGTCTTAAATCCCCTTCTTTCTTAGATACAAAGAAAAACCCCGCACCCGCGGGCGATGAGGATTTAGTGATAAACCCTTTCTTTAAATTCTCGGCAATGTACTCCTCTAATACTTTATTCTCGGCTATCGACAGGGGATAAACCGTGCCTCTTGGAGGCATAGTACCAGGCAACAATTCAATAGGACAATCATAGGGACGATGGGGAGGTAACTTTTCTGCCTCTTTAGGTTCAAAGACATCTTTAAGGTCAATATATTGGTTGGGTATTTGGGTAGTCAATGGTTCCATAGTAGGTATATTGATTAAGCCTACTGGTTTAATCGGAGTAATGCATTTACTGTGACAAGAATCTCCCCACTTAATGATCTCCTTCTTTTCCCAGTCAATCGACGGATTATGCTGGACTAACCAAGGAAACCCAAGTATTACAGGAAAAATAGGAGATGTTATCTGTTGCAGAATGATAACCTCCCTATGAAGAAGACCTGTAGATAATACTAGAGGAATGGTCTCCTGGGTAATAAGAGGTATCGATAATGGTCTACCATCTATGGCCTCAACGGCCAAGGGTGCCGATCTTTTTTGGAATGGAAGGGTATTTTTCTGCCCGAATGAGAGATCTACAAAATTCTCAGCAGCCCCAGAATCAATTAAAGCAAGGGTGGATATTTTCTTTCCCTCCCATTCTAAAGTAATAGGTAGAAGAAGCCGGAGATCTTTTTTATCATTGAAGGAGGACATACACATAACACCCAAGGCCTGTCCCCCTTGTGAACTTAGGTGCGAGAGTTTTCCGGCCGGTTAGGACAATTCACTCGTGTATGTCCCTTCCTGCCACAATACAAACATAAACCTTCCCTCCTACGGTATTGTCTCTCTGTCTCAGACAATCTTGTAGCCCCTAATTGCATGGGTTCTGGAGGGGTTTCGGACGAGGGATAGGTTAGAGCAAGACGTTCCGGTACTCTCCTAGGTCTCTCTCTGGTGTTCTGCCTGTACCTAAGACGTTCATCAATATGAGCTAAATATGTTATTAGCTCCTCTAGAGTATCTGGTAAATCTCTTGTGGCCACTTCATCTAGGATTCTATCAGATACTCCATTCAGGAACACATCTACGAATGCTTGTTCGTTCCATCTGACTTCTGCAGCTAAAGTACGGAATTCCAAGGCATAATCTACTAGAGAACGGGTATTTTGTCTTAAACGCAATAAGGATTTGGCAGCGTTAGTCTTTCTGCCTGGGGTATCAAAAGTTCTCCTGAAAGCTGCAACAAAGTTAGTGTAATTAAAGACTATGGGGTTGTCATTCTCCCACAAGGGATTAGCCCAGGTTAAAGCCTTATCTACTAACAGGGTTATAATATACCCAATCTTAGCTCTATCGGTAGGGTAAGCTCTAGGATGGAGTTCAAAATATATGCTTATCTGATTTAGGAACCCCCTGCATCCGTTAGGATCACCCCCATACCTGAGAGGTGCTGTAGCCTGATTGGAAGTACCTGTAGGTAGTACTTCCATGGGATGTTCTTGGGGTCTCAGACTAGGAGTCTGCTCCTCCGGCTGGAGATAAGCAGTGCGGTTAATTAAGGTCTGTACGGCGAGGGCGATCTGGTCCATACGATGGTCCAGCTCCTCAAACCTATTGTCCGCACCAAGCCCAAGAGGGTTAACACCTGCAGGGTCCATGGCCCTAGTGTAATGTCACGACAGTGACCCCTTCACGCAGAGTGCAACCTAACTATAGAACGTATACCGGACCTTAGAATGGCCGGGCTCACGTTAGAGTAGTCAAATGGGATAGCCAGAGGTCAAGGGATAACAGAAGACGGAATAACGATTAACAAGCCAAAGTACAGGGAACCAGAGAGTAGAATAGTCAAATAGAGTAGCCAGAAGTCAAATACCAGGAGAGAATACCAATAAACATAAAGAGCACTATGGGAACTAGCAAGAACCACACTAGGGCGTCTTACTGCTGTCAAGACAGCCCTTTTATAGTGTGGTGTGTTTTGCTTTAAAACCACGCCCCCAAAAGGTCCGGGTGCGTGGTTGCGTCATGATTCTGTCGGCTTCCAGCCGACGGCAGTGGCGCGCATGCGCCGAAGTTAGAAATTCCGCTCTGAGTGAGCGGCCGGCGTCAGAGGTGCCGTGCCGCTCAGTGAAGGAGGATGCTGTACTGCGTGGGTCCGAGGATGACAGGTAAGGTATCGTGACACATGGCACGTTTTCATATGCTGACTTTTTCTTTATGTACTCAAATTACATACACAAGAACTCAGATAATTAATCAGGAATAGGTATAGTGTATATATATGTGATAAGGTTTCTCTAAGTTATTTGTGTATATTACGTTGTCACTACCATGTACACCCGATTACATGGCACATACAATTCCTGACCTTTCTGCATATACTCAAACGATATATCGTGTATACAGAACACGGTCCCAACATCACACACTTTCGGGATTGAATCACACTTTTGGTTTAACCTCTCATACGTCAACTTTTTCTGCATATGGTCAATTTTCATATTTTATAACTCACCCAAACCATCTGTCGTTTTGCACCCAGACTTATATAATCCATACCGGATAAATCACGTAATACTCCCTGCACTGATTACTACAGTAGCACGTCCATATATATTTTTAAATTGGTCACCATGTATACACATTATACGTAGCCACTACAAGCTAATCCCTGCGTTACAGTTTTCTCCAGAACAAATCAGGCTGGGTACTACCTTACTCTAAATTGTTCCCCTTCAACATATACGGTTAATAAAATCATCCACAGCATATCTAGTCTACGTTAGTATCACAGGATCCATTTCTCATACTATCATATCTATTTCTACCCATTTAGGTTTATCCAGGTTTTCTATACCTTACGCATCATATACGTATACATACTATCAGGTACGTAAGCCTGCTCACATATCACATACGTTCTCCCTAAATAGGACATAGAGTACTGGCAAGTTAGGGGTATAGGCCCAAATAGGTACCTCCCCTCTTGGCATACCGCCTATAGTTTAGAGGTCCGCGAGGCCAACACCCCACCTCAACGTTTCGGAGGCAAACACCCCTCAAGCCACACGTTAGTTAGCCGCCTCGCAAAGTTTAGAGAGGGCGTCACCTGTCACTCCCTTCCCCTGTTTTTCTTTTATTGTCACCGAGAGGCCTACGAATTCCTGCCACTACGATGGGTGGCCTCAATATTCCCTCGCGCCAACGCATAGATAGAGCCTCTCATAGCCACTTGGCAAATAGCAGGGCCTCACCTGTCACCAAAGGACAAGATTAATTTTTCGCCTCACTCGGCATAATTAGCCCGCCAGTACATCCCCTGGGTTTCAACACTAACGGTATATTTTCTCATCTAGTATGTCTCAGCGCCTTCTCACAGTACGGGACAAGGTCCAACTGGAGTAAGATAGACACAGTGATTTTCTGCAGACACTTTGCAGGGCTAAGGACGCCGGCTTGTGCATACTGCTCCTCCATGTCTCATTCGGCAAATTTTTGTCCCACCACTGCTAACGAGCATACCCACGTGCAAGGACCTAGCCCCGCTGGTCCTACGGAGAAAATAGCTAAAGACAAACTGGGTAGACCTATCAAGTTTCTGGGCAAATCCCAGATATGTAATAACTTTAATGTTGGTACATGTAATTACAGCGGTTGTCGTTTATTGCATATATGCTCAAAATGTTTCAGGGCACATGCAAAAATCATGTGTCCCAATAAAATGTATCCCAAACAGTACCTAACGTCTATCAACATATCCCTACTTGCGACATTTCTGTCACAGCATCCATCTACACATTTAGTAGATTTCATAATCTCTGGTCTATCAGAAGGATTCCACACAGGTATCATACATATGCCTTCAGGAATCCTGGAATGTCCAAATCTACAATCCGCCCAACACAACCCTACAGCTGTTGACACACTCATAGCTAAAGAAGTGACAGAAGGTTTCTTATTGGGACCTTTTCAATCCCCTCCTTTCACTACATGGAGGACAAACCCTATCGGGGTTGTCACAGGAAAATCTTCCAACAAGCAGAGACTTATTATCGATTTGTCGGCACCACACACCTCTACCACTCCTAGCCTCAACTCGCTAATACCATCGGAGGAATTTTCCCTGCAATATTCCACTATAGACCACGCCATTACGGCTATCTTACAGGCAGGAGTCGGTGCATGGCTCAGCAAGACCGACATAACAAATGCATTCAAACTACTACCAATCCACCCCACACTGTGGCACCTACATGGCATCAAGTGGGAAGGGAACTACTACTTTTTCTCACGACTAACTTTTGGTTCTAAAAGTAGTCCAGCCATATTTGACACATTTGCCGAAATCCTATGCTGGTTACTACTCAATATATCCAGATGCCCTACAGTCATACATTATCTGGACGATTTCCTAATGGTCGAGGAGAATTCTTCCCCTCCCAGTAGCCTCAAAGAAACCGTCAGCCTATTCAACCAGTTGGGGGTCCCAGTCTCCCCTACCAAGACCGAAGGCCCAGATACCATCATCACTTTCCTGGGCATCATGCTAGACTCGGCCAACATGCAAGCTAGCCTACCACGCACTAAGGTAGAAAACATCCTGACAAACATCAACCTCTATATACAACTACGCACTTGCAACCGCAAAGAATTACAATCTTTACTGGGGTCACTCAATTTTGCCATGCGTATTATACCTCAAGGCCGTGCTTTCATCTCACGTCTCCTCAGCATGTTCCCACTGTTTCTACATGATGCACACAGATTATCCCTAGATACCCAAGCCACGGCAGACCTTCTCATGTGGAGAAACTTTTTAACCTCCTGGAATGGAAAAAGCATGTTCCTCCCTCAATTGTCTGACACTTCTCCTACTGTTTGGACAGACGCGGCGTCTACCACAGGTTTTGCAGCGATATTTGGGAACGAATGGCTTTGGGGTAGCTGGCCTTCAGAGGTGCAGGACCTGGAGTGTTTTTTCTCTACCTCAGCTCTTTTCGAGATATATCCCATCGTGGCGGCTGCCGTGGCATGGGGACATCTATGGGCAGGTTCATCAGTCAGGTGTTACTCAGACAACCAAGCAACCTGTTCCATTATTAACAAAGGTCGCTCCAACTCCCTTACTATCATGAGATTTTTGAGGAAACTCACTTGGTTGGCAGCATGTCATAATTTTTTCTTGCATTGTGTTCATATTCCAGGTATTTGTAACGAGGCAGCTGATAATTTGTCTCGTTTTAAATTCCAGGTCTTTCATCAACTTCTCCCATCAGCCGCGCTCACAGCCACGGCCACTCCACTGTTCCATCAGCTAGTAATGGACTAGACGTTATCATGCAACATTGCAGAACTTTGTCCCAACTAGCTCTATCTACAAATACCAGGAAAACCTACAACAGAGCCTTCAGTTTATTCAAAAGATTCCTTTTGGAACACAACATATTACAACCATTCATCATGACATCTTTTTTAGGTTTTGCCTCTTTTTGCCACATCAAACTCAAACTTTCTTACAACACAATCAAACTATATCTTACAGGCATCCAACATCACATGCTGACATTACAACCCAACAACTCAAGTTTCATGTCATCATACCAAATCAAGAACATCCTTAGGGGTATACAAAGATCCGAACCCCCGCATACAGCACAGAGGCTTCCTATAGATTTTCATATCCTTAAGAAATTATCACAACTACTAGATCTAAAACCCTTCTCCTTCAACACAACTCTAGTCATCAAAACAGCTATTTACGTGGCTTTTTATGGGTTTCTGAGACCTAGAGAGTTTACCGCCATCAATACAACACAATCCACTCACCTACTGCTCCATTCGCACTTAACCAAACACATGGACTATTATATCCTGACACTACCTCATTCCAAAAACAGTCAACACGCTCCACCCGTAGAGGTTAAATACTATCCGACTCACAACAGATGGTGCCCCGTCCAAATACTGGACTCTTATACAGAGAGTCTCAAGGCTCCACCATCACAACCACTTTTTGTTCTACGAGGTTCAGTTCTCACTACTACCAACTTCATGACCCACGTTAGGTCCTTACTAACACAGCTGGGACTCAAGCCAGCTAACTATTCAGGCCACTCCTTCCGCATAGGAGCGGCCTCCACAGCCTCCAGTGTTAACATACCGGTTCATGTTATCAAGACACTGGGGCGCTGGAAATCATCCGCTTACACACGATACATTCCTAACCCTGTACAAGAAGTAAGAAATGCTTTTCAGAACATGTCTTGTTAAAAGTATGTATATTGGTAGTTTGTATTAAATATTGAAATTGCTACTTTTGCCCTCTTTATTTTCAGGCCTACCTCATCGTCGGTTTCGGCACACCACAACCGACTTGCTACTTTTATACCATCCTACACTTATTAAGGTCTTATTTCTCTTTGCCATCATGAGCCCTTCACACAAGTAGTAAGGCCTTTTGGCCTGTGTTTGTGGGAGGGGCGTATGACACACCCCTTCCCTACTTAAGGGACACCCCTTACCTGGCTCCATACCTTCGAGGTCAGTGTTGCATCACCCTCCCACCCACACCTCTTTATCAACTCCTTTTCTTACATTTCTTCTTGGTGGGCCCTCTTTATTTTCAGGCCTACCTCATCGTCGGTTTCGGCACACCACAACCGACTTGCTACTTTTATACCATCCTACACTTATTAAGGTCTTATTTCTCTTTGCCATCATGAGCCCTTCACACAAGTAGTAAGGCCTTTTGGCCTGTGTTTGTGGGAGGGGCGTATGACACACCCCTTCCCTACTTAAGGGACACCCCTTACCTGGCTCCATACCTTCGAGGTCAGCGTTGCATCACCCTCCCACCCACACCTCTTTATCAACTCCTTTTCTTACATTTCTTCTTGGTGGGCCCTCTTTATTTTCAGGCCTACCTCATCGTCGGTTTCGGCACACCACAACCGACTTGCTACTTTTATACCATCCTACACTTATTAAGGTCTTATTTCTCTTTGCCATCATGAGCCCTTCACACAAATATATATATATATATATATATATATATATATATAAAAATAAAATAACCCTCAGTGAGTTAACACACAAAGAAAATTAGAAAGAGCTCATGTATATATATATATATATATATATATATATGTGTGTGTGTGTGGGAGTGTGCTGTATATGTGTGAGCGAGGGTGCTGTGTGTGTCTGAGGGTGCTGTGTGTGTCTGAGGGTGCTGTGTGTGTGTGTCTGAGGGTGCTGTGTGTGTGTGTCTGAGGGTGCTGTGTGTGTGTGTCTGAGGGTGCTGTGTGTGTGTGTCTGAGGGTGCTGTGTGTGTGTGTCTGAGGGTGCTGTGTGTGTCTGAGGGTGCTGTGTGTGTCTGAGGGTGCTGTGTGTGTCTGAGGGTGCTGTGTGTGTGTCTGGGGGTGCTGTGTGTGTGTCTGGGGGTGCTGTGTGTGTGTGTCTGGGGGTGCTGTGTGTGTGTGTCTGGGGGTGCTGTGTGTGTGTCTGGGGGTGCTGTGTGTGTGTCTGAGGGTGCTGTGTGTGTGTGTCTGAGGGTGCTGTGTGTGTTTGAGGGTGCTGTGTGTGTTTGAGTGTGCTGTGTATGTTTGGGTGCTGTGTGTGTCTGAGGGTGCTGTGTGTGTCTGAGGGCGCTTTGTGTGTTTGAGTGTGCTGTGTGTGTTTGAGGGCGCTGTGTGTGTTTGAGTGCGCTGTGTATGTTTGGGTGCTGTGTGTGTCTGAGGGTGATGTGTGTGTGTCTGAGGGTGCTGTGTGTGTTTGGGTGCTGTGTGTGTCTGGGGGTGCTGTGTGTCTGGGGTGTTGGTGCTGTGTGTGTGCCTGGGGGTGCTGTGTGTGTCTGGGGGTGCTGTGTGTGTCTGGGGGTGCTGTGTGTGTCTGGGGGTGCTGTGTGTGTTTGTGTGCTGTGTGTGTGAATGTATATTTTATTTACATTTAAATATATATTTTTTATTAATAAAAAAAAAGTTATATCCCCCCTCCTCCCTTCTTACCTTTTAGCCTGGAAGGAGGGGGGGTCTGTTCTGCCTGTGGGGAGAGGGGGATCCGTTCTGCCTGGGGGGTGGGGGGGGTGCCGTGCAGCTTCCTTCCCTGGTGGTTCCACAAATTGAAATATTATTTGTATGACACATATTTCCTGATCAAGTGTCTCCATAGCTCTAGTTATTTAAGAAATATGGAAGATTTTTTGCTAAGGGCGGGAGCCCTATCTGAAATAGCAGAAACCCTGCAACTGAACGAACAGGATGCAGATCAAATACTCTGGCCTAACACCCCCACAGAATTGATGCACACAGATTCCATCAAGGACCTGTATAATGATTTGACCAAATTAAAGCGACGGGAGACTGACCTTGACCTTCATGGTGTCTTTATCTCCGATTATTATCGCGCCAAACGGATCCCCAGAGGATTCAGGGTTCGCAATTCCCCCACGATTGGACGCCAGAACCCTGAATTCTGTAAGAAATGGACAGGCATCTCAAATAAATGTTCATTAGATTGGATGTTGATAGTGGTGGAGGAAGTGAGGAGTGAATTAATTTTCACCAAAGACTCCATTAACAAGTTTGAAACACTACATACATCAACATTAACAGCTGCAGCCTCCACGCAATATATGGTGAAACTGCAAGATGAGATCGCGAGATACAGGAACGATCTAATTAGATTCAAAAAACAAAAACTTGAACGGGTTAACTTTGACTATACCCATCATCAGGTCTACCACTGGCTCTGTGGAGAGCGACGCAAACCGAATTTCCCAAGATATAAACAGAAGGTTCGTAAACCTCAATTCCTCTCCATAGACACCAGCTCTGCAGAATCTACTTCTGAAACTGAAGGGACGGGAGTACCCCAGGACACGTCAGTAATGCCACCGAGAAAATCCACACGACCACCTTTTTTTCCACAGGACCAACACTCCAACGACCCACCAGGATTCAACACAAGAGGACGCAAAGATCTAAGAGACCCAAAGTCAGTAGACGAGGACAGAGGGGCAAGATTCACAGGCACTCGCCCAAGAACTGTGAACAGGAAGATATAACTCCTATCTTCAACCTATCCTCCAAGACCCTCAGCTCTGAACACATTAAAGTCTTATCCAAAGGCCTCACATTTGTTCCAACTCCTAAGTTGGATATGTTTAAGACAGACATTGACCTATATAAGATGGAACGCACTTTGAATCTACAAACATTTATACAACATCCTTATCCGCAATCAAAGAATCCACTTCGACTGAAAAGTACATGGGAACCAAAAACGTCCCATCCCTCTATCAAATGCTTTTCCAGTTTAGTCAAGAAAGATACACATCAGATTGTCTCGGAGTCCAAGTCAGGTCCACACAACCTTACAATGAAGGAACATAAGGCACTTGAGGATCTTGCCAATGATAAAAATATTACCATCAGACCGGCCGACAAAGGCGGAGCTATCGTGATACAGAACTACGAATCATACCGCACAGAAATATTGAGACAACTATCGGACACAACCACATACAAGAAAATCGCTTTTGACCCTACCAAAACCATTATACAGAAACTACAAGCACTGGTCAATAGAGGCGTTACGGCAGGCTGGCTTGAGGATCAAACCGCTAATTATCTGATAGATTTACATCCCAAAATTCCTTTACTGTACACTTTACCAAAGGTCCATAAAGATGCGCACAACCCTCATGGACGTCCCATCGTCTCTGCTAAACGATGTGTATTGGAACCGCTGGCTAAATTCATCGACCAACATTGCAAAACACCTACGTTATCGATACCCACGTGCCTCAAAGACACACAAGATCTCCTCTCACAACTTAAACTGATCACCCTCCCGGAGGGTCCCATTACTCTGGCCACTGTAGATGTGAAAAATCTATATACGATTATACCTCACTCTGAAGGGGTGGATGCCATGAGACAGATACTCAGTCGATCTGATCTATATAACGGACCCCCCATCGAGTTCCTCTTGGAATGCCTTGAATTTACGTTAAACAACAATTATTTTCGTTTTGAGAAGTTCTTCTACATCCAACAAACGGGGACTGCAATGGGATCAGCCATAGCTCCAAACTACGCTAACAGCTATATGTACTCATATGAACAGAAGCACATTTTGTCGAAATATCAATCCAACCTCATTCTATACCGGAGGTATGTGGATGATATCCTTATGCTATGGGCAGGTCCGCCTTCATCTTTTGAAAATATGATCCAGGAGCTCAATATGATCAACTCCCCGGTGCGCCTCAGCCATTGCTGCAGCATCGAGAGGATCCAATTCCTAGATGTGGAAATCTATCGCTCCCAGCAATCTATTGGCTATACCCTATTCAAGAAAAGCTCAGACCGTAATACGTTCCTACACGCCACAAGTTTTCATCCTGGAGCACTAAAAAGATCACTGCCGATCTCACAGTTCCTTAGAGTCCTCAGGAACAATTCGGATCCTAACAATACTAGAATGCAGATTTCTGCCATGCAACTAGCATTTTTGAAGAGGGGATACTCACATCCAACACTGAAACGCTCCCTGGACAGAGCGATGGAGATCCACAACAAGTCAGATGTACGACCTATGACACCATGTAACAAATCAAGGATAGTCACATTACCTCTGCTATACCACACGGCCAGTGACCAAATGGCGAAGTCTATCCGAAAGAGATGGGACTTACTATCTTCTGATCCCACACTACACTCAGCCTTTTCTCATCTACCCCGTATTGCGTTCAAACGGAACCGGACGCTTAGAGATATTTTAGTCAAAAGTGATCGCCCTGAGCAGTACGAGACATCGAAAATCCATAATAAGACAGGATGCTTTAAGTGTGCCAATTGTGTGACATGTGGCCACATGCTTACAGGCTCTTCATTTGCCCATCCCCACTCAGGAAAGCGTTATCCCATCAAACACCATATCACTTGCCTCACCACCCACGTAGTCTATCTAATATCTTGTCCATGCGGACTATACTACGTGGGGAAAACTGATCTCACAGTACGGGACAGAATGCGAGGACACCGCTCAGGCATTATGACTGCGTTCAGGGACAGTAAGACAGACAAACCGGTGGCCAAGCACTTTTTAGAGATGAACCATCGGCTACCCACTCTCAAATTCATGGCCATTGATCATATCCCCCCCCTGTCTAGAGGGGGTGATCGTTCTAGGATCCTGCTCCAACGGGAGACATACTGGATCAAAACACTGGACACTCTACATCCCAAAGGCCTTAATGAGTATGTCTCCTTTAACGCCTTTTTGGACACTCGCTGAGTACGTCTCATGGATACAACCTTTTTGAACCTTTTTGAATTTTTATCCTGTATATAGATTTAGAATATTTTTTGAAGCGATCCACTATGATACTCTGTTCTGTCATATCAATTTTGATGTCCATCAATTGTCCAGCATTATAATTGGACACTGTCTATTGATTTTTTTGTTCTGCTCTATCCTGTCAGTTGCCTAAGGCTCTATAGCCAAATTTGTTTTGTTAGCAGGGATATATACCATGCATACATTACTGGATATTATTCCACATACTAGATATAGATATCCACATTGAGGTCATGATATATCTCACTCACCAGAGCTCTCCACACACTTATTCTTTTCACCCTCATAGCATTGTCGGCATTATGTCCGCTCCCCCACACTCCCCTTTTCTTCACTTATATATCTGGGTATATATTTTGTTTACTCTGTGGCTCTCTACTAGATTATCTCACCCATTTACACTCTCTCTGTCATTTATTTACTGTTTGTCACATTTTTTTAGATTCCGGTGTCCCCTTTTTTTGCTTTCGGCCACGTTATTCACCCACACACATACCATACATTCTAGCTCTCACTCACCAGTTTATCTATTACTTCTTTGCTGCATTACACACCTCTTAACTCTCAGGCCATACACATCTTTGATCTTTTCTATTCTATTCTCCGTTTCCTTCTGATTATTATACATCATCTTCCCCGCTTGCAACCACGCTCTGGAACCTCCTCCGTTATAAGATTAGCCAATGCATATACATTATATATCTATTTAGAATCATCCAGTATCATTAGCAGCTTAATACTCGATCCATATTTCTTTAATTACCATTTCACATATCTGCTTAGTTGGGTATTCACGGATTGGTAACCTAGGTTACCTAGATACACTTACACGATTACTTCCGGTCGCACTCCTGTGACGTCATCAGTCACCGACAGGATCACTCCGGTTTTACTCACAATTACACACTGGCGTTCACACATGGCTTGGGGATACACAGCTTTTTCAGGTTAGTGATCATGTCTTTTATTGGTTTGGTTATATATTTTCACTGTTTCACTTGTTTTTATATCTTGATAAAGACCGTATGGTCGAAACGTCGATTGATTTTCTCACCGAATAAATACCTTTGAATAAGACCTCTGGAGTGCTCTTCCTATGTCCTGTATATATATATATATATATATATATATATATATATAAAAAAATAAAATAACCCTCAGTGAGTTAACACACAAAGAAAATTAGAAAGAGCTCATATATATATATATATATATATATATATATGTGTGTGTGTGGGAGTGTGCTGTATATGTGTGAGCGAGGGTGCTGTGTGTGTCTGAGGGTGCTGTGTGTGTCTGAGGGTGCTGTGTGTGTGTGTCTGAGGGTGCTGTGTGTGTGTGTCTGAGGGTGCTGTGTGTGTGTGTCTGAGGGTGCTGTGTGTGTCTGAGGGTGCTGTGTGTGTCTGAGGGTGCTGTGTGTGTCTGAGGGTGCTGTGTGTGTCTGAGGGTGCTGTGTGTGTGTCTGGGGGTGCTGTGTGTGTGTCTGGGGGTGCTGTGTGTGTGTGTCTGGGGATGCTGTGTGTGTGTGTCTGGGGGTGCTGTGTGTGTGTGTCTGGGGGTGCTGTGTGTGTGTGTCTGGGGGTGCTGTGTGTGTGTCTGGGGGTGCTGTGTGTGTGTCTGAGGGTGCTGTGTGTGTGTGTCTGAGGGTGCTGTGTGTGTTTGAGGGTGCTGTGTGTGTTTGAGTGTGCTGTGTATGTTTGGGTGCTGTGTGTGTCTGAGGGTGCTGTGTGTGTCTGAGGGCGCTTTGTGTGTTTGAGTGTGCTGTGTGTGTTTGTTTGAGGGCGCTGTGTGTGTTTGAGTGCGCTGTGTATGTTTGGGTGCTGTGTGTGTCTGAGGGTGCTGTGTGTGTCTGAGGGTGATGTGTGTGTGTCTGAGGGTGCTGTGTGTGTTTGGGTGCTGTGTGTGTCTGGGGGTGCTGTGTGTCTGGGGTGTTGGTGCTGTGTGTGTGCCTGGGGGTGCTGTGTGTGTCTGGGGTGCTGTGTGTGTCTGGGGGTGCTGTGTGTGTTTGTGTGCTGTGTGTGTGAATGTATATTTTATTTACATTTAAATATATATTTTTTATTAATAAAAAAAAAGTTATATCCCCCCTCCTCCCTTCTTACCTTTTAGCCTGGAAGGAGGGGGGGTCTGTTCTGCCTGTGGGGAGAGGGGGATCCGTTCTGCCTGGGGGGTGGGGAGGGGTGCCGTGCAGCTTCCTTCCCTGGTGGTCCAGTGGTGAGAGTGAACTTTAGCCTGAAGGCTATAGTTCACTCTTGCGAGATCTGAGCGTTGCCGCGGTAACCGCGGCAACGCTCAGACCTCGCGAGAGGACCCGGCGGAGCTGCTGGCTAGAGCTCCGCCGGTCCCCTCGCCTGCCTTCCTACCTCACACCCTCTCCTGCCGGCGGCCGCCTGTCAGTGTCTCTGGGCCGGTGAGGGAGATCTTTGATCACCCCACCGGCCCATGGAGACACACAGCAGGGCCGGCGCTCGGATAGCGCTGGCCCTGCAGGGGCTGGCAGGGGAGATCCTGTGATCTCCCCTGCCGGCCTCGGCCCCACGGCCATCGCGGCCCACCGGGCATTTGCCCGGTATGCCCGATGGCCAGTCCGGGCCTGGTTCTGTACATGTAACCTCTGTCGATGAAAAATAAAGAATTAAAAAAAAAAAGGTTACATTAAAAACCATATATTTCAAAATGACCTATACCACCAATAAACGTGAGATAACTTTGAAGATTGCTTTACAACCTAGAGTACAGTGACTAATTCAAGTAGGATTGGGCTGCGGTGAGAGTTTTGTTCTGCACTGGATGTATAAAGTGAGATTGAGATAGATACATTTTAAAGGGGGCCTGTAATCTAAAGAAGAAAACAAACAAATTCCTTTCAAGATTACCATATAGCAGCATCACAATGAGAACGTCCTCTCGCTTTGCATGTGGAAATGCAGCGTCAAGCAAAACCCCAAAGGCAGGCGCAGAGGTAACTCAGCGCTGGAATCAGGTAAGTGTTCAAAGGATTGTAATCCTTTTAAGGATGGAGCAGGGGAGGGAGGGCAAGGGACACTAAACTGTTAGGAATACATCTTCAAAGCAGAGGACACATACAGACAGAGCAATGTTTTTCTATAAAAAGGATTAGCTGCATTCAGCATCATGCTGTGTGTGATAACACTAAACATTATCGAACATTCAAGGATCTGAAGAAGGAAGTGCCTCTAGTGAACTTGACAGTCAGAGGCATGTTTTTGACAAACTGTAAATATTGCCAGGGGCGGACTGAGAACCCTCAGGGCCCCCGGGCAAAATAAATCAAGGGCCCCCTTACAGGCCCCACCCATACTCCGCAGCAAGCGCCACCCATGTCCCGCCTCCATGCACCGCCTCCAGCCACACCCTACACAATCTTTAGACACAAGGAACAAAAGTGCAATAATCCCTTCAAGGCCCCAGTAGAGACTACAATTGAGGGCTAATGGGCCATGGAGGGGGGTCTTTCTAGCAGAAGCTATATCAGTGTCCTTTAGAGAGTGTGTTAGAAAGAATACCCTCCAGGCCCTATTAGAGACTACAATGGAGTCTAATAGGCTTGGAAGGGGGTCTTTCTAACAGAGGCCATCTCAGTGTCCCTGCTGGAAACAGTCGCCTCCATGCCCCAGTAGAGACTACAATTGAGGGCTAATGGGCCATGGAGGGGGGGGAGCATTCTAGCAGAGGCTATCTCAGTGTCCTTTAGAGAGTGTGTTAGAAAGAATTTCCTCCAGGTCCCATTAGAGACTACAATGGAGTCTAATGGGGCCTGGAGGGGGGTCTCTCCAACACTCTGGTTCCTATTCACAATATAGCAACACAACATAGCTCGCTGATACCTAGGCCAAGTTGGCTCCTCTTACCTTAATTACTGTTGCTGGCTGCCAGTCTGTGGGCTTGCTGGAAGGCTGTGGGCTTACTGGCTGCGGCTGGTAGGCTGTGGGCTTGCTGGCAGGCTGTGGGCTTGCTGGCTACTGCCGGCAGGCTGTGGGCTTGCTGGCTGCGGCTGGCAGGCTGTGGGCTTGCTGGCTGTGGCTTGCTGGCTGGCAGGCTGTGGCTTGCTGGCTGGCAGGCTGTGGCTTGCTAACTTTAAGCCTAACTGGTGGCCTGTGGGCTGGCTGGCTGGCTATTGGCCAGCCTGTGGGCTGGCTATTGGCCAGCCTGTGGGCTGGCTATTGGCCAGCCTGTGGGCTGGCTGGCCGGCCTGTGGGCTGGCTGGCTTGCTGGCTACTGGGGCACTCGTGGATTATTTAAAGAAATAATCCATGCACAATAACCACTACTGCTCTGTGTAGTCGTTATGGTGCCAGGAGGGCCGGGCCCCCCTCCTAGAGTAAGTAGTCAAACCGTTTAAGAACAGTTTAACAACTTACCTGGGGTCTGCTGGGATATGAGGCTGTAGTAGGGTATAGGAGCAGTGGTGCAATGTGTAAGGGGTGCAGTGTGTGTGTGAAAGGTTCAGTGTGTGTGAGGGGGTGTAGTGTGTGAATGTGTAGGGTGTGTGGGGCAATGTGTGTACGAGGGGGCTGTGTATGTGTGTGGCAATGTTAGTATGGGGGGCTGTGTGTGTATGGGTGGGCAGTGTATGTGTGTGTGTGAGGCAATGTGTGTAAATGTGTATGGTCTGTGTGGGGGCAGTGTGTGTGTATGGGGGGCAGTGTGTGAATGTGTATGGTGTGTGGGGGCAGTGTGTTTATTGGGCTAGAGTTCACTCTCACCACTGCGACCACCAGGAATACCTGGTGGTCACAGTGTTGAGAGTGAACTCTAGCCCGTAGCTCCAGGGCTAGAGTTTACTCTCGCAAGAGCCGTAACGTTGCCGTGGTAACCGCGGCAACGATCTGTGCTCGCGCAAGAAGGACCCAGAGGAGCTGCAGGCTGAGCTCCCGGGTCCTCTCTTCCTCCCTCCCCTGCCGGCTGCCCGCACGGTGCCTGCGGACAGGGAAGGGGGCAATTGCCCTCCTCTTACTCCCCCCTCCCCCTCTTCTTACCCCCCCTCCCCCTCTTCTTACCACCTTCTTACTCCCCCCCCCCTTCTTACTCCCCCCCTCTCTTCTTACTCCCCTCACCCTCTTCTTACTCCCCTCACCCTCTTCTTACTCCCCTCACCCTCTTTTTACCCCCCTCCCCCTCTTTTTACCCTCCCTCCCTCTCTTCTTACCCCCCTCCCTCTCTTCTTACCCCCTCCCTCTCTTCTTAACCCCCCTCCCTCCTCTTACCCCCCTCCCTCTCTTCTTACCCCCCTCCCTCCTTACCCCCCTCCCTCTCTCTTTTTACCCCCTCTCTCTTTTAACCCCCCCTCTTTTAACCCCCTCTCTCTTTTAAACCCCCCTCTTTTAACCCCCCTCTCTCTTTTAACCCCCTCTCTCTTTTAACCCCCCTCTCTCTTTTAACCCCCCTCCCTCTCTTTTAACCCCCCCCTCTCTCTTTTAACCCCCCCTCCCTCTCTCTTTTAACCCCCCTCCCTCTTTTAACCCCCCTCCCTCTCTCTTTTAACCCCCCTCCCTCTCTCTTTTAACCCCCCCTCCCTCTCTCTTTTAACCCCCCCTTCCTCTCTCTTTTACCCCCCTCCCTCTCTCTTTTAACCCCCCTCCCTCTCTCTTTTAATCCCCCCTCCCTCTCTCTTTTAACCCCCCCTCCCTCTCTCTTTTACCCCCCCTCTCTCTTTTAACCCCCCTCCCTTTCTCTTTTAACCCCCCTCCCTTTCTCTTTTAACCCCCCCTCCCTCTCTCTTTTAACCCCCTCTCTCTTTTAACCCCCCCTCCCTCTCTCTTTTAACCCCCCCTCCCTCTCTTATACCCCCTCTCTCTTTTAACCCCCCCTCTCTCTTTTAACCCCCCCCCTCTCTCTTTTAACCCCCCCTCCCTCTCTCTTTTAACCCCCCCCTCTCTATTTTAACCCCCCCTCCCTCTCTCTTTTAACCCCCACCCTCCCTCTCTCTTTTAACCCCCACCCTCCCTCTCTCTTAACCCCCACCCTCCCTCTCTCTTAACCCCCCTCCCCCTCCCTCTTTTTACCCCCCTCCCCCTCTCTTTTTACCCCCCCTCCCCCTCCCTCTCTCTTTTTACCCCCCCTCCCCCTCCCTCTCTCTTTTTACCCCCTCCCCTGTAGCGTGGCCGAACGGCTTTCCGGTCCGCGGTGCCCGGCCGCCCGGAGTGATAGGAAGGTGCACACTGTGCACCTTCCTGTCAGTCCGGCCGGGTACAGGAAACAGAAACTTCTGTTCCGCGCGGAACAGAAGTTTCTGTTTCCTGTACCCGGCCGGACTGACAGGAAGGTGCACAGTGTGCACCTTCCTATCACTCCGGCCGGGCACCGCGGACCGGAAAGCCGCTCGGCCACGCTACAGGGGAGGTGAGGTGAGAAGCTGCAGCCGCCTGAGCGCTCTTAGGAGAGCGCTCAGGCGGCTGCAGCATTTAAAGGGGCGGCCGGGCCCCCTGATGGCGGGCCCCCCTCCCGGCCGGGCCCTCGGACCACGTCCGAAGTGCCCGACCGGTCAGTCCGCCCCTGAATATTGCTATTTCTCAGAAATGCAAATTTACATTTTCAGTCAAAAGTTGTCGAAGTAGAGGTTTTGGTGCTTAGAGGCACTGTAAAAGGCAAATACTAACCATGTCTTATAGCTTATTAAATACAGTAGCTGGTATATTTTCGCCACATTAGTGTGTTTAGTGCACACTGCAAATTAAGTAGGTATCTTGTTTAATAAACGTACCTCTGTTAATTCAGGAAATGCATTCTCCTCTTCCTGTATTTCTTTTTTTGGAAGCAAAGTCACAGGTATTTCCTTTTCAAGAGGCACCCTTAGGTGCAAGTCTACAGATTCTTAAACCGAATGGTCCCGCAATCGCTATGTAGATTAGAATGCAAAAACATCATTAAAATAAATATTACATTTACAGCTGCACTAAAATAAGTCCTTAGTAAAGCAATTCTGAGCCATAGAAGTCCCTGCATTCTCTAGCTGCCATGTATAAAGAGCTTTGAAAACCTGCTGCAATAGCCACTTGTATAGCTCCAGGTTTTCATTAACCCCTTAAGGACCACATTTCTGGAATAAAAGGGAATCATGACATGTCACACATGTCATGTGTCCTTAAGAGGTTAAAATACATAAATGGAAGAAATGGGTAATGTGACTAAACTGCAAATTGTGTGTGTGCAAAAACTTTACATATTTGCATATTTTAAAACACTATCTACTTAACATGGGTTAGTTTTAGTATCCCATGTTTCCTTAAAGCATCTGAACATAGATTTTCCTGTACCATAAAGATAAGCATTTACTAAAGAGGATCATACATTAGAGTCTTTGAATTTCAGTCAAAATACTCAACCTCTTGCAAGAACTAACCCAAATTAACATTTTGCTCTGTATGCAATTAACATTCTTCCCTACTGCCTATTGTTTAGCCCCCTACACATACATTACCTCTTTCTGTAACTGTAAAGCACGTGCTTTTTCTTTTTCTATTTGTCTGCTTCTTTCTCTTGCTCTTGAATCATAGGTGCTAGAGCTAATAAACATGGAATGAACATTAGTAAGCAAAAAGAATGAGTCATCAATTTAAGAAAAGAAAAAAAAAGTGTTACTTACATTTCTTTTATCCAGAGTAATGCCTGGAAAATTGATTGACTAAAAAAAATAAAAAGAAAAGAAAGAAAGAAACGTAGAATTATAAGGATATTCATTGAAAGAAAAAAAAAAATGAAAAAAAAAAAAAATGAAAGCACACAAACTTGCTTGGGGCTACCATTATATAACATGGGTCAGATTAGCACTATAAGTAATTCTTATCCAAATATACCCTTTTATATTTACACATTTAAGATTGCCATTTTAATCTTAAATTTTGCAAACATGTTATAGAGAGTTATAAAAAATAAAAAAAGGACTCCTCCACCCCTCTAGAATAGCTTTTAATACAAACTAATGCCCTGCAATATAGACGTGGTCTATTTATTTAACATAGACAATGTCTATATTGCTGGGCATTAGTTTGTATTAAGAGCTAAAGTGTCAACTTTCTCTTGCACTTAAAATATACCAACGTCAGAATAAGTACTGAAAACTCACCTAGTAGATTTTTGTTCTTTGGGTACAGCATCTTCAAGGACTAAATCTGAACTTGAACCTGAAAAGTGTACAAACCAGCTTGTTTCAGACATCGTAAAAAGTAAAGAATGTACAAGCCGGAATAACTATGACATGGTCATGCGAGTTGATTTTAAAATTTGAAACATCAGAACGTAACTTAGTGTAACATTACAACAGTGCTTAGCATTTGTAGTCAAATGGCTTTTGGAAATTGTGAGCCCTGATTACAGTACAAATAAAAAGTGTGTGTGTACGGTCATCTTTCAAAGAAAAAGGGGAGAGGAAAAATAATAAAAAACAAAGCATGTTTAAAATTTTGCATGTTCCAAAAAAAGAAAAAAAACTACGTACCTTCAGATTGTGATGGACTTGTGTGATTTTGTTCCTTGCAGAGCTGTTTATTAATAGGGATTCTAGCCTCACTGTTAAGTTTAATTTCAGATGTGTTATTAAACAATGGTTCAAGAACATGAGTTGATGGCTGTATAAAACTTAGAGAGGGCTTGTATGACGTTTCTAAATCCAGGCTATAAGGTTCCAGGGAACTGAGGCTTGAAGCACCAGGTTGTTCTGAAATACTGTTGCTTGAACTCAAACACCGAGATCTGCCAAAAAAACAATACTGTTTCAATAAACATGCAATAAACATACGTTTACAAAATATGCAAGTTCTAAAGATGATTGCAACTTACGTTTCAGGAGGAAAGATAGAGGTTGTGGACAGATACGTTTTCCCAGTCACTACCTGTAGTAGTTGCCTATAAATCTCTTTTTCTTCCTCACGTACAGTCTGAAAAACAAAGAGACCGGAAACAAAAAAGGTGATTATGGGAATCTGTGTTTTAAAAAAATAAAAAAAATAAAAATAAAAAAAAATCTCTTCTGTTTTTAGAGGTAGTCATATTTTTTTTTATCTAAGAAATGCTGCACACAAATATTTGTACGTTTGTGCCAGAGGCTGCACACCTGGCACACATGACAGCAGCAGCCCCAAATTGCATTCAGGAGTCATAGTGTGAATTCTGTACAAAAATGACATCACTCATCAGCACGCCCTGCATGCTGGAGACAGACATTATGAGCTTCAACATTTGCAGGCAGCAAATGCCGCCCCCCCCCCTACCCATTTTGTAAAAATTGCCTTTTATATTTTTAGATTATATTTAAAACCCTCCCTTTTGCCCAACCCTAACTCCCTGCCTCCCTTCCCACACCTGGTTAAAGCTAGTGCATGCACTCTGTATTTTAAAGTTTAAAAAAAAAGAAAGAAAAAAGTTAAGTGTAATACATCTGACAGGAGATACACATGTTTGCTTAAAATGTTTACAAATCAATATTTCATGTCTTTACTCAGATGTAACCAATCCAATAGACAATTGGAAGCAAAAAGGTATTTTTAAAAATTTGACACATCACATGAAAGGAGGACAAAGACCACATTTTACCCATTTACCTCTTCTACAGTACTGAGATACCATCTTTGAACTTTCTTTGGACTACGTCGACATGTGCCACTCCTTGAGGATGAACCTGCAGCGCTCTTAATAGGAAATGATTTTTCAAAAGCAGGCGAGAGACCAGAATTTGTTTTTGGAAAAACAGAGTTTGAAGGCCCACTATTAAAATAAAAAATGCTTAAATTACCATAAAAACAGACATTAAACGAACCCTGAAATTACAGGTGTACCAGAAATGCAGTTCTTAAAAATACACCAATATTTAGTTTACCTTTACCATGAAAGTTTAGGTATTAACTGTCAGAACACAATCTACATTTTGCTTTATTATTTGACGGTCGTCAGATTGTCTACAAGTAAAGAAATGGTGAAAACATTGACTTCTGTATGACATGTATCTGAGTTTAATGTACTAGATTAGAACATAATGATTAAAGGGACACTGTACGCTCTGCACAAGTACCTCAAGCGTCAGATTTTCCCTATAGGAAAGCATTGAATAATGCTTTCCTATGGGGAGGTCTAATGCGCATGGCCATTCCCGAGCATGCGCGTTAGGTCTCCCCTGACGGTTGATGTTGGCGGGGGAGGAGCATGGGCGGAGCCTGACCCAGAGTCGAGGGACATTGGCGCTTGATTCAGGTAAGTGGCTGAAGGGGTTTTAACCCCTTCAGCACCGTGGGAGAGGGCAGGGGCGGACTGACCGGTCGGGCACTTCGGACGTGGTCCGAGGGCCCGGCCGGGAGGGGGGCCCGCCATCAGGGGGCCCGGCCGCCCCTTTAAATGCTGCAGCCGCCTGAGCGCTCTCCTAAGAGCGCTCAGGCGGCTGCAGCTTCTCACCTCACCTCCCCTGTAGCGTGGCCGAGCGGCTTTCCGGTCCGCGGTGCCCGGCCGGAGTGATAGGAAGGTGCACACTGTGCACCTTCCTGTCAGTCCGGCCGGGTACAGGAAACAGAAACTTCTGTTCCGCGCGGAACAGAAGTTTCTGTTTCCTGTACCCGGCCGGACTGACAGGAAGGTGCACAGTGTGCACCTTCCTATCACTCCGGGCGGCCGGGCACCGCGGACCGGAAAGCCGTTCGGCCACGCTACAGGGGAGGGGGTAAAAAGAGAGAGGGAGGGGGAGGGGGGGTAAAAAGAGAGAGGGAGGGGGAGGGGGGGTAAAAAGAGAGGGGGAGGGGGGGTAAAAAGAGGGAGGGGGAGGGGGGTTAAGAGAGAGGGAGGGTGGGGGTTAAGAGAGAGGGAGGGTGGGGGTTAAGAGAGAGGGAGGGTGGGGGTTAAAAGAGAGAGGGAGGGTGGGGGTTAAAAGAGAGAGGGAGGGGGGGTTAAAATAGAGAGGGGGGGGGGTTAAAAGAGAGAGGGAGGGGGGGTTAAAAGAGAGAGGGGGGGTTAAAAGAGAGAGGGGGGGTTAAAAGAGAGAGGGGGTATAAGAGAGGGAGGGGGGGTTAAAAGAGAGAGGGAGGGGGGGTTAAAAGAGAGAGGGGGTTAAAAGAGAGAGGGAGGGGGGGTTAAAAGAGAAAGGGAGGGGGGTTAAAAGAGAAAGGGAGGGGGGTTAAAAGAGAGAGGGGGGGTAAAAGAGAGAGGGAGGGGGGGTTAAAAGAGAGAGGGAGGGGGGTTAAAAGAGAGAGGGAGGGGGGTTAAAAGAGAGAGGGAGGGGGGTAAAAGAGAGAGGAAGGGGGGGTTAAAAGAGAGAGGGAGGGGGGGTTAAAAGAGAGAGGGAGGGGGTTAAAAGAGAGAGGGAGGGGGGTTAAAAGAGGGAGGGGGGTTAAAAGAGAGAGGGAGGGGGGGTTAAAAGAGAGAGGGGGGGGTTAAAAGAGAGGGAGGGGGGGTTAAAAGAGAGAGGGGGGTTAAAAGAGAGAGGGGGTTAAAAGAGAGAGGGGGGTTAAAAGAGGGGGGTTTAAAAGAGAGAGGGGGTTAAAAGAGGGGGGGTTAAAAGAGAGAGGGGGTAAAAAGAGAGAGGGAGGGGGGTAAGGAGGGAGGGGGGTAAGAAGAGAGGGAGGGGGGTAAGAGGAGGGAGGGGGGTTAAGAAGAGAGGGAGGGGGTAAGAAGAGAGGGAGGGGGGTAAGAAGAGAGGGAGGGAGGGTAAAAAGAGGGGGAGGGGGGTAAAAAGAGGGTGAGGGGAGTAAGAAGAGGGTGAGGGGAGTAAGAAGAGGGTGAGGGGAGTAAGAAGAGAGGGGGGGAGTAAGAAGGGAGGGGGGGAGTAAGAAGGTGGTAAGAAGAGGGGGAGGGGGGGTAAGAAGAGGGGGAGGGGGGAGTAAGAGGAGGGCAATTGCCCCCTTCCCTGTCCGCAGGCACCGTGCGGGCAGCCGGCAGGGGAGGGAGGAAGAGAGGACCCGGGAGCTCAGCCTGCAGCTCCTCTGGGTCCTTCTTGCGCGAGCACAGATCGTTGCCGCGGTTACCACGGCAACGTTACGGCTCTTGCGAGAGTAAACTCTAGCCCTGGAGCTACGGGCTAGAGTTCACTCTCAACACTGTGACCACCAGGTATTCCTGGTGGTCGCAGTGGTGAGAGTGAACTCTAGCCCAATAAACACACTGCCCCCACACACCATACACATTCACACACTGCCCCCCATACACACACACTGCCCCCACACAGACCATACACATTTACACACATTGCCTCACACACACACATACACTGCCCACCCATACACACACAGCCCCCCATACTAACATTGCCACACACATACACAGCCCCCTCGTACACACATTGCCCCACACACCCTACACATTCACACACTACACCCCCTCACACACACTGAACCTTTCACACACACACTGCACCCCTTACACATTGCACCACTGCTCCTATACCCTACTACAGCCTCATATCCCAGCAGACCCCAGGTAAGTTGTTAAACTGTTCTTAAACGGTTTGACTACTTACTCTAGGAGGGGGGCCCGGCCCTCCTGGCACCATAACGACTACACAGAGCAGTAGTGGTTATTGTGCATGGATTATTTCTTTAAATAATCCACGAGTGCCCCAGTAGCCAGCAAGCCAGCCAGCCCACAGGCCGGCCAGCCAGCCCACAGGCTGGCCAATAGCCAGCCCACAGGCTGGCCAATAGCCAGCCAGCCAGCCCACAGGCCACCAGTTAGGCTTAAAGTTAGCAAGCCACAGCCTGCCAGCCAGCAAGCCACAGCCTGCCAGCCAGCAAGCCACAGCCAGCAAGCCCACAGCCTGCCAGCCGCAGCCAGCAAGCCCACAGCCTGCCGGCAGTAGCCAGCAAGCCCACAGCCTGCCAGCAAGCCCACAGCCTACCAGCCGCAGCCAGTAAGCCCACAGCCTTCCAGCAAGCCCACAGACTGGCAGCCAGCAACAGTAATTAAGGTAAGAGGAGCCAACTTGGCCTAGGTATCAGCGAGCTATGTTGTGTTGCTATATTGTGAATAGGAACCAGAGTGTTGGAGAGACCCCCCTCCAGGCCCCATTAGACTCCATTGTAGTCTCTAATGGGACCTGGAGGAAATTCTTTCTAACACACTCTCTAAAGGACACTGAGATAGCCTCTGCTAGAATGCTCCCCCCCCTCCATGGCCCATTAGCCCTCAATTGTAGTCTCTACTGGGGCATGGAGGCGACTGTTTCCAGCAGGGACACTGAGATGGCCTCTGTTAGAAAGACCCCCTTCCAAGCCTATTAGACTCCATTGTAGTCTCTAATAGGGCCTGGAGGGTATTCTTTCTAACACACTCTCTAAAGGACACTGATATAGCTTCTGCTAGAAAGACCCCCCTCCATGGCCCATTAGCCCTCAATTGTAGTCTCTACTGGGGCCTTGAAGGGATTATTGCACTTTTGTTCCTTGTGTCTAAAGATTGTGTAGGGTGTGGCTGGAGGCGGTGCATGGAGGCGGGACATGGGTGGCGCTTGCTGCGGAGTATGGGTGGGGCCTGTAAGGGGGCCCTTGATTTATTTTGCCCGGGGGCCCTGAGGGTTCTCAGTCCGCCCCTGGGAGAGGGGGACCTTAAAAACCCTATAGTGCTAGCAAAACAGTTTTGTTTTCCTGGTACTACAGGATACCTTTAAGAACAAATATTGGCCAGAAAGCACATATAGCAACTTAAAGAGTACTCAAAGAATAAATTAAAATATATAAATAAAAATAGTGGAATATCAGTTAAAAGGTAAACTATAGTGTACAGATTCAAGTAAAGTTTTACTTAATCTTTCTCCAGCCACCTGACCCATATTTTTAACCTGCAAGAATGCAGACAGTGTTACAAATCGCTATTTGTAACTGGCCCTTTAAATGGAAAATTGCCCTGCTTCCCTGTGGAGAAGCCTATTTGCCAGCCTCCTTCCTCATGACTATGGCCCCTGGAAGATTGTGCCCCTGAAAACTTATTAACTTTTATTGGGTGTGTATGGCCCTTTAAGAACCGTCTGGGGACATATTGTGACTTTGCTGAACAATACCCCTTTAAGACTATGTCCCCAGACCTGTAAAATAACTTGCCCCTGGCTCTCTCCCACTTGGTTCAGTAAATAGGGCTTACTGAACCAAGTACCACACAGGCAGACCACCCAGAAGTTAAAGTGTGCAGGCAATTTACCTCCCAGGCTGTGAGGTTACTGCAGGTTAATTGCACGTGGCGGCGGCCATCTTTGTTCAGTCGAACGCGGTCAGCGGTGTATGCTAAAGATTCTGTGGAACTGAAATCGGCTACACATTTTACCGAACACCGCTGACCCTTACCTTCTCTTACACTTCGTTTTTCAGCTCCAGAGACTAAGTCCCGTTTGAAATGGGACTTAGTCGTTTTTCGGCATGAAATTGACCGACTGCACAGCCCAAATCTATGGAACTGTTTTGGGCAGGAAATTGTGCTTGCGGTCGGTCATAAAGGGACCTCCAGCTAACTTTTGATCCACTGGGGGGGATTTGGCTGATTTTTGGAAGTGTTTATGTTTGAAGTGTGCTGAGTTCAAATATGTAATTTTTATGGAGATTGAATGTATAGTTTTAAAGTTACAGTGTATGTGTGAAAACTGTATTTTTACTGTATGCTATAATTATGTTATATGTTTATCTGAGGGGAGGAGACGTGGGAGTGGTACCATGTAGGTGATTGGTTAATTTCAACCTCCCCCTGGGAGTGTCCTGTGTGTACCTTTTTGTAATAAAAAGCAGGCTGGGTGTTCCAGTCCTCAGTTCTTCTTGACCCTTCAAAACGTAGCCTTGTCTCGTTATTGGAGGGAATTGCTGTATCACACTGGGGATTGCTATTCTCTGCATATTCCCCTGATCTTAATCACTTAGCTCTTTTAAGAGCTTGTTCCGGATACGCTCTCCTGGAGGAGAGGTCTTCCCCACACGGTCCTGAATGCTGGAGGTTCATTCCAGGGTGGAAGGAAGACGGCATGGCTCCAGTTAAGCTCCGGCGGTTGTGGAGCGTGCGGTGGTTGTGGTGTCGTCTGCAGTGCTTGGAGTCCTCTGTAAGCGCTAGGAGCATCCATCAACGGAGGGTACTCGGTCGGAGTACACGGAGCTCCGTTACAGACATCTACAGACTACTTTTCATCCCAATGATTCTTATAGAGAAGCATTATGTATAACAAGTGCATGAGAAGGGTCAGCCAATCAATGAATGCAATGTTTCTTTATGAGAAGCAAAGATAAATTTGACTTCTTGATGCAATGTGTGAGGACACAAAATGTCAACTACATAGTTTGACTCTGTTCTCACTCCAGAAGCACCATGTAGTGACAGACAGTCAATGTAACAGCCAGTAGAGGTTTATTTAGCCCTGCAATCTAACATTGCCGCACTTCCCAAATGGCAATGTATTACACTGTGGAAGCAAAACGCATGGGGCACTACACAGAGACCACTTCATAGACATGAAGTAGTCTGGGTGCTTATAGTATCTACCAACCAAGTAAAATCTTGAGATACATGGGTGGCAGTTGCAAAGTTTGTCACCAAGCAAAAACAGTGTAGAGAATACAAATTTGACTGTGTAACTATGAGCAATTACACATAATTCCCCCAAAAAGTATCCATCACGTCTTTACCATTAAGCATAGCATGTCTAGAAAGCAGGGCCGGACTGGCCCTCCGGGATACCGGGAAATTTTCCGGTGGGCCGTCGGGCACCTGGGGCCGGGGTGACCTGCGGCCGCAGGAAGAACTTGAAAGGCGGCCGCAGGGGAAGCTCTTCATGAGTCCAGGAGCAGGCTCTTCTGGGGGAGCAGGCTGTTCTGTCTCTGCTCCCCCTCCCTCGCTCGCAGCTTAATGAGACCGGAGCCGGAATATGACGTCATATTCCGGCCCCGGTCTCTGTCTAGCGCGCGAGGAAGGGGAAGCAGAGACAGAACAGCCTGCTCCCCCAGAAGAGCCTGCTCCCGGACTCATGAAGAGCTTACCCTGCGGCCGCCTTTCAAGTTCTCCCTGCGGCCGCCAGCACAGCTACCAGTCTGCCCACCCACAGGTACTAAAAAATATGTATGTCAGTGGGAGTGTGTGTGTGTGTCATGCTGTGTGTGTGTGTGTTCCATGCTGTGTGTGTGTCTGTCTGTCATGGTGTGTGTATGTGTCTGTGTCATGCTGTGTGTGTGTGTGTCTGTATCATGCTGTGTGTGTCTGTCTGTGTCATGCTGTGTGTGTCTGCGTCATGCTGTGTGTGTGTGTCTGTGTCATGCTGTGTGTATGTCTGTGTCATGCTGTGTATCTGTCTGTGTCATGCTGTGTATCTGTCTGTGTCATGCTGTGTGTGTGTGTCTGTATCATGCTGTGTGTCTGTCTGTGTCATGCTGTGTCTGTATCATGGTGTGTGTCTATCATGGTGTGTGTGTGTGTGTCTGTCATGATGTGAGTGGGTCTGTCTGTGTCATGCTGTGTGTGTCTGTCTGTGTCATGCGGTGTGTGTCTGTCTGTGTCATGCGGTTTGTCTGTGTCATGATGTGTGTCTGTCTGTGTCATGCGGTGTGTCTGTGTCATGCTGTGTGTCTTTCTGTGTCATGCAGTGTGTGTGTGTCTGTCTGTGTCTGTCTGTGTCATGCTATGTCTGTCTGTGTCATGCTGTGTGTGTGTGTGTGTCTGTCTGTGTTACGCTGTGTGTGTGTCTGTCTGTGTTACGCTGTGTGTGTGAGTCTGTGTTACGCTGTGTGTGTGAGTCTGTATGTGTCATGCTGTGTGTCTGTCTGTGTCGTCTGTGTCACGGTGTGTCTGTATCATGGTGTGTGTGTCTGTCATGGTATGTGTGTGTGTCTGTCATGGTGTGTGTGTGTGTGTCTTTGTCTGTCATGGTGTGTGTGTGTGTGTCAGTCGTCGTGTGTGTGTGTGTGTGTGTGTGTGTGTCAGTCGTGGTGTGTGTGTGTGTGTGTGTCAGTCGTGGTGTCTGTGTGTGTTTTTAAAAATAGTGTTTTACTCACCTTTTTTTTTTTCCAACGTCGTGCTGGTCTCTGCCTCTATGACTGAGATCATCAAGCTTGATGATCTCAGCCAATCCGCACTGACACAGGAAGCGCCTCTAGTGACCGTCTGAGTGTCTGTCACTAGAGGTGTCACTAGGAAGCAATGTAAACACTGCCTTTTCTCTGCAAAGTCAGTGTTTACATTCAAAAGCCTGCAGGGACAGGCAGGGCTGCCATCAGAAATTTTAGGGCCCCTGACACAGCTCAAGATCTGGGCCCCCGGGGCCAGCCCCGAGTCCGCCCACAAGGATGAAGTGTGTGTGTGTATAGTGGATGCGGTATGTGTGTCATGGATGCAGTGTGTATAGTGGATGTAGAATGTGTATAGTGGATGCGGTATGTGTGTCATGGATGCAGTGTGTATAGTGGATGCAGTGTGTATAGTGGATGCAGTATGTGTGTCATGGATGCAGTGTATATAGTGGATGCAGATTGTACGTTTGTGTAATGTATGTAATGTTTGTATGCATGCATTAGATGCAGAGTGTGTGTGTAGTGAATGCAGGTGTGTGTATAGTGAATGCAGAGTGTGTGTTTTTGTAGTGGATGTAGTGTGTTTGTAGTGAATGTAGTGTGTTTGTAGTGAGTGAAACGTGTGTATAGTGAATGTAGTGTGTGTGTAGTACAAAGTGTGTTTAGTGAATGTAGTGCGTGTGTAGTGCAGAGTGTGTTTAGTGAATGTAGTGCAGAGTGTATAGTGAATGTAGTGCAGAGTGTATAGTGAATGTAGTGCAGAGTGTATAGTGAATGTAGTGTATAGTGAATGTAGTGCGGAGTGTATAGTGAATGTAGTGCAGAGTGTATAGTGAATGTAGTGTGTGTGTGTAGTGCAAAATGTGTATAGTGAATGTAGTGTGTGTGTGTGTGTGTGTGTGTGGAGCAAAATGTGTATAGTGAATGTAGTGTGTCTGTAGCGCAAAGTGTGTTTAGTGAATGTAGTGTGTGTGTGTGTGTAGTGCAGAGTGTGTTTAGTAAATGTAGTGTTTGTAGTGAGTGCAGAGTTTTTTAGTGAATGTAGTGTATGTGTAGTGCAGAGTGTATTTAGTGAATGTAGTGCAGAGTGTGTTGAGTGAATGTAGTGTGTGTGTAGTGCAGAGTGTGTTGAGTGAATGTAGTGTGTGTGTGTAGTGCAGAGTGTGTTGAGTGAATGTAGTGTGTGTGTAGTGCAGAGTGTGTTGAGTGAATGTAGTGTGTGTGTGTAGTGCAGAGTGTGTTGAGTGAATGTAGTGTGTGTGTAGTGCAGAGTGTGTTGAGTGAATGTAGTGTGTGTGTGTAGTGCAGAGTGTGCTTGTAAGGATTCAGTGTGTGTGTGTAAAATAGGGGGAAGGGGAGTATTATTTTATTTATTTGTGTATATTTCAATTTTATTCCCCCCTCCCTGGTTCTTTCTGTGCCAGGGAGGGGGGAGATCGCATTTCCTGTTGATCCAGTGGCATGGTGGAGGGAGCCAGCCGCGGTACATTGAAGAGGGGGCCCAGCAGCACACATTGTCTTCCTTTCCAGCTCCTCTCTGACTAAATCTCACAAGACAGGCCTGTGTGCTGTGCGGAGCGTTGCCATAGTAACCCGTGGCAACGCTCTGGCAGCCGCAGGGTGCAGGAAAGTTAGACAGAGAGCAGCTGGAAAGGAGGACAGAGTTTGCTGCTGGGCCCCCACTTCGACGTACAGGTAGCAGGGGGCCCTCTGCGCACATATATATATATATATATTTATGTGCTTCTCTATGACAAGCGTTCAGCGTCGACATGCAGAGCATGGAGATGTTGAATGTCAGTGCTGCACATTTTGCAACACTGACACAGGAAGCGCCTAGGTGTTCCTAGGCAGCAATGTAAACACTGCATTTTCTCTGAAAAGGCAGTCTTTGCAGCAAAAACCCTGCAGTGGTAGACTATACTCACCAGAACAACTACATTAAGCTGTATAATATAAATTAAGCTGTAGTTGTTCTGGTAACTATAGTGTCCCTTTATGTTTGTGCGTGCAAAGGGGTAGGGACTGCAGAGGGTGCCGAAAGGAAGGGGCTGTAAAGGGTGTGAGTGGAAGGGGCTGCCGAGTGTACAGGGGGGAATAGAGGCTGTAGTGGGTGCAAAGGGTAATAGGAGCTGCAGTGGGAGCAGTTGGGTAGCCCACTAGCCACTACCAAAAGCGAAACCCTACCATTGCGCACAGTGCAGGGGGTAGGGGATGCAGTGGGAGCGGGGGGGTAGGGGATGCAGTGGGAGCAGGGGGGTAGGGGATGCAGTGGGAGCAGGGGGGTAGGGGATGCAGTGGGAGCAGGGGGGAAGGGGATGCAGTGGGAGCAGGGGGGTAGGGGATGCAGTGGGAGCAGGGGGGTAGGGGATGCAGTGGGAGCAGGGGGTAGGGGATGCAGTGGGAGCAGGGGGGGTAGGGGATGCAGTGGGAGAAGGGGGGTAGGGGATGCAGTGGGAGCTGGGGGGTAGGGGATGCAGTGGGAGCAAGGGGGGGTAGGGGATGCAGTGGGAGCAAGGGGGTAGGGGATGCAGTGGGAGCAAGGGGGGGTAGGGGATGCAGTGGGAGCAAGGGGGGGTAGGGGATGCAGTGGGAGCAGGGGGGTAGGGGATGCAGTGGGAGCAGGGGGTAGGGGATATGCAGTGGGAGCAGGGGGGTAGGGGATGCAGTGAGAGCACGGGGGTAGGGGATGCAGTGGGAGCAAGGGGGTAGGGGGATGCAGTGGGAGCAGGGGGTAGGGGATGCAGTGGGAGCATGGGGGTAGGGGGATGCAGTGGGAGCAGGGGGGTAGGGGGATGCAGTGGGAGCAGGGGGGTAGGGGATGCAGTGGGAGCAAGGGGGGTAGGGGATGCAGTGGGAGCAGGGGGCATAGGGGATGCAGTGGGAGCAGGGGGCATAGGGGATGCAGTGGGAGCAGGGGGCATAGGGGATGTAGTGGGAGCAGGGGGCATAGGGGATGCAGTGGGAGCAGGGGGCATAGGGGATGCAGTGGGAGCAGGGGGCATAGGGGATGCAGTGGGAGCAGGGGGCATAGGGGATGCAGTGGGAGCAGGGGGCATAGGGGATGCAGTGGGAGCAGGGGGATAGGGGGTGCAGTAGGAGCAGTGGGAGCAGGGGGGTAGGGGGTGCAGTGGGAGCAAGGGATGCAGTGGGAGCAAGGGGGGTAAGGGGGATAGGGGATGCAGTGGGAGCAGGGGGGTAGGGGATGCAGTGGGAGCAAGGGGGGGTAGAGGCTCCCAAAACCCTCCCAACCCTTACCTCTCTGGTGGTCCTCTTCTGAAGGAACCTCACAATGCTGACACGCTGCCTGTAAGTCTGCTCAGGGTAGCTCCGCACAGCTCACTCTGCACTGTGACTGGTGATGTCACTTCCTGCAGAACCAGCTGCAGGGAGCTGCCCTGAGCAGTTACAGGCAGCTCAGTGAGGCTGTGTTTGGAGACAGGCACACTGAGGGGCAGCCTAGTGGGGTCTTTGGAAGGCCCCTATAGCTGTCCCTCAGTGTGCCCTGCACGGAGGAGATGATTAGTAGCAGCAGGGGCCCGCGGACGGCTGTGCGGGCCCCTTGCTGAGTGCAGGCTGGCTGGGGAGATTGTTTAACTCCCCAGCTCAGCCATTACTTACTGCAGCAGTATGTGGGGCTCGGGGCCCCCCAGGACCGCCGGGCCCATGACAACTGTTATGGTTGTCATGCCCTGATGGCGGCCCTGGGGACAGGCTATAGACACCAGAACCACTACATTAAGCTGTGTGTGTGTGCGCCTGCTAGTGAGCTTGCTTGCATGTGTATGTGTGTGTGTGTGTGCCTGCTAGTGAGTGAGCTTGTGTTTTTATGTCAATGAGCTTATGTATATTAGTGAAATTGTTTGTCTATGAGGCTGTGTATCAATGAGCTTGTGTGTGTCAGTGAGATTGTCTGTGTCTGCATGTGAGTATGCTTACTGTATAATTAAATGTTTTACTCTGAAAGGACCAATATATTATATTAGAAAAAGCAATATATATATATATATATATATATATATATATATATATATATATATATATATTGCAACAATATATGGCGCAATGACTTATGGGGCTGGCATGGATTTTTTTTTTCCAGGGCTGCTTTGTATCCCCAGTCCGGCCCTGCCTAGCACCTAAACTTCAAGTGCCTTTTACAAGTTCACATAATATCATCTCTCCACAGTGAAGATTTCTCTATGTCTGGGCTACAAATAGCTGATTAAATGCTTGATATTTCAAGAATAGTGCCATGACAGAGTTTTTGCGCTATCTACATTAAACTTTTGTTGTTCTGGTGACTATAGTGTCCCTTTAAAGCTTCTGGAGTAGATGTCCCTTCGTGGTCCTCACATGTAACCACTGTGTTTACCCCTATTTCTCACTATAAAATCTTAAAGCATATAATTTAGCAGGGCTGACCGTATAAATATCTTTATATAGTTGATAAAAGAATTTAAAAAATATAAATAATTGAGAATACAATAAAAAATAAGGATTGTCTAGGAAGCAATAAGGTTTTGTCTTTTAAAAATGTTTATTGAATATAAATAAATATAAACATATAAAAATGTAATAATCCATTACAATAATATACAGCAGAGTTTATTAGATAAAAGTATATGCGTGCAATATCAGTAAAAAAATATAAAATACACTCTTGTTTAACTTCTCATTCTTGTAAAATGCAGCAGCATCTCTGCATCCAAATTCTATCTCCGTGTCCCTAACATTAATAATTAAGTACACATGTTAATACCCTAGATATTCATTTAGGTCATATTAGGAAAATGATAAATGTTATGTAAAAATCAGTTCCTATTTGAAAAATTTAAGGAAAACAGAAATACAAACTTAATCTACCTCAACTTGGCAAAGAGACAAGGCTATGACAATTAAATTACATAGACTTGACCTTTTTTTTAAAAAAAATACTTTATTTTTGCAGTGCGTGGGTTAACATAAATTAGTTAAAGGGCCACTATAGGCACCCAGACCACTTCAGCTCAATGAAGTGGTCTAGGTGCCAGGTCCCTCTAGTTGTAACCCTGCAGCTGAAAACATAGCAGTTTCAGAGAAACTACTATGTTTACACTGAGGGTTAATCCAGCCTCTAGTGGCTGTCTCCCTGATAGCCACCAAAAGCCGCTTCCGCGATTCTCACTGTGAAAATCACAGTTAGAAGACGCTGACGTTCATAGGAAAGCATTGAGTACTGCTTTCCTATGGGCGGTTTGAATACGCGTGCGGCTCTTGCCGCGCATGCGTATTCGGCGCTGACGTCGGAAGAGGGAGGAGAGTTCCCCAGCACAGAGGGAGCCCGGCGCTGGAGAAAGTTAAGTGGCTGAAGGGGTTTTAACCTTTGATTTCCTGGCACCAGGTCCGGCGCCACCGTTAGGTGAACTAAGCATTCGCCTAGGGCGCTGGCCTGCTGGGGGCGCCCACCGGGATGTTTCCTGGTGAGCTCCCCCTGTCTGGGGCCTTTGTGCTGGGCGAGCTCTTGAGCTTAACTGTCAGTGAGTGTGTGTGTGTGTGTGTCTGTGTGCCTGTGTGTGTGTCTATAAGTGAGTGAGTGCCAGGCTGATCGTCAGGGCACCCGAAGGTGGGGGCGCCAAGAGTAGCCGTATAACAGGGGGGCCAGGAGGTGGCCATGTGGCTACCTCAGGGCACCCCCGATGCAGAGCTAGGTAAATCAGAGCAGGCACCCACTTACCTTGATGGCAGGTGCCTGCTCTGCCACTAAATAGCTGTGGGAGGGGAGAGGAGGAGAGTGGATGGAGCTGGCAAACGGCGAGGGTGGCTGTTCTAGCAGCCTCTCACTCCTCCCTCGCGCTTCCTCTGTGATGCCGGGAGCTGGAATATCACGTCATTCCGGCCCCAGCATACTAAACAGCGGGCAGGAGGAGTGAGGAGCTGCTTCACCCTGGACCCCAGGGAGGTGAGTGTGTGTGTGTGTGTGTGTGTGTGTGTTTCTGTGTGTGTGTCTATAAGTGAGTGAGTGAATGTATGTCACTGAGTGACTGATAAACAGTCCTGCTGCTGTGGATCTGGGCAGGCTGTCCCGCACCCCTGTAGACCGGGTGCAGAGACCCCGGTCCCCGCTCCTCTCCCTGACTCTCTCTCCGTTGCTGGTAAGGGGGACCGACTGTCTCCCCTTCCTGTAATACACTCTGCCGTTGGGGAGAGAGACCGACTGTCTCTTCTCCCAATAACTCATGCTGCTGTTGGAAAGTGAGACCGACCGTCTCCCCTTCCAATAACATACTCAGCCGCTGGGGAGGAAGGACGTCACCTTTGACTCCCTGGAACACACTGCTGCTGGGAAGTGAGACCGACTGTCTCCCCTTCCAATTACATACTCAGCCGCTGGGGAGAGAGATGACTGTCTCTTCTCCCAATAACTCTCTTGGCCGCTGGGGAGAGAGACCGACTGTCTCTTCTCCCAGTAACCCATACTGCTGCTGGGAAGTGAGACCGACTATCTCCCCTTCCAATAATACGCTCTGCCGCTGTGGAGTGAAACCGGTGGTCTCTCCTCCCTGTAATGTACTCTGCCGCTGGGGATCTGGGCCGACTGCCCAGCATCCCTGTAGGGCCGGTAGAGAGATCTCGGTTCCATCTCCACCTGCCATCTGTGGGTCTCTCCAGGGCCAGTCTATGAGGTCCCCTACTTCTGCCGCTAGTAGTGAAGCAGGGGGTACCTCGGCCGCGTTTTCCCAGCTGTAGGCTGGCAGGTCTGGGTTCGCCACCCAGTTTTCCCGTTCTGCGTCCATGCTCTGTGGCTGACATGAGTTTAGTAGTTCCACATAGTCCATCTCCAGCTCTCGTTCCATGGCAGCAAAACGGCAGAGGTCTTCTCCCAGTCCAATAGATCTCGGGCCCTGTAACATCTCACCTCGGTAATGCAAGATAGCCCAGTACCGTGACTCTGCTGGACTGCCGAAGTCGACGTCTTCCGCTAAGGCCTTCCACAACAGGCCAGGGCTAGTGTAGTTCTCCCCCTGCAATGGATGCCCTCTGCCCTCCACGTCTCTGGCTGGACGGTGCACCACCACAGTGCCCGGTATGAGGCGTCCAGGCTCAGTTCCCTTTCCACGAGGTACTCAAGTTGTCTTACCCGCTCCCCTCCGGGTTGGTCTCCCAGAAGCGGCATCCGCCAGGCCATTTGTTCCTCCAACTGGTATGCGACACCAGGAAGGCGCTGCTGCCGTTGATACTGGACTTCCTTCAGGGCATCGTACTATAATTCTTTACGGGCAATATCTTTCCATTCCAATTCACTCTCTCCCTCAGGTGTGTGTGCTGCCCAGGGGTCCACGAACCCCATTTTTCCAAATCTTTCTGTAGATAGGGACGCTGTATGAACACTAGCATCGCCCTCAATTTGTAAATCCACGAACGGTGTCTCTGAGCTGCTTTACCTTGTACTAGGACGCCATCCCACCGCTGACACCAATGTAATGGATCGACGGGCACCCCGACTGGGTACCTCCGTTGAAGGATGCTCCTAGCGCTCCCTGAGGACTCCAAGCACTGCAGAAGACACCACAACCACCGAACCGGAGAAGCATACAAATGCTCTCAGCATATGAATGCTCTAAACAGCTGAACAGGAAAAGCATACAATCAGCTTACACTCCATACAATCAGCATACAATCCAATTCCCCCAATAACGAGACAACACTTCGTTTTGTGGTCAAGCAGAACTGACTGTACTGGCACATACAGCATCTTTTATTCACAATCCACAAACATAGTACTGCCCACAGGGTTTTGAAATACAACCAATCAATCCGTACAATACACACAGACACTCCCACACAAAATCCTCCCCTCTGCCTGTGATATGATTACTGAACACAATGGGTAATATAATTATCACAGGCAGAGAAATACAGTTTTTACAAAATATTAACAACTTCCAAAATATACATGCCATTCACGTAAATACATACATTTTCAGAATCAGCATGCTTGAAATATACACATACTCAAAAATCAGGGCAATCGGTTCAGGGGTTAAAAAGTTAAGGCAAAGTCCTATTTGACAAATGAAGCATGGCTTTTCTGCCCAAAACCAGTTCCACAGAGTCTTGTATCCTGGTGATAATTGGGAAGTAATCCAATTATCTCCAAGGACAGAGGCAAAACTCCATTAGCCACATGGTAGCAAAATACAATAAAATACATAAAAATATATCACTGTGCAACTATTGCATAAAACAGGTACATTCAACATATTCCCAGATAGCTTAGATCTGAGCGCACATTATGACTGAATGGCGCTCAGATCACATACATACAGTTCAATTGCCATGGAGCCAAAGTCTTTCACATAGTCTTTCGTTATATGAATGGGCTCCATGGCGTAGTTATCTGGGGTAACACTGCTCACATAGGGAAAGTACAGAATGACCCGGCTTTCGCGTCTTTGCAGGGGAAAATCAAGCATTTTAACATGGAGCCATAGTCACAGGGCAGGAGGCTGGCAATCAGTCTTCTCCAATGCCCAGTGGCGAGGCTGGTTCCGCCACGGTGTGTGTATCTGTCTGTCAGTGAGTGTTTGTCAGTGAGTGAGTGTATGTATGTAAGTGAGTGTATGTATGTCAGTGAGTGTATGTATGTCAGTGAGCGTGTGTCTGTCAGTGAGCGTGTGTCTGTCTGTCTATCTATCAGTGAGTGAGTATATGTATGTCAGTGAGTGTATGTATGTCAGTGAGTGTGTGTATCTGTCAGTGAGAGAGTGTATGTATGTCAGTGAGCGTATGTATGTCAGTGAGCGTGTGTCTGTCAGTGAGCGTGTGTCTGTCTGTCAGTAAGTGTGTGTGTCTGTTAGTGAATGAGTGTGTGTCTGTCAGTGAGTGAGTGTGTGTCTGTCAGTGAATGTGTGTTTGTGTATGTGTCTGTTAGTGAGTGAGTGTGTGTCTGTCAGTGAGTGTGTGTCTTTCAATGAGTGTGTGTGTCTGTGTCTGTCAGTGAGTGTGTGTGTGTGTATGTCAGTGTGAGTGTGTGTCTGTCAGTGCATGTCTGTCAGTGAGTGAGTGACATGAGGGGGGCGGCAAAATGGATCTTTGCCTAGGGCGGCAGAAATCCTTGCACCGGCCCTGCCTGGCACTATAGTAGTCCTTTAACAGACATCACAGCAAAAACAGAGTTTAAAAGAGAATAAAAGAATACTAGCTTAGTATGTCTACATCAACGCACTTTTTTTGTTATTGATTTAGTTAAAACTGACAAAACTTTATCCCTGTGGATGGTTTGCGGTGTATAACTATATATAAGGTATAACCTAATTTTGTTTGAACTAAAACATGATGTATACAAGGCCCTGTTTTGGTGTCACATTAACTTAAGACAAAATGGTGTCTTAAAGTCTAAACATCTTATGCATATATCTGGGACCCCTCTTTGTCCCTGCCACCTTCTATTGGGCTGCTCTGCCTTTAAATGACCCTGCTGAATTGTTTTCCCAGTCTGGCCCGGCTTGGTTTCCGTTGTAAAGTGGATGGAGCTATCTTATTCCTCGGTGGTGTCGTATGTGCCAAAGCAGCAGCAGAAGACGTTGTACAAAAAGCTTCCAAGTCCATTCTTGGATTCCTCGCTTGAGACAGTCTAACAAGGTAAACACAAAATATGAGTAGTATTTACATTTTTATTCCCCATCACCATCTCTGTGTTCTAGGAGTTAAACTGAAACTATAGTCACCAGAACAAATACAGCTTAATGTAATTGTTCTGGTGTCTACTACCTGTCCCTACAGGCTTTTTCATGTAAACACTGCCTTCCTGGATCAGCGGTGCACGATGTACAGCATTCATGTTCAGCATCTCCATGCTTTGCATAGAGGCGCTGAACTTTCCCCATAAAGATGCATTGATTCAATGCATTTCTATGAGAAAATGCAAAGTGGCCAGCATGGGTGTTTTGCCGCACATGTGAAATAGCCTCCCAATGCGTTCCTATAGGAAAGCATTGGATTGGCTGAGATCGTCAATACTGATGATCTTAGCCAAGGAGGCATATTTATTTAGGTATCACATGTACACCATGGCTGTGTATGGTTTACATATAGATTCTAAAGCTTTCTTTCACTATAATATACTTGTATATTTTTTAATTAAGACATATTTATAGGTTATTTGCAAACTTGTCTCTTTCTCTTTGCACCTTTCTTAGTTAGGCATAGTGTGTTGGTAGATAGTGAAAGCATCCAACACCGATGTAAAAGTTTAAGTCTACCATACAAACCAGGAACTACATAGTGCTAGCAACGTCTATTCATTTCCACAGGATAGAAAATTCAGGTAGCCACAATGCATCTGATGGTAAATATAATATATTTGATCATGGAAGTTGCATGTAAGCACCTAGCATTGTAATTGGCTTTATTATTTCCCTTACTGGCTTAATGGTAAAACATAATGGTGATGAGCCTAGACAGGAACTCATACTCACAATTACCACATATAACAAATATAAATTTGATCAAATTTGCTTTTATTTTTGTTATCTGAGGCAATATGCAGTTCATTACACGGATACTGTATATTTATTTATTTATTTATTTTTAAAATATATATATATATATATTTTTTTTTTTGGAGAGTATCTTTTTTTCAATCAGTTTTTTTATTGAAACGAGCAAAGATATGGGTACAGAATGAAGAAGAGGGGACATGAAGTTTGTATACAGGCTGGGAACATGTTAACAGATTGTCACAGCTCTTTTAAGCAAAGAGTTAACTGAAGAGTTAATTATGAATATTGCTAAACAATCACCTTGTAACAGAAAAGAAAAGGTAGGTAGGTAGAACCAGCGTAAATTATTTACAAAAATGAGTTATCTTTCAGACAGCATTTTGTGGAAGGTGGTTCTGTACTGCAGGAACAATATTGGGCAGAGTCGTAACGATGGAACAATTCTAAAGGTGTTTCATAACGTACAAATAACCTTATACTCTATGACCAGAGGTAACAGCAGTGTAGGCACTAGTATTGATATCATCTTTGGTAAAGGTTTGAGAGTAGAGTTCAGTGTCTAGCTAGGCTAACGGTTACACAGGTGTTGAGGAGAGGGTCACAGGATGGCGAACTAAGATGCCAGGTATTTGGTTGTCCGTAGGATAGGCTATGTACGAGCTTCAGCTAGTCCGTCCGTCTGGGACATTCATGTGGGCGGGGGAGAGGGAGGGGTAGAGGGGGGGGAGAGAAAGGGAGTGGGGAGAGGGGGAGAGGGTCGAGGGAGGGGGGGAAGAGTCTGAGGCCTCCGGCCCACCGCCCCTGATACCGAGAGGTACCATAGCCAGGGCGTCCAGGTACGGGTGCATTTCTCCTGTCTGTCCTGTAGCATTGCCGTGAGAGATTCCATGGTGTATATTTCTCCCACTTTGTCTAACCACTGCCGGAGCATGGGCGCATCCCGCCTCTTCCATTTTGTGGGGATCAAAGAGGTGGCAGCTGTCAGCAAATGTTTAAGCAGTGACTTTTTGTAGGTGGAGGTTGGTATGTCTGTGTGATGTAGGAGCACGGGTAGGGGTTGGAACGGTAGGGAGATGTCTGTGATTTGTCAGATGGTGTCTCTGATCATTGTCCAGAAAGGGATGATACCGGGGCAGGACCACCAGATATGGAGGTATGAGCCATCGGCAGATCCGCATCGCCAACAGTCTCCAGATGTCTCCGCATCCATTCGGTGCAAAGTGTCAGGGGTTCGGTACCAGCGGGTTAAGATTTTAAAGTTTGTCTCCTGGTATCTGGAGCTAATGGAACATTTGTGTGTCAGGGTAAAGATCTTTTCCCACTCCAGGTCTGTGAGTGTGGTCCCCGTCTCCCTCTCCCACCTGGACACAAATCCAGGATGTGTTAGGTTTTCGCTCGTTAGTAGTAATGCATAAAGTCTGGAGACCCCCTTATCGGGGTGGGTCCGCATTGTGCAAAGCGATTCGAACTGCGTGGGGTCTCTGTGTAGGTGTTGTTTGGACGGGAAGGTCCTGTAGTATGCCTGAATTTGTAGGTAATGGAAGTTGTCCACGCCCAAGGGTGTTTTGTCCCCAATGAGACCCGCTAGGGGCTTAAGCCGGTTCCCCTGTAGAAGTTGTCGAAAGCTTAGCCAGTCCGAGTCGGTGTATGCGCGCAGGTCCGCAGGGGTTAGCCCCCCGCCAATCGTAGGGTTATATGTTATGGGCGTGAGGGGGCCATCTGCGGTCGTGAGTTGGTGCGAGTATCGCAACGTACAGCAGACTCTTAATGTGGCATCTATGAGTGGGTTGCCAGTTCGCAGGGGTCCCAGCGTCAGAGAGCTTAACCACAGGCGGGATGGGAGTGAAAATATATTTATTTTTTATTCCATAAAGGAACACTATAGTATCAGGAATACAAATATTCCTGACAATGTAGTGTTAAAAACACATTTTAGGTTTTCCCACAGGAAAGCATTGGGAGGCTATTGAGCAATACACAACATGGAGTAATAATAAATAATAATAATGATAATAATATTTTCCCTATTCCTGTCTGACTGATATAGATATGTATATTAAGGAATTATTTAATAGTCATCTTAAATATGTCCAGTTCCTGTGCTATATAAGAAATACATTTCATTGTTTTAAAGAGCAATTGCAGTTGGCTTACAACAATATAGAGAGAAACAGACGACAAGCATTGCACCTTAAAGAAAGTGAGATTCTCTATGGTACTGTATGTTTGTTAACTTAAAGGGAAACTATAATCACCTGAACAACTTTAGCTTAATGAAACCGTTTTGGTGTATAGAACATGCCCCTGCAGCCTCACTGCTTAATCCTCTGCCATTTAGGAGTTAAATCCCTTTGTTTACGAACCCTAGTCACACCTCCCTGCATATGACTTGCACAGCCTTCCATAAACACTTCCTGTAAAGAGAGCCCTATTTAGGCTTTCTTTATTGCAAGTTCGGTTTAATTAAGATTTTCTTATCCCTTGCTATGTTAATAACTTGCTAGACCCTGCAAGAGCCTCCTGTATGTGATTAAAGTTCAATTTAGAGATTGAGATACGATTGAGATACAATTATTTAAGGTAAACTACATCTGTTTGAAAGTGAAACCAGTTTTTTTTTTCATGCAGGCTCTATCAATCATAGCCAGGGGAGGTGTGGCTAGGGCTGCATAAACAGAAACAAAGTGATTTAACTCCTAAATGACAGTGAATTGAGCAGTGAAATTGCAGGGGAATGATCTATACACTAAAACTGCTTTATTTAGCTAAAGTAATTTAGGTGACTATAGTGTTCCTTTAATGCTTTAGAAATCTGAAAAGGTCTTGGAAAAAGTAAATAAACTGCCATGAGCTACCAAATCACCATTTTAAATATGTGAATTAATTAGTTTAGCTTCTCCTACAAGTCACATAATGAACTGAATTTGAAAGGATCATGTAACACCACAGGTTTGATCTCCCATGGCCTGTTACTTGTTAACAACATGGAGCAAACTCAATTTAATTTTCCAATGTGACCAATTTATTTGACAGGTAGCATTATAAAGATTGAAAGCCTTATGGTTTAAAGAGTTACTCCAAGCATCATAACAACTACAGCCTTTTTTGCAATGGTTTGCCCTCTAACATGGGTCTCTGCACGATGCCAAGGGTCCTCAAATGGCTGGTCCCATCAGTCATTCTTTGGCTGAGACCATCGGCTGGTCACTCTTGGCTAATGAATGACATTAATTGCATATAAATAGTGTCCTGGTTGAGAAAAAAGGAGAGCGAGGAACACTGCCTATAAAGTATACGTATGTCCAGAGAAATTGAATTAAAGTAAAATAAAAAATATATTTATTAGTGAACAAGATACAAAGTGATTATTTCGTATATCCACTCCTAAACCGTCTGTATAAGTACATACAGGGGCATACGGAAGTGCTATGCAGAAATAAAAAAGGTTTAAAAACGAAAATCAACAGCACTTGAAACACAGCTATTCTTAGATTAATCGTTGCAATGTCTCTACTGTCACGACTGGTAGTACTTTCGGCAGTTCGTACAACTGCACAAAATGCTGTCTATAGCTGTGGTCAGACGGCAGGAGACAGTGCTATCAGAGTAATGTCTCTGCCGTTATGATTACTAATGCCTCGATGTAGTTTGTCAGGTTGCGAAAGATATTATCTATAGCTGTAAGACAGGAGGCAGGTGCTGTCTAAATGCTGTCCTAGAGTTATAGGGTACTGTCTATAACTGTGGTCACAAAGCAAGAGACAGTGCTGTCTGAGTAATGTCTCTGCCGTAATGACTAGCAATGTCTCGATGTAGTTTGTCAGATTGCAAAAAGTATCATCTATAGCAGTAGTTAGGACAGGAGACAGGTGCTGTCTAAATGCTGTCTTAGAGTTATACTGCACCGCAAGCTATGGTCGTGGTATCTCCTATTTCTGAGCTGCTGCCTCCTCTGGGTAGTAAATATTGTGAGTAACCCTAAAATTAGTAAGGAGAAAAGACAGATAGGAAGATATATATATCTCTGTGCCTTCAAGGGCACCTACCAGGTAGGAGAGCTAACTACAGAAAATAGAAAGGTACAGGAGGAGAGAGTTATAAATTAATCACAAGTTAGTCGGATAATAGATACTAACTGTGCCTTCAAGGGCACCTCCCTTAGAAACAACTCACTAGCTTGCGTCTAAATAGCTAAAGTATAACCAGAGTAAAGTCTTATCAGACGTACATTGCGTTAATCACGCAAAGGAAGTTATAACCACAATCCATATAGGTGGCTACAGCTTTAGTATCCCTCCCGATTCACCCACAGCCTATATATGGTTATCGTTAGAAATCCGAATATTCAAAAATATTAACAGCTAGTGCAGAGAGTGGAATATTAGGAGGGAACAGAAACACCCCGACGCGCGTTTCGCCGGTAAGGCGCCTTACCGGCGAAACGCGCGTCGGGGTGTTTCTGTTCCCTCCTAATATTCCACTCTCTGCACTAGCAGTTAATATTTTTGAATATTCGGATTTCTAACGATAACCATATATAGGCTGTGGGTGAATCGGGAGGGATACTAAAGCTGTAGCCACCTATATGGATTGTGGTTATAACTTCCTTTGCGTGATTAACGCAATGTACGTCTGATAAGACTTTACTCTGGTTATACTTTAGCTATTTAGACGCAAGCTAGTGAGTTGTTTCTAAGGGAGGTGCCCTTGAAGGCACAGTTAGTATCTATTATCCGACTAACTTGTGATTAATTTATAACTCTCTCCTCCTGTACCTTTCTATTTTCTGTAGTTAGCTCTCCTACCTGGTAGGTGCCCTTGAAGGCACAGAGATATATATATCTTCCTATCTGTCTTTTCTCCTTACTAATTTTAGGGTTACTCACAATATTTACTACCCAGAGGAGGCAGCAGCTCAGAAATAGGAGATACCACGACCATAGCTTGCGGTGCAGTATAACTCTAAGACAGCATTTAGACAGCACCTGTCTCCTGTCCTAACTACTGCTATAGATAATACTTTTTGCAATCTGACAAACTACATCGAGACATTGCTAGTCATTACGGCAGAGACATTACTCAGACAGCACTGTCTCTTGCTTTGTGACCACAGTTATAGACAGTACCCTATAACTCTAGGACAGCATTTAGACAGCACCTGCCTCCTGTCTTACAGCTATAGATAATATCTTTCGCAACCTGACAAACTACATCGAGGCATTAGTAATCATAACGGCAGAGACATTACTCTGATAGCACTGTCTCCTGCCGTCTGACCACAGCTATAGACAGCATTTTGTGCAGTTGTACGAACTGCCGAAAGTACTACCAGTCGTGACAGTAGAGACATTGCAACGATTAATCTAAGAATAGCTGTGTTTCAAGTGCTGTTGATTTTCGTTTTTAAACCTTTTTTATTTCTGCATAGCACTTCCGTATGCCCCTGTATGTACTTATACAGACGGTTTAGGAGTGTATATACGAAATAATCACTTTGTATCTTGTTCACTAATAAATATATTTTTTATTTTACTTTAATTCAATTTCTCTGGACATACGTATACTTTATAGGCAGTGTTCCTCGCTCTCCTTTTTTCTCAACCAATTTCCATGTAGGGTTAACCCCTTCACTGCCTAGATATATTTTTACACTAGGCTCTCATTTTTGTAAATAGTGTCCTGGACTAAATAATGAAAGATCAATGACTTTGTTGGAAGAAGAGTTACAGCAAAGGGAATAAACTCTGTACATGCAGCATTTCATAAAAAAACGCTGCTTATACAGATTCTGTGGGAAGACACTGAAGTAAATGAACATATATATATATAGAAGAAATATTTTTTATTCTGTTACTTTCCTGGAGTGGGACTTTTTATTTCTGACTTCATTGGGGCAGATGATTTTCCCTTGATTGTTTCTACACTGCTGGGAAAAGTCGCCTGTGAAAGGTAAACACAAAATATGAGTAGTATTTACATTTTTATTTCCCATCACCATCTCTATATTCTAGGAGTTAAACTGAAACTATAGTCACCAGAACAAATACAGCTTAATGTAATTGTCCTGGTGTCTACTACCTGTCCCTACAGGCTTTTTCATTTAAACACTGCCTTCCTGGATCAGCAGTGCACGATGTACAGCATTCATGTTCAGCATCTCCACGCTTTGCATAGAGGCGCTGAACTTTCCCCATAAAGATGCATTGATTCAATGCATTTCTATGAGAAAATGCAAAGTGGCCAGCATGGGTGTTTTGCCGCACATGTGAAACAGCCTCCCAATGCGTTTCTATAGGAAAGCATTGGATTGGCTGAGATCGTCAATACTGATGATCTTAGCCAAGGAGGCATATTTATTTAGGTATCACATGTACACCATGGCTGTATATGGTTTATATATAGATTATAAAGCTTTCTTTCACTATAATATAAATGTATATTTTTTAATTAAGACATATTTATAGGTTATTTGCAAACTTGTCTCTTTCTCTTTGCACCTTTCTTAGTTAGGCATAGTGTGTTGGTAGATAGTGAAAGTACCCAACACCGATGTAAAAGTTTAAGTCTACCATACAAACCAGGAACTACATAGTGCTAGCAACGTCTATTCATTTCCACAGGATAGAAAATTCAGGTAGCCACAATGCATCTGATGGTAAATATAATTTCCTGGCTAATCATGGCAGCATTTAACATATGGGTTAGCTCCTCCCTCCAGCCAGTAGGATAGGAAAAACAATTACAAAATTCAATTATCCCTGAGGTATAAGAGATCCCAGAAGACTAGGTTCCTCAGTCTTTTTTTTTCCTGTCCTCCTAGCTAGACAGGACAGCTTGTATTTATTACAAGGATACTTTATTTTATGCTCACCTGGCTATGTCGTTCAGCCTTTACTCCCTAAGAGGTCAGCCTCCCTCTATAGGAAGACCAGGTACATGTAACCCACCTCTTAGTAGCTGGGGACCCCTGGTAGCCAGAGGAGTTAGTGTTCCTCTGGCATCCTCCTGAGAGCTTCTGCTATGCCTGTCCCTGCAGGTGAATCTTCATATTCTGGCGCCAGATTTCCGGTTCGGCGGATCAGGACGTCTGCACATGCGCAATGGTAAGTCGACGCGAGTAGCCCTTTGTTCGCCAGTATTAAAAATGGCGGCTCCGGGCGCTCGCGGCGTATCGCGCATGCACAATTAAAGACACAGCGCGCCATTTCTATTTTCTGTTTACATTTTGCCGCGAAATTCAAATCACTCAATAAATACTTACTGCTCTCTAGGAATCAAGCTCCCTCACTCTGCAGGTATTTATTTATTACATTTTTTCCCTTTTTAGGATACCTTTGGTATAAATGTTTTTTTTTTTCTGTTAAAATATCCTTTCTTCAATCTTTTTTTTTTTTTCCTCTCAGCCTGAACTTGTGTTCTTATAATGGATCACTCTCCCACTTCAGCTAAATCAGCGATTCTAGGTCATACAGAAAATATATAAAATTGGTGAGAGCACTCGAAATAAAACAACTTTACCCAAACTTGGTCTGTCAGTCTAAAATGTTAAAACAGAAAAGAAAGACATAGGGTAATATTGTTAACATGAAGTATTAATACAGTAAGTAATGGTCTCACTCACATATCCAGAGCCACTTAAAAGTTGGCTCAAACTTCAGGCTTAAGCAGTGCAAATCAGGACTTTATGTTGGGACCTCCGAGATTTTTTCAGCTGGTACCTTCGATTTTTATTTAGAACGCCAAAAATGAAAAGGGTAACAAAGTAATTTTATTGTTATATAAAATAAAGCAGAAAAAAACAACTCGGTAAATAAAGTCCCATAAAAGTACAACAGTCCTATCCCTCAACGCCTTTCGGCTTTCGCCTTCATCCGGAGTATATCCACTGCTACATGTTCTTCGTTTATATACCATAGATTTTGGCGCTCTTTTTTCAAATTATCCATGACGCTCTTCCGCTGTGTCACTACGTCCCGAACGTCATGACGTCAAACGGCGTTCTGGCGTCATCTGTTTCCGGATTATTTCGTATTTCTCCGGAACAGAGGGATGTTGTCCGATTTAGTTGACATTTAAAATGAAATCAAAATGTTGATACTTTAAAGTGACAAGTGTTATACCAGCATTAAATACATATAATTAAAAAATATGAACATATTTCACTCTAAAATGCCTTAAACGAGTATAGAGTATTTATATACTCACAACAACTCCAATTAATATTCAGAAGTTAATTAAAATAATAACTAATACAAAAACTTTCCTAAATATTTATATATATTGGAGAGTATAGATCTTTAATAGTTAAAATTCAATCTAACAAAAAAACAAGACATTTATACATTTTACACTCAAATATAAAATAGAGGTGTAAAAAAGGAGAAGAAATGGAGAAAAGAAAACAAATATATTTAAAATACAATTTACTTTTATAAAATTTCTAAAAAAAAAAGACAAAAAGAGAGAAGAAACATAATTAGATAAATGAATAATTTCAAAATCGGCATTAAGCCCCTTTGGGGCTAATGTATCCAACTCAAATATCCACTTCATTTCAGTTCTACTCAAAAGGCGATCCTTGTCTCCACCTCTCCAATGAATATTAATTTTGTCTATCCCCATAAATTCAATTCCCTGGGGATCTCCATTGTGAACTTCTAAAAAGTGTTTCGATACGCTATGGTTTATGAATTTCCTCTGAATATTATAAAAATGTTCTCCTATTCTTGTCTTTAGGGGGCGTGAGGTTTTCCCCACATATTGATACCCACATTTGCATATTAATAAATAAATAACATCTTTCATTTGGCATGTAATAAATGGACGTATGGGGTATTCTTTTTTTTGTAGCGAAAGAGGTAAATTTTTCAGTTTTTTTCTTGTTATTTGACCTAAAGCTACATCCCCTACAGTTGCCACAATGATAATAACCTTAGCTCATTTTTTTTTAAAATTGCTCTCAAGTTTGCCTTTATCTTTGTCTAAAAAACTTTTAGTTAAAATCTGTTTAAAATTTCTAGCTCCTCTAAAAATAAACTTTGGTTTCGGATCTAAAAACGGAAGAATCTAATAGTCCTCCTTTAACATGTCCCAATGTTTATTAAATAATTTTCGTAAAGCATAATAGAGCTAAAATGAAAAATTAGAGGAACTTTATCATTCTTTTCCGTATCCTTTATTTTATATTTTAGAAGGGACCCTCTATTTTTTTCTCCTATTTCTTTCCTGATATTATCTAATTTATCACTTTCGTATCCTTTCTCAATAAATTTATTTTTTAATATATTGGTCTGTTTAAAATATTCTTCATCTTCAGTGCAATTTCTTTTTACTCTTAAAAATTGACCTTTTGGTATATTATTTAACCAAGGTTTAAAATGACAACTTTTAAGATCTATAAAACTGTTAACATCGACTTTTTTAAAAAATGTTTTACTTTTAATTTTTCCGTCTTCGATATAAATAATCAAATCTAAAAAATTAATTTGGTCAGAACTCATTTCGTATGATAAATTAATGTTAAAAAGATTATGATTAAGAGAGAAGATAAAATGTTCTAAGGTTTCTTCACTCCCTTTCCAAATGATAAAAATATCGTCGATGTAACATTTATAGAGGACCAGATTTGCCCCAATATTCTCTCTAGAAAAAATAGAATTTTCTTCCCAAAAAGACATAAAGAGATTTGCATAACTAGGGGCAAATCTGGTCCCCATAGTTGTACCTTGAGTTTGTAAATAAAATTTATCTTCAAACCAAAAAAAGTTATTGGTTAAAATAAATAAAATTCCTCTAATTAAAAATTCCGATTGTATTTTATCAAGATCTCCAAATGTATTTAAAAAGAAACGAGTAGCCTCACATCCCTGTTCATGTCTAATTATTGTATACAGGCTATTTACATCACATGTGGCCATAATATAGTCATCTTCCCATTTAAAATTTTCTAAAATTTGTAACAAACTCATCGTATCTTTAAGATACGCCGGGCATTTGACAACAAGTTTTTGTAAAAATTGATCGATATACTGTGATAAAGAAGATAAAAGTGAACCAATTCCAGACACAATTGGTCTACCGGGGGGGGGTGGGGGGTGGGGGGGGGTTATTAATATCCTTATGTATTTTTGGTAAAATATATATTACAGGTATCCTTGGGTACTTAATATTTAAAAAGTCATATTCTTTTTTTGTTAGGAACACAGTATTAAAACCCTCATCTAAAAATTCTTTATATTTAATTTTAATTTCAGGGAGTGGATTATTCATAAGTTCTTTATAGGTTTTTTCATCAGTAAGTTGTTTATAAATTTATTTTAAATATTTATCTTTTTGCCAAATGACGATACCTCCCCCCTTGTCTGCCGGTTTTATTACTACTAAATTATCTTCCTTCAAATCTTTAAGTGCTATTTTTTCTTTTTTGGTTATATTTTCTTGATATTTATTCATCGTTTTAATCTTTTTAAGATCTTTAAGACAAAGTTTTTCAAACGACCTCATAATATCGGATTTACAATTAACTGGGTAAAATGTTGATTTGTTTTTTAATAAAGTGTGTGTAAAATTATCAACCTCTTCAGCTTCCTTTTCATTGGTTGGAAACTTATTAAAAAACTTTTTTAAACATAATTTTCTTAAAAATCGATTTAAATCTAAAAACGATTCGAATTTATCTACATTGCAACTTGGGGCAAACTTAAAACCTTTCCTAAAAACACTAATATGCGAATCTGTTAAAATTTTTTCAGATAAATTAAAAATCCAAAAATTATCTGTTGAATCTTTCAAGTCTATTTTCTCCAAAAACTCTTGTTTCTCCTTTTTTTCTCCCTGTCTCTTATGTCCATTTCTTCCTCTTCTTGTTCTCTGAACCTTTTGAGAGGGGTAAATATTTTCCTCCTTTCCTTGGGTTCTAAAGTGCCTTTCCCTAAAAAATCGTCTTCATGATGCTCTCTAAGTTTATCAAATCTATTAGAGATTGTTATTCTATTTCTTTCTGGAGTCAAATTTTTATTTTTATTGTCTCGTGTTTAAAAATTTGGTCTCTTAGATTTTACTTTAATCCATCCTTCATTTTCTCTATGATAGTTTTTAGTATTATCATTATCCTTAAGGGACCCCCGTCTCATTGTTGTTTCTTTAATGGAATGCTGAGGTCTCCTTTTATTATTGCCATTCGTAAATCTAAACTCTTCTCTTAATCTGTTCCTTGTAGGATATCTTTCAGAGTTTAGGTTACTTTTTTTCTGATAATTATCTTTTTTTGAAGGTCTAATATTGCAATTTTTGTAATCTTCCTGATCCCTATATAGTTTTCTCTTTTTTGTTTCTATAACGGCATTTTCTATATTTTTTATCTTTTTTACCATTATTTCAATAAGATTTTCTAATTCTTCCATTTCTTTAAATGGTTCTAATTGCAGCTGAATTTTTCTAATTGATTCGTCTAATTGATGTAAGCTCTGAGATTTTTGATCTATCAAAACTCCCATCATATGTTTAGAAAATGATTCAAGGGATTTATTCCAAATTCCCATGAAAATCTCATTGTCTTGATCTGAAGTAGGAAGCTTATGGAATCTCAAACCCCTAGGTGTAATTTGGAGTGAGACATATTTTTCCAGTGTAAAGACTTCCCACTTCAGTTTCATCTCTTTAATTAACAATTTTTCCAATTGTAAACATATGGTATCTAAATCATTATTACTTATAATTATACTGATAAAACAGGAAACTTTATAAGAAAATCTTTTTTCCAGGTCTTTTTCCATCCTGATCTCAATTCAAAGATTGACATTATTAGGAATAATTTATCACGAGTGGCTAAACAGTAATAAACAATAAAAGATGAATAAAAAATCCCTAAAATAAAATGGTGCTACAATCACCTCTGTGGGCCACACCGCCACAAAAAAACAGTGATACAGAAAATATATAAAATTGGTGAGAGCACTCGAAATAAAACAACTTTACCCAAACTTGGTCTATCAGTCTAAAATGTTAAAACAGAAAAGAAAGACATAGGGTAATATTGTTAACATGAAGTATTAATACAGTAAGTAATGGTCTCACTCACATATCCAGAGCCACTTAAAAGTTCGCTCAAACTTCAGGCTTATAAGCAGTGGAAATCGATTTTCATTTAGAACGCCAAAAATGAAAAGGGTAACAAAGTAATTTTATTGTTATATAAAATAAAACAGAAAAAAACAACTCGGTAAATAAAGTCCCATAAAAGTACAACAGTCCTATCCCTCAACGCGTTTCGGCTTTCGCCTTCATCCGGAGTATATCCACTGCTACATGTTCTTCGTTTATATAACATAGATTTTGGCGCTCTTTTTTCAAATTATCCATGACGCTCTTCCGCTGTGTCACTATGCCCGAACGTCATGACATCAAACGGCGTGATTTCTGTGTGGGTATAGGTAATAGGGTGTGTGATTTAGACATGTAAGGATTGCAATATGGCTAGATTATAGTAAGGAGGATTAGATATGGTGTGAGACTACGGAGGGTTAATTGGAGTATATTAATCTTACAGCAGGATAGATCTGTCACAGCTATAAAGTGGTTACTTAGTTTGTATTCATTTCAGAAGGAACTCTCGGTGGTGTCGTATGTGCCAAAGCAGCAGCAGAAGACGTTGTACAAAAAGCTTCCAAGTCCATTCTTGGATTCCTCGCTTGAGACAGTCTAACAAGGTAAACACAAAATATGAGTAGTATTTACATTTTTATTTCCCATCACCATCTCTGTGTTCTAGGAGTTAAACTGAAACTATAGTCACCAGAACAAATACAGCTTAATGTAATTGTTCTGGTGTCTACTACCTGTCCCTACAGGCTTTTTCATGTAAACACTGCCTTCCTGGATCAGCGGTGCACGATGTACAGCATTCATGTTCAGCATCTCCACGCTTTGCATAGAGGCGCTGAACTTTCCCCATAAAGATGCATTGATTCAATGCATTTCTATGAGAAAATGCAAAGTGGCCAGCATGGGTGTTTTGCCGCACATGTGAAATAGCCTCCCAATGCGTTCCTATAGGAAAGCATTGGATTGGCTGAGATCGTCAATACTGATGATCTTAGCCAAGGAGGCATATTTATTTAGGTATCACATGTACACCATGGCTGTATATGGTTTATATATAGATTCTAAAGCTTTCTTTCACTATAATATACTTGTATATTTTTTAATTAAGACATATTTATAGGTTATTTGCAAACTTGTCTCTTTCTATTTGCACCTTTCTTAGTTAGGCATAGTGTGTTGGTAGATAGTGAAAGCATCCAACACCGATGTAAAAGTTTAAGTCTACCATACAAACCAGGAACTACATAGTGCTAGCAACGTCTATTCATTTCCACAGGATAGAAAATTCAGGTAGCCACAATGCATCTGATGGTAAATATAATTTCCTGGCTAATCATGGCAGCATTTAACATATGGGTTAGCTCCTCCCTCCAGCCAGTAGGATAGGAAAAATAATTAAAAAATTCAATTATCCCTGAGGTATAAGAGATCCCAGAAGACTAGGTTCCTCAGTCTTTTTTTTCCTGTCCTCCTAGCCAGACAGGACAGCTTGTATTTATTACAAGGATACTTTATTTTATGCTCACCTGGCTATGTCCTTCAGCCTTTACTCCCTAAGAGGTCAGCCTCCCTCTATAGGAAGACCAGGTACATGTAACCCACCTCTTAGTAGCTGGAGACCCCTGGTAGCCAGAGGAGTTAGTGTTCCTCTGGCATCCTCCTGAGAGCTGCTGCTATGCCTGTCCCTGCAGGTGAATCTTCATATTCTGGCGCCAGATTTCCGGTTCGGCGGATCAGGACGCCTGCACATGCGCAATGGTAAGTCGACGCGAGTAGCCCTTTGTTCGCCAGTATTAAAAATGGCGGCTCCGGGCGCTAGCGGCGTATCGCGCATGCGCGATTAAAGACAGAGCACGCCTTTTCTATTTTCTGTTTACATTTTGCCGCGAAATTCAAATCACTCAATAAATACTTACTGCTCTCTGGGAATCAAGCTCCCTCGCTCTGCAGGTATTTATTTATTACATTTTTTCCCTTTTTAGGATACCTTTGGTATAAATGGTTTTTTTCTGTTAAAATATCCTTTCTTCAATCTTTTTTTTTTCTTCTCAGCCTGAACTTGTGTTCTTATAATGGATCACTCTCCCACTTCAGCTAAATAAGCGATTCTAGGTCATAGGTGAGCATTGATTTATGCAATTTTCTTTTCATAATAAAAAGAGTGCAAGAGTACAGTCTCTTGACTTCTGTAATTTCAGCCCTCAAGACCGGACAGGCCCTAGATCTCCTTCCAGGAGAAGGGATAAACCGGCAGCCTGCGTGGGATGTGGCTCCAGACCCTTGGATAACTGCAGGCTATGTAAAAGATGCTTGACTAGAGTTGCAGGAGAATCTGAATTCCAGCAGCCTCCACAAGCATCCACCTCTGCCCAGGATATAGCCTCATGGATAAAACAAGCAGTGGCAGAAGGCATTGCTGAATCACACAAAGGCAAACGTCCTAGATGTGAATATTCCCATGAAAATCACGACTCTTCAGACGAAGATTTCGGACAGGATTCAGGTTCCCTGAACTTTGAACAGATGTCTTCCAGTGATGAGGAATACTCCTGCCCCCTAGACTCTAAAGCAATAGAGCGTTTGATCTCTCTCGTGAGAAGAACACTGGAATTACCAGACGAAGTGCTTGAAACCTCAGCAGCGGACAAACACTTCGGGGATCTCAGTAAAAGGAAACCTTCATTTCCGGTACACAGGTCCATTAAGGATCTTATAAGTAATGAATGGAAGACTCCAGAAAAGAGACTTTCTCTGCAAAACCGTCTGCCAAAATTATACCCCATACGTGAGGAGGATTCCAGACTTTGGACTTCTAACCCAAAGGTTGATGCCTCAGTTATTAAGGTGGCTAAACGTTCTATTCTCCCGATAGATTCCAATGCTTCGCAGAGAGACCCTATGGAGAAAAGAATTGATGCTGACATTTCAAAATGTTTTTTAGCAGCTGGTACTGGATGTCACCCTGCGGTTTCTATTTCTGCTATGTCCAGAGCTATGAGAGTATGGATCCTGGACATAGAAGAGGATTTGGACAAAGGGGTCAGAAGACAACACATTGCAGATTCCTTAAGGGAAGTCAGACTAGCCAGTGAATGGCTCTTAGAAGTCTCTACGGATATGATTAAAGTCATGTCGAAGGTTATGGCATTCTCGGTTGCAGCCAGACGTGCACTGTGGCTCAGATCATGGGGGGCTGATAGAGCCTCAAAGCATAACTTATGTTCCCTTCATTTTTCGGGTGAGGTATTGTTTGGAAAACCCCTTGAAGAAGCCATCAAGAGAGCACTCGATGTCAAGCAGATTCTGCTTCCGCAAGATAGGCGTCCAAGAAGACCTCCACTTGAACGTCGTTCATATAGGGAACACCCTTCCTATAGAGACAGCAAGGCTTATAGGCCATGTCGTGAATACTACAGACCTAACTCCTGGAGAAGTGGTCAAACCAACAAGTCCACCAGAGGAAAGCCTAACACCTCTTCCTTTCGTCCTTCCAAGCAATTCTGAAGGTTACTACGCCCAAGCACCTTTGGTAGGAGAAAGACTTATGCATTTCCAAAGGGTTTGGGCAGAGATCCCAGACAAATGGGTGAAGTCCATAATTACAGAAGGCTATTCTCTGGAGTTTATGGACATTCCCCAATCAAGATTCATAAGGACCAGTTTGCCCCTGAATTCACAAAAAAAGAGAAGCGTTAATTCAGTACACTGGAGATCTTCTACATCAAAGGGTGATTGTTCCTGTTCCAGACAGACAAATGTTTCAGGGCTTCTATTCCCCTCTCTTCCTAGTGAAGAAAACGGGAGGAAAGTGGAGACCCATTCTAGAGTTATATCAACTCAATATTCACTTGAGGGTGAGAAAATTCAGGATGGAATCTCTTCGCTCTATCATACCGGTGGTACGTCAAGGAGATTGGCTAAATCTTCTGGGATCTCTTATAACTCAGGGATAATTGAATTCTTTAATTGTTTTTCCTGTCCTATTGGCTGGAGGGAGGAGCTAACCCATATGTTAAATGCTGCCATGAATAATAGCCAGGAAAAGAAAATTACGGTAAGTATGAATACATTTTCCCAAATATTTGATCATGGAAGTTGCATGTAAGCACCTAGCATTGTAAATGGCTTTATTATTTCCCTTACTGGCTTAATGGTAAAACATGATGGGGATGAGCCTAGACAGGAACCCATACTCACAATTACCACATATAACAAATATAAATTGGATAAAATTTGCTTTTATTTTTGTTATCTGAGGCAATATGCAGTTAATTACATGGATACTTTATATTTATTTATTTATTTTTAAAATATATGTATTTTTTATTCCATAAAGGAACACTATAGTATCAGGAATACAAATATTCCTGACACTGTAGTGTTAAAAACACATTTTAGGTTTTCCCACAGGAAAGCATTGGGAGGCTATTGAGCAATACACAACATGGAGTATTTGTTTTCTTAATAAATAATAATAATGATAATAATATTTCCCTATTCCTGTCTAAGACTGATATAGATATGTATATTAAGGAATTATTTAATAGTCATCTTAAATATGTCCAGTTCCTGTGCTATATAAGAAATAAATTTCATTGTTTTAAAGAGCAATTGCAGTTGGCTTATAACAATATAGAGAGAAACAGACGACAAGCATTGCACCTTGAAGAAAGTGAGATTCTCTATGGTACTGTATGTTAGTTAACTTAATGCTTTAGAAATCTGAAAAGGTCTTGGAAAAAGTAAATCAACTGCCATGAGCTACCAAGTCACCGGTTTGATCTCCCAGGTTTGATCTCCCAGGTTTGATCTCCCATGGCCTGTTACTTGTTAACAACATGGAGCAAAATCAATTTAATTTTCCAATGTGACCAATTTATTTTACAGGTAGCATTATAAAGATTGAAAGCCTTATGGTTTAAAGAGTTACTCCAAGCATCATAACAACTACAGCCTTTTTTGCAATGGTTTGCCCTCTAACATGGGTCTCTGCACGATGCCAAGGGTCCTCAAATGGCTTGTCCCATCAGTCATTCTTTGGCTGAGACCATCAGCTGGTCACTCTTGGCTAATGAATGACATTAATTGCATATAAATAGTGTCCTGGACTAAATAATGAAAGAGCAATGACTTTGTTGGAAGAAGAGTTACAGCAAAGGGAATAAACTCTGTACATGCAGCATTTCATAAAAAAAACGCTGCTTATACAGATTCTGTGGGGGCACAGTACTTTGTTTAATTATCCTCTGCATGGGAAATCCAGGGCTGATTGTGTTTGGAGTCTAGTTCAGGCCTCCATTTTAATGTACCAGATTAGGCATCAGGCCTCCATTTTAATATACCAGATTAGGCATCAGGCCTCAATTTTGAATATATGTTTCAAATATCTGAGTTGAGTTTTATTGGGTTTTTGGCTATCAGAGTACAGGCCTAGCCCTGCATTATAATAGGCTTGCATGCTGCTTCTTTTTGTATTTGAATGCTGATTTGATTCTTTATACAAGCTTGGGCATCAGGCCTCAATTTTGAATAGAGTATTAGTCTTTTTGCGTGTTTCAAATATCTGAGTTTGTTGTGTTTAGACTACCATAGTGCAGGCCTAGTAGTTTTTAAGGCCTTCATTATCAGAGTACAGGCCTAGCCCTGCATTTTAACACACTATAGTAGGCTTCCATGCGGTTTCTTTTTGTATTCGAATGCTGATTAGTTTTTTTGTGTGTTTTCTCAGGCCTTCATTTTATTTTATTTTAATACACTACCAGCATAGGCCTCAATGTTGAACATACTATTGTTTTTTTTTGTGTGTTTCATATATTTAAGGTTGAGTTTTGTTGTGTTTTGGCTATCATAGTACAGGCCTAAAAAAAAAATAAAAAAAAAAAATGTTTAATTTTTTTTCAGGCCTGCATTTTAATACACTATAGGCTTCCATACTTTTTACTTTTTTTGTGTGTCTTGAATAATCTAGTTTAGGTATAACTCCTACCCTCCAAGCCTTTCTATTATATTTTAATATGCTAATTTGGGCTAATTTACTGGTTTTGAAGTTAATTAGCAAGTATTACCTTCACCATACTAAGGTAAATATAATTTGCATTGTGTTTACATGATAAATGTATTGGGGCTAATACAGTGTGTTGGCTACTGTTTAGCCAGGTTAACATTTCCATTTTTACACTGGAGTGTGTTTAATAGAAAATGAACAGTTTGTATTTGAGGTAAATATTATGAAGTAAAGGTGCCTATGTTAAATTGTTATATGGTTGGGAATTATCATTGTGCTGAAGTTACAGTCAGGTATTTTCCAGTTCCCATCTCTTCCTTTAAGTCATTCTGTTTATTTGTAACTCCCTCCTCCTCACCCCTACTGCACTTAAACAAAGGCAAAAGGGTGGTTTTGTGTTTTGCTTTCTGTGGGCATTTGTTGTATTGAAACTGTCAAGTTTTTTTCTTAAAAGACAAGAGTTTGTTTGAATAGGTTAATGTAATTAAGTTTCTCAAATGGTTTAATCTCTTTGGAGCCAGTTTCAGTTTTTTTTTTTTAATTAATCCCATTGTTAAAGACTCAGGGAGAGCTCAGTTTTAAAATGTCATTTCTGTGTACTAAGTATTTTTCTGTAGAAGTACTAGAGTACTTCAAGAATGACATTGACAAACATGGTGGACCATATGAGCTTCCAGAACCAGCAGGCCCCAATTGTGGAAAATATAAAGGTTTTATGGATGTTTTGACACAGATTGTTACTAATAAAAAGTGCAATATTAAGAAAAGGAAAAGCTTGGTGGCACAAGCGGTTGTTGCTGCAATAGAGGGTTTGGAAAGCATGGTACTCAAATTGCAGCAAGCTAATTTAGTAACCACTAATAAAATGGAAGATGCTCTTGATGAAAGAAATTGTTTTAAAATAGCTGCCCTAAGAACAAACAAAATGATTGAGGGGTTGGAAAAGGAGTTAAGAGAAATAGAACAACAGAGAGATGCATATAGTGCTAAGATCACTGAACTCCAAGACCTAGTCATGGAATATAAAATGAAAATTAAAGAAAACACAAATAAATGGGATAAGGAGATTCCTAGAGTATGCCCAGGCCAGTCGTATTTTATTAAAGAACCAGTAGTGGGAACAAAACACAATGGAAATGTGCCAATTGTGAATTGTGTCCCACAAGCCCCTATAATAATAACTGAACATTTTAATGTAAGAGAAATGCCTACTAGCTTCTCTAGACAGACAAGGACTATGTCAATCACAGACAAAGATAATTTCCAGAAATGGTGGGGAAGTATGCCAACTGACGACTTTAACACCTTTACACATTGGTTTATGAGGGGAGCAAATAGAGCGAAAAAAGGAGGTCTTAACTTAGAAGAATGGACAGAACTGTTAGAATATGCTATGGGTCCTTTGGCTAGCAGACTATTTGGATTTAATAACAGTGTGTCTGATCAGGCAGGAAGAATTGCTGCAACAAATTTCTATTTACTCAGCATTGAGAAAGAAATTGCGAATATTACGATGAGGCCAGCAGATGGTCCTAGAGAGGTAGCTCAAAGGATATTGTTCTGGTATACGCTACGCCAACCTTAGCAGCCTCTGGTCTTGGGCTCACCAGAACACATTGCTAAAGTAATGGAAGCCCTTCCCTGGGAGTGTCAAGAATTTGTGAGGCTTTTTGATCCAACATTAGCAGACTTAGAAATGGTACTAACTAGAGCTGACAATTGGTGGATCAAGCATCCTTCCTCAGAACAGGCCTTCTCTGTTTCAGCCATAAGAACATTCAAGGTTGACTCTGGTAGAGATATAAATGGTAAATGGAGAAGCCAGAGGTGGGATGTACCCCAGAACAAGAGGGATAATGAGAACTGGAGACCAAAACAGGACTTTGACAAAAGATGGAGAGATCCACAGAGGGACCATAGGAATAGGGACAGTGCTAATGGAAGTAATGTAATGGGAGAGAATTGGAGAAATAGATGGGAGGGGCCTAAGGTAATCAATAATAATTGGAATAATAAAAATACCTGGGAGAGGCTAAAAAGGACAGATAATCACAATTGGGGAGAAAAACGGAGAAACAACAGGAACAGTTATTGGGAGAATAATTGGAGAAGGAACCATAAATGGGATGAGCATCAGACCAATAGACGGGACTGGGATAATTGGAGGAATAAAGAAGGGAATAGAGACTACTGGGACCTAAAGAGACAGACTGAAAGATTGGAGGCAGATGTGAAAGCACTGAGGGAACAGATGAGAGAGGAGGAAAAGATTGTTCAATTGGGGGGTCCCAGCAATCAATAACTCTCATAATTTTTCTATCTCTCTACATCTGTATGTATGTTTGTTTTTCTTTTGTTTTGATTCTTTCTCTGAGTTTTCCAGTCTCCCATATAGCTATACATTTCTAATGATGAGATCTAGTGTTCCCACAGAGCAAGGCAAAGCTGCATTAGGATGATGATGTGTGTCAACAGAAGATTGTGGTGGATCCTTGTTACAGGATGGATAAGTATAAGCTGTATCACAGTAGGGATGGGAGACAGGCAATGCGGGCAGAAGATACTCCAAATAAGGGAGTCAGTTTAAAAAGATTAGTCTACATTTTAATAATCCTTCTATTCTTCCAAGGTGTCCGGAACAACGGCGGCAGTGGTTTAGGCAAAGCAGGGAGTCAGGAAAAACTGGACATATTTGCAGCCCTTCTGGGAGGAGTCGGAACTGGATTAAGAATATGGAATTCCGCAAATATCACATCCAGTCCTACACACTCTACAAACTCTGCCACTAGTACATTGCACATACATACATATTTAAAACACACACACACACACACACACACACACACACACACACATTCACCTACATTTCTGTTGTTTTTTTTGTGTGACAAATTTGTATAAAATGTGAATTGACAGCCATAGGAAAGTACAGGAGAACTTATGTCGCTGAGGGAACTATTCCGGAGGGATGGTGGGTTGAATTTCTCCTGTATAGCAGGTTTTTGCTCCCACTAGGTTCTCTTGTACTAGAGGGATAACTAGATAACGGAGCAACATAGATGAAGAAAAAGTGGGGGAATGTGGGGTGATGCAACCCCTATTTGACTGTTTTCTTTTACCTTACTCATCTCACTCACACTAATTCCTGTGCTCCCCTTTCCTACTTCAGATCTCATAGTTTACATAGATAAGAGGGATATATTATTATTTTTAAATGTGCTCAACATAAGAGAAGAAAAAGTGAGGGAATGTGGTGACATTCTGTCATCAAACTAGCATGGTGACCAGGGGTCATGTGATCAAGTTCATGTAGATCTTTCTTACAGGGGGATAAGCTTTACTTTGATATGGTAATTTACAAGTCAGGAAAGAGATAGCCACTCCCCCCTCTATCCTCATTCCTCTCTGTTCCTTCTTGGCTGTGCTACTAAGCAGATGTGCAGACGCCATGTGCTATCTTGGTGAACCATGTTATACTCTATTGCTTCCTTTTCTTCCTTGGTGGATGTGATGTTGGACTTGCAGCAGTGAGCCATTACTAGATGTGAAGGCCTAACCGTGGGTGAGATCAAACGTGTGGGGAAGGGGATTACTATATAGATAGATAGATTTAAAAGGGTTGTTGCTCCGTGGGTCTGGGCTGTGTGTTTGTGATACATTTATAGTATTGTGTTGTTGCCTTCTAAATAAATACCTTTTAATGTAGACGAACCTTGTTTAATATTTATATTAATTTGGTGATACACCACAGGTGGCATGGAAGGAGGAGTTGAGGCAGGCGGAGAAGCAGGTAACGATGTGGATTCAGCCCACTGTTGATCACGTAGAAGAAGGGTAGCTTGACTGCATTGCAGTTCCTCAACTAATTGAGTCAATGCTGCCACCTGTTGAGTAAGTACTGTATTTCCAGTGCCTTCTGTGGGGCTTGGTTGCTATGTGACATCCTACCGGATTGTTTGCTTGGAGAGAAGCTCCTTGCAGACATAACCATCTTAGGTGCCTGAGAGTGATATGAGGGCATGAGCAACTTTATTTAAAGAGAAAGTGATAAAGTCAGAGGAACAGACAGGCAGTCTGTTGATAAGGGCTTGCAGCAAAGGTATGATATCAAGAGTCAAGTTGAAGGTCAGAAGCCAGCAAATCCACAAATAGGGAACAGGATGCTAGAGGCCAAAGGTCAGAGGCAAGAAGCATGGTCAGGGTCAGAGTCAAAAGTTACAAGATCGCCGAGAATAGTGAATAGTAAGATCGGAGAAATACTCGGCCTATAATTATACCAATTATCATCTCTAATTATATCAACATACAGAGTGTTTTCTGTTTGGGGGAGTTAAAGTTTTTGTATGCACTCCCATTGGAATATTTGGCCCAAATATACACACACTCTTATCTCTCTGCCTTAAAAAATATATTTTATTATTTTTTCACACGCACTTGATATGCACAATTGATTTCTGTGTGGGTATAGGTAATAGGGTGTGTGATTTAGACATGTAAGGATTGCAAAAAAGGCTAGATTATAGTAAGGAGGATTAGATATGGTGTGAGACTTCGGAGGGTTAATTGGAGTATATTAATCTTGCAGCAGGATAGATCTGTCACAGCTATCTAGTGGTTACTTAGTTTGTATTAATTTCAGAAGGAACTTGTATCGAAATGTAGCAGTTCTCTGCCAGGGCCGGCGCGTCCATAAGGCGGCACAAGCGGCCGCTGCAGCCACAGCGATCTGGGGGGCGCTAGATTAGAGTGACCGGCAGGAGGTGGGCGAACAGTGCTCCCTATTGCCAGTCACTCTGTGTAGCGTGGCCGAGTGGAGCAGTGCACACTGCGGTGCAGGAACTTCTGTTTCCTGTACCCGATCAGACTAAAAGGAAGTTCTCACTGAGAGAGCACTTCCTGTCAGTCCGGCCAGGTACAGGAAACTGAAGATCCTATACCGCCATCTGCTCTGCTCAGCCACGCTACCAGAAAGGTAGGAGACACACCGGGGACCAAGGGAGGAACACTATGGGACAGGGGTGGTGGTAAGGAACACAATGGGACAGGGTGGTGGTAAGGAACACTATGGGACAGGGGGGTGGTAAGGAACACTATGGGGGAGGGGGGAAAAGATCAGTATGGGGAGGGGGAAAGAACACTATGGGACATGGGAGGGGGGAAAGAACACTATGCAACGGGGGGAGAACACTATAGGGGATGGGAGGGGAGGGGAAGAACACTATGGGACGGGGGAAGAACAATATCGAGAAGGAGGGAGAAAACTATGGGACAGGGGAGGGGGGTAAGAACAATTTGGGACAGGGGAGGGGTGGAAGAACATTATGGGACAGGGGAAGGGGGAAAGAACACTAAAAAAAGAGGGAGTGGAGAGAAACACTAGGAGGGGGAGAGAGAGGAACATTAGGAGGGGCACTAAGGTACAGGGGAAGGAAGGGAACACTAGGATGGGGGGACCACTAAAACAGAAGGAAGAGGAACACTAAGGGGGGAGGTGGGAGGAACATTAAGGGGAATGAGGGGACACCAAGAGACAGGTAAGGGGGGGACACTAATGGATGTGGAGGGGAGGAGAGAGGAACACTAAGGGACATGGAAGGGAGATTGACATACAGGGGGGACAGAGGGACATGAGGGGGGAGAAAGACACACAGATGGGCCTAGGGGTGAGAAAGTTTACAGAGAGGCTGGGAATAAGAGCGACACACAGAAGGGCCTGGGGGTGAAATACAAAGGCTCTGGGGGTGAGACACAGAGGGGCTAAAGAAGAGGAAAAAGAGACAGAGGGGCTGGGGGAGATAGACAAACTGGTGGTGAAAGAGAAACACACAAAAGAGCTGGTAAGAGTAAAAGACACAAAGGGGCTGGAAGAGAAGGAGACACACAAAGGGACTGGAAAAGAAGGAGACACACAAAGAAGCTGGGGGGAGTAAGAAACACAAAGGGTAGTTGTAAGAGATACACAAGGGAGGTGTAAGACACACAATTGGGAGAAATGGGAGATAAGATACACTAAAGGGGGTAAGACGGGTTAGGAGGTACACATGTGAAGATGCTTTGGGGGTGGGGGAGGAGGGGGCACCAAAATCGTCTTCGCCTGTGTACCAACAAATCCTTGCACCGGCCCTATTCTCTGTACGCTTATGTTATCTAGTCATCCACTTGGCAGCAAGCCAGGGAAGAGGATAGAACAATAGCTGTGATACAGCTTAAACACATCCTTCTCTAAGCAAGCTAGCAACTCTGGCACCTCCGTGATTTTCTGGGTGTCGAGGGTTTTCTTCAACTCGGACGAGTTGTAGCAGCGTGCCTCAGTTTTATTGGCATATATGGACCCTTATTGGAGTGTAGTAGCCTTTCTTATGTTCTTGTTATTCTGTTAATATTGGGCTGACTATACAAGTGGGGACGATAGAGCTTCAGCTGCAAATATCAATCTTAAAGCAGGTTAGACATTCTGGATCCTCGAGGACAGGTTGGTTACGGGGATCCACTTTAATTTGGACGTATTTCCCCCCAGATGTTGCTGAACTACAACTCCCATGATTCTTTGAATTACATAGATAGCCAGAGAATCATGGGAGTTGTAGTTCAGCAACATCTGGAGGGGGCAGAGTTTGAGGACCCATGTAGTAAAGGAACTGTTTATACTTTTCATATTACTAAAGTGTTACCTGTTCTTTCAAAAGGGTTTCTTTTGTTTGCATTTGGTTTTCATCCTTCATTTTGTCCTTAGTTGCAACAATTTTTCCCTACAGATTGGAATTGAAATACACGGTCAATAGTATTTGAAGACAGTTATTTTTATTAAGAAGAAAACACAGAGAGAATTCAAAGTAAATTTCAATTTTAAGTCCAAAGCAGCCAAAGTAGAAGCATATCTGACTTAGAGAATCATTTCCATGTCTCTTAGTTTGATCTTACACTTGAAATTCACTTTGAATTCTCGCTATAATAAATAACCCCGAGAGTGTTTCACATTTATATATATGAGAGAAGCATCATTGAGATTTGGTTCATTTGAATCCTTTCCTTCTCTAGATTCTTAATTCGAAAATAAAACATTTAGTACTAAATATATCAATTTAATAAACATGATGAACAAACCTTACTAAAAAAACTGCATGTAGTAAGGACACTTAAAACTCAGTATGGCTGTTAATGCCGCTTCATAAATCAAAGGGTAAATGTTTATACAGGGAGTGCAGAATTATTAGGCAAGTTGTATTTTTGAGGATTAATTTTATTATTGAACAACAACCATGTTCTCAATGAACCCAAAAAACTCATTAATATCAAAGCTGAATATTTTTGGAAGTAGTTTTTAGTTTGTTTTTAGTTATAGCTATTTTAGGGGGATATCTGTGTGTGCAGGTGACTATTACTGTACACAATTATTATGCAACTTACCAAAAAACAAATATATACCCATTTTAATTATTTATTTTTACCAGTGAAACCAATATAACATCTCAACATTCACAAATATACATTTCTGACATTCAAAAACATAACAAAAACAAATCAGTGACCAATATAGCCACTTTTCTTTGCAAGGACACTCAAAAGCCTGCCATCCATGGATTCTGTCAGTGTTTTGATCTGTTCACCATCAACATTGCGTGCAGCAGCAACCACAGCCTCCCAGACACTGTTCAGAGAGGTGTACTGTTTTCCCTCCTTGTAAATTTCACATTTGATGATGGACCACAGGTTCTCAATGGGGTTCAGATCAGGTGAACAAGGAGACCATGTCATTAGATTTTCTTCTTTTATACCCTTTCTTGCCAGCCACGCTGTGGAGTACTTGGACACGTGTGATGGAGCATTGTCCTGCATGAAAATCATGTTTTTCTTGAAGGATGCAGACTTCTTCCTGTACCACTGCTTGAAGAAGGTGTCTTCCAGAAACTGGGAGTTGAGCTTGACTCCATCCTCAACCCGAAAAGGCCTCACAAGCTCATCTTTGATGATACCAGCCCAAACCAGTACTCCACCTCCACCTTGCTGGCGTCTGAGTCGGACTGGAGCTCTCTGCCCTTTACCAATCCATCCATCTGGCCCATCAAGACTCACTCTCATTTCATCAGTCCATAAAACCTTAGAAAAATCAGTCTTGAGATATTTCTTGGCCCAGTCTTGACGTTTCAGCTTGTGTGTCTTGTTCAGTGGTGGTCGTCTTTCAGCCTTTCTTACCTTGGCCATGTCTCTGAGTATTGCACACCTTGTGCTTTCGGGCACTCCAGTGATGTTGCAGCTCTGAAATATGGCCAAACTGGTGGCAAGTGGCATTTTGGCAGCTGCACGCTTGACTTTTCTCAGTTCATGGGCACTTATTTTGCGCCTTGGTTTCTCCACACGCTTCTTGCGACCCTGTTGACTATTTTGAATGAAACGCTTGATTGTTCGATGATCACGCTTCAGAAGCTTTGCAATTTTAAGAGTGCTGCATCCCTCTGCAAGATATCTCACAACTTTTAACTTTTCTGAGCCTGTCAAGTCCTTCTTTTGACCCATTTTGCCAAAGAAAGGAGGTTGCCTAATAATTATGCACACCTGATATAGGGTGTTGGTGTCATTAGACTACACCCCTTCTCATTACAGAGATGCACATCACCTAATATGCTTAATTGGTAGTAGGCTTTCGAGCCTATACAGCTTGGAGTAAGACAACATGCATAAAGAGGATGATGTGGTCAAAATACTCATTTGCCTAATAATTCTGCACGCAGTGTACTGTCCATATTATTAGACTGTTACCTGTGCATTCCAGATTGATTCTTTATTTGCCATTCCTTTTGAATCCATCATTTTCTCTTGATTGCTAAGATTTTTTTCTCTACACATGAAATTGAAATACATTTTCAGTACTTACCAATAGTAATACAAGACAATATGTTTTATTAAGAAGAAAACACAGACAGGGTTTTTCACTGAAATGAGAATTCAAAGTTAATATCAAGTTTAATTCCAAAGTAGCCGAGGTAGAAGCATAGCTGACTTAGAGAATTGTTTCCATGTCAGTTAGTTTGTCCGTACACTTGAAATTCACTTTGAATTCTCACTTTAGTAAGTAACTCTGCGTGTGTTTCACATTTCTCTATAAGAGAAAAGAGACTTCAAAATGTTAAAACTTCTATCCCCAAGTTGCTGTGAATCTGTCTAAATGTCCGTTAGACATGGCCAGGAACATTTTTATTACGGTACTGAATATTTTGGAAACCTTATTATATGGACTCTGCCATCTATCATGACAAAGCACCCTATTACGCACCGTTTAATCTAATTTACTACATTATTTAAACCAGGGCTCAATTAATCTCTGGTTTTCAGCTCTGATAGTGACATTGTCTAGGTTATCCTTTTGATTCTGCCCTCCTAGACTTAACAGTGATCTGTGCATGGTCCCACCCCCACTAAAAAAACACAGTAAATTTCAGGAAGGAGAGAAGAGAGGACTGGAGCCAGAATGGCCAATTCATAAATACATGACATATATACATAACCAGAATGTGTGTATGTGTGTGTGTGTGTGTGTGTACAGATAAACAATTTGTGCTATATTTAACAAGTCGTCTTTTTTTTTTTTTTTTTTTTTTTTTGGAATGAGGAAGGGTTGGGGGTTGCTTGAGAATTCTGTGCCTACAGGTGGTAATTCTGTCAAGAGCAATAATTCCTTTTCAGGAATAATTTATTAATAAAGACTTGAAGGGCATGAGTATACAATGTTATTTATGTTACAATTATATGGCCTACACAGATTATTTTTTTCTATCTGTATCTCTGTTGAGATTTGTTTCATTTGAATACTTTCCTTCTCTAAATTCTTAATTTCGAAAATAAAACATTTAGTACTAAATATATCAATTTAATAAACATGATGAAGAAACCTTACTACAAAAACTGCATGTAGTAAGGAAACTTAAAACTCAGCATGCCTGTTAATGCCGCTTCATAAATCAAAGGGTAAATGTTTATACTTTCCATATTATTAGACTATTACCTTTACTGCCTCAATTAATTCTTCGTGCAGCCTTTGTTTCGGATTCATCATTTTGTTTTGAATTCCAAAATCGGCTGCCTACACATGGAATTGAAATACATTTTCAGGATATGTCAATAGTAATACAAGACAATATTTGTATTAAGTAGAAAACACAGACAGGGTTTTTAACTGAAATGAGAAATCAAAGTGAATATCAAGTTTAATTCCAAAGTAGCCGAAGTAGAAGCATAGGTGACTTAGAGAATTGTTTCCATGTCAGTTAGTTTGGCCGTACACTTGAAATTCACTTTGAATTCTCACTTTAGTAAGTAACTCTGCGTGTGTTTCACATTTCTCTATAAGAGAAAATAGACTTCAAAATGTTAAAACTTCTATCCCCAAGTTGCTGTGAATCTGTCTAAATGTCCCTTAGACATGGCCAGGAACGTTTTTATAACAGTACTGAATATTTTGGAAACCTTATTATATCAAGGACTCTGCCATCTATCATAAAAGCACCCTATTACGCAACTCTGATCTAATTAACTACATTATTTAAACCAGGGCTCAATTAATCTCTGGTTTTCAGCTCTGATAGTGACATTGTCTAGGTTATCTTTTTGATTCTGCGCTCCTAGACTTAACACAACGAAGGGAGGGTTGGGGGTTGCTTGGAAACTCTGTGCATACAGGTGCTCTTCCAGTTAATTCTGTCAAGAGCAGTAATTCATTTTCAGGAATAATTTATTAATAAAGACTTGAAGGTCATGAGTACACAATGTTATTTATATTACAATTATATGGCCTACACAGATTATTTGTTCTATCCATATATCGGTTGAGATTTGTTACATTTGAATCCTTTCTTTCTTTTAATTTCTTTATTTGAAAATAAAACATTTAGTATTAAATATATCAATTTAATAAAGATTATCAAGAAACCTTACTACAAGAACTGCCTGTAGAAAGAAAACGTAAATCTCGGCATGGCTGTTAATGCCGCTTTGTAAATCAAAGGGTAAATGTTTATACTTCTCATATTATTAAACTATTACCTTTACTGCCTCAATTAATTCTTCGTGTAGCTTTTGTTTCGGATTCTTCATTTTGTCTTGAATTCTGAAATTGGCTACCTACACATGGAATTGAAATACATTTTCAGGAAATGTCAATAGTAATACAAGACAATATTTGTAATAAGTAGAAAACATTTTGATTAACTGAAATGAGAAATCAAAGTGAATATCAAGTTTAATTCCAAAGTAGCCAAAGTAAAAGCATAGCTGACTTATAGAATTGTTTCCATGTCACTTAGTTTGATCTTACACTTGAAATTCCCTTTTATTTCTCACTATAATAAATAACCCTTAAGGGTGCTTCACATTTATATGAGAGAAGAGATGTTAGAAAGTTGAAACTTCTAACCTCCAAACCCAACATTCACTTTCCAAAGAAGTCAGGGACGCTAATATAAAAGGATCTAGGCCTCAATTACCTTTTAACATCTACACTATGATTACAGTGTTATCTAATTCCAATTAATAAATAACGGTAACTCCATGAAACAAACACTCCAAGCATCATTCAGATTTGTTTCATTTGAATCCTTTCCTTCTTTAACTTCTTCATTTGAAGATAAAAACATTTAGTATTAAATATATCAAGTTAATAAAGATGATGAAGAAGTCTTACTACAAGAACTGCATTTAGAAAGAAAATGTAAAACTCGGCATGGCTGTTAATGCCACTTCATAAATCAAAGGGTAAATGTTTATACTGTCCATATTATTAGACTGTTACCTGTGTATTCCAAAATGATTCTTCACTTGGCGTTCCTTTTGGATCCACCATTTTGTCCTGATATCCAATATATTTTCTCTACACATGGAATTGAAATACATTTTCAGGATATTCCAATAGTAATACAAGACATTATGTTTTATTAAGAAGAAAACACAGACAGGGTTTTTCACTGAAATGAGAATTCAAAGTGAATATCAAGTTTAATTCCAAAGTAGCCGAAGTAGAAGCATAGCTGACTTAGAGAATTGTTTCCATGTCAGTTAGTTTGGCCGTACACTTGAAATTCACTTTGAATTCTCACATTAGTAAGTAACTCTGAGTGTGTTTCACATTTCTCTATAAGAGAAAATAGACTTCAAAATGTTAAAACTTCTATCCCCAAGTTGCTGTGAATCTGTGTAAATGTCCATTAGACATGGCCAGGAACGTTTTTATAACGGTACTGAATATTTTGGAAACCTTCTTAAATCAAGGACTCTGCCATCCATCATAAAAGCAACCTATTACGCAACGTTTACTCTAATTAACTACATTATTTAAACCAGGGCTCAATGAATCTCTGGTTTTCAGCTGGTAGTGATGTTGTCTAGGTTATCTTTTTGATTCTGCCCTCCTAGATTGAACACCGCAATCTGTGCATGGTCCTGCCCCCCCTAGCAAAACACAGTGATTTCCGGGAAGGAGAGAAGAGAGGACTGAAGCCAGAAGAGCCAATTCATAAATGCATGACAGATATACAAAACCAGAATGTGTGTATGTGTGTGTGTTTGTGTGTATATGCATTTAAACATTTTTTGTTATATTTAACAAGTCAAGTCTTTAGTTATTTTTTTTAGTTTGGAATGAGGGAGGGTTGGGGTTGCTTGGAAATTCTGTGCCTACAGGTGCTCTTCCAGTTAATTCTATATAGAGCAGTAATTCATTTTCAGGAATAATTTAATAATAAAGACTTGAAGGGCATGAGTATACAATGTTATTTCTATTACAATTATATGGCCTATACAGATTATTTGTTCTATCTGTATTTCTGTTGAGATTTGTTTCATTTGAATACTTTCCTTCTCTAAATTCTTCATTCGAGAATAAAACATTTAGTACTAAATATATCAATTTAATAAACATGATGAACAAACCTCACTACAAAAACTGCATGTAGTAAGGAAACTTAAAACTCGTCATGGCTGTTAATGCCTCTTCATAAATCAAAGGGTAAATGTTTATACTGTCCATCTTATTAGACTGTTACATGTGCATTCCAGATTGATTCTTCATTTGCAATTCCTTTTGAATCCATCATTTTGTCTTAATTTCTAAGATTTTTTTCTCTACACATGGAATTGAAATACATTTTCAGTATATTCCATTAGTAATACAAGCCAATTTATTTTATTAAGAAAAAAACACAGACAGGGTTTTTCACTGGAATGAGAATTCAAAGTGAATATCAAATTTAATTCCAAAGTAGCCGAAGTAGAAGCATAGCTGACTTAGAGAATAGTTTCCATGTCACTTAGTTTGGCCGTACACTTGAAATTCACTTTGAATTCTCACTTTAGTAAGTAACTCTGTGTGTGTTTCACATTTTTCTATAAGAGAAAAGAGACTTTAAAATGTTGAAACTTTTACCCTCACGTTGCTGTGAATCTGTCTAAATGTCCGTTAGACATGGCCAGGAACATTTTTATAACGGTACTGAATATTTTGGAAACCTTATTATATGGACTCTGCCATCTATCATGACAAAGCACTCTATTACGCACCGTTTAATCTAATTAACTACATTATTTAAACCAGGGCTCAATTAATCTCTGGTTTTAAGCTCTGATAGTGACGTTGCCTACGTTATCCTTTTGATTCTGCCCTCCTAGACTGGACACAACGATCTGTGCATGGTCCTGCCTCCCCTAACAAAACACAGTGATTTCCAGGAAGGAAAGAAGAGAAGACTGGAGCCAGAATGGCCAATTCATAAATGCATGACAGATATAAAAAAAAAGAATTTGTGTATGTGTGTGTGTGTATACATTTAAACAATTTTTGTGATTTTTAACAAGTCAAGTCTTTTTTTTTTTTTTTTTGGAACATGGGAGGGTAGGGATTGCTTGGAAATTCTGTGCCTACAGGTGCTCTTCCAGTTAATTCTGTCTAGAGCAGTAATTCATTTTCAGGAATAATTTATTAATAAAGACTTGAAGGGCATGAGAATACAATGCTATTTATATTACAATTATATGGCCTACACAGATTATTTGTTCTATCTGAATTTCTCTTGAGATTTGTTTCATTTGAATACTTTCCTTCTCTAAATTCTTCATTCGAAAATAAAACATTTAGTACTAAATATATCAATTTAATAAACATGATGAACAAACCTTACTACAAAAACTGCATGTAGTAAGGAAACTTAAAACTCGTCATGGCTGTTAATGCCTCTTCATAAATCAAAGGTTAAATGTTTATACTGTCCATATTATTAGACTGTTACCTGTGCATTCCAGATTGATTCTTCATTTGCCATTCCTTTTGAATCCATCATTTTGTCTTCATTTCTAAGATTTTTTCTCTACACATGGAATTTAAATACATTTTCAGGATATTCCAATAGTAATACAAGACAATATGTTTTATTAAGAAGAAAACACAGACAGGGTTTTTCACTGAAATGAGAATTCAAAGTGAATATGCATCATGTGCATCATCACGAGCAACTTGATGACACCAAATGATACTCATGACTGATGATCCCACAGAGGGAAGAACGGCTGCGGAGAGCATCTTGTCGCTGTATTAAAGGTATGTTTAAATGTCCCATTTACATTTTCTAAATCCCAGAAAAGGAATTGTATGATTGTAAAATAATTATATTACCCTCTGTAACATAAACATTTAAAAAATACACAAATTGTCTCTCTTTTTTGGTTTTGCTTCATTCAACATTCAGCCCAAAATTAAAAAGAACAAACATACAAACTCTACTACTATAAATAAAAAAATAAAAAAAAAGCTACATAATATGCCCATATTACTAGGAGATATTATCTACATCCACAGTTAGCAGGAATAAATGAATCAGTTTTGAGGTATTTTTTACTGTACAAATTGTGTAGAAATTATAAGCACAATTGTGTTTTATTTTGTTTTGTTTTTAGCATATTTGATTGATACTATGTTGTGTTAAATATATGTGTAACTTACTAAAAAAAGTGATTTGCTGCTTTAAAAATAATAAATAAAAGATATAGGTTCACATAATACGAAAGCATTGAGAACAAACATTGCAAAATAACAGTACAAATTCTCAGAAAAAAATGGCGGTTAATTTAAAAAATAATTTCTCAATTAACTAGTACATTTACAAATAATAAATAAATGGATTACAAAAGCAGAACGAATTGGATGTTTTTTTCTTTTTGGTTTTTTTTAATGTACGTTATTAAGATATTATTATTGTTTAAAGCCTTGCATGTAATATAATTAAACAAGTCAATCTTACCAACTGCAGCATCATTGAAACGCTTTCCCACGTAGCCTCTCGAATGTTATCGCCTCCATCAACCAGACCTTGGTAGCCCTAATATAATATCCAAGTTAAAGATGTTTATTGCTTAATTTGAAATATGTATTCAACAAGAACACAGCAATATACAGAGAGTTGGTATGGGTATTGGTACACACCTCATGTACAAAGTAGACTTTGGCTCCAGTGTAAATTCCAACTCTAACTACTGCACGGACAGCGGCATTCATTCCTGGAATATACATATATATTTTACATAATTTGTAAAATGCATTTGCAGGGACAATTAACCATTGTGGAAAGGTATTACATGTATATTAATAAATTTCCAAGCTGTTTATTTAAAAGGGTCACTCTAAGCACCATAATCACTACAGGTCATTGACACTAACTGGGGGACAATGATGAAAATCCCTTTGCACCATGACCATTACAAACTGTTTATGTGTTTTTGACTGACAAAATCAGGGCTTTTGTGGTGCCTGAAACCTGCCCCCTATGCTGCATCTTGGTGAATGTGAGAGTGAAATTCTGAATTGGCTATTCAGCTTTCCACTGCAATGACAGCCTGAGAGCAACAGGTACCACCCCATGAGCACTCTCATTGCAGTTAAAAGTTGGATGGTTAATTCACAAAGTCCTTTCCACATTAGTTGGGCCAGGCTTTAAGTACCGGAAGAGCCCCACCTTAAAAACAGTTTGACACTAAACAGGAAGACAACACCAATGAATTTGCATCTTAACCACAATGAGCTTTAGTTGTTCTGGTACTTAGAGTGCCCTTTTAACACAGAAATATTCTCATGTTATGTTATAATTGTGAAACCAATAAAGCAATTTAACACACACGCAATGTTCCAGTGAAGTTGCTTGTTTACATAAAGACATGCACAGAAATATATTAAAGGGACACTAAAGGCACCCGAACCTCTTCATCTCATTACCAGTTAAGGGGGCAAACTAAATGATTTGCCAAATTTGTTCACAATGAGTCCTAGAGACGCAAGATAATATTTGGGCTAATTATCTAGTGAGCATAAAAGAACGAGAATGAAATAGATATGAGAAAGAGATAAGAACGGAAAGAAGACTTGACCAACTGCCTAACGTGCCTGGAATGGGACCTCCACTACAAGAAGATTAAGATTCAGGCCATGTGGAACAAATTTCTCCATTCAGGGATTCCTTATCTTTAGGAAGGGATCACTGATTTCATTGCTAGGCGATGTCAGCTTCAGGGCCGGACTGGCCCACCGGGATACCGGGAAATTTCCCGGTGGGCCGCCGGCACCTGGGGCCGGGCAGACAGCTGGGTCTGGGCGGCCGCTGGCTGGGGAGGTCTGCTGGCCGGCGGCCGCTGGCTGGGGGAGGTCTGCTGGCCGGCGGCCGCTGGCTGGGGGAGGTCTGCTGGCCGGCGGCCGCTGGCTGGGGGAGGTCTGCTGGCCGGCGGCCGCTGGCTGGGGAAGGTCTGCTGGCCGGCGGCCGCTGGCTGGGGGAGGTCTGCTGGCCGGCGGCCGCTGGCTGGGGAGGTCTGCTGGCCGGCGGCCGCTAGCTGGGGGAGGTCTGCTGGCCGGCGGCCGCTGGCTGGGGAAGGTCTGCTGGCCGGCGGCCGCTGGCTGGGGAGGTCTGCTGGCCGGCGGCCGCTGGCTGGGGAGGTCTGCTGGCGGCCGCAGGGGGAGCAGGCTGTTCTGTCTCTGCTCCCCCGCCCTCGCGCGCAGCTTAATGAGACCGCGGCCGGAATATGACGTCATATTCCGCCGCCGGTCTCTTGCTAGTGCGTGTCTGTGTCATTGTGTGTCTGTGTCATTGTTTGTGTGTCTGTGTCATTGTGTGTGTGTCTGTCATTGTGTGTGTGTCTGTCATTGTGTGTGTGTCTGTCATTATGTGTGTGTCATTGTGTGTGTGTGTCATTGTGTGTGTCATTGTGTGTGTCATTATGGGTGTGTCTGTGTCATTGTGTGTGTGTGTGTGTCTGTGTCATGGTGTGTGTGTGTGTCATGGTGTGTGTGTGTGTGTCTGTCATTGTGTGTGTCGATGTCATTGTGTGTGTCGGTGTCATTGTGTGTGTCGGTGTCATTGTGTGTGTGCGTGTGTCATTATGTGTGTGTCTGTGTCATTATGTGTGTGTCTGTGTCATTATGTGTGTGTGTCTGTGTCATTGTGTGTGTGTGTCTGTGTCATTGTGTGTGTGTCTGTGTCATTGTGTGTGTGTCTGTGTCATTGTGTGTCTGTGTCAGTGTGCATTTAAAAAGTGTTTTTACTCACCTTTTTTTTTTCTCCCCACGCCGTGCTGGTCTCCCCTCCACTGGCCCTGCCTCTATGGCTGAGATCATCAAGCATGATGATCTGAGCCAATCCAATGCTCTGCCATAGGATTGGCTGCAAAGGTGCTGCACACTGTGCAATCACGCTGTGCAGCACTGACACAGGAAGCACCTCTAGTGACTGTCTGAGTGACTGTCACTAGAGGTGTCACTAGGAAGCAATGTAAACACTGCATGTGAGTATGCGTAATGTATTATTAAATTAAAAGGACCAATATTATATATTAGAAAAAGAAATATATATATATATATATATATATATTACTCAACCATCTGGGGTGGCAAGACATTGCCTTACATATTACATACGGCAATATATGGGGCAATGACTTATGGGGCTGGCATAGATTTTTTTTTTCCAGGGCTGCTTTGTATCCCCAGTCCGGCCCTGGTCAGCTTTTCCATCATGACTAAATACCACATCTTTGCATCTATCTGGGCCTTCGAAGGCGAGTCTGCCTTTTAAGTTCTGCACTGGCACATTCTCAAGGCTTCCGGAACTCTATAGATAAGCTTATGCCCAGCACAAACAAGGGACACAGCACTGTAATCCCTATTTAGGAGGACAACCCAGACTTTACAGGGAGTAAAGTCTGACCAATGCATCGGGAGAGTTTGGAGAATAAGGAATCCCACAATGGTCTGACTCTGGGACATGACCAGAATGCGTGCATATACATACCCTCCTTCTCACACACAAAAAGCAAGTGGGAACTCAGCCTGGCATCTAGTTTATCTAGTTTTGTTGGGTGAATATACCTGTGCACCAACACTTAATAGCAGTTCTCTTTGACTAAGGTGGATTGGGCGACGGGTGTGCAGGTGTCTTTTTTATTTTTATGTTACTAAAGTTGATTCCATATTGATAGTCAACCAAACAGCCAGGGAGGGGTCTTCCTGCTTCTGTTAGCTCCTCTAAGCTAACGGAAGTGGTAGGTACGCTCTACTTGAGCACAGCTTCTTCCCTCACTCATACCTCTTCTCAAAACTCAAATCTAAATGCAACATGTGCATACACATGCATGAGCATACACATTTAGGAGTGTGTGTGCGTGCACAATGAGAACCCTCTGATTGGTTATTTCCTCATGAAGAGATTGAAATTCTCTCCTGAGGAAAAAGGGGAGGATTATCTAAGGCTGCAGTTCATAAGAACTGCAGCTTTTGCAAGCTCTTTTAAGATATACCCTAAAAGACTACATGCATGTATTCATTGAGGGTATATCTGCTAAACAGAGATTTTTATTTTTATAATAATTGTACCTGTGGAGTGGTCTTTTTTTTTTTTTTTAAATTCTTTATATTTCAACGTGCAGGTAGGTACATAACTGCGTATAACATCACATAAGGGTAATCAGTTTCATAAGCAATTGGAGTGGCAAGAATTTGTGCACATTTTAAATACAGATCATTTAGTACAGTGTAAACACAGTAGGGATGGTAGTAGCCGGTATAATATAGGTCTGGCTTACGCAGAAGCCCCATTCACATTTTGTCCGATATCATTTTCAACGCATTACTAGGTTACCATTTGAGTGGACTGTCTAGAGGCTTACGTTAGGCTCAACTGGCTAGAACCATCTCCATACTTTTTCTGGGGATTACATTGAGAGGGGAATCCCTTGTGGTCCAAGGGACAAAAAACTTAGAGATAGAGGGAAGATAGAGAAGAAGATAGAAGGGGGGGAGGGGGGATAGGACTAAGGGACGAGCGGTGTGAGCCGCATCCCACCTCCAGGCCACGCCTCAGTGCTGAGGGGTACCATTCACTCGCCAGTGGGTTACAACTATGCTTCTTGGGTGTAAATATTCTTTCGTCGTGTCCGCAGTGTCCCCCCTTGGTAGTTTCCCCGGGTTCAGGGGTCGTTTTTATTTGGGGATATTCTACCATTGGCTGGGATGACAATTGTTCCCGTGTGAGGAGTGGGATATATCTATATGTGTCTTGGGTGTTACGGACCTATTCGAAGCAAAATTTGCGTCCGTCTGCGTGTCTATGGAGTGTGCATCGATTCTCACTGTGGTAGGCGCCTGACTTCTGCGTGTGTTAGATGTTGGGATTAATTTCAGGCTCGGAAACCACTGAGAACTGTTGTCAGTAGCCATTCGATATGTGCCCCATGTTTACACCTGTCCGCCGGGCTAGCAGTGTTGGCGGGGTATGCGTACCTTTCACTTGTGCACATGGGATCTATCAATTGATGCTCGCCTGTGGCAATCCCCTGCGCAAGTGTACAGCTCTTTTCATAGATCTGTACCGTAGGCGTAGGGGGTGGTTCGGAGTTGGCGTGGGGGAGAGAGGTAGACGAGAAGCGGGAGGGTGGCCAATGGAGGCGGCGGGGGAGGGAAGGGGAATCCAAGGGAATGTGGTACTCAGCATTTTGCTTCGTGTGGTTGTTTAGCGCCGCTGGGGGGGGGGGGGCTAGGAATTGTCGCCCTCAGCCGTAGTCGCTGGCGTCCCATAGGTCCCAAATCCTGTGGAAGGCTTTGGTGGACCCTCTAATCCTGGCCGTCAGGTCGTCCATTAGTCTTATGTCTTTAATTCTAGCTACAATGTCTGCGCTGTCTGGGGTAGAGGGTTTCAGCCAGGAGGTGGCTGCTGCCTTCCTAGCTGCCAACGTTATTTTGTGCAAGAGTTTTTGTTCCACTCTGGTCCAGCCCTCTATTTGTCTATTGAGTAAGTATACCCAGGGATCCAAGTCTACGGTCCTTGAAAACACTCGCCTGAGTATGTTTTGTACGCTATTCCAAAACCTGACCATACTGGGACACTCCCACCACATGTGGAGGTATGACCCTTTGAGTCCGCACCCTCGCCAGCATTCGTCACTCGTAGTTTTGTGCATTCGGAGCAGTTTCACGGGGGTAGTGTACCATCTAAACATTGTTTTAAAGGATTGCTCCTGTAGGGTCACGCATACCGAGGTGGTGGCATTTGCCTCCCATATTTCCTGCCACTCAATCCCTTCCAGAACCTCCCCTAGGTCCTGTTCCCAACGTTCCGTGTAGGTTAGTCTGCCCCATTCCCCGGTCTCCGAGCAGAGATGGGCGTACAGCAATGTTATCATGCCCCTCGGAAAGTTCCCGGAGAGGCACCAGCGCTCAAAGAACGTCAGTGATTGTGTTGCCGCGCTTTTGATATGTGGTTGCCTAGCGAAGTCTTTCAGTTGGAGATAGCGAAAGAAGTCGCTAGGTGTGAGATGTCTGCCCTGTGAGAGGTCGTTAAAACCGATGATGTTTGTACCTTTGTATAATTGGCATATCCTTTGCATCCCTGTTTTTTTCAATGTTCCTAAAGTCTCTGGTGGTCAGGCCTGGGGTGAAGACCCTATTGCAGAGATATGGCATTAGGGGAGAGGGCATGGACGCTAGCTTGTATTTTGTGTGTGCCTGGTCCCACAGTCGGAGCGAGTTCAGGATAGCTGGACATGTCACCCTGAGTATGGTCCTATGTTCTTTGGGTACCCACATAGCGAATTGTGGCATATCAGCCCCTACCATGAGCGATTCTATATCCGCCCATTTCCTTTCGTCTGGGGGAGCGTGCCACATCGCCACTTGAGCTAGTTGGGCGGCTAGATAGTAGTGGTATAAGCAGGGCAATCCCAATCCCCCCCTATCCCTCGGTCTGTATAGGACTTGCCTCGAGATTCTTGGGCGTTTGTTTTGCCATATGAAAGCTCCCATACTTCTTTGCAATGGTAGTAGCTGGGATTTTGATAAGTGTATGGGTAGTGCCTGGAACATGAATAGGATGCGTGGCAAAATATTCATCTTAACCGAATGAATCCGGCCTACCCATGATATTGGCTTATCCAGCCACCTTTCCAGGTCTTTTGTGAGAGTTTTAAAAAGTGGGGTGTAGTTGCTTTGGAACAGTTTGTCGGGGTTTGCGGTTAAGTGGACTCCTAAGTATTTGATGGATGTGTGTTCGATTCTGATGTTGTGTGTGTTCCCTATTGCTGTTGCTTCAGCCGCTGCCATGCCCACCGGTAGTGCACTGGATTTGGCCATGTTTACCGCGTATCCCGAAATTTCCCCATAGCCCAGAAGAACTTCTTTCAGGGCTGCTAAAGATTGGGGTGGGTCCGTCAGAGTCAGAAGGACATCGTCGGCATATGCCGATACTAAGAACTCTCTGCCCCCCACTGTGATCCCGTGTATTCTAGGGTGTTGCCGGAGGGCCTGTAATAGGGGCTCTAGGGACAGGATGAAGAGGAGTGGGGACAGTGGGCAGCCCTGCCTTGTGCCATTGTGGAGCTTGAAAGGGGTGAGTGGGGCCCCCGAGACCTGCACCTGGGCTCGGACGTTACTATACATCGCCCTGATGGGCGCTATGTATTCCCCAGGCAGGCCGAAGTGGGCCAAGACCTTGAATAGGTACATCCAATTTACTCTATCAAATGCCTTTTCGGCGTCAAGTGATACAAATAGTGAGGGTGTGTGTAGGATCGCCTGTCTCCATATGAGGTCAATGTTGCGTCTGGTATTTTCAAACAGTTGCCTACCGGGGACAAAGCCCACTTGGTCGGCGTCTATCAGGGTTGTAAGAAGAGGGTTAAGGCGGGTCGCTAATACTTTGGCTAAGATCTTCATGTCATGATTTATTAGTGAAATTGGCCTGTAGCTCGCTGGCAACATAGGGTCTTTCTCTGGCTTGGGGAGGAGCACTATAGTGGCTAAGGCCATGTCCTGTGTCGGCACACGTCCCTCTCTAAACTCTCTGAACATTCGTAGGAGGTAGGGTGTTAGTTCTTCCCTAAATGCCTTATAATATCCGCCGTCGAAGCCATCTGGGCCCGGCGCCTTGTTGCCCTTCAGTGCCGTTATGGCGTGGTCTATCTCTTGGAGTGGTCTTTTAACATGGCTGCAGCTATTGGACTTGAACTGAAGTTGTATAAAATTGATAAAATATAAATGGGAAAAGAGAAGAACAGAGCAAGGAAGAACCCCCACAAACAAACATATGAAAACAATAAAACAATAGATCAAACCATGGTGCTATATACAAATATACATACACAGTTCTGAAGTTACACATTTCAACCACTTGACTTCAAATGTTAGCTATTCTGCAGAAGACTCAAATATGCTGTAAAAGTAACTGAAAAACAAACTCAATGTGGAGTGTCACAAGCAATACTTCAGAAGTCAAGAACACAATCTTTCATGGTTTTTCACTAAAGTATGAACTGTCAGGAAATTCTCCAGATCAGTTGTGTTTTTTGTTTGGCTATAGTGACCTAAAATTTCAAATTCCATCACTTTCAGGTCCTCATAATTGGCAAGTTAGTGAACTGGTTGTAAAATATAGCATTGAGAAGTGAACCTAATGTGTCAATGTGCTATTGTCATGGGGTATTCCCAAACTGGCTGCCATGGTGATCCTTGTAGGAAGGGGCTCAGTTGGTGGAGGGGAATATAATTCATTAAAAAGAAAAAGAAAGAAAAAAGTAGGAAGAGGAAGACATTTAAAATGTGTTGGCAACCTTCTCTAGCCACACTTTCCAAAATGCAAGAGTAATAATTGAAAATCTAACTCAACATGACTCACAAAAATATATAAAATTATGTAATGCAACGTTTTCATGTGTACAAGGTCATCAGCGTAGGCCAGGGGAACAGTCAGTAGGATTAAGGATCCCAAGATGCTCCAGAAAAAACAGGAGAGGGCAGGTGCCTGTATGAGGCGGATAAAAACGTAAAGCAAATGTTCATGCTGTGCCAGAATGTTATACAAAGGACACAAGCCTGCAGACGGGTGGTATAGTTAATTTGGACCAATAAGTCTGTATATAGATGAAAATTCTAATTAAAGACAGCAACAGGGAGAAATAGTCAAATGTATCACTATATCGTTTTTAAAATGAGTCATGGCCCATTTAAGCTTTCATATTGAACAGACATAGTAGCTGCACCATCTACTGCAAATAGAGCTGGGGAGTGCTACAGAAACTCTCCTGCAGTTGCTTATCAGAGCAGAACACAGTTTAATCGAGTGGCCAATAGTCCTCTGCTCAAGACTTCAGATGGTTGCTGAAGTTGTGTGGGCATAGGTTTTGGAACGTCTTGCAAGGAGGTCTATATGTTGTACTGTTTGAGGAGGCATTAGATTAGGGAGTACTGTTAAAGTAGATCTGCTTGTATTGTCATGCATGCCTCAATGGTAGAAGTAATGTATTACTTACATTTACCCAATATACCAGAGACTTGTAATACTAATCCTGGCTATAAATGGTGTCTCTAAAAGTTAAGGAATGCTAGCATCTGATTCTATTAACCCCTTCGTCATGGCTAAAACACAGGGTTTGTCTATGGAGGCAAATCAGTTATGGATCCCTTTACAATTCTTCTACAACTTAAACGCTAGTACGCTAAATATACAATGGCAGACCCCTTGATCATGCTCTTTACTCCTGTCACTGATTGCCTCTTGTTTATTTTTAACTGATAGTATGACCATTTAATGACACTACATAGCAGAACTTCTTCTATTCTCTCCTTTAAACTCCGACGTTTCTTTGTCCTTTTGAGCTCAGGTCAATTGTAATACAATCATCTAAATCAAAAAAACGCTTTGCCATTGCGTGGAACTTCAGTGTTAGGGAGACTGTTAGTACAGACATCAGGCAATCAGCTGCCTTGCTCGGCCAGTCTACAAGTTTGTCTATATGTACTGGAGAGAAACCATTGGACTTGTGGGGGGTTAGGGGGGAGAGAAGTACCAGAAAACAAGGGAATGTTGAAATAGAAACACACAAATTGGGGGCAGTAGCAGCATATACAAATTAGGTGCATAGGAATTAGAGGTATACACTGTTAGCGTACAAAGCAATAGCATGTTTTACAAGTTATCTATACATACTGGGTCATGCTAACACATTTCACACTGTTGCAGTCATCATTAGTTGAAATGCGTTGATTCACTGTTGATAAAGAACTTTGTTTCTGAAGTACTGGTGTGTTGGGAGATATGATATGCTCCTAACCAGGCTGCATGGTGATCATACAGTTCTCACAGTAACTCAGCAGAGCTCCAGACACAACAAATAAATAAAGTCACAGACCATGCACTCCTCCACTAGCACTGAAAATAGATGCCTTGTCTACTAGTTTTCAATATAGAAAACATTTACACTTTTTAATATTACTCACAAATCACAATACTCTAAAATGAAAGTACTGTATGCATTTACAGTAAATTCTATAATCCATGCTAATATTCTGGCTTTGTGGCTTGCTATTCTGATCCTATGGTAGAAACAGACTATACACTCCAGTTAGGAAGCAAAGGTACTGATCTACTGGGCTACTGTCAGGATCGGGACAGGGATCCAACACGCAGAGTACGAACAGGAGAGGAGTACGTATACCGGACCTTAGAATGGCCGGACTAACGTAAGGAGAAAGCAAAGAATGGTCAGAGACAAGCCGAGGTCGAGGGACCGAGAGAACAGGTAAGCGAGAGACAAGTCGAGGTCAAAGGACACGAGAGGTAAACAGGAACGATAGTACAAGCCAAGTCAAAACCAAATAGAACAATAGACATAAGAGCACTGAGGAACCAGACAAGCTAGAACCACGACAGGGCAATGAACCATTACACACATCCCTCTTTTATACCCTGGTTCTCTAATTGATGACTCCGCCCTTGCCGAGCCCTGATTCGTTGTTCCGAACTAGATTGACAGGTCGGGATGTGATTGCCGTCATGACGTCGGCTCCTGAGCGTCGTGTCATAAAAGGAAGCGGGGCTATCGCGGCCGGCGTGGGAATGACTAAGAGAGCTGTGAGGATTGGATGAATCAGCCCCCCTGAGAGAACGGCCATCGGGAAGTCTAACCTCCTCCGAGGTAGAGACTTCAGGTACCCTGACAGTACCCCCCCCTCAGAAACGCCCACCGGGCGGAAGGAACCGGGGCGAGACGGAAAGCGAGCATGAAAAGCCCTGAGAAGGCGAGGAGCATGCACATCCTCCTGGACCACCCAAGATCTTTCCTCAGGACCATATCCTTTCCAGTCAACAAGATATTGCACCTTCCCCCGAGAAATCCGAGAATCGAGGATGGAATTGATCTCATACTCCTCCTGACCCTCAACCTGGACAGAACGAGGGGAAGGTACAGTGGAGGAAAATCTGTTACACACCAAAGGCTTCAATAAAGAAACATGAAAGGAGTTCGGGATGCGTAAAGCAGGCGGAAGAGCCAGACGATATGCAACAGGATTTATACGACACAGAACCCTGTAAGGACCTATGTAACGAGGAGCAAATTTCATGGAAGGAACTTTCAAGCGGATGTTCCTGGTACTCAACCATACCCTATCACCCGGAGAGAATACAGGAGCCAGCCTTCTGCGTTTGTCAGCGTGTCGTTTGGACACCATGGAATTATGAATAAGAATTTGTCGAGTCTGATCCCACAACTTTCTCAGATTGGCAACATGAATATCAACCAACGGTATCCCCTGGGAGGGGGAGGCCGACGGAAGAACGGAAGGATGAAAGCCATAATTCATGAAAAAGGGGCTAGAACGAGTAGAATCGCAAACACTGTTGTTGTGCGCAAACTCCGCCCAAGGAATCAGACCGACCCAATCGTCCTGGTGTTCAGAAACAAAACAACGCAAGAACTGTTCAACCTTTTGGTTGGTGCGTTCGGCAGCCCCATTGGACTGGGGATGATAGGCAGAGGAAAAATTTAATTTGATACCAAGCTGAGAACAGAAGGATCTCCAAAACCAGGAAACAAATTGGGAACCTCTATCAGAAACGATTTCAGAAGGAATCCCATGTAAACGAAAAATCTCCCTCGCGAAAATTTCAGCCAATTCGGGAGAAGAGGGCAATTTGATCAGAGGTACAAAATGAGCCATTTTGGTAAACCTGTCAATTACTGTGAGGATAACCGTATGTTTTTTAGAAACCGGTAAATCAACGATGAAGTCCATAGCCAGACAAGACCATGGTTTCACAGGAATTTCTAGGGGGTGCAAAAGCCCACATGGAAGCGTATGAGGTTGTTTAGTCCTCATACAGACATCACATGCCCCGACGAATTCCTTAAGATCCTTACGTAATGAAGGCCACCAGAAATCTTTAGAAATCAGAGAACATGACTTGCGTATGCCAGGATGTCCGGCAAATTTACTGTTATGAAAACACTGCATAAGTTCCAATTGGAGTTTAGGAGGAACGAAGTAACGGTCCCCCGGAATAGGTCCGGGTGCCAGATGTTGTAACTTCTTGATCTCATCCAGCAACGGAGAGTGATGCTAGTGCTGGCAATAATATTACGCTTGGGAACTATAGAAGAAAAAACCACATCAGGCATAGTAGAAGGTTCATGTTGGCGGGACAATGCATCGGCCTTAGAATTCTTAGAACCAGGTCTATAAGTGAGAACATAGTTGAAATGAGTAAGGAACAAAGACCAACGAGCCTGCCTGGCAGATAATCGCTTGGCTTCCCCTATATATGACAAATTCTTGTGATCCGTCAAAATAGTCCCTTCCAACAGATGTCTCCACTCCTTTAAAGCCAAAATCACCGCTAACAGTTCCCTGTCACCAATATCATACCTGCTCTCAGGCCCAGACAATTTCCTGGAAAAAAAACCACAAGGATGCAGTGGTTTATTCAAACTTAACCTTTGGGACAGAATAGCGCCTACACCTGTCTCTGAGGCGTCTACCTCGAGTAAGAAAGGCAAAGATGTGTCTGGATGAACTAATATCGGTGCTGAGGCAAACTGTTCCTTGAGAGTACTGAAAGCAACAAGCGCCTCCGGGGACCATGTCTTAGTATCAGCACCCTGTTTAGTCATGTTGGTAATAGGAGCAATAATAGACGAGTACCCCTTAATGAAGCGCCTGTAGTAATTCGAGAATCCGATAAACCTCTGAATGGCCTTGAGTCCCTTGGGCAATGGCCAATCCAAGATAGATTGGAGTTTAACAGGATCCATCTCAAACCCCTCACCAGAAATAACGTAACCAAGAAAGTTTACCTGAGATTGGTCGAAGCTACACTTCTCCAATTTGCAATACAACCCATGCTGTAGGAGTTTGTGCAATACCCTTCTGACTTGTTTGTGATGAACCTCAGGCTCTTTAGAGTGTATTAGTATATCATCCAAATAAACTATAACACATTCATGTTGAAATTCCCTAAGAACCTCATTAATCAAGTCCTGGAATACAGCAGGGGCATTGCAAAGCCCGAAGGGCATTACCGTGTACTCGTAGTGGCCATACCGGGTATTGAAAGCCGTTTTCCATTCATCGCCCTGCTGAATTCTCACCAAGTTATAAGCTCCCCTCAGATCTAACTTGGTAAAAATCTTAGAGCCTTTAAGGCGATCGAATAGCTCAGTAATTAGGGGAATCGGATAAGCATTTCTGATAGTTATCTTATTCAAGCCCCGATAATCAATGCAAGGCCGTAGTGTACCGGCTTTTTTATCTACAAAAATGAAACCGGCTCCGGCTGGAGAAGAGGATCTTCTAATAAATCCTTTGTCTAGATTCTCCTGAATGTACTCTTCTAAGACTAAGTTCTCCTTAGTGGATAGAGGATATACATTGCCCCTCGGAGGCATAGTACCAGGTAGGAGATTAATCTTACAATCAAAGGACCTGTGTGGGGGTAAAGTATCAGCCTTCCTCTTATCAAAGACTGCCTTTAAATCCTGGTACTGGGAAGGTATCTGTAATTCTGTGGGCTTGTTAGAGTTACTAGGTGTGTCCACTACGCACAATGGTGAGACTTTCTGTACACAACCTTTCTGGCAACCCTGACCCCAAGAGACTATTTCACCTTGCTCCCAATCAATAGTAGGGTTATGCTTTTTAAGCCAGGGATACCCCAAAACTTTAGGAACTGAAGGGGATGAGATAAGCATGAGAGAAATCTCCTCCTCGTGTAAAATACCAATGGTTAACTTAACTGGTATAGTTTCACAAGAAATCACAGGATCTGATAAAGGTCTACCATCTATGGCCTCAACGGCCAATGGAGTCTCCTTTAGCTGAGATGGGATAGAGTGGTTTTTGACAAAAGTTTGATCAATAAAGCTTTCAGCTGCTCCAGAATCTATTAATGCCATAGCTTTAAGTACTCCCTTTTCCCAAGTTAAAGAAACCTGTAGTAGTAACCTATGATCCCTGTAATCATATGCAGAGGACAAAATAGAAACACCCAAGGCCTGTCCTCTGGAGAAACTTAGGTGCGAGCGTTTCCCGGACGGTTAGGGCAATTTAGGCGTAAATGCCCGCCTACTCCACAATACATACACCGACCCTCCCTTCTCCTATATTGTCTTTCATTCTCTGAAAGGCGAGTGTTACCAATTTGCATAGGTTCTGGGAGAGCTAGTATAGTAGATTCAGAATTCTGAAATGCGGGAGTTAGTCTTAAGAAAGGTCTATAACCATTATCACGAGTGTTCTGCCTCTGTCTCATACGTTCATCTATATGAGAAATAAATGAAATTAATTCCTCTAAATTTTCAGGAAGATCCCTTGTGGAAACCTCGTCTAAGATCGCATCTGATAATCCGTTCAGAAATATGTCCATATAGGCTTGTTCATTCCACTTGACCTCTGCCGCCAAGGATCTGAACTCTAGCGCATAATCCACAAGGGTTAGATTATGCTGTCTAAGACGTAATAGTAATCTAGCTGCACTGGCCTGTCTCCCTGGGGGATCAAAAGTCCTCCTAAAAGTAGTAATAAACGCATTATAGTTATAGACTACTGGATTATCATTTTCCCACAGAGGGTTAGCCCATCTAAGAGCTTTGTCAATGAGTAGCGAGATTATGAATCCAACCTTCGCCCTGTCAGTAGGGTAGGCGCGGGGTTGTAATTCAAAATGAATTCCTATCTGGTTTAGGAAACCTCGACAGGTATCAGGAGCACCGCCAGACCGTAAAGGGGAAGTAACACGGGAAGAAGTTCCCACTGTGGCTACCTCTAGGCCTGAGTTAGCAAGAGAGATAGATGGAGTACGCATCTCCTCTGCTTGATTACTCGGATGGGATAGTAATGCTTGCAGCGCTAGGGCCATTTGGTCCATTCTATGGTCCATGGCTTCAAACCTCGAGTCAGGCGGACCAAGCTGAGCGTTTGTTCCTGCAGGATCCATGGCCCTGTCGTAATGTCAGGATCGGGACAGGGATCCAACACGCAGAGTACGAACAGGAGAGGAGTACGTATACCAGACCTTAGAATGGCCGGACTAACGTAAGGAGAAAGCAAAGAATGGTCAGAGACAAGCCGAGGTCGAGGGACCGAGAGAACAGGTAAGCGAGAGACAAGCCGAGGTCAAAGGACACGAGAGGTAAACAGAAACGATAGTACAAGCCAAGTCAAAACCAAATAGAACAATAGACATAAGAGCACTGAGGAACCAGACAAGCTAGAACCACGACAGGGCAATGAACCATTACACACATCCCTCTTTTATACCCTGGTTCTCTAATTGATGACTCCGCCCTTGCCGAGTCCTGATTCGTTGTTCCGAACTAGATTGACAGGTCGGGATGTGATTGCCGTCATGACGTCGGCTCCTGAGCGTCGTGTCATAAAAGGAAGCGGGGCTATCGCGGCCGGCGTGGGAATGACTAAGAGAGCTGTGAGGATTGGATGAATCAGCCCCCCTGAGAGAACGGCCGTCGGGAAGTCTAACCTCCTCCGAGGTAGAGACTTCAGGTACCCTGACAGCTACTAGTAGATTAGCTGCTTAACAATAGAAGCCATACACGCGTCCAGCAACACCTTCTGCTCTGAACACATGAGATAAGGTACTTTCCAGGAAAATTAGTAGTTGCTCTACACAAAACTATTGCACTATGGTGTTAATGCAATACATACACATATTGATAAGTGAATATAAACCACATATTAATTACCTTGTGCATCTCCTCCTGATGTAAGTACAGCAATGGCCTTGCCAACTCCAAGAGTTTGGGCATCCTGGTGCTTTTTCCCAGTCCCCTGCATTGTATTATCTGTAAATCGACACAAAACCGTGCATCAGTACACCAGCTTACTGCCTGTCTCCTTGCAGCTTGAGGTCTAACACAGCCCTGAGAAGTACGATATGTTTTAAGCACAGTCACACTATCCTCTAGCATTTAACCATTCCCTGCATGGCAAGCCAAAATGTCACAGTGGGTTACTTTTTGTGCACGGTCAGCCACACTTAATCCCTGTGATCCAAAACTGCTATGCATATTATTAGGACACAAACAAAATCATGTTGGTTTCTTGAAACATGTTTCTGGAAACTGAAATTTTTTTAAAATTCATCATTTTTAAATTTTGAATATACTTCAAATGACAAAATATTGTTTTCTTTTTATAGTATAATGACAATTATGTGCTTAAATAGGGAAATTAATTCCACCGTAGAAACATAAAATGGAATAGTAAGATATGCAACCTGCTTAGATGAACAACATACAGTGAATTGTAAACAAGTAGATAATGCAGTCTACAAATATTCTGGTGACAATAACGTTGTGTTCAGCTGTGAACTGTCAAATTAAAAACAGATGTATACTTGGTTGATATAAAAGCAAATCATTGAATTGAATAAACCTTTATTGTGGTGAATTGAAAACCAAAGATAGTCTAAATAGCTATGGTATTCAATATCTTGCTCTCCCACTTTTTATGTGATTCCATTATGTGTTCCACCTAAGTTACTTGGAAGCTATTCATTTTAACATTTTAGGCATATGACACAATTTGGTTTTCCTGCTCTTAGATTCCCTAGACTCCCTTGCGTTTTTGGAGTTAATGCTACAGCATGACAATATATTATAAAAGTTTATACACAAAGCATTTTACATGCCTATTTTCTAGACTTGGGCATTCGCATTCGTACGAATGGGTTTTCGTACAAAAATATGCATTTTCGGGCATTCTTCCAAATACCGAATAACGAAAGGCTATACAAACTAAAGAACGAACAAATGAATAGCCGTTTAACGAAAAGCTTTCGTTTGTTCGTTCATTCGGCTTTTTTAATTACATACTCTGGGTGAATTTAAATTTTAGCAGTAGCACCTCTGTGTAATGTATTGCAATGCAAACTACCGAACGAGAGCAGACTACCGAATTCAAACTACCGAACTGAAACTACCGAACGCACAAACCATTCGTGATTTTTCAAAGCATTGCATTGCTTTACATGGGGATGGTAGAAAAACGAATGAACTAATGAACTAATGAATGAACTGATTTGCCTCAATTTGTGTATTAGTTCATTCGGATGCCTTGTATGAATCAAAGAGGAGGGGTATGGGAGTGAGCTGATTTTCATATATCTAATCAGCTCACTCCTTTGACATGATGCTGTAGGGGCTTATCCAATTGTGAGTGCTTTATCGTGGATTTAAAAAAATAACTAAACAGCAGTATAAAAGCAGGCAGTGGAACTTTCTCCCCCCTTCTTTGACTGAGTTTTGTTGGTGACACACTGTGCTTCTATGCTGTGTTAGCCTCATTGCTTGTCTTAGAGATTTTCTGTGAGTCTTGGTGTGCCTGCCAGTTCTCACTTGTTGAATTTGAGACTATTGCTGAGAATTATTTTTGTAATTTTAGTGCTTTTTGAGAGCTGTGCACTGCTGTGCTGCTGACTGAGTCAGTGTGCCCCACGGTGCCTGGCTTTAGATTTAGAGTAAAGGTAGAATCAGTCAAGTACTTTAGCTTAGTGGGCCTTAGTGGGCTTGAGGGCTTCTGCCCTAGGGGTAGACTAGCTTGTTAGACTAGAAGAAAATAAATCTAGTTTATCTGTTAAGTCTTTTTAGCAGCAAAGTTGATTTTTGTTAAATTGAGTTTACAGAGGTGCTGCGTCATTCTGAGTGCTGATAGAGCAAGAAACCCCGCACTACAGTAGTTATGAAAAAGTGTAGAATAAAATTTCTTACCAGTCTGCATTTTACTGGAACTTTGAGCACTCTCCTCCTGATCTGCAAGGTTATCTGTTTCAACAGGGAACAAGAAAAATAACGTTATCTACTACAACTAAATGTAGAGGTGTTTTTCTCCTTATTTTTTCTAAAAAGGTTAAATATCCTCTGTACCACATATTCTGTGTTTATATGTAGTCAAAGCATATCGTGTGTATGTAAATACACATTCAAGCGTGAGTCTTCTTAGTTACCAAGGCCCTCCAATGTTAGTTATTTTTGCCATGTTTTTCAATTGCACAGTGCACATTCATGAGACGATTTTTTTATTTTATTAGCATATGATTATCAGCTATGCACTTAAGCTCAGCTTCCAGTAGCTATACTTGGTATATTTATCTGCAGCTTTGGATAAAACAATATGGTCAATAGTGAAAACATACAGATTTTAATCAGATCTAAAATACAGGGGTGGCAGGTTTCTAGCGCATTAGTTTAGTGTTGGAGACAGCGCAGACAACCCAAACCAGAGTCTCTTTGTTGTGGCCCAATAAAAGATGTGTGTGATGAAAGAAGGTAGTAGCACCTTAAGGAATTCTCAGATGTTGATAGATATGTAATGAAATTAAAACAAGACTTTTCTACAGAGCCTAAAAACATATTGCTTTGGCAGTGAACCTGAGCCCTGTGGACTAAGCAAAACCTCTATTTTGGTCCACAGCAGTGAGTACCTTTCTAATACTTTTATTGTTGTTTATTTATAACAGCGAGCACTATATTTTTTATTCTACTTTTTCTACATAATACACAATTAAATCCTCAAACAGACAACAAGATCCTTAAGTGAGGATTAATATCACGTTCTTCTGCTTTCTGGGAGCCTTTAAGAGGCTCCATACACTATGAGTGCTTTTCCAATTTTTTTCTATTCTACCTCAATATCCAAATATACTACATTAGATTGGGATTTGTTTTATGTTTATTTTGCATACTCCTTGGAGCACTTGCTATTGGATTAAAGAACACATAGATATCCCAGGCGGGGATTGTACCACCTAGGCGCATTAAAGTAGAGCTAACTTAAGCTCTATACACTGCAAGTGCATTTCCTTTTTTCTTCTACCAACTTGCACTAGATACTGTACTTTATTTTGCTGTATGGTCTTTCTTTTTGTATTTTATTGCATGGTTATTAAAGGAACACTATAGTCACCTAAATTACTTTAGCTAAATAAAGCAGTTTTAGTGTATAGATCATTCCCATGCAATTTTACTGCTCAATTCACTGTCATTTAGAAGTTAAATCACTTTGTTTCTGTTTATGCAGCCCTATCCACACCTCCCCTGGCTATGACTGACAGAGCCTGCATGAAAAAAAAAACTGGTTTCACTTTCAAACAGATGTAATTTACCTTAAATAATTGTATCTCAATCTCTAAATTGAACTTTAATCACATACAGGAGGCTCTTGCAGGGTCTAGCAAGCTATTAGCATAGCAGGGGAAAAGAAAATCTTAATTAAAGAGAACTTGCAATAAAGAAAGCCTAAATGGGGCTCTCTTTACAGGAAGTGTTTATGGAAGGCTGTGCAAGTCACATGCAGGGAGGTGTGACTAGGGTTCATAAACAAAGGGATTTAACTCCTAAATGGCAGAGGATTGAGCAGTGAGGCTGCAGGAGTAAACATGAAGTATATAGCTCTTAGAAAAGAAATTCCAGTGTCTGTTGAATTGCAACAGAGGCAAATGTCAAAAGAGGAATAGATTAGGTGATCACCTGAACCAAATATTAGTTAAAGGGACATTATAGGCACCAAAACAACTTAATAAAGCAATTTTAGGGTACTGCTCAGTTCTCTGCCATTTAGGAGTTACCGTATATACTCGAGTATAAGCCGACCCGAATATAAGCCGAGGCCCCTAATTTTACCCCCCAAAAATGGGAAAACTTATTGACTCGAGTATAAGACTAGGGTGAGAAATGCAGCAGCTACTGGTAAATTTCTAAATAAAATTAGATCCTAAAAAATATATATTAATTGAATATTTATTTACAGTGTGTGTATAATGAATGCAGTGTGTGTGTATGAGTGCAGCGTGTGTATGAGTGCAGCGTGTGTATGAGTGCAGCGTGTGTATGAGTGCAGAGTGTGTATGAGTGCAGCGTGTGTATGAGTGCAGCGTGTGTATGAGTGCAGCGTGTGTATGAGTGCAGTGTGTGTATGAGTGCAGCGTGTGTATGAGTGCAGTGTGTGTATGAGTGCAGCGTGTGTATGAATGCAGCGTGTGTATGAGTGCAGCGTGTGTATAAGTGCAGCGTGAGTGTATGAATGCAGTGTGAGTGTATTAATGCAGTGTGAGTGTATGAATGCAGCGTGTGTATGAATGCAGTGTGAGTGTATGAATGCAGCGTGTGTATGAGTGCAGCGTGTGTGTATGAATGCAGTGTGTATGAATGCAGTGTGTGTATGAATGCAGTGTGTATGAGTGGTGTGTTGCAGAGCCTTGGTGGGGGGTGGGCAATTTTTTTTTTAATTATTTTAATTTTTTTTATTATTATTATTTATTATTTTTATTTATTTAATTTAATTATTATTTATTTTTTATTATTATTTATTATTTAATTATTTTTTATTATTATTACCATCTTTTTTTTTCGTCCCCCCTCCCTGCTTGATACATAGCAGGGAGGGGGGCTCTCCTTCCCTGGTGGTCCAGTGTCATTGGTAGTTCAGTGGGGGCTGTGGGGGCTGCAGAGAGCGTTACTTACCTTTCCTGCAGCTCCTGTCAGCTCTCTCCTCCTCCGCGCCGTCCGTTCAGCTCCCTCTGTCAGCTCCCAGTGTAAGTCTCGCGAGAGCCGCGGCTCCCGCGAGATTTACACTGGGAGCTGACCGAGGTGCTGAACGGACGGCGCGGAGGAGGAGAGAGCTGACAAGAGCTGCAGGAGAGGTAAGTAACGCTCTCTGCAGCCCCCACAGCCCCATTGTCTGTATTATGGCAATGCAAATTGCCATAATACAGACATTGACTCGAGTATAAGCCGAGTTGGGTTTTTTTAGCACAGAAAATGTGCTAAAAAACTCGGCTTATACTCGAGTATATACGGTATATCACTTTATTTATGCAGCCCTACTCACACCTCCTTGCATGTGACTCACAGGGTCTCCCTGCACACATCCTGTAAAGAGAGATATAATGTTTAAACGGCTTTTATTGAACAACTAGTTTATTTTAGAATTTTGTGTCTGCTGCTGTTAATAATCTGCTACAGGAAAGAGGCGAGCAGTGAGACGGACTGAACACCATCTCTGGCTGCTCCCAATCAACCGGCCTAAATTACCCTAAAATCTTAGTTCAACCACGCCATCCACAGCCACAACCACTAGAAAAACGTGCAGGGGAACCCTTACTGCATCACCCAATGCCCTTCCGATACAACCCAAAACAGGCTAAGCCACGACGCAGAGCTGGGGCCTACCTCACAACGGCGTTTTACAGCCTGGATCATCTCATGGGGGAAACATACCTGGAGGACGCGGGCGACAAAGCACAGCACAGCACTGAGCACAATAACTCAACGATGGGGCGCAGATCCCAGAAGCCCCAGTCAGGTACAACATCTACACAAGCAGAAATAGGCACTCTGCTCAAACGGCAAACACTAGCTAAGATGGCAACCGCAGAGGGCCCAAACACTCCACCAATCCCCCAGGCTATCCCTCCAGAGCAAGCCTCACAAGAGGCCACACACACACACCAACCTCCACACTGCAAGGAAGCACAGCTCCTGCCACGAAACAAGATTTGCAGCACCTACAAAACATGCTGCAGGAAATACAAAAACTCCTGGCAGCAGACTTACCTGCACTCAAAACCAGCATACAACAAATCACAGAGAAAGTGGTAAGCACAGAGGGGGATGTAAGGGCGATCCAGGGCGAAATCACCACACTGAAAGAGTCTATTATCCAGGTACAGCACACCCAACAAGCCCTCTCCACACATACATCAACACAAGAAGATAAGAACCGGCATAACCACATCAAAATACGAGGCATACCAGCTACTGTTACTAAAGAGTAACTGCCTCACTACTTGAGAAGACTTATTACACCTCTACTTCCACCAGCAGTAACAAGGAAACTCACCTTTGCTGGGATCTACCCACATCGACCAACTCTTCCACACCTACCGCTGGAGATGGTTTAATCCGCTGCCCCATGCCCCAAGACAAGGGACACATCATGGCCGCAATAAAAGGGAAAAACTCAACTCACCTTTGAAGAGTCTTAACTGACTTTCTACCAAGATCTATTGAAAGCCACACTGCAGTGGAGAAAAACACTCAGCAACCTCACCAGCCATCTATGCACCGCGGGACTGACTTATAGATGGGGTAACCCACGTTCTCTCCTGGTCACTCATAATGGGACTACTGATAAAATCACAGCAGGAGCCGAAGCCCCTGCATTGCTATCTACATTAGGCCTCCTGGATATGTCAACCAACGCCCCGACATGGGACCCGGCAATCATCGAGCCATTCAGCCCAAGAGCCGGACGAGAGAACCCATTAGCCACCTGGCAGGTCGGGGTGGAGAAGTCTTCTATCCCGGCCTGATCAATGGCCATACAAACTCTTCCGTTATTCTTTTTTGATGTTTTTTTTACTAGTTAACTAATGTATGGTAACCAGTACTCAAATGGACAACTTGGTTCTCCTAATGTTTCACAAGGTGACTGACCAGGATCGCCCAGACACCCAACGCCCATGATACTTACGAGACTGCTGACAGTGGTGTTAGCCCCACACGCACAATGACTTAAGGCAAACAGCCATACTGAGCGCAAACTCCCCCCCTCCACGGCAACCCCTTGGTTAGGGTTACTACCGATCTAGAGTAGTCCACACAGCCCATTAACATAGTGCACCTCCAACTGGAGGAAAAGCTTCTACATACCCTACTCCCCTAACAGTAATCATGATTTGACTCACCTGACCCATGAGTGGTGACTCACTACTGTACTCTTCAGATGACAGCCAATGTCTACTCATATACCAGACATCGATATCACGACCCACTATGGATCACATCACTACTACCCCATCTAGCCCTAGGTGACAGCCTACAGGTCCCACCGACCATACCTACACGCACGACTGGCTCCCAAGACCACCTAGGGGCAGACGCATGTGAAATGTCTAAATATAAAAAGTGCCCAGTTGTGTAACACATTGTAATTTGCACTGCCGTGTGTCATGAACAGGTTTTCTTCTTATGGCACATACATTTTATTTTTTTAGTTTTTTTTAAATAATACTCTGCTACAGCCTGCAGGAGAATCCTGTGTTTGATTAAAGTTCAATTTACAGAGCTTGGAATAAAAAAAAACCTCTAAAAGCAAGTTAACATTATTTGAAAATCAAATCAAATATATTTTTTACATGCAGGAGTCACAATCAGGGAATGGGGTGGCTAGGGCTGCGTAAATGGAAACAAACATGATTTAACTCATAAATGGCAGAGAATTGTGCACTGAGAATGCAGTGGCATGATCTATACACCAATATTGATGCCTACAATAACCATTTAATGTGGAAAAGTGTAAAATCCACATAAGTGGTCAATACTAACTCTTGTAATAGGACCAGAAGGATGGCAAAACAGTGCTAGCAGTACTTCAAAAGTAATTAGAACCAAAATCCATCCAGAAGATTTGAAAAAAAAAAAACTGTTTTAAGTGAGGAAAAGAAGGGTTAAATTCTGGCTTTACTGGCAGAGGGATACAGTGAGCATCAGGTTGCTTCATACTCACAATTTCAGAAATGGCAGTTCACAAGAACAAGGTCAAGTAGCAGATTTTGGGGACAACAATCCTACGAAAATAACTCATTACTGATTGGGACGACTGGGATGACCTTAAGATAAATTCAGATGTCAATGAACAACCGTAGGGTGACATCCAGTGACCTAGAAAAATAATGACAAATGACAGCTGGGGTGAAGTGCAGGGTGTGGACAGTTTGAAACAGGCTCATAAGGGCAAGACGGAAGTCATAGAAACCTAGAAAAGCCCTTCATCAATGAGAATCAAAGATGAGCCAAGTTGAAGTTTGCAAAAGACCATAAGGATGGGACTATAGTGAGGTCACCTTCTCTCATGAGTCCATATTTCAGCTTTTCCCAGCATCTGGTCATCTAATGATTAGACAGAGACCTGGAGAGGCCTACAAGCCACAGTGTCTTTTGCTCACTGTTAAATTTGGTGCAGGATAGGTGACAATATGGGGGTGCTACAACAAGGCTGAAATCTGTCATATTCATCTTTGTGAATAATGCATGAATCAAGCCATGTGCAAGGTTATCATGGATGAAAACAGAATTCCTTCTGCTCTGACATTGTTCCACAACTCTGAAGAGTGCTTATTCCACCAGGACAATGCTCCATGCCACACAGACAGGATTGAGGATCACCAGATCGAGATACTCTCATGGCCAGCCTAATCTCAAGACTATATTTGATTAAGAGGCATATGGATGGGTACAAGCCATCAAACAAATCTGAACTGCTTGAATTTTAGTGCCGGGAGTAGTATGAGGTCACTCTACAACAATGTAAAAAAAACTGGTGGAGAGCATGCCATGAGGCATAAAAACAGTCACTAAAAGTCAGGGTTATTTCTACAAATACTGATTTCTTAACTCTTCCTAAGTTAGAACATTAATATTATGTTTTATAAAAAATAAATATAAACATTTTCTGTTTGCATTATTTGATCTCTGAAAACCCTGCCATTTCTTTATTTTGACTAGTTGTCATAATCTGCAAATTGATGCTGAAAATTACAATATTTTTATTTAAAACGAGAGAAATGTTGACAGTAGTTTATAGAATAACATGAAAATGTTAATTTTACTCAAACACATACCTTTAAATAGTAAAATAAAAAATTAAAATGATAATTTTGCAGTGGTCTCTTAATTTTTTTTCCCCACAGCTGTATATACACACACTTACCTAATCACAACTGTTTTTACGTCTTATCCATTTAATTTTGAGTATATTTTAACTTTTTTTTTTTGTAATGTAGAGTTACTGTGCTGGCAGGGGATGTATAAGAATTCCACAAGTTTAAACTCTCAAACTCATTATGCACTTCAAAAGGCTGTGAAAGCAACTAAAAAAACAAAAAAACAAAAACAAACCTTTGAATGGAAAGTCTTTGGTTTGTAGAGTGTAGTGTGAATATAAAAAAATCCCAATGATAATAAAGATTTCTAAGCGGCATCAAGGCTGTTATTTGTTACCAAAACATACACAATATAAAAGAAACACTCAGTAAGCTGGTCAGGTACAAGTTAAGAAACAGCCAAGATACATTGCAAAGTAAAGTCTGAATGATTAATCAATTATATATTCTGTAATGGGTACTGCTATGTTGCCCTTGAACAATTCCAATGTCAATTTCATTTAGAAGGCCAAATATTTGCTACTTGCTATATGTATACAGAGTATAGTAATCTAAAATTAATACAATTAGACATTAAATGGTCATTCAGTCTATCTGGGATTACACAAAGAGATAGATGCAACTGAGGCTGATTAAATCCAAAGAAGAATTGTGGTTAGTTCTCCAACATGTTTTGAACAACCTATTTACAGAGTTCCTAACAAAACTGTATGCAAGTGTACACAGAAGAATTGATGGTGTTTTGAATGCAAAGGGTGGTCCCAACAAATATTGATTTGATTGAGATTTTTCTTCTGTGCACTAGCATATTCTGTAAACGTACTTGAAGAGGCAGTAGAACATGTACCCTTCTAGTATACACCATACTCCCCAGCAGGAAGGCTAAAAGGGGGCAGGCCAGTGATACAAATTACATCACCGGGACTGTTGGGAGGGGAGTGGGAGGGCAAACCTGCACAGAAAGATTACAGAGAATTAGCAAGTCAGGCCTGCCAAGTTGCCTGCCAATCTTACAGGCCACCCCACCATGGACAGACCATACAAGGAGTACTTTTTCCAACAAAGAAAAAAGGCAAATTACTCAAAATTGGATCTTTGCTCCTAGTAAGCACACTCGTAATTTGCTTGAAAACACATTTATACCTGCTACATTCAACTCAAGTTCTCAAGCCAGCCGGGAGCTCTATGTGACCTCCCCTGTGTGTTTGAGACAAATACCAATTTAGATGGAAATTGTTTTTTAATTTTCTGTTATGGGCTTGCAACAACAATAATTCTTACATCTATGAGTTTTTTGAAATTTATCAATATTATCTCACACTTCCTACCAGAGACCCAATACTGCACATTTCACAGTTCCTTCCAAACGCTTTAAGTTGCTCTAACCATATTTAGACTCCTGTATGGTACTCTTTCGCCATTCTGAATATATACAATAGACAACATTATTAATCTCTGGGATATTATCAATATTTCTTTGGATTTTACCCTGGCAGACAATGGTATCCTGACTGCTAATGGTCACTTGGCATATCACAAGGATCCACTATCTATAAGGAGATACAGACAAATGGTATATTAGCCAGTTAGTTTACAGTGAAGCTAGACTTAGAGGCAACTTATGTGTAGCGTTTCACACATGGGCGTCCACAGGAATTTTTCCGGGGATTGCAATGACATCCATGCTTGGTCCCTTTTTGACAGTGTCATGAAAGGGAAGGGGCAAAGTCATTATCATATAAAGCCAGGGTGAAAAGCGTTTTCACAACTATGGTGTCAGGAATATATGTTTGTATTCCTGACACTATAGTGTTCCTTTAAGCAAATTAAAGGAACATTCTGGTCACCATAATAACTTCATCTAAATGAAAATGTGAAAATGCTATGATGCCAGTTAGTCCCTGGGTGCTCTCTTTCCTTTAAGGAGTTAAACCGCTCTTAAATGGTTTAACCCCAAAGGCTTCCTCCAGATCTCCACGTTGCTCAGTGGTATTCGGCTTCTGAAACGGAGTGTCAGGAAGTGCAGATTGACGTCAGACATGGGAGCTGCAGATTGGCTTAGATTACCAGCTGACCGCTCTAGCCAATCAGCGACAACCCTACCCAGTGGCACTCTGTGCTTCCTGACACTCAGTAAATAAAAGTGAACACATTAACACCGATATTTTTTTTTTACCTGGGGACATGAGAAGGTCCAAAGTTTCCTTGCCAGGCCCAGGTACCAAAGCCTTGTGATGTGGTGTCCAAAATAAAGTGGAGGGTTCACTTCACTTGTCCTTCCTGCCCCAATCTCCTTTTCTTCTCCTTCATTTGACACAGTCTTCTTTTTCTTCTAACACTGTCTTCTCCCCTCCCTGGCTCCTTCGGCTCCTTTACCTTTCTGGTACTTTCTGCTTATTTTGTTCCCCCTTCTGCTTTTTCGCTTTCTGATCCCTTTATGCTCCTTGCAGACCCTTTCAGCGCCTTCTCCTACTCTACCTTTGTGTTCCTTCTGATTCTTTCTGCTCCTTTACCTTTGTGCTCCTTCTGTCCCTTTCTGCTCCTTGCAGACCCTTCCTGCTCCTTGCAGACCCTTCCTGCTCCTTGCTGCCTCTTGCAGACCCTTCCTGCTCCTTGCAGACCCTTCTTGCCAATTTCTGCACCTTCTCCTACTTTACATTTGTGATCCTTCTGTACCTTCCAGCTCATTGCTGACCCTTCCTGCTCATTTCTGTTCCTTCTCCTACTTTACCATTGTGCTCCTTCTGTCCCTTCCTGCTCCTTGCTGACCCTTTCTGCTCCTTCTACTTTACGTTTGTGCTACTTTACCTTCCTGCTCCTTGCTGACCCTTCCTGTAGGCTGCCTCCCCCCATCCCTCACTTGCCTGATCTATAGGCTGTCTCCCCCCATCCCTTCCTCCCCTGATCTGAAGGCTGCCCCCCATGCCTGACTTCCCTGATCTATAGGCTGCCCCCCATGCCTCACTTCCCTGATGTATAGTCTGCCTCGCCATGCCTCACTTCCCTGATCTATAGGCTGCCCCCCATGCCTCACTTCCCTGATGTATAGGCTGCCTCCCCATGCCTCACTTCCCTGATCTATAGGCTGCCCCCCAATGCCTCACTTCCCTGATCTATAGGCTGCCCCCCATGCCTCACTTCCCTGATCTATAGGCTGCCCCCCCATGCCTCACTTCCCTGATCTATAGGCTGCCCCCCCATGCCTCACTTCCCTGATCTATAGGCTGTCCCCCATGCCTCACTTCCCTGATCTATAGGCTGCCCCCCCCCCCCATGCCTCACTTCCCTGATGTATAGGCTGCCCCCCATGCCTCACTTCCCTGATCTATAGGCTGCCCCCCATGCCTCACTACCCTGATCTATAGGCTCTCTTTCCTCCCCATCCCCCCATGCCTCAATTCCCTGATCTGTAGGCTGTCTCTGGCTGCATGTGCTGCTTCCATGAGGATTCAGTCATGAGAGAGAAGCTGGGATAAGATGAAGTTTCCAATCCCTGTGGCTCTCCATACACGGTATTGCACTGTGTTCAATCTCATACGAAAAATAGTAGAACAAGCTGAAAAATCCAAGGGGGTGCAAGGGCCACACAGCTTCAGAAGAGGATTTTATATTGTAAACCCTTTGACATGTATCACATTCTTACACAATCAAATTAACCCCGTTCCTGCTAAAATTGGCCATACCGCCTTTACTAGGTACCCAATTCATGTATGCACTACACCAGGGGTGCTCAAAAGGTAGATCCCTAGATGGTTTAAAACTACAACTTCCATAATGATTTGTCATTCTAAAAGCTCACAAAGCATCATGAGAATTGTAGTTCTACAACATCTGGGGATATACCTTTTGGGCACCCCTGCACTACACAATTCACATTTAATAGCAACATTCTGTGGTGATACAATGAATTATGTGCCTTGGACGTGACAAGCATTAATGGCTTACATATTATCCCCTATAACCCTAATATCTTCATATTATGTGCATCTCTCAGTTTGTCGGTAGCACGTTTCTACTTCATTTTAGCACAACGATAACTGGATTTATCATTTCTTATGATTTGTAAGTACTATTGTAAAGAGATTTCATTTTTGTTACGGATGTGTCCAGGGACGGACTGACAGTGGCCTGGGCCCCCGGACAAAATTAGGACCTGGGCCCCCGGCAGACCAATATATATGCGCTACGGAATCTGTTGCCGCTATAAAAAGGCAATAATAATAATATGCTGGTATATAAGATGGTGTATGTACGGTGTATTTGGTTATATATGTACATGTAATGTGAATGTATGTTTTGTGTGTATATTCACTGTGAGCCTTGGTTTAAGTAAATATATGTATGTTTGTGTCTAGTGCCACGATGTGTGGATTCAGAGTAATATAACAATTTTTTATTTATTTTTTAAATAGGGTAGTATTTATAGGACCACAAGAGTGCCAGGAAAACAAACTCATTTTCCTGGCACTATAGGGTCTTTGTGTGCCCCGCACCTTCTGGGTCCCACTGGGCTGAAGGGTGAGGAAGGGGTCAAACTCTATTCCCTCTTCTGACGTCAGCGCTGAATGCGCATGCGCAGCAAGAGCCGCGCGTGCATTCAGTCCATAGGAAAGCATTTCTCAATGCTTTCCTATGGACGGCAGCGTCTTCTCACTGTGATTTTCACAGTGAGAAGCGTGGAATCGCCTCTAGCGGCTGTCAATGAGACAGCCACTAGAGGCTGCAGGGATAACCCTAGATGGACCTGGCACCCAGACCACTTCATTGAGCTGAAGTGGTCTGGGTGCCTATAGTGGTCCTTTAAGTGTGTATGTAATTCATGGCAATGTGTTTGTATGAGCAATGCAGGCATCCAAATTTTGGGTCTTGAAGTACTAACCATGTGCTAAAAGTTACGAGCCACCTTAAAGGGACACTATAGTCACCAGAACAACTAAAGAGTTGTTCTGGTATGTATAGCCAGTCCTTACAGGCATTTTAATGTAAACCCTGCCTTTTCAGAAAAGGGCAGTGTTTACATTGCTGCATAGGGACACCTCTCGTGGCAGTCACTTAGACGGCCACTAGAGGTGCTTCTCGGGTCAGTGATAGACAATGTGCAGCACTGATGTTCAGTGTCTCATAATTCTGATTATCTCAGTCAATGGGTCAGAGCATGGGCTGAGCCAGCTCCGGCGGACCCGTGTGGCCTTGAAATAAAAGTAAGTTTATTACCTTTTTAGGAGGGGCAAGGGGATGCCGGTAACCTAAATGGTGTTTCTTTTTTTACACTATATGGTCAGGAATACTCCATGACATCAGTGTGTGTGTGCAGGGACATATTTATATTGAGGGTCTGCATGCAAGGCCATATTTGGATGTAGTTTGTGTGTGAACTCAGGTTTTTGTTATAAGTGCTGTAGTGGGGAAGGGGTAATAGAGGGGAGCAGGAGGTAATATAAGCTATTGAGGGTGCAAGGGAGGAATAGAGGCTGAAGTGGGTAACAGGTGTAGAATATGTAGCGGGTAATAGGGTTGTAGTGGGTAATAGGGGTTGTAGGATGTGTAAGGGGTGATAGGGGTTGTAGTGGGTAATAGGGGTTGTAGGGTGTGTATGGGGTAATAGGGGTTGTAGGATGTGTATGGGGTGATAAGGGTTGTAGGATGTGTATGGGGTGATAAGGGTTGTAGGATGTGTATGGGGTGATAAGGGTTGTAGGATGTGTATGGGGTGATAGGGGTTGTAGTGGGTAATAGGATGTGTATGGGGTGATAGGGGTTGTAGAGGGTAATAGGGGTTGTAGGTTGTGTATGGGGTGATAGGGGTTGTAGGTTGTGTATGGGGTGATAGGGGTTGTAGGATGTGTATGGGGGTGATAGGGGTTGTAGGATGTGTATGGGGGTGATAGGGGTTGTAGGATGTGTATGGGGGTGATAGGGTTTGTAGTGTGTGTAGGGAGTGATAGGGGTAGTAGGATTTGTATGGGGATGATAGGGGTTGTAGAGGGTAATAGGGGTTGTATGTTGTGTATGGGGGTGATAGGGGTTGTAGTGTGTGTAGGGAGTAATAGGGGCTGTGGTGTGTGTTGGGGCTTGGTGAATAAAGGGGAATGGATGGATAGGTTAAAAAAAGTTAAATAGGGGGGCGTGTCCAACTTCCGGCACGGACGGTCGCATGGAGTAGGAGCTCCGTACCAACCTGGGCCAAAAAAGCGACTAACCGATACTTCACCAACTCCCTCAAACCCAAAATCAAGTGGGGACAATAGGAGGAATACCATGTCACCCTCCAAGCAAACAAAACTAACGGACTCGGTCCGGACACACAAAAAAGACCGCCAGAAGCAGGCCCAAGATGGCGCCGCAAGCAGAGCCCAGTCTCCTGAGACTGAAAACAACCTCGAGGCGCCACTGCAGAAAGCAGTAGATGATGATCCCATAACCAAGGATTACTTGAGACTTATGCTTATGGACCTGAGGGCTACCATTAAGGACGACTTCACAACCGCCATATCTGGCATCCACCAGGAATTAGAGGAACTAGGAGACCGCACAGACCAGGTCAAAAGAAAAACTGACGATCTATGCTCAGCCCACAACACACTAGCTGGCAAAATGCAGAAACTAGAGGAGGACAACACTAAGCTATGGCAGAAGATGGCAGATATGGAAGATCGTTCCCGCCGGAACAATGTACGATTCCGAGGGGTTCCAGAGTCCATTACACCAGAGCAGATCCCTGCCTACATTAAAACTCTATGCTCCACTCTAGTGCAAGACTTACAAGGCACTACTTGGGAACTTGATAGAGCCCACCGCATCCCGAAACCGCCCAGATTTGCTGCAGAAGTGCCACGAGATATTATAGCTCGCTTCCATTACTTTCGAGCTAAAGAGGCACTACTAAAAGCGTCCCGATCAAAACCGGCGTTACCGGAACCGTTCACCCACATCTCGATATTCGCCGGCTTATCGGCACTAACGATGGCGCGGAGAAAGGAATTCTCCACTATTACTAAAACTTTACGCAACCACGACCAGGCTTACAGATGGGGCTTCCCCACCAAACTCATGGTGTGGAGAAACAACAAGCTCCATATCATAGAAGACCCAATAGGAGGTCTGGCCACGCTCACGAAATGGGGCCTCTGGAATGCACAGGGTCATGCCTCCACCCCTGCGGCTACAACACCCTCACCGTCGACGATCCGCCCGGACTGGCAGATGGTGGGTCCTACACCCCGCTAGAGGAGACATGAGGACAGCGGCCTTCTGATTTCGTTGCCACCAGCAATCTCACAACTCCGCAAGTTACCTAACTAACTGACTGTATACAACCGGATTATCATACGGACTCACACGAACTGTTCCTGTGGTTCTATGCTCCCTCTCCATTCCTGCTCTGCTGAGGTGGAAACAACCGACAACTACATACGACTGGAGTGGTATTTATATAAAAGTATTAATATAGTAGATTAAGCATCAAACATAGAAACAAAAAAAAAAAAAAAAAAAGACAAACAATCAAAAAAAAAAAAAACGCACCTTTTATTTTTTAAAGTTATATGTGTTTGGGCCCACTGTTCGCAACTACCATGTGACTGTCATACTCTTTATGTTAATTGATGTTGTGGTTAAACTGTCATCGCGAAACTACATTAAGGGCCTTAAACATATTTGCACCTACCTAAATGTTTAGACTCCGCTGAAAGGGAGATGTGTCTCTAACGCACACTGCTGTTTGCTAACGGTCGATAGCTGTGACATCACAAAGATGCTGGGGACTAATCAATTATGCTTGCCATAGTTCATCATGCTAGCATATTCTAGCTTAAGTTAATACATTATGCTCCTAAACATCTCATGACCCCCTCCTAACACAGCAGAACGCAGGTAGACTAAAACTATTTATGAAAAAAAAAAAAACTCACATTTATTAGGTTTAGAGTTAAGATTTTGTACTCGTAGCATTCCAATGTTCGTATTAACCTCATGACTGTACTACCCTAAGCGTTAAGCAATACCGCGAGTGGAATGTTCACAAAGCCTACAAGGTAATAATAAGTGTCATTGCAGTGTTTAAATCTACCTATCTGTTTAAACTTAAATCCACTTACCTAAATAGACTACGCTGCACCAATGGCCTACCCTTCGCTCACAATGCCAACGACAATACGGTACAGCCTAACATCATCTGCTCTAGATGTCTGTAAACTTCTACTTATGTTCGTCATGTTCATTCAACTACCACTCCAGCTCAGGTTGCTACACATAGTTGTAAATATTACATATCCCCTCCCGAATGGATAGAGTGCGGGAGGAAGAATAAGAATAAAAAAAATAAAAAATAAAAAATATATATATAAATAAAAACAAAATTAATATAAGAACACAGAACCTACTATTTAATAACACCTAGGTAACAAACTACATACGATAAACTACCAAAACTTCCAGGGTCCCCTGTGTGACATTTTTTCGATAACCAGTCCACGGCCCACAATGTGAAAAATGCAGAGTGTTAGAAGGCTGCTGTCCGCAAGTTCGCTCCCCCCAGATAGAAACTATCGATACGCAGACAATCAATAACCATATGGCCCAGGTGCGGATCCGCTCCGCACGACCCCCAGACGGGATCTTCAATGGATGAGGAGTGGGAAGTCTCCCCATTGTATCCCTTGCTACTCTCTCGGGCTCGAGAGAAATTGTATATACTTATTTTCATTCTTTTCTTTGTTCGTCCCCCACTCCCAACCCCTATCCCGATGGCAGCGACCTCCTGTACAACTAAAGGGCCCTGCTGGGCACCACACCACCTTCAACTGTCCAATGTCTGGTTAAACCTCCTGAAGTCCGCATTCATGTGGGGTGACAGATCTACCTCTAATAAGCATCCCAATCCAAAAACACGCCACTAATGGCATGCCAGTTTAAATGCTTATCTCTGAATGTAAACGGCCTCAATAGTCCATACAAAAGAAATGCAGTAATCAAAGATTTACATAAATCCAAGGCGGCGATAGTTTGCCTTCAAGAAACACATATGTGCATAAAAAAGCCTCCTACCTTCCTACCCTCCAAATATCCCCAAGTATACCATGCTCTTTCGCCTAACAAAACCAAAGGCGTAGCCATACTGTTCCACACTGACTGGGTTTTCCAACTAAATACCACCCACGCAGATGCACAAGGAAGGCTCCTCAACGTGGTAGGCACACTGAACGGTATGCAACTCACGATTGCTTCCATCTACGCACCTAACAACTCCCCAACCTCTTTTATAAAGAAATCACTAAACAAGATAAACAAATTGCGGGTGGGCCACACTATCATCTGTGGGGACTTCAACTGCACACTAGATGCAGACCTAGACATCAAAAGGTTAGGAGATAAACGCCCACTTCAACAGGCTGTTACTATGAGCTACAACCTTAGTACGCTATTACACGAGAATGACATATACGACACTTGGCGCACCCTATACCCGGAGGAGAAAAACTACACCTATTTCTCACAGGTACACTATACATACTCCCGTATAGATATGTGTTGGGTAGACAAGAGATCCCTCACGAATCTTGTGACAGTACACATAGGAGAGAGAACTTGGTCCGATCACGCCCCAATAACTGTCACGTTTAGGGCCATGTACCCGGCACGAGGGCGGGGTGCATGGCGCCTGAACGAATCTCTCATAGCCGATGGCGATACCGCCGCAAATCTTCGTACATGCATCAAAATGTTTCACGAAAACCACGTGAATGACCCCTCGCGTATCGATAATAAATGGCTGGCCCTCAAAGCTGTAGTACGAAAGATATACACCGACCGTGAAACACTACTCAGACGTCTCAAAACACTAGACAAGGACAACAAACTCAGGCCAACAAAACTACTCTCCCGACAAATCGAAAAGACAAGAGGCGAGTTACATGCGCTGTCGTTACTGACCCTAGAACGACACTTACGAAAACTGAAACTCTCCCACTATATGCAGGGAAACAAAGCAGGCAAAATGCTTGCAAGACGTCTAAAATCCCAATATATCCAATCCAAACTCCCGTATATAACATCAGCTACTGGTGCAAAATTATTTAACCCACAAAACATAGTAGATGAACTAGCATCCTTCTATAATAAATTGTACAATCTCACATTGGACGACAACCTCCACCAGCCACGAGAGTTGGAAATAGAGACCTACTTACGAGAGGCTAACCTCCCACAACTGACTGCATACCACAGCTCCAAATTGACGGCCACTTTCACTGAAGATGAGGTGCGAACCGCGATTCGCAAGCTTCCCAAACATAAAGCCCCTGGCCCGGACGGTTTCCCCAATTGTTTTTACACAACATTCGAACCCCTTCTGACACCGTACCTTACAAATCTTTTCAATTTTTTTCGGAGGTCAGGGTCCATACCGGAGATGCTGCTAGCTCATATAGTTACGCTCCCTAAACCTGGAAAAACCCCTACCGAATGTGCCAACCTAAGACCGATCTCGCTCCTTAATGCGGACTTAAAATTATACGCCAAACTGTTGGCTATGCGCCTACAACCCATCTTACAAGATTTAGTCTCCCCCGAACAAGCAGAGTTTGTCCCGAACAGGCAACCAGGGGACAACACACGCCACTTCTTAAATTTAATTTCCTGGGCCCAATCCACCAATCAAAAGGGCATACTTTTAGCGTTGGATGCAGAAAAAGCGTTCGATCGCTTAAATTGGTCATATATGCAGGCGATGCTGCTGCACATGGGCATTCCCAAGGAATTCCTGAACTGTATTATGGTTCTATACTCCACACCCGCAGCTAAAATATTTAATTCTGGCTTCCTGTCTCGCTCCTTCCATATTACCAATGGCGTCAGGCAAGGATGCCCTCTATCCCCCTTAATTTTTATTTTGTGTATGGAACCCCTGATTAGACACATAAAAAATACATTTGCAGTCAGAGGACTAGACACGCCGATAGGGGTCCAAAAGATAGCCCTTTTTGCGGACGATGTCCTCCTATTTTTAACACACCCGGAAACCACGTTACCAACCTTGCTGACATTACTAAACAGATACGGAAAGTTGTCTTATTATAAGAACAACGCTAAAAAGACACAGGCGCTAGCAATGGGGATTCCATCCTCCACCCTCAATCAATTGAAATCGATCTATCATTTCAATTGGCGAACAACCTCCATTTCATACCTGGGCATTAAACTGCCAGCCTCACACTCAGCGATAATCAGAGAAAACCACCTACCGCTTGTCAATAGATTAGAGCAACAGCTTAAACAGTGGGAGGATAAAGAGATCTCATGGTTGGGGCGCATTCACACCATAAAAATGATGATATTACCACACATACTATACCTCTTTCGCACCCTTCCTATCACAATCCCCAACCCTATCTTACAGAAATTCCAAGCCATAATAAACGCACACATCTGGAAACGAAAACCGCCGAGGATAGCACAAAAGTCGATGTGGCGCCCATACACAAAGGGCGGACTGGGCATACCCAACGTAAAATTATATTATAAAGCATCCATACTGGCGCAGGGCATTGCAGTTCTTGAGCGAGCATCTCCTCCGGTGTGGCTGGCGCTGGAAAATGCGTGCATGCCTAATAGCACGGTCCCGCTCACTCTTTGGACGGGAGCCCGACTCCCCAGGCCGAAGCCCCCTCTACCAACCACAGAGACGTTGCTCCGCACTTGGAAACAGACTACCCCACTATTCCTACAACAAAATGACTTACTCCTGGCGGCACCGCTGCGGGCTCTATCAGCACGAACGACTAACCTCCAATTGGAATCGTGGCTACGACAGGGAATTAAATCTGTGCGCTCACTATTGTCCCCCCAAGGTATTAAACCATTCCCTGAATTAGCTAAGGAATATCACCTACCGCCACGAGAACTGTTCCCCTACCTGCGAATTAGGAATATAGCGCAGGAGTGCGGACTGCGGCTTGGGGAGCCCGCACTGCTGTCGCCGTTCATCCAAAAATGCATGGGAAAACTGCCAAAAACTAGAGCTCTGTCTCTATGTTACAACACACTGCTTTTCCAGGACGCGCAATTCAAGCCACCTTATATGACTAAATGGGAACTAGATATGGGTAAATGTTTTTCGATAGAAATATGGAACCGTGCCCAAAAGAAAACAAAGCAGGCTACTCGTAGCCTTACACACTGGGAATCTTACTGCAAATTAATTATGCGTTGGTACTTGGTTCCCACCAAGCTAGCCCATATCTACACTGGGACAAACAATGTATGTTGGAGATGTCAAACTCAGGAAGGCACCCTCTACCACATATTCTGGACATGCCCACAAATCACCACAATGTGGAGCGACATAGCGTCGCTTCTAAACAATAATCTAGGGATCAAGATACAAACGAGCCCTGAGTGCTTTTTGCTCCACATCTTCACAGACACCCTCCCTGTCGATGAACTATTTCTAGCGATCCATTGCCTGATAGCAGCCAAAACAGCAATAGCCCATAAATGGAAGTCCACACAAGCGCCCACTTTACCAGAGATTCTGAGCAGGCTAGAATCAACTTACACATATGAATGCATGGCAAGCCGACTAACAGATAAACAAACCAAACATGCAACACACTGGCAAAGATGGGTGGAATATAGACATGGAGAAACACGAAACTGAGAAAAAACTGAGGAAAAAAAAAAATAAATAAATAAAAAAAAAATAATAATAAATAAAAATAAATAAATAAATAAAATAACTAAATAAATAAAAGTACAATAGTATATAACACCCTCATACAATATCCATCAACATTTAGCAACATTAATAAGACCTAGGACAACTAAGGCTACCAAGGATATTACCGACCCCATAGATGTCACAGAGGTTACAAGCGTGAAAGATGCTGCTACCCCCATCCTCACCCCCTCTGCCCCCTCCCCCCCTAATACCTAGTTAGGACTGAATGCGTCACAGTTAACGCATGCAAAGTTTTGTGGACGTTAACAAATAAAATGTTATATGTTTTGACTCATATATGTTAAAAGGACAAATGTAACAAAAAATGTAATTGTGTGAGCTGTTTGAATCTACCTCTATACAAAAATCGATATGATATATACCGATGTCCCCCCCTCCCTTCCCCTTTTCTTTTCTGTACCCCCTCCGCCATCGCGGATGTTATGTGTTTTTCATGTATAAAAGCTGACAAATAAAATACATTGAAAAAAAAAAAAGTTAAATAATGTATCCCCTCTCCCTAAACCTTACCTTTGTCCAGGAAGGGGGTAATCCTTACCCACAGTGGTGCAGAGAGTCCAACCTCCATCTTGCCATGTGAGTGTCTAGAAGAGCTCCCTCCATGGCCGGACATGGAACTGCGGGCAGGCTGCCAGAAACACTGATAAAGCAGCTCTGCATAGGGCAGCTCTGATCAGGTACAGGCTCTCAGTGTGCTACAAACTGTGAGTATAGCACGGCCGACCATGGGGGGAAGCTTCTCTAACAGAAGGGGCCCGCAGAAGTTCATGTGGGCCCCTTACTGAGTGCAGGCTGGCTGGGGAGCTTGCCGAACTCCCCAGCTGCTATTACATTCTGCACCACGGGCGGGCCCCCTGAGCCTCGGGCCCTCGGTCCATGACCGATATGACCGAGTGCTCAGTCCGTCCGCCCCTGTGTCCTTTTAACAGTCAGACACTGTAATTTTATGATAGAGTACATACTGTACAAAGTAAAACACTATAATAGCTCATTGCATGTGAAGTGCAGTTAATGCAGACTTAAAAAGGTGCATAAAATGAGATTTTCTCGTTTTTAAGAATAAATTAAAATATGGTTTGGTGCATTAACCATTTGAGCGTCAAAGGCAATGCACTGAATTACCATCTGTAACTAAAATATTTAAACACATCTGCAAAATTGTTAGATTGTATTCTATTAAGGATCAAAAGAAAAATAGTTTAAAATGTTCAAATTTATGAGTAAAACATTAAGATTTGCAACAAGACAGTCAATTGTAAAGTCCAAAATGTTGCTATAGCTACTGCATGTATTCCTAAATCTAAATACATGTTCTCAAGGTCTTTATCTACTGATTTCCAAAGTTTGCCTTCTGTTGCGTGAATGTTGATTATAGCAGCAAATCATGCTTTATAAGTGGCCCATTCTGCAAGAGAGGCAATTAAAAAGGTATGTTAGTAAGTTTATAAACCAAGAGAAAAAATTGAAAGTATACTAACCAAAAGCACCTTTTTTTTCTCTTCTTCAGCTGAAATAAAGTGAAGAAAAAATATATTCCGACAGACACAGATACTGATATGAACAGTTTGAGTAAAAACTTATCAAGTTCAACAGAAGCACTCATAGCCTGTGTCTACATTCATTGGTCCTTGATATTTATAGCACTCATAGCTGGTAGCAGCTGCAATCAAAACCCCTCCTACTGGTGAAAACATAGCATTACGGGATGTGTTAAAGGACATACTTTAAATGCCTCGACAGCTGAAAGGGTAAAAAAAAAAAAAAAAAAAAAGACCCAACAAAAAAACCCAAGTCATCTTCCGTGCACTATTAACAGAGAAGCCATGAACGTGACACAGCACTTTTAACTTTCACAATGATTTTTCTTTTCTTAGTGCACGTAACAGAAATATATAGATGTAGTATAATATGGGTACTCACATTCAAATCAAAGTCCATACTATGAAACAGTTCAGCTGTAGTGATGTCGCGAACCCGAAATTTTCGGTTTGCGAACGGGAACTTCCGCAAACGTTCGCGAACCGGGCGAACCGCCATTGACTTCAATGGGCAGGCGAATTTTAAAACCCACAGGGACTCTTTCTGGCCACAAAAGTGATGGAAAAGTTGTTTCAAGGGGACTAACACCTGGACTGTGGCATGCCGGAGGGGGATCCATGGCAAAACTCCCATGGAAAATTACACAATTGATGCAGAGTCTGGTTTTAATACATAAAGGGCAGAAATCACCTAACATTCCTAAATCACAATGGATATGGATTGACACCTGACATATTGACACCTTGAAAATATGGATTGACACCTGTCCTCAGAGACCCTGAAACACACTGACACAGAGCAGAATAGGGACTGTTCCCCTTACATAGGGTCACTTGGCAGGTATGGATTGACACCGGTCCTCAGAGACCCTGATACACACTGACACAGAGCAGAATAGAGACTGTTCCCCGTCCTCAGAGACCATGATACACACTGACAAAGAGCAGAATAGAGACGTCTTTAAAGCGTCCTGTCCTTGCCGGCGTGGTCGTGGGAGGAGGAGGATGACTTCCACCTCTCCCCCTGTTAGATTCCCGTTGAGCTGTGACATCACCCTTATACGCTGTGTAAAGCATACTTTTTAATTTATTTTGCAAATGCTGCATCCTTTCCGACTTGTTGTAATTCGGTAACATTTCCGCCACTTTCTGCTTATACCGGGGGTCTAGTAGCGTGGACACCCAGTACAGGTCCTTCTCCTTCAGCCTTTTTATACGAGGGTCCCTCAACAGGCACAACAGCATGAAAGACCCCATTTGCACAAGGTTGGATGTCGAGCTACTCATTTCCCGTTCCTCCCTCTCACTGATGTCAATGAAGGTATGTTCTTCCCCCCAGCCACGTACAACACCACGGGTACCAGGTAGGTGACAACGAGCACCCTGGGATGCCTGTTGTGGTTGGTCTTGCTCCTCCTCCTCCTCAAAGCAACATTCCTCCTCTGACTCCTCTTCCTCACAATCCTCTTCCAGCGTTGCCGCAGGTCCAGCAAGCGATGCTGATAAGGCTGTTTCTGGTGGTGATGGTGACCACAACTCTTCCTCTTCCTCTTCACGCTCATCTACGGCCTGATCCAGCACTCTTCGCAGGGCACGCTCCAGGAAGAAAACAAATGGTATGATGTCGCTGATGGTGCCTTCGGTGCGACTGACTAGGTTTGTCACCTCCTCAAAAGGAAGCATGAACCTACAGGCATTGCGCATGAGCGTCCAGTAACGTGGCAAAAAAATTCCCAGCTCCCCAGAGGCTGTCCTAGCACCCCGGTCATACAAATATTCATTAACAGCTTTTTCTTGTTGGAGCAGGTGGTCGAACATTAGGAGTGTTGAATTCCAACGTGTCGGGCTGTCGCAAATCAAGCGCCTCACTGGCATGTTGTTTCGCCTCTGGATATCGTCCAAAGTGAGCCATGGCCGTGTAGGAAAGCCTGAAATGGCCACACACCTTCCTGGCCTGCTTCAGGACGTCCTGTAAGCCTGTGTACTTATGCACAAAGCGTTGTACGATCAGATTACACACATGTTCCATGCACGGCACATGTGTCAACTTGCCCAACTTCAATGCCGCTAACAAATTTGTTCCGTTGTCATAAACCACTTTGCCGATATCCATTTGCTGCGGAGTCAGCCACTTTTCCACCTGTGCGTTCAGGGCGGACAGGAGTGCTTGTTCGGTGTGACTCTCTGCTTTCAAGCAAGTCAAACCCAAGACGGCGTGACTCTGCCGTATCCGGGATGTAGAATAGTACCTGGGGAGCTAGGGGGGTGCCGTTGATGTGGAGCAAGACGCAGCAGCAGAAGAGGACTCAGCCGAGGAGGTTATGGAAGAGGATGGAGTAGGAGGAGTAGAGGAGGTGGCAGCAGGACTGCCTGCAAGTCATGGCGGTGTCACCAACTCCTCTGCAGAGCCACGCATTCAATGCTTGGCAGCCGTCAGCAGGTTCACCCAATGCGCAATGTAGGTGATATACCTGCCCTGACCATGCTTTGCAGACCAGGTATCAGTGGTCAGATGGACCCTTGCCCCAACACTGTGTGCCAGACATGCCATTACTTCCTTTTGCACAATCGAGTACAGGTTGGGGATTGCCTTTTGTGAAAAGAAATTTCGTCCGGGTACCTTCCACTGCGGTGTCCCAATAGCTACAAATTTTTTGAACGCCTCAGACTCCACCAGCTTGTATGGTAAAAGCTGGCGGGCTAAAAGTTCGGACAAGCCAGCTGTCAGACGCTGGGCAAGGGGGTGACTTTCTGACATTGGCTTCTTACGCTCAAACATGTCCTTGACAGACACATGACTGTGGGCAGATGAGCGGGAACTGCTCAAGGCGGGAGACGGAGTGGTGGATGGTTGAGAGGGGGCAAGGAGGACAGCAGTGGTTGACGTGGCTGAAGATGCTGGACCAGGAGGAGGATGGCGGCTTAGAGTAGGCGTGCTGCTTGTACTCATGTGTTGATCCCATAGGCGTTTGTGATGTGAGATCATGTGCCTACGCAAAGCAGTTGTACCTAGGTGGGTGTTGGACTTCCCACGACTCAGTTTCTTTTGGCACAGGTTGCAAATGGCATCGCTGTTGTCAGAGGCAGACACACAAAAAAAATTCCACACTGCTGAGCTCTGCAATGACGTCATTCTGGTGGTGGACACAGCATGCGTTGATTGGCGTGCGGTCGGGCTGACCTCGGGTGCCGATGCATGCTGTCTGACTGTGCCACTAGCTCCTTGCGACGACCTCCCCCTGCTTCCAACTCGTCTCCTCCTCTCTGTCTCCCCATCTGAACTTTCGCCCTGTTCTTCTTCTTGCCGAGCGGGCACCCACGTGACATCCATGGACGCATCGTCATCATCAACCGCTTCACTTGTATCTGACAACTCAGCAAAGGAAGCAGCAGCGGGTACAACATCATCATCATCATCATCATCACACCGTACGTCCATGTGTGTAATGCTGCCTGCCTGAGACATATCCCTGTTATCTACATCCTCTGGCAGTAATGGTTGTGCATCACTCATTTCTTCAAACGGATGTGTGAATAACTCCTCTGACATACCAAGTAAAGCAGCTGTGGTGCTAGTTTTGGTGGTGGCGGCAGGCGGGTGAGTGGTATCTTGAGAGGTGCCTGAAGCTAAGCTGGAGGAGGATGGTGCGTCAAGGTTCCGAGCGGAGGCTGTAGAAGATTGGGTGTCCTGTGTTAGCCAGTCAACTATGTCCTCAGAACTTTTCAAGTTCAGGGTACGTGGCCTCTGAAAACTGGGCATTATTCTAGGGCCAAAGGGAATCACAGCACCACGACCATGATGGCCCCTGCGGGGTGGCCTGCCTCTGCCTGTCATTTTTGGGGGGATTAGTGGTACTATGCGTGCAAGCTACTGTGACACCAGATATGAGTGGCAATGTGCACTGGCACAGGTCTGCAGAGCACAGGCTGTAAGCCTGACACAGCCGCTTGAAGGACACTGACTGGCTGCTATTAGCTTACACTGGAAACCTTTTTTCTTTGTAAAAGCACGCTACAGAGACACCAGATATGAGTGGCAACTGTCAAAGTACGCTGGCAGGGTTGTGCAGGGCACACGCTGAAGGAAGGCCTGACACAGCCGCTTGAAGGACACTGACTGGCTGCTATTAGCTTACACTGGAAACCTTTTTTTCTTTGTAAAAGCACGCTACAGAAACACCAGATATGAGTGGCAACTGTCAAAGTACGCTGGCAGGGTTGTGCAGGGCACACGCTGAAGGAAGGCCTGACACAGCCGCTTGAAGGACACTGACTGGCTGCTATTAGCTTACACTGGAAACCTTTTTTTCTTTGTAAAAGCATGCTACAGAGACACCAGATATGAGTGGCAATGTGCACTGGCACAGGTCTGCAGAGCACAGGCTGTAGGCCTGACACAGCCGCTTGAAGGACACTGACTGGCTGCTATTAGCTTACACTGTAAACCTTTGTTTCTTTGTAAAAGCACGCTACAGAGACACCAGATATGAGTGGCAATGTGCACTGGCACAGGTCTGCAGAGCACAGGCTGTAGGCCTGACACAGCCGCTTGAAGGACACTGACTGGCTGCTATTAGCTTACACTGGAAACCTTTTTTCTTTGTAAAAGCACGCTACAGAGACACCAGATATGAGTGGCAACTGTCAAAGTACGCTGGCAGGGTTGTGCAGGGCACACACTGAAGGAAGGCCTGACACAGCCGCTTGAAGGACACTGACTGGCTGCTATTAGCTTACACTGGAAACCTTTTTTTCTTTGTAAAAGCACGCTACAGAGACACCAGATATGAGTGGCAACTGTCAAAGTACGCTGGCACAGGTCTGCAGAGCACACGCTGAAGGAGGCCTGACACCCAGACGCTTGCAGACAACTAACTGCTCTTCTATTACAGAGAACAAAAAAAAATTTAAATGTAAAGCTTAAGCTATTGTGACAACAGATATGAGTGGTGGCACTAACTGTGCAAATGGGCACAGCATCCAGCCTGACACAGAAGCTGGCAGGCAGGCAACTGCTCTTCTATTACAGTGAAAAAATTGTTTTTTTTTTTAAATGTAAAGCTTAAGCTATTGTGACAACAGATATGAGTGGTGGCACTGACTGTGCAAATGGGCACAGCATCCAGCCTGACACAGAAGCTGGCAGGCAGGCAACTGCAATTACATTACACAGAAAAAAAAAAAAAAAAAAAAAAAAAGCAGACTGATGGTCTATCCCTAAAAAGGGCTTTTTGGGGTGCTGTCCTTACAGTAGAGATCAGATGAGTCCTTCAGGACTGTAGTGGACACTGAATACCCTAGACTAGCTATCAATTTCCCTATCTAATCAGCAGCAGCTACCTTTCCCTCCTCTCACTAAGCATGCAGCTTCAGAATGAATCTAAAATGGATGCTGGGAAGGAGGTGGGAGGGTCTGCTAGGGAGGGTGTGCTGCTGATTGGCGGGAATGTGTCTGCTGACCGAGAGGCACAGGGTCAAAGTTTGCTCAATGATGACGAATAGGGGGCGGATCGAACCGCCCATGTGTTCGCCCGCGGCGGCGAACGCTAACACGCTATATTCGCCAGGAACTATTCGCCGGCGAACAGTTCGGTACATCACTATTCAGCTGATCCAGAAGAATTCATTGGGTATAAGGCTGGTTAACTCATAAATAAGTAAAGCCAATTTATATGCAAAATCTTGCTAATGTATATAAAATATGTAAAAGAAAAACAGATATTTACATTTAAAAGCAGACAACTCTCTCTCTGATCAGACAAAGGCTCCACCAATCAAAATAAAATCAACGGTGCTGCTACCCCAAAAGATAAAAGACAATATAAGATAATTTAAAAACACAAAATGAAGTCCTGCGCTCAAACTCCCATTACTCGTGGGCAGCAGCGACTATTGTACACATCAGCCCCAATGCATACAAAAAAAAAGAAAAAGAAAAAAGATTTTCTGAAACCCTACACACTTATTAACCCTAATAGGGAATGATTGGGTTATCGGCAGCACTGTAATATGGCAGTGTAATAGAAAAGCAAATACAAACATACAAAATTAAGCCCTGCCCTCAAAGTCTCACTACTCCTGGGTGCCAGCATAGACTATAGCACACATCAGCTCAAATACAATAAAAACAAAAACACAGAAAAATGTTACAGGAGGTTTTTTTTAGTAATACTCCAATGGCCATTCAAGTGTAAGCCACGTCAAGGAGTAGTGGGAGTTTGAGCGGAGGGCTCAATTTTGTATTTGACTTTATTTTACACGGCCATGTTACAGTACCACCCCATGTGTTCCATGCTAAGGGTTAATATTTCTGTAGGTGTTTAGAAAAGGCAGTGCAAGCAAAATTACACAAAGGATAACACTCGTGGAAAAATAGAAAAGGAGGGAAAAAAAAGGAAAAGAAAACGAAACACTAGCTGGATGTGTTGCGTATAAATTAACGCTTTGGTTTTCCTGATGAAGAAGTCATTAATGCAGAATCTCCTGATGATATTTGTTAATGGACATGCAATGCGTCCAGCTATTCTTTAGTTTTCTTTTTCCTATTTTGCTGACCCCTACCCTTTTTTTAAATTTTTTTCCCAGAAGTGTAAACTTCTTTGCAATTTTGTTTGCAATTTAGTGGTTGAATATCTGCCGTGTATACATATATATATTGTAACGGAACCGCTGGCACCCCGACCGGGTACCTTCCGCTGACGGATGCTCCTAGTGCTTTCCAAGGACTCCAAGCACTCTGCCTGACACCATAACCACTGCAGACCCCACGAACCGCTGCAGCTTGGTTGGGGTCTCGCCGTCTCCACCCACTCTGGACCCAAGACTAGGGTCCAGCTTCCAGTAGGTGGACCTCTCCAAATTCCAGAGAGCAGGAACAAGCTCCTAGCAGAGCTTAGTGATTATACCCTGGGGAGTATAATGATTATAGCAATCCCCAGAGTGTAGTTCTCCAATCCCCCAAACATGAGCCGAAACTTCATGAAGGTCCAAGATGATCTGAACTTTTAATGACCACACACTGGCTTTTATGCAAGTCCCCATGCAAGGGGACATCCCACAGGGTGGGACACAGTACAACCAATCATTTACAGGAAAACTGTAAAAGACACCCAGCACAAACATACAATCCCTCCCCTCTGCCTGTGATATAATTACTGAACACAATGGGTTGAAGTAATTATCACAGACAGGAAAAATAAACTTTTTATACATATACTGTAACTTTAAAAATATGCATCATATTCAGAATCAGCATACTTTAAATATAAACATAACCAAAAATCAGACAAATCCCTCCAGTACATAAAAAGTTAGGTGGAAGTCCTTTATGACCGATCGCAAGCACATTTTCCTGCCCGAAACAGTTCCATAGATGTGGGCTGTGCGGCCGGTCAATTTTATGCAGAAAAATTACTAAGTCCCATTCGAAGAAGCGTTTGAACTGCCGAACGGGACAGTCTCTGCAGCTGAAAATTCAGTGTAAGAGAAGGTAAGGGTCAGCGGTGTTCGGTGAAATGTGTAGCCGATTTCAGTTCCATGAATTTGGCTACACATACCGCTGACCTCGTTCGAATGAACAAAGATGGCCGCAGCCACGTGTTGGTTTGCACTAACTGCGTCCACCCAGCGGTTGGCAATTTACCTACAGTAGGCTCCCAGCCTGGGAGGTAAATTGCCTGCACGCATCCACTTCTGGGTGGTCCGCCTGTGTGGTACTTGGTTCAGTAAGCCCCATTTACTGAACCAAGTGGAAAATAGCAATGAACAAAATATTTTGTCAGGGTATTTATATCGGCAGACATTTTGTGCTATGATAGAAATTAAAAGTGTATATTCTGAGTCACTCTGAACAGACCAGACTCCATTTTGTTATTTTCAAGTTAACAAAGAGACACGAAATTTCTATCCTTTCTGTAAAACTAACCACTTTGCCAGAGCTAAAGGAATGCATAGTATAAACAAACCAAGTGATAAGAGACTGTCTAATTGCTAATGGAATAGAATAAATTCTAAACCCAGACATTTGCGACAGAGAAGATTAAATAATTTAATTTTACTGTCGATAATGTATAAGAGTCCCATTGTAAGTTTAGGGGTCATACTTAGTTATAACTGTCATATTAGAAATTATAGCAGAATTTGCCAGACACATAGTCTGGACAAAACTTAAAGAAACTGTTTGATCTGACAGAAAACTTAAATTATAGACAACTATAAAGATAAACTAAATGACGTCAAAATAGCCACCAGGAAAAGTTAACTCTTTCCTGAATAGGTATGTTTAGTGGGACGAGACTGCCCTCTATAGACCAAATACTTAAATTGTTATTTGGAAGTTAACCACACACCCAGTTTTCTATTGGTCTATTACCTAGTGACGAACAGAGAATCTTTTCCTTTAAAAGTTAAGACAAAGGGAAAAGAGGGGATGCAGAAGGAAGGCAGAGAGTATGCAGAAGGAAGGCAGAGAGTATGCAGAGGAAGCAGTTGGAAGCAGGCTAAGTCAGGAGACAGAGAAAGAGACCCATGACATTCAGTTCCTGAGACTACCTACTAATCTGATGAAAATATCGACTTAACTGGTAATTATACTGGCTTTATTTAATTAATCTAAATTAATTAACATTTTCTAATAGCATGATATATGACTGGATAAATCACGATCAGATTTCGATATTTAGAAATCTTAGTTAACGAACAAGTATATATTTATAAACTTTCTATTCTGCAGATAGAAATAGAATAAGTATGTATTTATGTGACATATCACATGTTAGCATATTGTGATATTTATCCAGGTGTATTGATTTGCTCTTAAATAAGATGAAATATCTGTTTAGGCAAGTTAAAAATTCAGCTTGTAGAGTTTGGTAGATCTCTCTTATTGGTTGGTTCCAGGAAGTGACTAATGAACTGGTTTAATTGTTATTTTATTTAAAATCACATGAGAATAGATCTTAATTACCTAGGAGGTCTAGCCAGCATTGAAAGGGTTATTCTAACTGTCAGCTAAAGTTTTTATGGCTATTCGCTGGAAGCTTTCTCTGTGTAGCCCATCATAAATCTTCTTGGCAGCTAATGTTGTAGATTCTAAGCTGTGTTAACCGTTGGAAAATATATTACCATTTGTATTGCATACTCATGTTATACTGAAAATTCATTGATTATTATCATGCATGTTACATATTATTATTATTTAAAATGTCACAATAAATTGTATCTATTTTTATAACAAATTGTGATTTTATTTATATGGGATACATTTCACTTACACGATAACGATCTTTGGGATCTGAGAATTGAAATAGTGGGCAATTCTCAACTGTTTACTATTATTATCCCATAAATATCCCCACAATTTTAACTAAGTCTGGGGACACTGGGGACACACCGTCTTAAAGGGGCATTGTCACACAAAGTCTCAATATGTTCCCAGACGGTTCTTAAAGGGCCAGCATGGTCCAATACAAGTCCATAAGCCACAATGCAGTTCTTAAAGGGCCAGCAGCAGCACAATCTAAATCCATTAGCCCAAATAATGTTTGTAAAGGACCATACAACCCAGGGCCATAGTCATGAGGCAGGAGGCTGGCAATCAGGCTCCTCCAACAGCCAGGGGAAAAGGGCAGCTTGTCACCTAAAAATCCAGTGACCAAAGGCATTTTGTCACATATATCTTAAGAAATTAACACTTTTTATGCAGATTCCTTATTGGATCTGAGTGCAGAGAAAATATTACTCCGTCAATCAAATAATATGCAGCTACAAAGGGTGGGATAAGGGCTTAATCACTGAAATGTATATATATATATAGGAAAATAATCAGGAAACAATTAATGCTGGAATGAGGAATAAGGAGGCATAAAGGACACGACAAAGGAAAATACATAGGACTTTTGGCATTTAGACAAACATTTATAAAGTTGAGTAAGGGTTATGGAGCAAGCCTCAGAAACAAGAACCAATCCAAGAGGTAAAGTACAGTTCAGTATAGGAATATATAGAGAAAAAAACCTAAATCTAGGAAAACGCAGTCAAAGTGTATGTAGTCTAGAACGATTGAGCTTAAAGGGACACTCCAGGCACCCAGACCACTACTGCCCATTGGAGTGGTCTGGGTGCCAACTCCCACTACTCCTAACCCTGCAAGTGTAATTATTGCAGTTTTTTTATAAACTGCAATAATTACCTTGCAGGGTTAACTCCACCTCTAATGACTGTCTACTAGACAGCCACTAGAGGGCTCTTCCTGCATCATAGCACAGAAAACCTGTGCTAGAGCGTCGCTGGACGTCCTCACGCTGTGTGAGGACCTCCAGCGTCGCTCATTTCCCCATTGGAAAGCACTGAAAATCTTTTTCAATGCTTTCCTACGGGGAGCGCTAATGCGCATGCGCTGCATTGCCACGCATGCACATTCGGTCTCCCCGGCCGGTGGGCGGGATCAGTCTCGCCCACCGGCCGACGGAGTCTGAAGGAGGAGCGGCGCGGAGGAGGAAGCAGCGACGAGGCACATCGTCGCTGCCTTAAGTAAGTCACTGAAACGGATTGTTTTCCTGGCACTTGAGTTTTCCTTTAATGTAATCTTAGCCAGGTCAGGCATTATAAAAACAGGAGTAACACACTAGTGCTACAAAACAAAATAGGGCAATGAATCCCAGGAAGATTAAACATGTGTAGTGATCCATTCAGATGAGATATGGTTGTCATCCAGTTATGATGGAAAACCCTAGTACACATACATAGACTCAACTCATAGCATTTTGACCAAATCATTAGATTATAGTGTCAAAAAAAACCACATAAGAAGTGAGCAGTTTTTACCAATAGCATTCTAGGGTACTATTTAATACAACCATGGGATTTATGTAAATAGAAAAGAAAAGACATTTGACCATGGACCAGAGGAAGTGCATAGCAAGTTGACATCTCACAAATAGCAGTAGCCAAGTTCAGGAAATGTGATTCTCAAATACATTTATCATAAGCTTGTGAAGGCTCAATTCCAAAGGTAGTATTGGACTCCGGTCAACAAGTAGTGACTGCTGCCACTACTCCAGCACTGTGGAAAGGAATCACAGTCAATTAGAATTTTTCAAAATCAAAAAAATCCACAGGTATCACAGTGTGGAGTAATTTGTAGAGGTTTTATGATCAGAAGAACAAAACTGTATAGAACCTTTCTGCAGAAGCGTTGTATATGCTTTTGTTCTTCTGATCCTAATAAACTTTCTACAAACTGCACCACACTGTGATTGATGCCTGTGGGATTTTTGCGTTTGAAGCTTGCGAAGGAGTTCAAATGTCATTCAAAAGCTTTTTACATTTGTGTTTTAAGAAAATCTCAATTAATTTCCTTATCTATTCTTCACAATTCCCTAATTGTGCATCTGTGTATCAGAGAATATGATATGATTTGGGGAACAAGTAAATTAGAACTGCTGTTGTATACTGATTATATATTTAAGTGCAAACATAAAGGAAAAAAAATCAACTATACAATGAGGTTTATTCACTAAATAGTTATTGTCAACTGTAAATGGAACTACAAAAACGGTCAAGTTATAAATAGACCATAATTAGAGCATTGTTCCCACTCTTTCAGACCTAGTTTAGCATTTTGGTTTCCAATTTAGTACAGTTAGTTGTTAAGCAAGTCAGCCCATTTGGAACTTTTTCAACTCCCAAATTTCGCTTGTAATTCAATGTTGCAATGATAAATCAGTCATCCTACAGAATCAATAGATCAGTCAAAGTACTTACTCATCACATGCAAATATTGTCCATGTTAAGGACACATGGCATGTGTGACATGTCATGATTCCATTTTATTCCAGAAGTTTGGTCCTTAAGGGGTTAAAGCCTCACAAGAACTTGAATATTTACATGAAACTTTGATGCAAATTTATCCCTTGTTAACCCTTTACCTGCTAGTCATAAAATAGTTCATAAACTTCTTCTAAATATGCTTACATTATATATTTTCAGACAGTTATTATGTTTAGGATCATTGTGTGCTTATTTGTTTTTAAAACACTAATTTATTAGGTTTATATGTTCACATACCATCAGCCATCCTGTGTGTAGGCTCTTTGTGTGTGGCACAGCAGTTAGGCTCCATCCTCTCTCTCTCTCATTCACCTGGCAATCATCTGATGTCATTAGGCAGCGTCCCTCAAAGTTTCTGGCCAATCACGAGCTATGGAAGTTGAACCAGGAAGTAAGATTCAGCAGCATTGTGCATGGAGAAAGGCAGATCCCACTGGATGTTAACTCTGGATGAGTGCACATACTGCATGGTGTACCCAACCAGGGGCAGACTGAGAACCCTCAGGGCCCCCGGGCAAAATAAATCAAGGGCCCCCTTACAGGCCCCACCCATACTCCGCAGCAAGCGCCACCCATGTCCCGCCTCCATGCACCGCCTCCAGCCACACCCTCCACAATCTTTAGACACAGGGAACAAAAGTGCAATAATCCCTTCGAGGCCCCAGTAGAGACTACAATTGAGGGCTAATGGGCCATGGAGGGGGGTCTTTCTAGCAGAGGCTATCTCAGTGTCCTATAGAGAGTGTGTTAGAAAGAATCCCCTCCAGGACCTATTAGAGACTACAATGGAGTCTAATAGGCTTGGAAGGGGGTCTTTCTAACAGAGGCCATCTCAGTGTCCCTGCTGGAGACAGTCGCCTCCAGGCCCCAGTAGAGACTACATTTGAGGGCTAATGGGCCATGGAGGGGGGGGAGCATTATAGCAGAGGCTATCTCAGTGTCCTTTAGAGAGTGTGTTAGAAAGAATTTCCTCCAGGTCCCATTAGAGACTACAATGGAGTCTAATGGGGCCTGGAGGGGGGTCTCTCCAACACTCTGGTTCCTATTCACAATATAGCAACACAACATAGCTCGCTGATACCTAGGCCAAGTTAGCTCCTCTTACCTTAATTACTGTTGCTGGCTGGCAGTCTGTGGGCTTGCTGGAAGGCTGTGGGCTTACTGGCTGCGGCTGGCAGGCTGTGGGCTTCCTGGCAGGCTGTGGGCTTGCTGGCTGTGGCTGGCAGGCTGTTGGCTTGCTGGCTGCGGCTGGCAGGCTGTTGGCTTGCTGGCTGTGGCTTGCTGGCTGCGGTTGGCAGGCTGCGGGCTTGCTGGCTGTAAGCCTAACTGGTGGCCTGTGGGCTGGCTGGCCGGCCTGTGGGCTGGCTGGCTGGCCGGCCTGTGGGCTGGCTGGCTTGCTGGCTACTGGGGCACTTGTAGATTATTTAAAGAAATAATCCATGCACAATAACCACTACTGCTCTGTGTAGTCGTTATGGTGCCAGGAGGGCCGGACCCCCCTTTCAGAGTAAGTAGTCAAACCGTTTAAAAACAGTTTGACAACTTACCTGGGGTCTGCTGGGATATGAGGCTGTAGTAGAGTATAGGAGCAGTGGTGCAATGTGTAAGGGGTGCAGTGTGTGTGAAAGGTTCAGTGTGTGTGAGGGGGTGTAGTGTGTGAATGTGTAGGGTGTGTGGGGCAATGTGTGTATGAGGGGGCTGTGTATGTGTGTGGCAATGTTAGTATGGGGGCTGTGTGTGTATGGTGGGCAGTGTATGTGTGTGTGTGGCAATGTGTGTAAATGTGTATGGTGTGTGTGGGTGTATGGTGGGCAGTGTGTGAATGTGTATGGTGGTCACAGTGTTGAGAGTGAACTCTAGCCCGTAGCTCCAGGGCTAGAGTTTACTCTCGCAAGAACCGTAACGTTGCCGTGGTAACCGCGGCAACGATCTGTGCTCGTGCAAGAAGGACCCAGAGGAGCTGCAGGCTGAGCTCCCGGGTCCTCTCTTCCTCCCTCCCTTGCCGGCTGCCCGCACGGTGCCTGCGGACAGGGGAGGGGGCAATTGCCCTCCTCTTACTCCCCCCCCTCACTCTCTTCTTACCCCCCTTCTTACTCCCCCCTCCCGCTCTTCTTACTCCTCCCTCTTCTTACTCCCCTCCCCCTCTTCTTACCCCCGTCCCCCCTCTTCTTACCCCCCCTTCCTCTCTCTTCTTACCCCCCTTCCTCTCTCTTCTTACCCCCTTCCTCTCTCTTCTTACCCCTCCCTCTCTTATCCTAAACCCCCCTCTCTCTTCTTACGCCCCTCCCTCTCTCTTCTTACCCCCCTTCCTCTCTCTTCTTACCCCCCTCCCTTTCTCTTCTTACCCCCCTCCCTTTCTCTTCTTACCCCCCCTCCCTTTCTCTTCTCCCCCTCACCCTCTCTCTTTTTACCCCCCTCCCTCTCTCTTCTTACCCCCCCTTCCTCTTCCTAACCCCCTCCCTCTCTCTTCTTACCTCCCTCCCTCTTTCTTCTTACCCCCTCCCCTCCCTCTCTGTTCATCCCCCCCTCTCTGTTCATTTCCCCCCTCCCTGTTTATTTCCCCCCTCCCTGTTTATTCCCCCCCTGTTCATCCCCCCTCTGTTCATCCCCCCTCTCTGTTCATCCCCCCTCTCTGTTCATTCCCCCCCTCTCTGTTCATCCCCCCTCTCTGTTCATCCCCCCCCTCTGTTCATTGCCCCCCTCTGTTCATTCCCCCTTCTCTGTTCATCCCCCCTCTCTGTTCATTCCCCCCTCCCTCTCTGTTCATTCCCCCCTCCCTCTCTGTTCATTCCCCCCACCCCCTCTGTTCATTTCCCCCCCACCCCCTCCCTCTCTGTTCATTTCCCCCCACCCCTCCCTCTCTGTTCATTCCCCCCCACCCTCTCTGTTCATCCCCCCCCCCTCTCTGTTCATCCCCCTCCCTCTCTGTTTATTCCCCCCCACCCCTCCCTCTCTGTTTATTCCCCCACCCCCTCTGTTCATTTCCCCCCCCCCCTCCCTCTCTGTTCATTTCCCCCCACCCCCTCCCTCTCTGTTAATTTCCCCCCCCACCCCCTCCCTCTCTGTTCATTTCCCCCCCACCCTCTCTGTTCATTCCCCCCTCTCTGTTCATTCCACGGCCACCTGGGGGGGCATAAAGTATTCTTGCACCAGGCGTCTGTGACCTAGAATCTGCCCTGCATACACTCCTTCGTGGCAATGGTTTACCCTTATGGCAGTGGCCTCTTTCAACACCCCACATCGCTAGTTGCTAAGCTAAAGGCAGCACTGTTAGCCTGACAGCCCAAAGTAGGGACTACTTTGTCTTTGTACATTTTCTCCGCCTTGTTTTCTCATGGCGCAGGAAATTGCTTGCTATGGTGGATGCAGGATCCTCCATAGACCCCAATGCTGTCCTCCCACACATGTGTGAGAGTACAGCAGTGCAGTGGTGTATCCTGGTTTTGTGCTGCCCTAGGCAGGACAAAACTCAGACACCCCCCCCCTCCCCTCCCCTGCCTTCCAAATACACACATTCACTGACAGATACGCTTACACTAGCTAACAGACACACACTCACTCACTAACAGACACACACTAACAGTGTGTGTGTCTGTTAGTGTGTGTGTGTCTGTTAGTGTAAGTGTGTGTCTGTTAGTGTGTGTGTCTGTTAGTGTGTCTGTGTCTAACAGACACACACTCACAGACATACAGACACACACTCACACTAACATACACACACTAATAGACACACACACTAAGACACACTAAACGACACACTAACAGACACAGACACACACTCACACTAACATACACTCACACTAACAGACAAACCTCTAACATACACACACACTCACACACATACAGACACACACACTAACTAACATTCACACACTAACATACACACACTATTTCTTTTAAAAATTCAACCCCCCCAGCCTTCTTACCTTTGGGAATGCTGGGGGGGGGGGGGGTGTCTCCTTTTCCCTGAGGGCTGCTGGTCAGTCGGGCGGCGCTGGCGAGGGAGCACTTCCTCTGAGCTCTCTGCTCAGCTCCCTCGCGCACCGCCTGCAGAGTGATACTGGGAGCCGGAAGATCTCGGGGGAAGTGCTCCCTCGCCAGCGCCGCCCGATCAGCAGCCTGCCCGGATTGTCAGTTAGCCGCAAGGCTAACAAGGTATTTGCCTGGGCATTTGGGGGCGGCGTTTTTTGCCGCCCCCTGGAAAATGCCGCCCAAGGCAAATGCCTTGTTTGCCTCGCGGCTAATACGTCCGTGCAGCAGTGACGTTGGCTTCTGACACTTAGGACCAGCAGCTGAAGAGGAGTAGATGGAGGAAGATGTCGGCACTCATGAGGGACAGGTTCTGTTAAGTAAATCTCACATTTACGTGTCTCGCCAGCCACCGGACCCCCAGAGGCGATGCCTTGATGCATCACATGTGTTCTGGCATCACAAGGGGGAAGTACACATTAGACAGGTGGTTTAAATGTTGAGGCTAATCTGTGTGTGTGTTTTATGCACATTAAATATATGGTAAATACACACATTAAATATAAAAAATATAGGGTTTTGTTTGTGCCCTTAGAGGGGAAGGGGGGTAATAAACGTTTTTGTTTTAGTTTTTAAATGAACACTTTCATGTTAGGAATACAATAATGTGTCCCTCTGCCCGCTCCAGCAGCTAAATCGATAAAAAAGTAAACTTTTTATTACTTAGCCGATTCCTGAATCAATGTTTTCCCTTTTGGGATTTTGCTTTACTCTGGATACCAATGACGGTTTAACCCCTTGACGTAAGAGTTTGCCTGGGGCCGCCTGGCACCAAAACAACTTACTTTAGATGATATTGTTATGGTGCCTAAACTGTCCTCATTAACCCATTATTCAATGAATAACCCTGTCACATTTAGCGAGGTCCCGTTAGAGCTACAACTCAGACAGTGGGTAAATAGAACTGCACGTCCAGACAGCAACACGTGACACGGCCGCTCTCACAGCGCCCCCCGTGTCCGACAGTCTCAAAGCAAGCGCAGACTCCATTTCGAAACACAGCGCGCACGCGCAGTGTTTCCCACGCTTTCGTCACGGCTGGGGGGCGTGGCGAAGCAGCGCCTCGGAAAAAAAAACGCCTTTCTCAGGTCGCGCACGCGCGTCCCAGCCCAGAAGATTTGTTTAAATCGCGCGAGTGCGTCGCGCAAAGAGACGGTGGGAATGTACGCACGCGTGTAGCGCGCGTCTGATTGGTCGATGCGCGCATGCGCCGTAAGTTCTGACCCGGCTGCGCATGTGCCAATAGCTAAAGGACCCACTGCGACCCCCCCACCACCCCCTCAGAGCGGGCCAAGGCTTTGGACGCAACGGAACCGGGTCACCGGAGAAGAAGTTCGCCAGGGATATCGGCCAGGTACGGGCTATTACCCGAGCTCCCCCGCGGTTCCCCCCCTCCCCATGGAGCTGGACTCTCACACTAAGTGACTGGGGCCGGTACCCGGGTCACTGACTGGGAGCCAGGAGGACCAGTAACTATCGCTACGGGCTGGACTTTGGCGCCATGGCTGTAATACTACACTTCCCAGACTCCCAGCTGACTCTCTGACCGCCGGAGCATCATGGGAAAAGCAGCGGGAGGGGTGCTATAGTTGGCGTCTGACTGGTCACCATGGCGACAGGAATGGGAGAATGTGGGTACACCACCACCACCACCACCAGCAGCTGCTGCTCTGAAACTCCCACAATGCTGTGCGGCTATGCGAGCCATATCAGATCTGATTATTATTGGCATGGATATAGTGACAACTTATTCCCAGGTGCTTTCCTGTATTAGTATAGGGGCACTGTAGGTGTCATGGTGATGCTTCTTCTCCATTAAGTGGTTATGGTGTCTGGAGTCCCCTGGAACCATCTTTCCTGTCTGCATTAAACTGTCTTTTTTTTTTTTTTTAATGCTAAACGAGAGTCCCCAGCCTCTGCTGCTTGAACTAATGAGAAAGTATTAGCCTGAGCAGCAATGGGTTTCTGTGATTGGCTGAGTGTCAGTCATTCAGCCTCTTTCAGAGAAATTAGTTATGACTTGGTAAAAGCTCTGCCTAAGCCATACATCCAGTGGGTAGCCAGGGGCTCTCATTCAGTGTTAAACTGGTCTAAAATGATTTAACAATGATTGGATGGACAGTGCACCGGGGACTCCAGGCACTTTAACCAATTTTAATAAGATTTTTTCATTATAGTGCCCCTTGAAGGGGACTTTAATAACAAATGAAACAAACTAATAGAAATTTTAAAAACGATAGGTTAAAGCGGCACTGTCATGCCGAACTTACCTTTCCTCAATCTCTTCCTCTTCTCCCCCTCTCTCGGGATCTGTTATTCTTTTCTTCCTGTCTTCTTTAGTTTTCTTTAAAATCATAAAACAAAGTAGGGACTCTGTCTTATGGAGGATTCCTCCGCTTGACCAGCTCTGACCAGCGGAGGAGCAAAGTGTGCTTCATTTCCGCTGGTCAGACCAATTTTCCCATGATCCCTAGCTTTCCTCCCAGTTCCCACAATGCTTCCTGTCAGTATTGCCGAACGTCCTGTCACTTAGACAGAACGCCGGCAAAACTGCCGAATTGCATCCTAACAGAATGAGCACGGTTTCTCCATTGGAGTTAGGATGCAATTCGGTACTTTGTTCGGATCGGAATTTCATTCTAATGAATGAAACCCCGATCCTATTCATTGCTGTGGCTGCATCTTGCAGCCGCTTAGTAGATAACTCCCTAATTCCCACGGTATTAGGGAGCTATCTACTAAAAGGCTGAAAGACCTAAACTGGTCTTTCAGCCAACTTTACTAATACTAAGTAAAAATGACTTGGTATTAGTAAATAATATGCCCCTACTCGCTATACCGCGAGTAGGGGCATGTCTAGTAAGCAGTGAGCAGCCACAGCCACAAGCAGTAAAAAAAAAATAAAAAAAATATTGCCCCCCACCCCTAAACGACGGGTGGGGGCTGTAAAGTAAAATAAGGGAGGGAGACCTATTGTCCCCCCCCCCCCGGCCCCCACCCCTGAGCGGTGGGTGGGGGCCATAAAGATAATGAGGGGGGGGGACCTACTGTCCTCCCCCCCCCCCCCCCGGCCCCCACCCCTGGGCGGCGGGTGGGGGCCATAATAGTAGTAGGGGGGGGGACCTACTGTCCTCCCCCCCGGCCCCCACCCCTGGCCGGCGGGTGGGGGCCATAATGGTGGTAAGAGGGGGGGGGGGGACCTACTGTCCTCCCCCCCCCCCGGCCCCCACCACTGGGGGGCGGGTGGGGGCCATAATAGTGGTAGGGGGGGGGGACCTAATGTCCTCCCCCCCCCGGCCCTCACCCCTGGCCGGCGGGTGGGGGCCATAATGGTAATAAGAGGGGGGGGGGGAACTACTGGGCGGCGGGTGGGGGCCATAACGATAATGGGGGGGGGACCTACTGCCCCCCCCCCCCCGGCCCCCACCCCTGGGCGGCGGGTGGGGGCACTAAGTAAATCCCCCCCCCCCCCCATCAAGGTGACTAGGGGTGCCCAAGCCCCTAGTCACTCACCCCCCACCCAAATAAAAAATGCCCCTACCTACCCCCCTCACCCTAAAAAATAGTGAGGGGGGAATAAAATTGCTAACCTGTAAAGTAAAATTAAACTTACCATTCGACGTCTTCTTTTTTCTAAAATCTTCATTTTCAGCCCCCAAAAAGGCCAAATAAAAAACCATCATAGCCGTCGAACTAAAAATAAAATAAAAAACCCTAACGCAAAAAAAAAACCCGACGAAAAAGAAAAAACCCGAGCGCACAAAAAAAATAATCCATCTTCACCCATGGAGGGCTCCGCACAGACTTAGCTCCGCAGGGCGGGGCAAGGCTTATAAAGCCTTGCCCCGCCCTGCAATTAGCCTAAGAACACTCTGATTGGTGGGTTTAAGCCAATCAGAGTGCTCTTTGTCATTTTACAAGCGTGGGAAAGTTCTTTGGAATTTTCCCACGCTTGTAAAATGACACAGAGCACTGTGATTGGATGGATTTCAAGCCATCCAATCACAGTGCTCTGTGTCATTTTACAAGCGTGGGAAAGTTCTTTGGAATTTTCCCATGCTTGTAAAATGACACAGAGCACTGTGATTGGATGGATTTCAAGCCATCCAATCACAGTGCTCTGTGTCATTTTACAAGCGTGGGAAAGTTTTTTGGAATTTTCCCACGCTTGTAAAATGACACAGAGCACTGTGATTGGATGGATTTCAAGCCATCCAATCACAGTGCTCTGTGTCATTTTACAAGCGTGGGAAAGTTCTTTGGAATTTCCCACGCTTGTAAAATGACACAGAGCACTGTGATTGGATGGCTTGAAATCCATCCAATCACAGTGCTCTGTGTCATTTTACAAGCGTGGGAAAATTCCAAAGAACTTTCCCACGCTTGTAAAATGACACAGAGCACTGTGATTGGATGGATTTCAAGCCATCCAATCACAGTGCTCTGTGTCATTTTACAAGCGTGGGAAAGTTATTTGGAATTTTCCCACGCTTGTAAAATGACACAGAGCACCGTGATTGGATGGCTTGAAATCCATCCAATCACAGTGCTCTGTGTCATTTTACAAGCGTGGGAAAATTCCAAAGAACTTTCCCACGCTTGTAAAATGACAAAGAGCACTCTGATTGGCTTAAACCCACCAATCAGTGTTCTTAGGCTAATTGCAGGGCGGGGCAAGGCTTTATAAGCCTTGCCCCGCCCTGCGGAGCTCAGTCTGCGCGGAGCCCTCCATGGGTGAAGATGGATTATTTTTTTGTGCGCTCGGGTTTTTTCTTTTTCGTCGGGTTTTTTTTTTTGCGCTCGGGTTTTTTATTTTATTTTTAGTTCGACGGCTATGATGGTTTTTTTATTTGGCCTTTTTTGGGGCTGAAAATGAAGATTTTAGAAAAAAGAAGACGTTGAATGGTAAGTTTAATTTTACTTTACAGGTTAGCAATTTTATTCCCCCCTCACTATTTTTTAGGGTGAGGGGGGTAGGTAGGGGCATTTTTTTATTTGGGTGGGGGGTGGGTGACTAGGGGCTTGGGCACCCCTAGTCACCTTGATGGGGGGGGGGGGGGAATTTACTTAGTGCCCCCACCCGCCGCCCAGGGGTGGGGGCGGGGGGAGGACAGTAGGTCCCCCCCCATTATCGTTATGGCCCCCACCCGCCGCCCAGGGGTGGGGGCCGGGGGCTGGAGGACAGTAGGTCCCCCCCCCCCTTATTACTATTATGGCCCCCACCCGCCGCCCAGGGGTGGGGGCCGGGGGGGAGGACAGTAGGTCCCCCCCCCCTACTACTATTATGGCCCCCACCCGCCGCCCAGGGGTGGGGGCCGGGGGGTGGAGGACAGTAGGTCCCCCCCCCCCCCTTATTACTATTATGGCCCCCACCCGCCGCCCAGGGGTGGGGGCCGGGGGGGGGAGGACAGTAGGTCCCCCCCCCCCACCTATTAATATTATGGCCCCCACCCGCCGCCCAGGGGTGGGGGCCGGGGGGTGGAGGACAGTAGGTTCCCCCCCCCCTTATTACTATTATGGCCCCCACCCGCCGCCCAGGGGTGGGGGCCTGAGGGGAGGACAGTAGGTCCCCCCTCATTCCCATTATGGCCCCCACCCGCCGTCCAGGGGTGGGGGCCGGCGGGGGAGGACAGTAGGTCCCCCGTCCCCCCGTTATTACCCTTTTTTTTTTTTTTTTTTTACAGTGAGCAGCCACAGGCTGCTCACTGTTTAGTGGACATGCCCCTACTCACGGTATAGCGAGTAGGGGCATTGGGGAGATTTTAATCTCCCTTGTGCTATTATGGGGTCATATTGACCCCCATAGAGTGAGGAGGGGACCTGGGGGGCTTATGAAGTGGTGGGGAGCACTGCTCCCTGCCGCTTCTGTCTTTACATATTACAAGGAGGGAGCTGCGTGCCGGTAGCTCCCTCCTTGTAATAAACCGAACAAACAAACGAACACTGATACAGTGTTAGTTTGTTCGTCTGATTTTTTCTATTCATTCATTCGTCTGTCTGATGAATGAATGAATGAATAGGTGAAATTCCCGTTCGCATGTCCAGATGTTTCACTGGGCATGTGCGGGAATCTCAGGGCTATCTAGTGTGGGTAGATGACGTGTCCCACAGGGACTTCACCTACCCACACAAAGATGGCGGCGCCCTGAATATAGATCGGGGCAGAAAATAAAGAATAAAAAATAGGTAATGTGGGGGGCATAGGGGCATTTGGGGGTGACTAGGGGGTCGATTGGATGTAGTTGAGGCGGGAGGGGGGTTAAAAAAAAAACGGAATTCGGCATGACAGTGCCGCTTTAATGAGGATCCTACTTAAATGAGCTTGCAATGCTGTAAGGATCATTGGAGAGGTCATTTGATGAAGGTGTTGTACTAATTTCGTGAGGTGTGTGTGTATATTTATATATATATATATATATATATATATATATATATATATATATTTTTTTTTTAATAACCAATAGGACAACATAACACTACAGAGTGCTGAACTGGGTATAATGCTGGTTGTCCAGTAGTGTGACGTTAAGCTGTGAAACCATTTGAGATGCCTGTCTGTGTCTGCTGCTTCTAATCACTACGTTCTGAGCTATTATGGTAAATCTGACGCTGACGCTTTCAACAAACTAATAATGTCCCATGATGGTATGTTAAAGGGATTTTATAGTGTAAGGAATAAAAAGTTTTATTACTTGCACTATAGCTACCTCTGCATTTCTCTCCTTCATGGATGGCCCTCCGCTTCCTCTGACTCCACTCTGTGGGGGTGGCTAAAGCTCATGCATGGCATTCACGTTTTTGTGAAACCATGACAAAATGGTTTTGCAAACATAATGTTTCAGCATTCAAAACATGCCTTCTGTGTTTGGAACACAACATGAGTAAGTTTTGATTTTCATCATATAAGGGTTATTCCAACTAAAAACTGTTTTAGTGGATAGCGTGATTCATACTAGCATGAGTCTCCCCCACCAAAAAAGAAAAGTAGAAAAAAAAAAAAACCTCTCTCCCTCTGCCAGTGTCTTCGGAGAGGATGGACTGCTGTTTGTGATTATGACAGACCCCATCTGTGAGCAACATTAGAGTTCTTAGAGGTGGGGTTAAACCAACAATTAAGAGTATTTTCTCTGTTTGCCAATGTTTCATGGTAAAAAGCTGCACATACAGACTCCCAAGTACCGTGACCATTTCAAATCACCAAAGTAGTCATAGTGCTTGGAGTAACCCTTTAATGTGTCTAGAATACTTGTATGTCGTGTTATTACACAATGCTGAAATTAAGTATCCGTGTTTGCGCACTATCTGGAGTTTCTGCATTTTAACCTTGTGAGTTGAGTGTATGTGCATTTTTGTAAAGGATTATTCACTAAAGTGTGAATTCAAAATGAATTTTAGATTTAAGGTTTAGAGTAGTCCAAAAGAAAGCATAGCTCACTTGGAGATGTTTTCCAGTGCAGCTATGTCCTTAAAATAAAGGACAATATTTTAAATGTTTGACACTGTAGCAGTAGGAATACATTTGTATTAACAATAGTGGTCCTATAAATTATATAAAATAACACTGTTGGTCAGTGCAGCAACTATTTGAGCAGTTTGACAGAAACTGGGGCTCTTCTAACACCCAAAACACAGTTCTTCTGCTGTCTGGCAAGATAAACCAAATAACCACTTCAGCTCATTGAAGTGATGTGGACCTGGATGAAGTGAAGGTAGTTTTTACTATGAATGCAATTTTATCTTTACTTTGCACATGTATTTGTTGGAGGGAAAAAGTAGAGTTGACATTTCTTCTTTTCTTAATAGAGGACATGAGAACTTGATTGACTCAGTCTGGAGTATAAGGGGGTGTGTTTAAAGGATGAGAGTCTTGCTCGATTGGTGCACATGTTAATGAATAAAAAAAAAAAAATAGTGTTAGCAATTTCTTATTTTTTCACACAATTTTTTCTTTTCTCCATTGTAGGCTTTAGAACTATATTGGTAATGCAGTGGTTGTGACGAGCTTAATATGGGTCAGTTCGTATTTTATAGAATTAAATCTTAACTGAATAGCTTACACACATACTTGCATGTATGCTTTTTGTCATTAAGTGGTTAAGCAATAGTTATTTTCTATGTTTGTGGATTGTTTACTTTTCCAGATGTATTTAATTATAATTGTATTTGTTGATGGGAGGGGAGAATGTGATGCCTTGTTGATACGGAGCAGGGGTTGGTAAAGTTGTATGTTTTATTTTAGCACTGTTTTCCTGGTTATAGATATGTTTAAATGTAGCACAAGATCAGTGGTTCTGCGGATACTGGCATTCGAGGCGACCAGGGCTGGAATGTTCTGTGGGGTCTCTTATGAGCGGGAGTGTGATTTGGGTCTTCCCTGTGGGGTGGCTATGTGGCCATTCTGTCACTTGGTGTGGGTGTTGTAGTTATAGAGAGACGGCCAGGTGGAGGTGTCTGGTTCAGTCTCCCTGGCCCCACCTTTCTGACACCTTTACCTTGTCCTGTTTTGAGGGACTTGTGAATCCCTGAGGTTTACAGCCCCTACTTGCGGGTTGATGTGCCTCCAGCTGTGGTGAGGGACGTGCAAAACCTTTCCCATAACCCATAGTCATGTTCTTGAAAATGTGGATGAATTGGTGGAATGTGTGCAGAATAAATGTATGTGAGAACCAAGGTCTGGCATTCTCCACCATCATAGCACATGCCGCAACAGCATTCAAGCATGTCTGCGTTTCCTGAAGCACTGATGGGAATACCTTTGACCATATACTTTGTCAAGAGGGTGACACAGCTATCGCTATAGGCATGTGACTTTTTATTCAAAGTGTCAGGTATCTATTGTCTATAAATGGTAACCACACATAGAAAGGACATCATGGCTTTCTATCATGGCTTTCTCTGTCCTGGGTGAGGCACAGCTAAGTTTGTAGCAGTTCTATCATTTGACAAAGCTCTTTGACCTTCCGTCACAATAAATCCAAAATGTTTTATTTCATGAAGACAAAATTGCAGTTTTATGACTACAATCGCCGAGGTGATGTAGTAGGTGAAGGGAACCTGTATGACAACTGTCTTTATCTGGAATAAACAGCAGAAGGAAATCTATGTTTTGGAGCAATGTAGAGCTACATACAGGTACCCATGACTTAAGGGTCTTATGGAATATGGATGAGAAGGCTGTAGGGGAGTCACAAAAGTCTTGGTAAAGGTGGTACTATGCATATTGACTTTCTTTATATGTGAAAGCAAGCAGTGGTTTTGTGTCAGGGTGACTGGGGGTGTTGAAATGGTGAAATATTGTGCTGTGCTTGTACTGGAGGTAAGAATAGAGGAAAAATCAGACAAAATTAGTATAATTTGTTGGACAAAGGAATTGACTGCCCATAAGTCTTGTGTGAACCTATACTCAGCCTTGCCTGGCTTTGGGATAGGATTGAGAAGTATGATGAGTGTGTTAGCTCTATGATACTTTTCCATAGTGGCTGTTATATGACTGCTATGCCTTCCTATTTTGTCTTATTATGCCCCATTTGGCTATTTATGCACAGACCCCCAGCATGGGGTCTCCATTCAAACCAACATAAACCCCTCCCTGGCGTCCGTGTGTCTGGGACATAATTGAGTCAAAACCTGGTAACTCTATTATCTCTGTTACAGGAAACCACATAAGAAATGCATAAAATACCCCAAAAACATAGTCCTAATACACAGGAACCCCACAAATTGTATATCCCCATATAGCCCAGATCTAAGCGCTCTAGTTTTCCAAATAGCACTCAGATCCCTTTGGTAGAACGGAATTGCCATTCAGGTAAAGTTCTGACCGGCAGGCCACGAGGCGATAGCCCAAAATAGTTCCAGATGAAAAGAGGCAATGGCCGGTCCACTTTCAGGAGTTCCTGTGCGAATACAGACAAATGCTCCCCCTGGCTTTTAGGGAGCGAATGCTCCTCCCAGTCAGTAGTTCATTTCTCCCGAATGCCATTCGCCTAACTGGTCTGGGGGCTGAATGGACAGCGGTGCTGTTTTCCCTGGAGTTCACAGGATTGCGTAGCCAAAGAGCTCTGTGCATTCGATGACCATGTGCCATTACCAGTGTTCAAGAGACAAAATGACCGTCATTCACTAGAGCACGTGTGTTCAGTTATACAAATAGGGGCCACTCAGGGAAAGGACTTGAGCTAATTACTTGTTTGTGGTTAAACCAGGGGTGGTCGGTGTTTGGGGGGTTGTAAAAGGGGATCACAAATCATCCATTCAGGAAATGAACAAGGGGGTACGGACAACCGAACAGAGAGGGAATGAGTCTGCTACACTAAAGTATTTACTGATCAAATCCTGAGAAAAGGGAGGGATCTATGGCAACCAATTATTAAGATCTACATATATTGCCATACCTATATGTGACATTAGGTAATTCCCAAGCAAATTAACTGGACATTTTGGTACAGCCATAAATCAATAAAATCAATAAACCTTGAGCACTAGTATCTACTAAAAAAAAGCATAGGGGACTCCATTAACATGGATCGATACCATGGGGAGTGTAACAAAATCCACTGGCAGCCCCATTATGTATTATTATAATTGGAGCGCCATTGGAGGTCATATAGACTAGGGTAATTTTGAGTGGGATCAGAATTTGGACACTCATTACACTAATTACCATGCTGACTAGATCTAAAACATGCACCTCTCTTTTGCTGATCTTCTAGTCTATCATTCTGGGTTGCCATGAATCTCCCTTCTCTGCTTGCATATCTACCTCTATTTGTTCCTCTAATTCTGCCCAGTCCTCTATTTCCTTCTGAAAACATACTTGGGCCTTCTTTTCCTCTCCAGAACATGGACTCCACCAACCAACTGCCTAATAATAAGACTGTAAGTAGACTTCATATTAGCAAGGCAGTGTTAGATAAAGAACCATAACATGTCTGGCACCTAATTACCCAAACAACAATACTCTCTCACTCAATATTTTTTTTTTTATTTTTTTTTTTTTATTCTTTATTTTTTTGTGCAGCAATCAATAGGTACATGTTTACAATACCACAATAGTGGTTGTAGACAGTTTGAAAAACAGGCATAGTTTCAACAGTTGTGTGACAGTCTTGAATAAGCACTTTTTTGGTGTATTTTTTTTTTTTTTTTTCCCCCACTGCTTTACGGAGATATTTATTTAACATGCACATAAGAAACATACACTGTTGCACTTAAAATTAATGCTGATAACAAGCCATTAGGAACCATGTTTTAAGATGCTGGTGCCTTGAATACAGTAAAAACAATGATAAACACTGCATAACAATACATGTTACATTAAAAAAAGAAAATAGAGATGGTTCAATGTTTCATATGCTTAACCTCCACCAAGTCAGTACGTTAATGTGCCCGTTCTGCAAGATATAAATATAATTCTCCCAAACCTTTAGGATTATTCATGACTGACAAATTAGCAATAAGCGTCACAAAGAATACCAACCCAGTCTGTCTACCGCCCTTAAGAGTAAATATAGTCACCCAATGATAAGGTATGGGTTTTCAGTGTTCACCAGCCTCCATACATAATAGTGGCGACTTTACAGGCTTCTGTGCCTTTAGGGCAGGTGGGTTAATCGAAATAATGAATTCCTGATTAACTGGTAATGTGTGCCAAAGTGTGCCTGTACTCTAAAAATTGGAGGTAAAGAAACCCAACAGTAAATCAAATTCAATGAATGCTCAGAAAAATCGTCAAAGACAGTGTAATGGAAATCATGATACATTGCATCCTGAGAATCTTGGCGATAGCTTTGGTGTAGGTGAAAGGATAAGTAAACGCCATCTTCTTCGTAAAATAACTGAAGAGTGCAAATACGTAGGGGCAAAACAATATACTCTCTTCAAGAATATATAGCATCTGTGTCCTCTGTAACGGAGTCAGAAGAAAGCTTCATTTGCTGTGTTTGCTTGAGAGCTTCCATAGACTCAAATTCCAACCTGGCCACTTTCACTTGAATGTCATATGATTGGTCAGGGATTACAAACACCAGGATAAACTTCAGCGCCAAAAGAGCATGCTCTACTGCTGCCACGGTCAGAATAAGGTCCATTTTAGAATCTGGAAACATTGCATTGACTTGTGGGGACATCCCAAGCAGAGTACAATTGGTAATTACAGCTATGATACCCATGGTCTCGAAAGCCAACATCCATACTCCAATGCTGGCCGAGGGCTCAGAAAACGGACATCTGAAAACACGGCACATTTTTAGTGCATCCGAATACAATTCCGTGAGATTGTTAAGTACTGCAAAAACGGCAGCAAGTGGGTAGACACAGGAGAAGAGACTCACGTAGCCAAACAGTAAGAATAGCTCCAAGTAATCATCAAACGTGCCCTGATAAGCATCCATTTGTTTCTCCAGGTGAATTTGCTCCAATAATGCGAACTCTGTGTCAATCTTTAAGGATTTCACCTTGTTCTTTATTTTCTTGTTAGATCTTTTCTGCATCCAGTAAGGAAGCAAGGACTCCACAAACTGGTTTAGGATCTGGGAGGTAATGAGCAGGGTGGCCAAACTCTGGCGTAGCAGCTTCAAATCACACATGACAAATGCTATGTAGAAGAGCGATGAAAAGCAGTTGACTATGTTGAACTGCACTCCAAGGAGGGATGTCATGCAGGTTCTGCGCCCCCAATGAGTCCAGAGCTGTTTCGTTCCATTGTTGCTGCCTTGGGTCGTAGCTTGGGTGCTGAAGGCCCGTGAGTCCCCCTGTGATGTGGAGCCCTCTTCTGCCGCCTTCCTCTGGCTTTTGGTGCCCCTTCTCTGCAGTCCGGCTGGTAGGTGTCGCTGTGCCATTGTGGAGGCGGTGCAGGCCCGCTCCTCGGAACAGAGTTGGGGTGTACACTCTGCGCTGGTCGTCTGGGCAGGTCCGAGGGGTCGACTGCTAGGTGTAGGGTGATGGGTCTGTTCCTCGCTGGTCAGCAGGCAAACGCTCCCGCCTTTTTGTCGAGGGTCCTTGGTAGTGCTTATCCGGCGGTTGCTGTGGGTTAGTGGATACTGGGTTATTTCATGCAGGCGCACAGTGCCTGCGTGGGATTCCGGAGGGTAACATCCCCTTGGAGGCCTGAAGTGCTCGTGTGTGCCAGCAGGGTCGCAGTGCCACCATCTTAGTTGCGGTCTGGGCTGCGTTTTGACGGCCCGTCGGGCCTCGAGAGCTTCAGTGTAGCCGGGGCCACAGGGCGGATTGGGTGTTGGCTGGGATCACCCCCACCGGCCCAGAGGGGGGGGAACAGGGCCCGGTCCGCCCAGCCGAGGGAGTCTGGCTGGATAGCTTTGGGCAGGATAGTGGGCGGCGGCCGTCCGCTTCACTCACCACCCGAGTCCTCATCCAGAGGGAGCGATTCCCCCCCCCTGCAAGCCTCACCCCGGGTCCAGTGTCTCCACAGGTGCCGGTCCACCGCGGTAGGTCGACAGGTGGATCCAATAGGTCTATATTGTGAGATTATTAAGCGAGGTTTGCTGGAGCTGTAGTGTCGTGCGACCGGCCAGCTCGGCGGCCAGGCCCCGCCCCCCTTTTGGTGTATTTTATAGATGTACAGGCTGACTTTATGGGTCTGTCATGGTGTGACTCTTCAGATTCATCAGATTTGTGATCATAGACCTATAGTGCTTTATGTAGGAGTGTGAGGAGCTATGTGAAGACTTCCCAACCTCATCTATCGAGTTGGTGTCTCAGTGTGATGTGTTTGAGCTTAAGGAGCACCAGACATGGTGTTGAGGGAATATTTCTTAAACCTTTTAACAAACACTTTCTCAATTTTTGTATTTGCATATTAGACATTAAGTTTGTTTTCTTTTATTGGTTTACAAAGTAATGTTGCCCTGCAGTCCCCATTTCATTATGAGTGATTGCATGTACCCCAAATTTTATCCTGGTGTTCAGCACTATCATTTTGTGCTTCCAGATGAGAATATACTTTTTCCCTTCAGATTAGAGGCAGTGCTTTATACCAATGGGATTTCATCTAGAGGGATAAAAAACAGGCAGGCAATCTCCAAAACTTTTCAAGGACCTCCCCCAATTAACCTTTGGCCTTATAAATAGCTTCCTATCCAAGACATCCCCGGTTCTTTGCCTGCCTCCGGCAGGGGAGGGTGTCAGGTCAGGTTTCTCCCTAGAAGTATGGTGAGAGGGCTGAGGCTTTGGAGGCTCTACTTCTTTCAAATACATTTTTCAGAGATCAGCCAGGGTTAACACTCCAGACGGCTGTAGCCCCCCGGGTCGTATTTCCGTCTATACCGAGCCAGGTGCCCGGCAGACGATGGTGCGCTTTTGGGCACTGGCTGGGTAGTCCTGGCGGTGGAAGACTCGTACAGGTTATGTTTATTTCCACTGTAGAATCGCGGAATGCAGGACATGCGTAATGTGATTTTAAAATTCAGGCGCCAATATCTTTGTTTTTCTCTCCGGGGTCAAGATATTGGTTTCCAGGACTGTTTACCCAGCAGCAACTATCTGTTTGCCAGGTGCACTCAGAATTTGTTGCAAGTGTGTTCTCACCAACCACCAACACACTCTGAGGACATTTAAGGTAAGACTTTTTGCTTTATCTTAAATGACTCTAGCCTGAATAAGTTAATTGTCTGTGCTTTAAGGTAGATAATGTTTCTAAGTAGGAGAGTTTTTAAACTTCTCTTCTTTTAACCCCTTAAGGTCCAAACTTCTGGAATAAAAGGGGAATCATGATATGTCATACATGTCAGGTGTCCTTAAGGGGTTAAGGATTATTACTAAAGTCTTCAATCATATAGCGCTTTGCAGGGGTAAGCACTAAGTAGATTGGGTCCAAATAGATTTTCTTTGAGTAAATCCTATAAAGGATATTAGCAGATATTTTTTACATTATTCTATAGGGAAACTTTAAGTTTCCTTTCTGGTTAAAATTAGCTGCTGCTCGGTGATTAGTTATTATGGGTTTCAATAATCACTAATTGCTGCAACAGGGTCAGCAATTAAAGTGAAGTGGTATACATTCACAAGAGCAGGACCCGTATGACTATTGGAGGATTATCCTCACTAGGTTATGCTTAGGAGGCTGATATTTAAAATCTGGTTAAATTAATTTTCTGTTATAGCAGATGGATTCTTTAAATGCCAGAATCCTAGCTACAGTATTTATTTGCTTAACCCTTTAAGGACCAAATTGCTGGAATAAAAGGGAATCTTAACATGTCATAGGTCCTTATGGGGTTAAACATGCAGTAGGTTTTTAGCAATTGCTGTAGACAAAGCTCTGTGCAATTAGCATTCTCTCTACCTCAACTAGTTTCACCTGATATCAGTTTCTACAAGGCAGTCTGTTTTTCAGCTGAGGCAGAACTTTTCCTGTGCTTAACTCCATGGTTGCACATTTTATGTTTTTTTTTTTTTTCCAATTCCAAGTTTGATAGGTTTCAGCTATATGACTGTTGGAATGGGAAATTCAAGAAAGGCTTCCTAATTTTGGTTACTGCAGAGTTTGCAGCAAACAGGTTTTGTAATGCAGTTGCAGCTATTCTATCTGCTCTAGCCTCTGCTCCACAAATACGGCTAAGGAATGCCTCTATCAGGTAAGGCTGCTGGTTGGAATTGCAATTTTAAGAATTACTTCTGATATTGATTCCAGCGGAGTCTGCATCAAACAGATTTTGTAAATTCAGTTGCAGATATTCTGTCTGCTCTAGCCTCTGCTTCCCAAATGCGGCTAATGAAAGCCTATAGCAGGTAAGGCTGTTTGGTATTCCAAATTTAAAGTACTTCTTCTGCTATTGATTCCTGCAGAGCCTGCATCAAACAGGTTGTAGTACGGTTTGCAGATATTTGTTCTGTTCTAGCCTCTGTTTCCCAATTACGGCTAAGGAAAGCCTGGATAGAAACATAGAATGTGACGGCAGATGAGAACCATTCAGCCCATCTAGTCTGCCCAGTTTTCTAAATACTTTCATTAGTCTCTGGCCTTATCTTATAGTTAGGATGGCCTTATGCCTATCCCACGCATGCTTACATTCCTTTACTGTGTTAAATCAGGGGTATTGTCTTATTCTGACTGGATATCTATGTAATCAGTCTCGCTTCCGCCATTAAAGATGGTAACCTGTATGAACTAATCTTCATAAGAATTTATTTCTTCCTCATGTTTCTGGGTTTGAAGAAAATTCTAGTACGACTGCAAACCTATGGATCATGGTGTAGTCTACGACCATACCAGTCTGTAAATGCCTGATTTGGTCAGATCTCAGAAGCCATCCAGGCTTGGGCCTGGTTAGTACTTGTATGGGAGACTAACTAGGAACCTTAGGTGCCGTTAGTAAATTCCACCAGTTTCAATTTGTTCCCTGCAAATAGATACGATATGACTGAGTTGGTTTTCTGCCTAGGTTTATCTGCATTTTTCAGTTTTTTTAAGTAAATGTTTTTTAAGAAAATGCTTATGGCAATTGCCGCTTGAGATGCTCTCACTATGTAAAATATTGCCATCCATAAATTTGTTGAATCTCTACAATTCTGCTTCCTCAGGGGCATCTAATGAAATTTTGTACACCAGCCCCTAAAGGTTAGGGTGTTTCGACAGCATACAGGTGGATGCTAATCAATCTTCTGATAAATAATTCCCCTTTCAGGAAGTGTACGGTTCTGGTTACTAATAAGACTTTGCAGTAAAAGGGAATTTAGCTGAGATAATTTGTAAAATCTTATCCGACTACATAGGACTGAAGGCTAGCTGGATAGCTCTTTGCCTTTCAGATAAAGACCAGGTATTTTCTTATCCGGATCTGGTCAGATAGTTCCACATTCGTTGGCAATTATGTACATACAAGGTCATCTTGTTTGAAAAATCTTGTTCCTGGATTTGCTTGGATTAGTTTTTCTTAGATCTGTTCACTTATGCATTGAACTTAATATTCCTCCTTTTAGCGGTATCATTAAGTAGTCAACAGTTAATACCAAGCAGATTGGTTCAGACTCCTTAATCTTCACTCTAACGATAGTAAGAATTTGATTTTCCAGTTATGGAACTGGGACTTCTAGATCAAACAGCATGAAGTGTTTCGTTGGACAAGCTTGGACAGAGCCGTATGCTTTGGTTTCCTTTTCTTTTTTGTGTATTCCAGTCTAACCTATAGTTTCCTCCTGGTTCCCTATTCCCTGAGATCCTATAGGATGGGAAAGGTGAGAATGATAGTCTTCCTCCCTTGGTGGCAAGTAGCTGTTTCACCATTCATCTAAAATGTTCCACAGGTATTTTTGGGGACCGTAACTGTAAATAGTCATCCTGGAATTCTCAAGGTTACCGCTTCTCAAAATTGTTGTAATTCAATCTGACTACCTGGTTTATGTATACCAGATACTGAAGGATAAGGTTTTGTCTCAGGATATTATTGACAAGTTCTTTTACTATAAATGGATCTTGTTCCAAAATGTATTCCAAGTATGGAAGGTGTTGTTTTTTAAGATATTGGTCCTTAGAAAAACAGGCGTCCGCTTCAAAGTTTTAACCTCTTCTTTCTTCTTCGGATGGACTTTGCGTATGGTTTAATGCCAGAGCCCCTCAAGGTCGAATTTCGGTTATCAGTTGATTTTCAGAGGTTGGTCTCCAGATCACCAGTATCTGCTAGGCTCTTTGTGGTTTGTTCCTGTCTTCAGGGAATCTTTTCCGCAAGGGATCTTCTTTTGGGGTTTGTTACTCTGCTGATTGGAGTCTTCAGTCTAGGTCTTTGGGGGTAGTTGCCCAAATTATTTTGGAAAGGACTTCAAGTTTCTGTTTTCAGCAGGAGAAAGTGGAGTTAAATTGGATTCGTTAATTTTTCTCTATCTTCCATCTAACACTATTTTTCTAACTTTTCCCAACAGCGTTCTAGGGTCTTGGAAGTCTAATTCCACTGCCTGGGCGTTTAGTTTTCGTCTACGTTGCCTTAATTGTCTGCATTCGTTAGTTTTCTCATCTAACACCTTTGAAGCTCCTTCGATCAGTTTTGTTAAGATCGGTTGCCTGAGGTTTTCTGCTATACGTTCTCTCGTTCTCATAACAGCCACGAGGTGTTTTCTTCACTCACCTTGGTCTGTTCTTGGTAGATGCAACTTTGGTTGCAGATTTTTTTGCAGTGAGACTTGAGTCCCGCCCTAAGGGATTGCTTTAGTATATCCAATTGGTATAAGCACTGCCTCTAATCTGAAGGGAAAAACATAAATTTTACTTACCGTGAATTTCTTTTTCCTGAAGATTAGAGGCAGTGCTTACTTCCCCCCCATATTTGTTCATAGTCTGAGTGGTACGGTTGGTCGGCTTTTGTATTTTCTGGGGATGTCTTGGATAGGAAGCTATTTATAAGGCCAAAGGTTAATTGGGGGAGGTCCTTGAAAAGTTTTGGAGATTGCCTGCCTGTTTTTTATCCCTCTAGATGAAATCCCATTGGTATAAGCACTGCCTCTAATCTTCAGGAAAAAGAAATTTACGGTAAGTAAAATTTTTATTTTTTTTTTCATTCAATCAATATCCTACCACTTAGTAATAGTAACACAATTAAGAAAAAAAAATCTACAATTTGATCCACTCAATTGCATGCCGGTAGTAGCCCCTCTCAAATAATTTATAGTACCAACAAGGTGTTTTACTGGATCAGGTCACTCCTTGGCTAAAGATGAAATATTAAAAAGAAATGGGGTGCGCTGTGTCTTTAAGATGTGTACTTTGTAAAATATATAAAATCTTTGTATAAATGTTATTTGCTAAAGTGCATATATCTTAACGTGCAAAAATAAATGTGCACCAGTGCAATAAATAGATAACAATAAAGTGCTGCAATTCTTGTGCAAAGTGACACACTTTACTTACACACAATACACAGTAGTATAAATTGACTCCACATAGAAGTCACACGTGTAAAAAACAACAACCTCAGCTCATAGGGCAATATTGCACAGTAAATGAAAAAAGGTATTTAAGCTTCAGAAGGGAACACTCACAAGTTTAGAGCAGAGGAGCCTGCTCTAACTGTAAATCCTCAGGATATACCACTATAGACCCTGTTGTGGTAAAAATGCAATCTTTATTGCAACCAGGGCCGGATTTTCCTATAGGCTAACTAGGCTTCAGTCTAGGGCCTCAAGATCAAGAGGGGTCTACATTAAATTGTTAGCAAAATTAAAATTACACTATTCTAAAAACAGTGAACACTAACACTGAACCGAAAATAAGGAGAAATTCTACGCATATATGACCAGTGGCGTACTAAGAGGCGGGGGGGGGGGGGGGTCCGCCCCGGGTGCCACTTACCAGGGTGGGTGCCCGGGGTAGACTGCAATGCCCCTCCTGCTGCGATCGCCGAGACCGGCGGTCTGCAGCTCCACAATGTGCAGAGCTGCAGACCATGGATCTCGCGTGCACTGCCCAATCAGAGCGTTACCACGGCAACGCTCTGATTGGGTCTCGCGAGATCCATGGTCTGCAGCTCTGCAGACCTGCAGACCGGAAATGAGGGCCAACGGACCACCAGGCGGCCCCCACTGGACCACCAGGGATTTAAGGTATTTTTTTTTTTTTTTTGTCACCCCCCCTCCCTCTCACAATCACCACCCCCCCTCCTCATCTTGACTTTTTTTTCAATTTATTATCTGTGCCACATTTTTTAAAAAGGAAAGTATCAATCACAACATGTTTCATTTAACATATTGATATATATCACAGTAATTATGTATTTTATTGTCTCTCACGTAATTTAAAAACGTAAAAATGGGAGGTGAAAGGGCCTCATAAGTGGAATAGCCTAGGGCCCCTTTTCATCTAAATCCGGCCCTGATTGTAACACTTTTAAAAATAGCAGCAACTAGCCGAATTCGCTGTTAGCCTCTCACCCCACCGATAAGGAACAGTGGGAAGCAGACTTAGGGGAAACATTAGGAGTGGAGTGGCAAGACATATGAGAGGCCTCCGATGTACATATGTGGTGGGAATGTCTCCAAGTTCAAAAATATTGGAAAATGGTACAGGACCTGATAGGTCAAATCTTCCAACGTAAACCAGATTATACCCCATGGATGTACCTCTTGAGCAGACCACTGGAGGGATGGTCCAGACACGAGCAATTATTACTCCACAAAGTTACCTTTGTGGAGGGCATTGGCCCAATCATGGCTCAAAGTTGAACTCCCCCTCATTCACGAGGTACTGACCAAGTTAAAGAATACTCATTTAATGGACAACTTGACCGCCCAAGTCAGGGGCGCCACACAAAAAAAAATAAAAATAAATAAAAACGAGAAAATATGGAAACGCTGGATAAACTGCAATTTAGCGGACTAACAGGGATATAGCGCTTGGGGCATCTTAAATTATAAGTTAAAGTAGGACCCCACCCCAAAATAAAAACTAGGGTGAGCACAAAGCACTCAGGTTAAAAGACCCTGCCCGGGGAGATAGTATGCGATGATGGAAACTGTGGGACTCAATGGAGGGCTACCTTTACCCTTACACCCGGCCACTCTGGACTTCTTGTAGATCTACACACCATAGCCACATTTTTTCCATTCTTTTCTATCCTAATCGCTCTATTCTTCCTCTGTCATTTCTTCTGTATCTCACTTCTCTAGATAGGAAAAAGTTAGAACGTTGACGGTGATCACCTTCAAATACATATTGTACACTATTTACTCAAGGCCTCACCTGGTAAGGAACATAGTTACTATCTAACCACAAGATCGGCCACCTGCAGCACTGTCAGATAAAGCAATCTCACATTATAGCTTCTATAAGTTTTTAAATTACACATGGCATTGTATCCACAAAATGTGATAAGTCATGGACCGGGATATGTAGGGGAAGGGTTGCATACAATATAGCTTTGATATGTAAATCATAACATTTTACAATCTGCTTTGTATGTTGAATTAGACTTTACATACTGTAATTGCTTGAAACATTATGTTATGTTTAAGACGATCACTCAAAAATAAAGAATTGAAAAAGCAAAAAGAAAATAAGAGGCTGAATGAGTGTTAGGAGAGAAAAGAGGAAAACCACGAGAGGGCAGAGTCACAGAGAGAGTGAAGAATTTGAAGAAGGAGAGTATGGTCAATGGTGTTAAAGGCAGCAAACAGGTCAAGAAGAATTAGTAAGGAGTAGTGGCCTTTGGATTTAGCAGTGATTAGGTCGTTGGTAACTTTGATAAGAGCAGTCTCAGTAGAGTGTAGAGGGCGGAAGCCAGATTTAAGAGGGTCAAGGAGAGAGTTGGAATTACATATGGGTAAAGACAAGTCTTTCCAAAAGCTTTGAGGAGAAAGGGAGCAGGCATATGGGACGATAGTTGGAGGGTTGAGGACGGGTCAAGAGAGGTTTTTTTCAGGATAGGTACTACAGTGGCATGTTTAAGGTCAGTAGGGACAATGCCAGAAGAGAGAGAGCAGTTGAAGATGGGAAGGTGCAAGACAAGGGGAGAGAGATCTGATAAGGTGAGATGGGATAGGATTGAGCAGGCAAGTGGTGGGTTGAGAGGAAAGGAGAATTGCTGAGTGTCATTTTGGGTTTACACACTGTGTGAGGTGCAGCTTAATTTGAATGTTTCTTTGGTCTGTTTATTAGCACCATTGTTACTTAAATATCTCTTTTTGTATAGATGAAATATGTTGAGAATCAGGCGCCTTAAGGACCACCTTATCTTCTACCAACATATATGGCATTTGTTGCACAAAGGCATTAGGGCTCAAATGGGGAGATGTCTAATTGCACCTTAGTTTTTGTGAAGTATATCACAGGGAGGATTAAATCCTGCAGCAATCACAATATCATCATTACAACTAAGATATAGTGAAGCATGATATACTTTTGCGGCACTGGGCTAGGGCAGGGGGGAGGTGTGAATATGTTTTCTTTGGCTCATACAGACAGAAAGGCTATAACTTTCTTCATATGTCTCTACAATTTCAAATATATTTAATTCAAACATAATCCCCTGATCATATCTTTAAAAAGGAGCAAAAACCTCCATCTCTTGGGAAAGAGAAAGTCTGCCCCATACACCCAGTCCATCTAGCCATATTATCAACAAAAGGAATAGAATAATGACCTTCTGCAACTCTACTTACAAATTGTTTTAGGGTTTCACCTGGAAATGGAGATGGATTGACATTACTTGCACTTGTATTACCTGCACTGAGTGGAACATCATTAGGGGTGAGATATTTAATCTTGTGTTGGGTCATGCAACCTTAGTATCCTGTGAGCTCATACTAAAAATATTAAATCCCTTTTATGTGAAGACAACAGTAGGTGTCTGTGGCAGAGCAAACAACATTATAAAATGCAAATATAGCAGATTAAACACCAACCAGCTGGAAGAAAAATAAGTTGGCAGCAGACAGTTTTGATGTGTGGCTGACTGGAATCCAAAACCTGTCTTCTTTACTTATCTGGTGCGACCTACAACCCAAAGCCCAACAATGGACATGAGTGTGAGGTCCAGATCAACTCTATGTTTATTGGTATAACACATCAGATTATACAGGCCTCTCATCATGTCACATTACATCACATTATTTTAAACTTGGATGATTGTCAAATATTACCATGTCTCGAGACCTGTTTTGTTAATAGTTCATTGCCTAAATTCGAACTTAGCAAAATAAGCAAAAAGGTCAGGAAGAGTTGCAGTTTGGCAAGTTCCTTATTTTGAAAGTATTAATATTCTGAAGGAAACATCTGTTAAGATCAGATTTACTCAAAAGACTATAGAAATGTTCTAAAAGAAAAGAGACACAACTTCCAATGTTAGAAAAGAAACTCCTTCTTTGGAGTTGATAAGGTTGCAGGGTATAAGGGCATAACCCAAGGGATATAATATAGAAAATGAAAAGACTGGAAAACGGGATTACAGAAAGGTCCTCCCAGTTAACAGTCCCTATACCCGGAAGAGAGCTGTTCATTAATCTAAGGCCAGTATAGAACATAGGTGAAATATATGAAATAATACATTTTATTAGTTCCTCTTGAGGAGAATAAAATGAAATAAACGAAGAAATATAGTGACAAAAGTGTATAAACAGTGAAAAAATATATACAGTATATAGGAACCGTCTAGTTTCCTGCTATCTAGTGTGTACAGCACACCAGTGTGCTCTTTAATTGATAGATATAGATTGTTGCTAATATGTGCAACAATGTCTCATTAATCAGTTTATCTGCGGAGTTACAGAATGAGCTTAGAAATACAGTGACCTCAATAAAGTAGGACAAATGTTTATGTCCCTGTAAAGTATGATGCTTAGAAGCAAGGCAGAGTCTTACAAGGGGTTGGGGGTGTATAATGGAGATAAAGAAGTGAAGTTGCAATAGTATCTGATCTAACAGTGTAGTCAAGGTATAAGCCAATAGAACACTTCTGTAGTCCTAATAAAAAATTCCCCCCAGTATAGCAGTGTAGCGATAGACTTGATCCACCAGAGGTGAGGCTGCAATGGTATCTGATCTAGCTAAGTAGTCAGGATATGAGCCAGTAGGACACTTCTGCAGTCCCAATACAAATGTTGGACCTAGTATTCCAATCTAGCAGTATAGCGATTGATTGGAGATAGGTTAAACACATCTGATTATCAAGCAGATACTAAGTCTAACACAACTCTGTCTTATAGTCTATAACTAATTATTGCTATATAAGGCTGGGAGTATGATTTATCATAATACAGGCTAAAAGCCTAATAGTAGTATTCCAGACACCCCCTCCTATTCCTGTGCACACAAAGCAGTTAGACGTCCTATGTTAAAAACCTAGTGGTTATGGTAAAGCTCAACGCGCGTTTTGGCGCCAGCATTGCGCCTTTTATACACTTTTGTCACTATATTTCTTCGTTTTTCATTTTATTCTCCTCAAGAGGAACTAATAAAATGTATTATTATTTCATATATGTTCTATACTGGCAATTGACTGCCTTATATTAATGAACAGCTCTCTTCCGGGTATAGGGACTGTTAACTGGGAGGACCTTTCTGTAATCCCGTTTTCCAGTCTCTTCATTTACTATACAAATGTTATCCATATACATTTCTCTTAAGTAATTATGAGCAGTGTTACAAACTGCCATTTGTAACTGGCCCTTTAAATGACAAATTGCCCTGCTGTGGAGAAGCCTATTTGCCAGCCTCCTTCCTCATGACTATGGCCCCTGGGAGATTGTGCCCCTGAAAACTTATGGACTTTTATTGGGTGTGTATGGCCCTTTAATAACCGCCTGGAGACATAGTGACTTTGTTGAACAATGCCCATTTAAGACGGTGTCCCCAAACCTTTAATATACTGTGTTCCTGGCTTTCTCCCACTTGGTTCAGTAAATGGGGCTTACTGAACCAAGTACCACACAGGCAGAACACCCAGAAGTGGAAGTCTGCAGGCAATTTACCTCCCAGAGTAGGAGCCTGCTGGAGGTAAATTGCCGAACGCTGGGTGGCCGCAGTTCGTGCAAACCAACACGTGGCGGCGGCCATCTTTGTTCATTCGAACGAGGTCAGCGGTATGTGTAGCCAAATTCATGGAACTGAAATCGGCTACACATTTCAACGAACACCGCTGACCCTTACCTTCTCCTACACTACGTTTTCAGCTACAGAGACTAAGTCCCGTTCGACAGTTTGAACTCACTGTTATACTGAGCCAAATGCACAAACTGCCCCGTTCGTTTTCTGCATAAAATTGACCGGCCGCAAAGCCGAAATCTATGGAACTGTTTTGGGCAGGAAAATGTGCTTGCGGTCGGTCATAAAGGACTTCCGTCTAACTTTGTATCCACTGGAGGGATTTGTGTGATTTTTGGTTATGTTTATATTTAAAGTATGCTGATTCTAAATATGTAATGGAGATTGGATGTATGGTTTTAAAGTTATAGTACATGTATAAAAACTGTATTTTTCCTGCCTGTGATAATTATGTTAAGTATTGTGTTCCATAATTATATTACAGGCAGAGGGGGAGGATTGTGTGTAATTGCTGGGAGTGTTTTCTGTAATGTACGTGTGTTATTGGCTGTTCTGTAAAACCCTGTGGGTGGTCCTATCTAAGGGAAACCTGCATAAAAGAAAGCCCTTTGGGTGCCAATAAAACAGAATCACTTGACCCTCTAACTTGCAGCCTTGACTCATGTCTGTAGGGGACGGCTATAATCACTACAGGGATTGCTATGCTCTTCATACTCCCTTAGCTACTGAGCTCTTGTAAGAGCTCTTGTTCCTGATCCTGCTTCGCTCTACAGAAGGAAGAGGTTCACCTACTGGAGCCTGGTCGTAGGTCCAGGATGGATAGCAGACGGCGAGATACTAGCCCAGCAGCGGTGGTTCGTGGAGTCTGCAGTACTTATGGTGTCTACGCAGTAGTTATGGTATCTACGGTGCTGATGGTCCTTTGGTTAGCACTAGGAGCATCCTTTCTACGGTCTAACTTCCAGCCAGCCTGGAGGCAACCGTAACAAGCAGTATATCTCATGATGGAAAGTGAATACATAATGGATGATTGGTTAAGTAATTTTATCTTATCAAGCACCAACTGAATCTCCTAGTCTTATTTATTGGTTCCTTCGAGAGGAGAGGCTGAACTCTCATGGAAGAACCCATGTTAAAGATATTAGGTGAAACAAAGAAAGAAAACACTATCTAAGAGAGATAAGACATCCTTAGGTTTTCAGTTAGGGCAAGAAACAAACTGAGGACCTGAGGGGCAGAGGGCTTTTATCACCTAGTTCTAATCATTCCTGTCCTAACAGCTAAGGAGGAGCTACCGTGTTTAGCTAGGAAAGTTGTATTCTTTTGTTTCCTCTCATTCAAAAATTCATAAAAATGTAGCTTATTCCAAACTGTATCTATAAAGTATAATGCACAACATTGTGGTCATCGCATCATATACATTAATAAAGTGATTAAAATAATTAAGAGAATAGTTTATTAATGTAAGCTCCAACAGTAACATTTACTTCAGTGTTCCGTAAGCTGTAGATGGTTGGGTTTACCATTGGTATTACCATTGTATAGAAAACAGAGACCACCTTGTTTTGCTTATCAGATTGACTGGAGGCTGGAGAAAGGTATATGAAGAAAACTGTCCCATAAAACAAGAAAACACACGAAAGGTGGGAAGTGCAAGTCAGAAAAGCTTTTTGTCTGCCTTCAATGGGTTGAATCTTGATAATTGTAAAAAAAAATGTAGGTATAGGAAGCCAAGATAACCATAACTGAAACAAACCCTAGAACTAAATCAACAACAACAATAATGGTCTTGTTGATATATGGATCTGAACAAGCGAGATCCATTAGAGGAGGGGTATCACAATAAAAGTGTTTGATTATATTAGGTCCACAGTAATGCAAAGTTATAGTAGTAGAGGTGTGAATTGCTGCAGTGAGAAATCCACCAGCATATAAAGCAGTAACAAGAAATATACACCTAGTCCTGTTCATTATTACTATATATAGAAGAGGGTGACATATGGATACATAGCGATCATATGCCATTGCCGACAATATATAAACTTCAGTGCAAGCAAATAATACAAAAAGATACAGTTGAAGTGCACATCCAATAAAAGAAATGGATTTATTCTGCAAAAACATATCATGCAGCAATTTTGGGGTGACAACAGAAGAATAACAGAGATCCCAGGCAGACAAGTTACTAAGAAAGAAATACATTGGGCTTTGCAAGTCAGAAATTACCATGATTATAACCATGGTGCCGATATTGCCAAAAGCAGTAACAATATATATAAATGAGAAGAAAATTAAAAGGAATATTTGCAAGTTTGGATCGTTGGTAATGCCTAAAAAGATAAACTCGCTTATATAATAATATGACTTTCCTGGCTAATCATGGCAGCATATACACATGGGTTAGCTCCTCCCCTACAACCGATAGGACAGGAAAACCACCAAGGTTTTAAAAGGAGGCTCCATCCCTAAGGTCCTCAGTCTTTTTCCTGTCCTACAGCCCTTAGGACATGAGCAATTTGCTCCCTTTACTTACGGACATGTATGTTTTTTTTATCTTCATTACTTTATTTGCCTGTTTTACTGTAGTACATTATGCAGTTGTGCTTTTATGCTGTGATGCATTTAAGCTTTGAGATCTTTAAACTAGTGCATTATACAGCTGTACCTTACTTTTAAGATTGTGGTACATTATGCGGTTGTGCTTTTGCTAGGAAGCATTTAACCCCTTAAGGACCAAACTTCTGGAATAAAAGGGAATCATGACATGTCCCACATGTCATGTGTCCTTAAGCGGTTAAGCTGTGTTGCATTTAAGCTGTGTGTCAGTTAAAACTGTTTCATTTAAATTTGCATTTAATAATTTTGCATGTAATACCGCAAGTCATATGAAACTGCAGTACATTTGGAAAACTGCAGTGCATTTGAAGACTGATATATTTTAAAACTGTGATACATTTTGAAAACTGTGTTACCTTTTATATCTTGAGGCCTTTAGACTGTGGTGCTTTTAAACTTTGACTTTTTGCACGCACGTGGTTGCCTTTCCAATTCCCTTGCAGGCACTTTTGTTATCTATTTTGCTTCCCCTCGGTCCCAGTGATTTATTCCCGGTACCCTGGGTGTTTAGGGGCCATGTAGGCTTCAGACAGAGTCCTCTCCCTGGTCTCTAAACAGCAAACACACTCGGAATAGGCCCACATGTGTGCAGTTTGTGCCTTATTGGGCCTAATACAGATGACTTGCATTGTGGGAATACAAGTTGTGGCAGCCATCTTGGATAAGGGCAATTGCCAGAAAGTGCCTAAAATAAAGGGAAAATTACAGTAAACATACCACACTTATTTGGTAAGTATTTGCAGGGTCTCAAGACATGGATAAGTGCTGTCTTCAGCCTGTTTTAAAGCTGTTTCGCTGGTTTCTTATAGAATTTAACAGTGCACATTTTTTCTTAATACTTTACCACAGGTAATATTTAGGTATTCTTATTTGTCAGGTGTCTGATTCTTCACCAGGACCTGGTTATAAGGAGAAAACAGTGGAAGGAATCGGTTATGCACTGACTTCCTCCAGAAGGTTGTCGCTTCAGCATGACCTATCACTGTGCAGCCACATAAGTTCCAGAGGCCTTAGGGGTAAGAAAAGAGGCCAGGCTTTACCCTGTGGAGTAAGTTATTTCCAACCCCAGAACTACACCACCTAAGTTGCACACTTATGGATCATAGGTGGACGCAGACCTGTCCAAAATGTTACGCCTACCATTGCAGGAGGCCAGCCAGCTGTGACTTCCGCTGCTGTTTCTACAAACATGAAATATGTGATTAAAGATCTAAAGGCTACTATGGAGAGAGATATTAAAAGCCAAGATTGAAGAGGCAGTCTGAAGTCTTCAGGTTACAACTGACTTCTTCACAGAAACTTCCCTAGATGTAACTAGGATATTCTCTGGATCAAATGGCTTTATCTATAGCAGCTAAGAAAGCATTATGGTTCTATTTCTGGGATGATGACTCATCCTCCAAGTCTGCCCTCTACACCATTCTATTTGAAAGGGTGGTGCTGTTTGGGGAAACTTTGGATAATTCCATTGAAAAGGCGAATGAGGGCTGCAAGATATTGGTACCTTAGGATGGAAGTTCCAAGGATCCCAGCTCCTCATAGTATGACCGGAGAACCTCCAGTGACCAGTATGTCTGAGATACATGGAGCTACTGGCCCTGCAGGGAATACTCCAGAGGTGACTCATGGCAGTTGGTAAACCTGCCTTTCAAGGTTCTAATGGAGCTATAACGCAGTCGTTTTGCTCTTCAGCAATGAACATATCTCCTCCAGTACTAGGAGCCTCATTTTTCTGATCACACATACCTGGGCTCGTCATACTCTGGAGGCTTGAGTGATATCCATGGTCCAGATTGATATAGACTGGAGTTTTTTCTTAACGGGCACAGGAGTCTCCATACCAACAGGAGTATCAAGACCAATGATTCAAAAGGTAAAGCACTGAAGGAAGAAGCCTTCTGGACGAAGAGGTGATTTTTTTTTTTAGGTCCCAGAACAAGAGCAGTTCCAGGGACAAGTTTCGCCTCTCTTCTGGTGCTAAGAGGAAAAGCACATGAAAGAGGGGCCAACAAGAGGCTAAATGTCAGTCTTCGGGATGGAGTCAATCAGATCCATATCTCAAGCAATCTGGAAGGATAATTTCCGTACCTCTATATCTCAAGGATGCTTACTTTCAGTCCAATCTGCAGAGATCTTCGGCATTAGCTCAGAAGATAACCTACCATATGGCCTCAATGTGGCCCCAAGAATCTTTATATGTGCTTATAGTGTTATTGAGAGTCCAGAACTCCACCTGGTTCCATTATCTGGAGGATCTAATTCTGATAGCCTTAGACCCTCAGAAGGCAGGCACACAGAGGTATATAGTTCTTTCATAACTCCTAAAGTTTGGCTGCTTGATGAATATCAAGAAAAGCAGTTTCAGACCAGCTCAGTGGTTGACATTCCCGAGTGGAAAACTCTATGCTCTGCTTTTCCCTATCTCGAGAACAGTTCCACAGATTGTAAAGGTTTTCTCTCCCAGTTTCTTCATTTCTGCTTGGTAACAGCAAGAAAATAGATGCAACTACTAGGAATCCTGGTTTCCACCAGCAGACTTGTCAGATGGGCCCAATGGCATCTCTGGATTCCTTACAGATCGTTCCTATCCCCATCAGTGGAGTTACACCTTACCCTGGCAGCTGAAAGAGGGATTAGATCTCTGAGTTTCCAGTGAACAGAACCTCATTGGTCGATTTATTAGCTCGAATTCCAGTTTTTAGAAGATTGGTTGCACAGTGTTTGGACCATGTTGAACAATATTTCCATTCATTTGTATGGAAATAAGAGTCATTTTCAAGGTTCTTCTTCACTTCAGAGGCTTGCTGAAGAATGAGTGGGTCCAAATTTGCTCAAATATCAATGCAACTGTATCCTATATTTACCAAGATGGGTCTCACAGATACGTATTGATGGAATTCCAGCCATAATGATCAGGGCACAGAAGAACAACCAGTGGCTCAGAATACAATGGCTGTTTGCTGGAGCCGAATAACTGTGGACAAGGTGGATTGGCAACCATGTCCTGACGTATCCTCAGGGTTGACGCAGATTGTCTGATACCCTACATAGATCTGATGGCCATTTCTTGGACCTACCAGGTCCAGAAGTATATTTTACATGCTAGGACCAGAATGCTCAGGTTCAGGATACACTGACTCAAATTTAGAATTTTAGTCTGATGTACATATTTTAGTCTGATGTACATATTTTCCTGTTTTCGACTTTCCTAAAAATGCAATGCAAAAGGTGACAGTGGAAGACCGTGTCGACTCTAATTTCTATGATGAATAAGATGATTCTGGAACCTCCAAGGGAAATTCCTGTACGTCCAGACCTATTACAAGGCCCCATGACACACCAGGATCCTCAAGTTCTGGTGTTGATGCGGGAGTCCATATTAGTATAGGCATCCCTGAGACGGTCATTGAGATCCTTTTACAATCCTATACAGGCTTTACTAAGCTTGACATGCTTTTGTCTGTTGGAATTACTCCTCGTTCAGGCCTTGAAAGGTTCTGTGTTATAACACTCTAGAGGAGCACTTAGCTGCACTTTGCTTCATATAGGCATTGATTGAAATCATGCCTCCACTGAGTGTGGTGAAGCCAATATGTGACGTACCACTGGTCTCACGGGCCCTGACTGAACCATTATTCGAACCTCTAGAAGGAGCTTCCATGGTGGTAGCACAGAAAGTGCTGGTGGCTGGTACCCCAGCAAGGAAAATGGGTGAAAATGGCTTGATCCTGTGAACCCCCTTTCACTACTTTTCAACAGATCTGGTCGTCTTGCATTTGGCACCTGAAGATCCTGCCTATGGTGACTGCTTATCTAAGTCATTCTCTACCTGTACTGAAGGGTACCGATTGAGCGTTGATATCCCTGGTGCTTTGCTTCATGTAAGCAACAATTGAACTCAAGCCTCTGCTGAGGGTGTTGAAACCAATATGTGACGTACCACTGGTCTCACAGACTCTGACTGAACTTCTAGCAGGAGCTTCCATGATGTTAGCCCAGACGTTGCTGTTGCTGGTGACTGGTACCTCAGCAAGGTGAATGTGTGCACTTAGCTGCACTTTGCTTCATATAGGCATTGAATGAAATCATGCCTCCACTGAGTGTGGTGAAGCCAATATGTGACGTACCACTGGTCTCACGGGCTCTGACAACCATTATTTGAACCTCTAGAAGGTGCTTCCATGGTGGTAGCACAGAAAGTGCTGGTGGCTAGTACCCCAGCAAGGAAAATGGGTGAACTCCAGGCTTGATCCTGTGTACCCCCATTCACTGAATTTCAACAGGATATGGTTGTCTTGCATGTAGCACCAGCGATCCTGCCTAAAGTGAGAGCCTTTCAATGCCATTCTCTACCTGTACCAAAGGATTTGGGGCATTCTCCACTAGTACTGTTACAGCATCTCGTGGGCTTCCATGGCAATGGTTGCTGCTGAAACTTTGTAAAGTTGGCATTTGGACCTCTTTGAACTAGTTTTTCCTGCATTATATATTGGACATTGAAGCAATTAATGAGGCACAATTTGGACGTCATGTCTGTTCTCTACCTGTGCTGGAGGGTATCAGGGCACTCTCCTCTCATGCTGTTGCAGCATCATGGGTTGCCATGGCAATGGTTTCTGCTGACACTTTTTGTAAGCTAGCATTTGAACCTCTTTAGACACGTTTGTCTGGCATTTCATACTGTTAGTTAAAACAGTCTATGATGCACAATTTGGTAGTCAAGTACTTAACTCAGTTCATTCTTCTATCTATGTTGAATTATTCTGATTATTTGGTTGGCTATTCTGTCCCTCCCTTTGTAAGCTTGGGTATTCCCCATGTGTATATGCTGCCATGATTAGCCAGGAAAGTGAAAAATGTATTCATACTTACCGTAATTTTCTTTTCCTGGCTATTATTCATGGCAGCATATACTTCCCACCCATTAATGTCTCTATTTATGTACTGTAGAGCTTGTAAACTGACTGAGGACCTTAGGGATGGAGCCTCCTTTTAAAACCTTGGTGGTTTTCCTGTCCTATCGGCTGTAGGGGAGGAGCTAACCCATGTGTATATGCTGCCATGAATAATAGCCAGGAAAAGAAAATTACGGTTAGTATGAATACATTTTCCACTATATAGTGGTAACCTTTACACCAGTAAACTTAGTTTCTCTATGTATCAGTCAAATCAGAAAGTGCATCAGACACATATATAAAATAAATCCATATTGCTTATTTAAAGAGACAGTTCAAATACCAGAACCACTACACCTTTAATATAAATGTCAGAGAACACACCTCTGATGGCTTTCAGACTGATAGGCATTAGAGTATCTACCTCTTTTTTTTTTTTTTTTATGGTCTTCATTGTCGGCATAATCACACACAGCATGATGACACTGAGGGCGCTGGATTCAATATATCTCCATGAGAAGTACCAGATTTGCAGAGCGCAGTGATTGTTGAGCACGTGCACTATGTCGCCCACTGCTTCTTATTTTTTTAAGTTTGATGGGAAGCCCTGAATTTAAAACCACTAAAGCAACTCTCTAACATTAAAAAAACATTATGTGTAACATTTCCTTTAAAATGTTGTTGATTAAACTGTCCCTTTTTATAATTATTGTTTTGAATATTTCTAGCACATTAAATAATATCGTATCGAAGAAATTGTTTTTACATGGCACAGTCTGCAGATCAATCATCTCAGATGCATACCAGTCATTTTAAAAAAGGCATTTTGTACATTGGTAATAGTTTTGTCAAGTTTTACACTGTACCACAACGTATCACAAATATCTGGCTAAACATGTGGCTATGGACCAAAGGTCACCTTCCAGATCATAAGACCCATTGGGTTCTGAACTTTTTCTATTAGAACCAACATTATGTACATAGCATAAGCATAGTGACCATTCTTGATTTATAAATTGTTCAGTTATCCATTCTTCGAGTTTAACTTGATATATAAAATGTAAATCCCTAAAAAAAAAAAAGGTATGTGTGAGGAAGATCAGGTAGTAAATGACTGAAATAAAATTAATTTAGTACTTAAATTAAAAAGACAAGACTTTGTTGATGCGTAAAAAATAGAGAAATAAAGTGGTACAAAATTACCCCAAATTAAACTATAAACTATATGTTTGGTGGAAGACTGAAAGCTGTGTATAAGTAAATTAGCAGAAGCCAAAAAAGTGTAAAGCTCTTAAGAATACCCAAATTATAAATAGTGCAAAAATCCACACAATTACAGCAGCACTCAACAAAAGTGACAAACAAATGACACACAAAGTTAGTATACTAATAAATATGGTGCCTAAATTGTGTAAGACATGGAATCTTCAAATGTTGTTCTGTAAATAATAAAATATACATATATAGTGCTGACCACAATAAAAAAAAAAGGTTAAAAACTGTTACTTAAATCTTGGTGGGTATTGCCAGTAAGGTACCCACAGAGCATGCACAAGAAGCAGATGCCAATGTTCAGAGAAAACTTCCATGTTCCACCTCGCGAGTACCTTGCTGGCAGATTATGAGACCCATTGGGTTCTAAATTGTTTCTTACTAGAACCAAAATTATGTACATAGTATAAGCTTAGTGACCACTCTTCATTTGTTCAGTTATCCATTCTACAAGTTGTGTGGAACTAAAAACCCTATATTAGTACTTAATTTAAAAAGACAAAATATTGCCAGCAAGGTACCCCCAAGGCGGAACCTGGATGTGACCGCTGAACATTGGCATCCACTTCCTTTGTTCTGTTGTGGGTACCATCTGACAACCCACACCAAGATTTAACTAAGAATGTTTTACCTTTTTTTTATTATAATGTAGATTTGGATATTGTTCAGTTGGGGTCTTGGCCTCTCTGCTTGTCACCTGCTTATATAGAAAAACCTGTCTGGTGGAACGCGCCCGAGAGGTGAAAGTTTCTACGCTGTCTAATTATCCTGTTGTGAGGAGTATCCCTCTCAAGCTGCATTTTTCAAACCTAGAGCCAAGGGTGATCAGGCTCTGGTAAATGAGTTTATATATAAGCTAACCAGATGGGGTCGGTCTCTCTCTCTCTCTCTCTCTCTCTCTCTCTGGTTGTGGTGTGCCGAAACCAACGTACGAGTGGGCCTGTAAATAAAAGAGGGCAAAAGATACATTTGAGAAAATACACACTTTATTGCATTTTACAAGACCAAGTTCCTGAAAGCTTGGCGAAGCTCTTTCTCCGGTTGTGGAATATATGCATTATATATGGAGGATTTCCATCGCCCCAGTCTCTTGATGATGTGGACCGGTGTGTTTGTGCTAGAGGCTGCTGAGGCGGCTCCTATGCGGAAGGAGTGCCCGGAGAATGCAGCCGGGTTGTGTCCGAGCTTAGATAGTCTAGTACCTTTACCGGACACCAGGAATTATCAGTAGGGAAGAGCGGAATTATTGTAGGGTGTAGTGACTGGTTGGTTTTAGTAGTAGGGATCGAAAGTAGGTAGTGATCCTCTATCTAAGTCAGGTGTGATGTTTTAAGGCTTAGCGTGATATCTCCTTGACAAACCACGGTGAACTCTCTAGGTCTGAGAAAACCATAGAAGGCGAGATATATGGCAGATTTGATCACCGTATTAGTGTTGCTATCGAATGGGGCTGTGTCAAGGAGATTGCTAAGTGACCTGAAGATCGGCCCATCTATAGGTAATCTAGTGATAGTGAGTGGAGGTGAAACCTTAGATATACCTTTCAGAACCTTTTTAATGGGGTATGATGACAAGAAAGGAGTGTTGTTAGGGAAATTGGTGAGGCTGTGGTGCTGAACCCCGGTGAGGTAAAGTTTAATGGTGTTATGAGAAAGTTTAAGGTGTAGGTGGCAGAAAGAGGCAATAGTCACCATGGTTTGGATAGAAAAGTCACCTTGTAGACCGAATTCTGCGGTGAATTTGATAAATATATTAAGTGCCCTATTGTAAGTGATAGCAGTGTTGGGTGATAATGCTTGGTGAGTGAGTGTTCTAGCGGGATGCAAGAGTGTGCTTAATCCAAGATTAGTTCGTGAAACCGTGGTGTCCTGGATGGCTGTTGGTGAGCCGTTGGGAGTGCCTGAGAGAATGCCTGGAATTGAGAACGAGAGAGAGCGCCAGCGGCCGTGTTGTGAATACCCGGGATGTGAAAACATACTAAGTGAAACTGACCGGATGCTGCCAACCAGGTCAGCTTGCGAATCAGCCGCATGATGGTCAGGGATGATGAGCGCCCTTTGTTAATGATTTCGCAAGCCGCCGAGTTATCGGAGTAGCATTTTACTGCCTTGCCAGACCAGATATGACCCAAGGTGTGTGCGGCCGCCACAATGGAATAAATTTCGAATAGTGCTGAGGTCTCCCTGAATCCTGGCAAGGCATCCGTCTCAGTGGGCCAGTGGCCCCTAAACCAGTGGTTTCCGAAAATGGCTGCAAAACCGGTGTTGGCTGCTGCGTCTGTGTGGATGATGGGTGAAGAGGTGGAGAGAGGGGGGATAAACATGGAGATACCATTCCAGTCTTTCAAAAACTCCCCCACATAGCTAAGTCAGCCTTGGCATGGGGGTCCAAAGAAACTGTGCCGGAGTCCGGCACTCCGTGGAGCAGGCAAAGAAGTCTGGATATGAAAGACCTTCCCTGCGGGATGATGCGCATGGCGAAGTTCAGGGATCCAAGAAGGGACTGAAGTTCTCTCCTGGTGCAAACATCATTCCGCAGGAACATGTCTATCTCCCCTCTCAATCGTGACAGTTTGTCGTGGGGAAGGCTAGCTCTGAGGTTAACAGAGTCCAGCTCTATCCCCAGAAAGGTCAATTTAGTTGTGGGGCCTATAGTTTTAGCTGGGGACAAAGGGACTCCAAGTGTGGAAAATAGTGCAATAGTACTTCTGATTTCTGTGGGTGTTGGTGACCCTGGCTCTATCAGTAGAATGTTGTCTAGGTAGTGAATATCGGAGTGACACCTGATGACGTTCAGAAGCAGCCAGCATAGTGACTCGGCGGTGACTCGGCGAAAATGTCGAACAGTTTGGGGCTGCTTCGAGAACTGAAAGTGAGTCGTGTGTCCGCAAACCCCCCCACATTTACTCCATCCTCTACCCTCAGGCGTATCATGCGCACTCACCCCACAAATCGAAAGGGGTTGCGTCCTTTTAAGGAGGTGACAAACCTAGTCAGTCGCACCAAAGGCACCATCAGCGACATCATACCATTTGTTTTCTTTGTGGAGCGTGCCCTGCGAAGAGTGCTGGATCAGGCCATAGATGAGCGTGACGAGGAAGAGTTGTGGTCACCATCACCACCAGAAACAGCCTTATCAGCATCGCTTGCTGGACCTGCGGCAACGCTGGAAGAGGATTGTGAGGAAGAGGAGTCAGAGGAGGAATGTGGCTTTGAGGAGGAGGAAGACCAACCACAACAGGCATCCCAGGGTGCTCGCTGTCACCTATCTGGTACCCGTGGTGTTGTACGTGGCTGGGGGCAAGAACATACCTTCAGTGAGATCACTGAGGACAAGGAACGGGACATGAGTAGCTCGGCATCCAACCTTGTGCAAATTGGGTCTTTCATGCTGTCGTGCCTGTTGAGGGACCCTCGTATAAAAAGGCTGAAGGAGAACGACCTGTACTGCGTGTCCACGCTACTAGACCCCCGGTATAAGCAGAAAGTGCCTGAAATGTTACCGAATTACGGCAAGTCGAAAAGGATGCAGCAGTTCCAAAATCAATTAAAAAGTATGCTTTACACAGCGTATAAGGGTGATGTCACAGCACAACGGGAATCTAACAGGGGAAGAGGTGAAAGTAATCCTCCTCCTCCCACGACCACGCCGGCAAGGACAGGACGCTTTACAGATGTGTTGTTGATGGAGGACATGCAGAGCTTTTTAAGTCCTACGCATCGCCACAGCCCTTCGGGGTCCACCCTCAGAGAACGACTCGACCGACCGGTAGCAGACTACCTCGCCTTAACTGCAGATATCGACACTCTGAGGAGCGATGAACTCCTTGACTACTGGGTGTGCAGGCTTGACCTGTGGCCTGGGCTATCCCAATTTGCGATAGAACTTCTGGCCTGCCCCGCTTCAAGTGTCCTGTCAGAAAGGACCTTCAGTGCAGCAGGAGGTATTGTCACTGAGAAGAGAAGTCGCCTAGGTCAAAAAAGTCTAGATTACCTCACCTTTATTAAGATGAATGAGGGATGGATCCCAAAGGGACTGATAGTGGGCGATACATTCGACTAAAAAAGTCCTAATAAGGGGGACGTAAAAGGGATTAAACTGATAAGAATAGTACTACTTAACACACCACTCCTATCTGGTGGCACATTAGATTGCACGCACAGTGCCCCAAATTTGAAGTAGGAGGACCGACCAAGCATCTTTTTCCATCTTCCGGTTCCTAAAATCGATGCCATATACACGTCCCCTGATAGGGGACGTAACAGGGATTAAACTGATAGGAATAGTACTACTTAACACACCTTATAATAACGCAGAGAGAGGCAACGCAGAGAGAGGAGTCTGAAGAAGAGGAGTCAGAGGAGGAAGGTGGCTTTGAGGAGGTGGAAGACCAAACACAGCAGGCGTCCCAGGGGGCTTGTTGTCACCTTTCGGGGACCCTTGGTGTTGTACGTGGCTGGGTGGAGGAAGAGACCTTCAATGACATCAGTGAGGACAAGGAACGGGACATGGCTAGCTTGGTATCCAACCTTGTGCAAATGGGGAGTTTGCGGTTGTGCAAATGCACTGTTTGCGGTGCGTTAAACGGGGAGTTTGGTCTGTCACTGTGAAGCGGGCGTAACCCTTACACTACCTGATCGATACAACATCATACCTGATGTTTTAAAGCACGTTATTCCAAACAATTTAGGAATGTTAGGTGATTTATGCCCTTTATGGATTAAAACCAGACTTTGCATCAACTATGTAATTTTCCATGGGAGTTTTGCCATGGATCCCCCTCCGGCATGCCACAGTCCAGGTGTTAGTCCCCTTGAAACAACTTTTCCATCACTATTGTGGACAGAAAGAGTCCCTGTGGGTTTTAAAATTTGCCTGCCTATTGAAGTCTATGGTGGTTCGCCCGGTTCGCCCGTTCGCGAACGGAAAATTTTATGTTCACGACATCTCTAGTTATTTATTATAGTGAGAATTCCAAGTGAATTTCAATGTACGGCCAAACTAACGGACATGGAAACAATTCTCTAAGTCAGCTATGCTTTTACTTTGGCTACTTTGGAATTAAACTTGATATTCACTTTGATTTCTCATTTCAGTTAATCAAAATGTTTTCTACTTATTACAAATATTGTCTTGTATTACTATTGACATATCCTGAAAATGTATTTCAATTCCATATGAAGGCAGACGATTTTGGAATTCAAAACAAAATGATGAATCCGAAACAAGGGCTGCACGAAGAATTAATTGAGGCAATACAGGTAATAGTCTAATAATATGGAAAGTATAAACATTTACCCTTTGATTTACAAAGTGGCATTAACAGCCATGCGAGTTTTAAGTTTCCTTACTCCAGGCAGTTCTTGTAGTAAGGTTTCTTGATAATCTTTATTAAATTGATATATTTAATACGAAATGTTTTATTTTCAAATGAAGAATTTAAAGAAGGAAAGGATTCAAATGTAACAAATCTCAACAGATATACGGATAGAACAAATAATCGGTGTAGGCGATTTAATTGTAATATAAATAACATTGTATACTCATGCCCTTCTAGTCTTTATTAATAAATTATTCCTGAAAATGAATTATTGCTCTTGACAGAATTAACTGGAAGAGCACCTGTATGTACAGAATTCTCTAGCAACCCCCAACCCTCCCTTATTCCAAAAAAAAAAGGAAAAAAGACTTGACAAAAATTGTTTATATGTATACACACACACACACACACACACATACACATTCTGGTATTGTATATCTGTCATGCATTTATGAATTGGCACTTCTGGTTCCAGTCCTCTCTTCTCTCCTTCCTGAAATTTACTGTGTTTTTTTTTGTTTGTTTTTTAAATTCTTTATTTTCAGTTTGACATATGAAACAGCGTTACAGTTTACATTGGCACGTAAGTTGATCAATTTGGAACATAGGTATATTGTGCATCTTTCCATAGGAGGACAGTGTTGTTGTTTACCGTTTAACAGTTGTCAGGCTGTTCATAGCCAATTTTCATTTCATCCTTATAACAGATATAACTTTAACATATCCTAAACAGAAATGGTAATGTCTAAGACAACCCTCAGTTTCCTGTCGGTGCCTGAAGGTTGGACGAGCATATGGCTGTACTTATTTCCCACCAGGAGGGTGTGTAAGAGAGTGCAAGTGGTATGTGTTCTATTTGGTACCCCATTTTTTCTAAGTATCTTTAGCCGGTTACCATGGTGATTGCCTATTTTGTGGTGTAGGCCTGCGTCTCCTCCCTTCTCATTTGGCCCGCTAGTGCTTGTTATTGACTGGTTCATTTACCTAGGTGTACCTTGCTCTTGCGGCCTGGCGGGGCCTTGTCTTCTGTTTTGAAGTGGAGTCTATTCCGTGTGGCTGTGTTGGGGTCGCACTCAGTGTAGTAGATTGTGCGATCGCTATTACCTTGTTCGCTTCAATAGTCGGGGGGGGGGGGGGTGGGAAGCGGGAGTGGAGAGAGAGAGAGAGGAGGGAGAGAGAAAGGAAAAAAAATGTAATTTTCAATTTTTGAGGAGTAGGGAATTTAATGCAAATAAAGTAAATAGTGGTCTGTTGGAAAGGGGCGCGCGGCGGGTCCTGTCCCTGTCTACTCCAGCGCCCTGTGTTCGTGTGCTCCTGTGAGCCTCAGTCAGTCATGTACTCTTCCCAAGGTTGCCATACTTTTTGGAATGTTTTCTCAGTGTTCCTGATCTGGGCTGTGAGTTTGTCCATCAAATAGGTATCTTTTATCTTCATTATAATGTCATTTTCCGTGGGAACTGTGGGTGTCAGCCACTTCTGGGCTAGTGCCTGTCTGGCTGCTAATGTAATTTTGTTAAGGAGCTGTTGTTCTTTTCTGGGGAGACCGTCTATAGGCCTAGACAGCAGGATGGACCATGGGTCCATGTCTATCGGACCTCCCATCACGTTTGTCAGTAAAGTCTGCACACGTTTCCAGTATCCGTCTACCACGGGGCATTCCCACCACATGTGTATAAAGGTTCCCTTGCTCCCACATTCCTTCCTGTGTCCGTCGTGATTTTCCCCCTCCTGTATAGCTGGGCTGGGGTGGTGTACCACCTCATTAGCATTTTGTATGATTGCTCCTGGTGGAGCACACAGATCGATGTCTTGGCCGTCGCCTCCCATATGTCCACCCAGTCCTCCCCCTCAAGCTCATCTCCCAGGTCCCTCTCCCATTGGCCAATATAGATAGGGTCTTTGGCATTTTTGTTGCACATATGTTCATAGAATGTCATAGGGGTTTGTGCTGCTCTCTTGACTTCGGGGCTTGTGGCGAAGTCTTTGAGCTGTATGTATCGAAATATGTCTTTTGTAGTTAGTGGAGCTAGTGTTTTCAGGTGTTCGAACGTTTTAAAGGTCCCTTTGTCATAGAGATGGACAAATCTCTGCACCCCTGTGTTCTTGATGCCCTGGAAGTCCCGGGCGCTCAGCCACGGCTCAAAAGCTCTGTTGTGTAAGTATGGGGTCATTGGTGATGGTGTGTGTTTTAGGGCGTGTTTGTCCGCCGTGAGGTCCCAGATTCTTATTGAATTGAGTATTGCTGGGCACGTGGTCCGAAGGGGTGGTCTATCCTGTTTGGGCACCCAGATCATAAACTGCGGCAGGTCAGTGCTCATCAGTCGCGTCTCTAATTCTACCCACCTGTGGGAACCCACCCTGGAGTGCCAGGCTACCACCTGGGCAAGCTGGGCAGCAAGGTAGTAGTTGTAGAGATTTGGGAGTCCCAGTCCCCCCCCCCCCCCTGGTTTTAGGGCGTTATAGCACCTGCCTGGCTATGCGGTGACGTTTTTGTGCCCATATGAAATTATCAATAGTCCTCTGTAGGGGCACTAAGTCTTATTGACTTGGACAGGTAGGGCCTGAAACAAGAACAGCAGTCGTGGGAGCAGTGTCATTTTTGTGGCATGGAGTCTGCCTATCCAGGAGAGTGGTTTTTCATAGTTGCGTAATAGGGTGCTTTTATGATGGATGGCAGAGTCCTTGATATAATAAAGTTTCCATAATATTCAGTACCATTATAATCCTGGTCATGTCTAATGGACATTTAGACAAATTCACAGCAACTTGAGGGTATAAGTTTCAACATTTTGAAGTCTCTTTTCTCTTATAGTGAAATGTGAAACATACGCAGAGTTACTTACTAAAGTGAGAATTCAAAGTGAATTTCAAGTGTACGGCCAAACTAACTGACATGGAAACTATTCTCTACGTCAGCTATGCTTCTACTTCGATAATGTATTTCGATTCCATGTGTAGAGAAAATATCTTGGATATCAGGACAAAATGATGGATCCAAGAGGAATGGCAAGTGAAGAATCAATTTGGAATGCACAGGTAAGTCTAATAATATGGACAGTATAAACATTTACCCTTTGATTTACACAACGGCATTAACAGCAATGCCGAGTTTTACCTTTTCTTTCTACATGCAGTTCATCCTCTTTATTAACTTGATATATTTAATACTAAATGTTTTTATCTTCAAATGAAGAAGTTAGAGAAGGAAAGGATTCAAATTAAACAAATCTGAATGATGCTTGGAGTGTTTGTTTCATGGAGTTACCGTTATTTATTAATTGGAATTAGATAACTGTAATCATAGTGTAGATGTTAAAAGGTAATTGAGGCCTAGATCCTTTTATATTAGCGTCCCTGACTTCTTTGGAAAGTGAATGTTGGGTTTGGAGGTTAGAAGTTTCACCTTTCTAACATCTCTTCTCTCATATAAATGTGAAGCACCCTTAAGGGTTATTTATTATAGTGAGAATTCCAAGTGAATTTCAAGTGTAAGATCAAACTAAGTGACATGGAAACAATTCTCTAAGTCAGCTATTTTTCTACTTCGGCTACTTTGGAATTAAACTTGATATTCACTTTGAATTCTCATTTCAGTGAAAAACCCTGTCTGTGTTTTCTTCTTAATAAAAAATAATGTCTTGTATTACTATTGGAATATCCTGATAATGTATTTCGATTCCATTTGTAGAGAAAATATCTTGGATATCAGGACAAAATGATGGATCCAAGAGGAATGGCAAGTGAAGAATCAATTTGGAATGCACAGGTAACAGTCTAATAATATGGACAGTATAAACATTTACCCTGTGATTTACACAACGTCATTAACAGCCATGCAGAGTTTTACCTTTTCTTTCTACATGCAGTTCATCCTCTTTATTAACTTGATATATTTAATACTAAATGTTTTTATCTTCAAATGAAGAAGTTAGAGAAGGAAAGGATTCAAATTAAACAAATCTGAATGATGCTTGGAGTGTTTGTTTCATGGAGTTACCGTTATTTATTAATTGGAATTAGATAACTGTAATCATAGTGTAGATGTTAAAAGGTAATTGAGGCCTACATTCTTTTATATTCGCGTCCCTGACTTCTTTGGAAAGTGAATGTTGGGTTTGGAGGTTAGAAGTTTCAACTTTCTAACATCTCTTCTCTCATATATATGTGAAGCACCCCTAAGGGGTAATATATTATAGTGAGAAATCCAAGTGAATTTCAAGTGTACGGCCAAACTAACTGACATAGAAACAATTTTTCATATTTCCACTACATTTTGGTATGGAGTTACCACACATGTTCTTATAAAGGTCTGAAAAACTTGTGCCGCAGTTGCAGCACCTAATGTTCTTTTTTTCTGTTTACTCTGATAGTAATTGTACGAATAATAGATCTAGAAAATTTAAATGGATGCCGACATAATGGATAACTATATATAAGTAATATGCACTTATAGATCAATTCATAATAATACTATTATTAATAGTATTTGTTGTGTCAGGACACCTTCCCCCAATAGGATTATTTAAAGTATCCTTGGGACCTAATTTCTTTACTCTAAACATAGGAGAACAGTAATTTAAACATTAAATAACAAACAAGGACGAAATTGCAATCCGGTTTCATTTATCGAATCATTTAAATTCTGCCTGGCATAAGAAACCACTACAAGGGCAATAAAAAAATACAGATTTGTAGTCCGTTTATTCATTCAATTATCCAAATTATGTTTAATCATTTTTTCACGATTTATTTATTCAATAATACTATTATCAATAGTTTATTCGTTGTGTTAGGATGCCTCTCCCTTAATAGGATTATTAAGAATACCCTTGGGACTTGATTTCATCATATTAAGCATAGGATAACGGTACCTTTACATTAAATAACGAGCAAGGATGGAATCACAGTCTGATTTATCAAATCATTTTAAATCTACCTTTCTCAAGGAATCGCATAAATCATTAAAAGGGGAATTAAAAAGATTAGATTTGTAGTCTGGTTCATTTATTTAATTATTTTAATTGATTCTAATTATTGTTGTACTGTTCACTCATTTAATCATTAAAAATGTTTCCAATCACCACATAGGGTAAATGATATTAATATAAAACTACAAGAATTATGTTCAGTGGTTCTATTTAGTTCCGTTTTTCCCTTTTTCACAGAAAATTAATATAAAACTACAGGAATTATGTTCAGTGGTTCTATTTAGTTCCGTTTTCCCCTTTTCCCTTTCTCACTGAAAATTAATATAAAACTACAGGAATTTTGTTCAGTGTTTCTATTTAGTTCCGTTTTTCCCTTTCTCATAGAAAATTAATATAAAACTACAGGAATTATGTTCAGTGTTTCTATTTAGTTCCGTTTTCCCCTTTTCCCTTTCTCACTGAAAATTAATATAAAACTACAGGAATTATGTTCAGTGTTTCTATTTAGTTCCGTTTTTCCCTTTCTCATAGAAAATTAATATAAAACTACAGGAATTATGTTCAGTGTTTCTATTTAGTTCAGTTTTTCCCTTTTCCCTTTCTCACTGAAAATTAATATAAAACTACAGGAATTATGTTCAGTGTTTCTATTTAGTTCCGTTTTTCCCTTTTCCCTTTTTCACTGAAACTGTAATCACTTCTAAATGAATTGCTCAGACGGAGATGCAATAACATTTACAGGAATATGAATAACATTAACCAATTAAAGGATACAAGGTTGCAGTTTTGTACTTCATTGTTAACTTTGTAAATGTAACTTATGTGATTCAATTTGGACTCACATACAACTAATATTATCTGCACCAAAAACGAAAATGAATTGTCCATTTAAAACTGGAACAAATAAGACACACTAATGTTAGAAATTAAGGTTTACAGAATTTAATGATAAGGCAATTGATACTGCTCTTTTGTTTTATTTTTTCTCCTCTATATGCTGATACTGCCTCCTACAAATTAAGTAAATGCGGACATTTAATAATAAAAAAAAAAAATCCAGCTTTTTAAACGAAGGGAAAAAAATGACGAGCCTGAAGTCTGATGAACCGTAATGGATGTACACAGCTTGCCACAAGGAGCTACCAACATAGACACGAAGAGGACAATGAACTTAACTATTTCAGCACCTTGGAAGTTACCTGATATCAAAAAGAGACTTGGACCGCACACGTCGTACCTGTGGGTGGTACTGACGTGTGACGATTATTGTGCATGATGTGTTTGCCCGCCGTTTTCAGTTATTTAAACTTGTATAGGGAACCTTAGGACACTTATCGATTTAAACCCGGTTTGAAGAAGCCACGCTGTGGCGAAACGCGTCCCGGATTGTTTTTAGAGCTCATTGCAGCTATTTTATTTATTTGTTATATATTATATTCTTTGTAATAAATAGATTTGTTTTTACGGATCCTGGTTCCCAGCATCATTCATCAGGGAGTGCAGTCCCTAATCTGCACAACGCTGTGAAAGTGAGTCAGTATATCCTGACTCCTGACTTGTGAGTATTCACTTGGGACAAGTACATAATTTTCTTTGAAATATTTTAAACAATACTGCGCAATTGGGTGTACTTTTAATATTTTCCAGACCTCCTGTTCTTCAACACGAATAGGGGTGGGTCGCCTGTACGGACCCAGAAGCCATTCATACCAGAGCTGGGTTCATAGCTCTTTGCTTGTGAGTGTGCCAATTACGCCACTATTAACCACTAATACGTTATACAACTTTACACTATGATTATTTTTCTTAGGTTATGAACCGATTTGATAGTGGATTATTGCTCCAAAATTCTAAAAGGTGAATAATAATTTTTTTTTTTTTTTGTCATATAAGCGCTACATTCTGGATTTATTGTTATTTTACATGCTGATAAAGAGGAATTATTTGAATGTTTAGCAGCTGATAAATCAACAAATATGATATTGTCTTAAAAATTACTTTATAGCAAGCGCTGGTTCCATTATTACTTATGTTATATTGTTTTTCCCATGGCACCCTCACCTCACCTAGAGCTTCCTCATCTCCTACTGGATTGCCTTGTTACCTGAGGACTTTATCTGTATAATCCCCCAAAGACTGTACCTTTATTCAAAAGTCTGAGCTTTTTCCTTGTCCCATGAAGCTTATTACGGCTTCTGTGCTTTGCAACTTGTTACCTCCTCAGCCCCTTCTCTGGGCCTCCTCAATGACCAGACACCTTTTAAACTGTTTGCCCCTGACAGACTGAATCATGCCTCTGGGCTGCTCACACTATCTCTTGGTTCCTGCCAGCGTCCTATTAACTCTACTCCTGTCAGCTACACCCTGTGGCACAAGGAGGCCGCTGCTGCCTGTGGCCAATCTCTACAGCATGCAAACTCCTGAATATTACAACTTTATTTTTGGACAGAAGCTTATGATTCTTGCACCTCATGATATTTATTCTATTCTCTAGCACCTAACCTCTCTAAGACATTTCCGACCACAGACAACTCTGTCTCTACTACAATGTCATATTGCGAAGAAATGTTACTCCGGCCACTCTTCTGCCACTTCCCGGGGTGGCGGGGGGGGGGGGATACCACACTATTGGTACAATTCCTATTGGTACAGTTTTGACATAGACCCTGACGTCCAAGACCGGATCCATACTACAAAAAATAACTATTCAGACTGGTGGAGGTACGCCTCATCATGACAGACCTGTTTTGGGGACTCTGGAAGTAAGACACATGTGTCATCACTGGGAGGTGGCTGTCCCTCATGTTTTCTTCATTAAGTCCCCAGAAATCTCATGAAAGGAACTTGGCTCATTAGAAAAAAAAAACATGGAACACTAAAAATCAATATCAGCTGCAGAGGGGGGTCAGCAAGAGAACTGTGACTGGAAAGACAGATACCCTCAATATCACACAGAAATAGGTGAGGATACCTCTCCTACTGCTCCTCATGGTTGCTTTGAACAGATGAAAGAGGAAACAAGACACCTCTCAACAGTGCATGCAGTAGCTTTGCCAGATCCTGACTCCACTCTGTTTGTGGATAGCTCTAGATTTGCGGATGATAAGGGAAGGTACCATACTGGATTTGCTGTTGCTACAGAAGATCAGGTACGTCAAGCATCTTCACTTTCCTCACCCACATCTGCTCAAGACGCTGAATTGACAGCCTTCTCAGTGGCATGCAAAATGTCTGAATGAAGACGTGCTAATATCTACACTGACTCAAGATATGCCCTGGGTGTGGCACATGATTTTGGATCAATCTGGAAGACCAGAAGATTTCACACAGCGACTGGCATGCCAGTTAAGCCTAGCACGGCTATTAAGAAGTTGGTGGATGCCCTACTCCTTCTGAAGAAGTGGCCATACTGATGGTGAAGGCCCACGGAAAACTGAATTTAGAAGAAGCACTACTCAGCCGACCAAGCTGCCGAACAAGCCGCAAGTGCACCAAGGGAAGTGGACAGAAGAGTGTCCGCTGAAGAAACTTCTATATTCACCATGAAGATCCTATCTACAGATCTCAAGCTCCTAAAGGAATAACAAGCAGCTGCTGACCCTGAAGAAATACGAAGCTGGAAACAGAAAGGGGCAACCCTTAAAGGCGGGCTGTACTCCAACACTCTCAAGTTCTGTTTACCCAAAAACATGTACTGGGCAGTGGGCCCATGGAGCTTTATACCTATCCAAGACCCTCATGAACTCTTTGATCTATAAATACTCTGAAGCACCTAGAATTACTCCTCTGATCAACAGTTACTGCCAATCCTGTGTCATTTGTGCCAAGGACAGCTCAGGCAGAAAAGGAGGAGAATCCTAAGCATCTAGCTAACTCTCACTATCCCTTTCAAGAATCCAAGTGACTATATCCAGGTGCCAAAGAGTTGCCGGTTCAAATATGCAATAGTTATAATAGACATTTTGTCAGGATGGCCAGAGGCCTACCCGGTCATCAATGTGACAACCAAGACCATATACCCAGTAATGCATCGTGAAAGTTGCAGAGATCACTCAGTGGATTCACCATTCCAGATTCAAGACTATCTCTGCAACATGGCAAGTAACATTTGTTGATCTTGACAAACCCTTGACTCTAAAGGAAAAGTTACTTGTTAGGAAAAAAACATATCAACAAGTAGGTGTTTGATGGCCATAATAACGCCTGACCACCTGCCATCGATGGAAAGCCGAGGACCCCAAAAGGAGACCTCGTGAAGCTAAAGAGATTCAGACGCCAAGCTTCTTCAGGATTATCTGCCCATCTTGAGTTTCTGGTGATATTAATATTGACTAAATGATCTAAGTCCACCTACACTGACATAGCATGGGACAGGTTTCATACTATGATGAATACGTTAATGTGCCCTAGCCAAGGTTATTATGTCCATACACATAATACATGACAAGGTACTTTTGACATACCACATTCATGCTTCAGGACAAAAAGGAGCACCCCTGTAAAGGGAAGTTTGACCCACACATATATATTGATGCCATAGGTGTGCCAAGGGGGTACCAGATGATTTCACAGTAAAAGACGAGGTTTGAGTCCATTTCCCCAACCATCACTGCTAATGATATTTTGATTTGCATTTACTATATTATTACATCCAACAGCGCTTTGTTAATTATACTAGAGATGCCTTACAAGAGCTGGCTTAACTCTTACAAGACACAGCCCAGATGGCCCTAGACACCATTTTTTTGCGAAGAAAGGAGCAGTATGTAACATACTCCCAGATACTATGACATGTTGTACCTACATTCCAGATAACACAGGTCCATATGGTAATGTAACCTAGCCAATAGCTAAGTTAGGGTGTCCCTCTGAAAAACTAAAAAGAATTTAGGAACCGTTACTTCATGGGGTAGATGGTTTGATGGATGTATGGTTAGCAAATGTTCTGACCTAAACAGGTGTGACTGTTTTGATAATGTTTATTTTCCTTGCTCTCCTTGTCTATTTTATGATTTGTTTTAGATTTTTGATTGCTTACTGTAGTTGTTTTAAGTCGTAAATAGTCATTTTAAGGGGGGACTGTTGTGGAAATGAAATATTACCCTAATTTTAGTTAGTAAAATGCCTATTTACTCCATTTAGTTATAATCAGTATTATTCAATAAATTACTAAAATGGCCACTAGATGTCACTCAGGAGTACCCCACCCATCGACTAAACACTCTCATTTCAAAGATGGTGCTGGAATCCTGGGGAGAACTTCATGACGACAGTAATGACATACGATGGCACACCCAGTAGGACGTGCTTTGAATGAACCACTTAACACTTAACCAATTACTGATTTATAATTCTATGTTATCTTTGACAATGCTTATGATGTAATTGTGCTTTATAAGGGGTTGCCTGCCCCTCTGAATAAACATTCCTCAAGTTCTTCATTAACCTAAAACTTGTGTCTGGTGTGAATTACTTCAGGGAGCGTGCACGCACTGTTTCTTTACTTTGGCGAGGGGCAGATACACAAAATAATCAATGTATTGATTGATTTCCACTTCAGCCCTATTTAGGCTTTCTTTATTGCAAGTTCTGTTTAATTAATATTTTCTTATCCCCTGCTGTGTTAATGGCTTGCTAGACCCTGCAAGAGCCTCCTGTATGTGATTAAAGTTCAATTTAGAGATTGAGGTACAATTATTTAAGGTAAACTACATCTGTTTAAAAGTGAAACCAGTTTTTTTTTTTTTCATGCAGGCTCTGTCAATCATAGCCAGGGGAGGTGTGGCTAGGGCTGCATAAACAGAAACAGTGATTTAACTCCTAAATGACAATGAATTGAGCAGTGAAATTGCAGGGGAATGATCTATACACTAAAACTTCTTTATTTAGCTAAAGTAATTTAGGTGACTATAGTGTTCCTTTAATGCTTTAGAAATCTGAAAAGGTCTTGGAAAAAGTAAATAAACTGCCATGAGCTACCAAATCACCATTTTAAATATGTGAATTAATTAATTTTGCTTCTCCTACAAGTTACATAATGGACTGAATTTGAAAGGATCATGTAACACCACAGGTTTGATCTCCCATGGTCTGTTTCTTGTTAACAACATGGAGCAAACTTAATTTAATTTTCCAATGTGACCAATTTATTTTACAGGTAGCATTATAAAGATTGAAAACCTTATGGTTTAAAGAGTTACTCCAAGCATCATAACAACTACAGCCTTTTTTGCAATGGTTTGCCCTCTAACATGGGTCTCTGCACGATGCCAAGGGTCCTCAAATGGCTGGTCCCATCAGTCATTCTTTGGCTGAGACCATCAGCTGGTCACTCTTGGCTAATGAATTACATTAATTGCATATAAATAGTGTCCTGGACTAAATAATGAAAGATCAATGACTTTGTTGGAAGAAGAGTTACAGCAAAGGGAATAAACTCTGTACATGCAGCATTTCATTAAAAAAACGCTGCTTATACAGATTCTGTGGGGGCACTCTGAAGTAAATGAACATATATATATATATAGATATATAGATATAGATATATATATATATAGAAGAAATATTTTTTATTCTGTTACCTTTCCTGGAGTGGGACTTTTTATTTCTGACTTCATTGGGGCAGATGATATTCCCTTGATTGTTTCTACACTGCTGGGAAAAGTCACCTGTGAAAGGTAAGCACAAAATATGAGTAGTATTTACATTTTTATTTCCCATCACCATCTCTGTGTTCTAGGAGTTCAACTGAAACTATAGTCACCAGAACAAATACAGCTTAATGTAATTGTCCTGGTGTCTACTAACTGTCCCTACGAGCTTTTTCATGTAAACACTGCCTTCCTGGATCAGCGGTGCACGATGTACAGCATTCATGTTCAGCATCTCCACGCTTTGCATAGAGGCGCTGAACTTTCCCCATAAAGATGCATTGATTAAATGCATTTCTATGAGAAAATGCAAAGTGGCCAGCATGGGTGTTTTGCCGCACATGTGAAATAGCCTCCCAATGCGTTCCTATAGGAAAGCATTGGATTGGCTGAGATCGTCAATACTGATGATCTTAGCCAAGGAGGCATATTTATTTAGGTATCACATGTACACCATGGCTGTATATGGTTTATATATAGATTATAAAGCTTTCTTTCACTATAATATACATGTATATTTTTTAATTAAGACATATTTATAGGTTATTTGCAAACTGGTCTCTTTCTCTTTGCACCTTTCTTAGTTAGGCATAGTGTGTTGGTAGATAGTGAAAGCATCCAACACCGATGTAATAGTTTAAGTCTACCATACAAACCAGGAACTACATAGTGCTAGCAACGTCTATTCATTTCCACAGGATAGAAAATTCAGGTAGCCACAATGCATCTGATGGTAAATATAATTTCCTGGCTAATCATGGCAGCATTTAACATATGGGTTAGCTCCTCCCTCCAGGCAGTAGGATAGGAAAAATAATTAAAGAATTCAATTATCCCTGAGGTATAAGAGATCCCAGAAGACTAGGTTCCTCAGTCTTTTTTTTCCTGTCCTCCTAGCCAGACAGGACAGCTTGTATTTATTACAAGGATACATTTTTTTTATGCTCACCTGGCTATGTCCTTCAGCCTTTACTCCCTAAGAGGTCAGCCTCCCTCTATAGGAAGACCAGGTACATGTAACCCACCTCTTAGTAGCTGGGGACCCCTGGTAGCCAGAGGAGTAAGTGTTCCTCTGGCATCCTCCTGAGAGCTGCTGCTATGCCTGTCTCTGCAGGTGAATCTTCATATTCTGGCGCCAGATTTCCGGTTCGGCAGATCAGGACGCCTGCACATGCGCAATGGTAAGTGGACACGAGTAGCCCTTTGTTCGCCAGTATCAAAAATGGCGGCTCTGGGCGCTCGCGGCGTATTGCGCATGCGTGATTAAAGACAGCGCGCCTTTTCTATTTTCTGTTTAAATTTTGCCGCGAAATTCAAATCACTCAAGAAATACTTACTGCTCTCTGGAAATCAAGCTCCCTCACTCTGCAGGTATTTATTTATTAAATTTTTTCCCTTTTTAGGATACCTTTGGTATAAATGTTTTTTTTTTTCTGTTAAAATATCCTTTCTTCAATCTTTTTTTTTTTTTTCCTCCCAGCCTAAACTTGTGTTCTTATAATGGATCACTCTCCCACTTCAGCTAAATCAGCGATTCTAGGTCATAGGTGAGCATTGATTTATGCAATTTTTTTTTTCATAATAAAGAGTGCAATAGAGGGTACAGTCTCTTGACTTCTGTAATTTCAGCCCTCAAGACCAGACAGGCTCTAGATCTCCTTCCAGGAGAAGGGATAAACCGGCAGCCTGCGTTGGATGTGGCTCCAGACCCTTGGATAACTGCAGGCTATGTAAAAGATGTTTGACTCGAGTTGCAGGGGAATCTGAATTCCAGCAGCCTCCACAAGCATCCACCTCTGCCCAGGATATAGCCTCATGCATCAAACAAGCAGTGGCAGAAGGCATTGCTGAATCACACAAAGGCAAACGTCCTAGATGTGAATATCCCCATGAAAATCACGATTCTTCAGACAAAGATTTCGGACAGGATTCAGGTTCCCTGAACTTTGAACAGATGTCTTCCAGTGATGAGGAATACTCCTGCCCCCTAGACTCTAAAGCAATAGAGCGTTTGATCTCTCTCATGAGAAGAACACTGGAATTACCTGACGAAGTGCTAGAAACCTCAGCAGCGGACAAACACTTCGGGGATCTCAGTAAAAGGAAACCTTCATTTCCGGTACACAGGTCCATTAAGGATCTTATAAGTAATGAATGGAAGACTCCAGAAAAGAGACTTTCTCTGCAAAACCGTCTGCCAAAATTATACCCCATACGTGAGGAGGATTCCAGACTTTGGACTTCTAACCCAAAGGTTGATGCCTCAGTTATTAAGGTGGCTAAACGTTCTATTCTCCTGATAGATTCCAATGCTTCGCAGAGAGACCCTATGGAGAAAAGAATTGATGCTGACATTTCAAAATGTTTTTTAGCAGCTGGTACTGGATGTCACCCTGCGGTTTCTATTTCTGCTATGTCCAGAGCTATGAGAGTATGGATCCTGGACATAGAAGAGGATTTGGACAAAGGGGTCAGAAGACAACACATTGCAGATTCCTTAAGGGAAGTCAGACTAGCCAGTGAATGGCTCTTAGAAGTCTCTACGGATATGACTAAAGTCATGTCGAAGGTTATGGCATTCTCGGTTGCAGCCAGACGTGCACTGTGGCTCAGATCATGGGGGGCTGATATGGCCTCAAAGCATAACCTATGTTCCCTTCATTTTTCGGGTGAGGTATTGTTTGGGAAACCCCTTGAAGAAGCCATCAAGAGAGCACTCTATGTCAAGCAGATTCTGCTTCCGCAAGATAGGCGTCCAAAAAGAACCTACACTTGAACGTCGTTCATATAGGGAACACCCTTACTATAGAGACAGTAAGGCTTATAGGCCAGGTCGTGAATACTACAGACCTAACTCCTGGAGAAGTGGTCAAACCAACAAGTCCACCAGAGGAAAGCCTAACACCTCTTCCTTTCATCCTTCCAAGCAATTCTGAAGGTTACTACGCCCAAGCACCTTTGGTAGGAGGAAGACTTATGCATTTCCAAAGGGTTTGGGCAGAGATCCCAGACAAATGGGTGAAGTCCATAATTACAGAAGGCTATTCTCTGGAGTTAATGGACATTCCCCAATCAAGATTCATAAGGACCAGTTTGCCCCTGAATTCACAAAAAAGAGAAGCGTTAATTCAGTACACTGGAGATCTTCTACATCAAAGGGTGATTGTTCCTGTTCCAGACAGACAAATGTTTCAGGGCTTCTATTCCCCTCTCTTCCTATTGAAGAAACCTGGAGGAAAGTGGAGACCCATTCTGGACTTATATCAACTCAATATTCACTTGAGGGTGAGAAAATTCAGGATGGAATCTCTTCGCTCTATCATACCGGTGGTACGTCAAGGAGATTGGCTAATTTCAGTAGATCTGAAGGACGCTTACTTCCATGTGCCAATAGCTCTTCATCACCAGAAGTTCCTCAGATTCTGCGTAAACAATCTACATTTTCAGTTCCAGGCTCTACCGTTTGGAATCAGCACAGCCCCAAGGACCTTTTCGAAGATCCTGGTGACGGTTATCGCATTACTCAGAAAGAAGGGAATAGCAGTATTCCATTACCTCGACGATATCCTGATAGTCGCTCCAACATGCAAGGTTTTGCTAAAACATCGACTGAGGGTACCCCAGACACTAGAACGCTTTGGCTGGTTAATCAACTACCAGAAGAGTCAACTTCTGCCTGCCAGAAGGCTGGTGTTTTTAGGAGCAAAATTCGACACCATGTCAGCAGTAGTGTCTCTGGCCCATGACAGAAAACTGAGTATACTGTCATGCATTCGAGAATTTAAAATCGAAAAGACGACTACAGCAAGAAAATGTATGAGAATCATAGGTTCCATTTCCTCCACGATTGGCCTAGGGAGGTACCAGAAGTTATGCACTGATGGAGATCAAGCCAATCATGAGTTGGGCACAGAAAACTCTAGCCGGGATCTCTGCCCTATACACTCCCGGGAAGGAGAATACGATTGCGGACTTCCTAAACAGACATCAAGTGAAGGAGACAGAATGGAAGCTATCCGATTTGGCCTTCCAACAACTGGTAATGAAGTGGGGGCTCCCACAGGTGGATTTAATGGTTACTGCTCAGAATACTCATCTTCCATGCTTCATGACAGGGAGATTTCACCCTCTGGCATATGCTCAAGACACCCTTTCATCAAGATGGCCGTTTCAGCTGGCATATGTATTCCCTCCGATCCAGCTCATTCCCGCCCTCCTGAAGAAAATCTCCAAAGAACGATGCAAGATAATAGCTATCATCCCGTTCTGGCCCCGTCGTCCATGGTTTTCCCTCTTGAAGAGTCTGTTGATAGACAAACCATGGGAAATTCCAGTCTTCTGGAATCTTCTGTCCCAAGGACCTCTAGTACACCCGGAGCCACACAAGCTGCGTCTTCATGCATGGCTCTTGAAAGGAAATCCTTAAGCGAACAGGGTTTTCCTGAAGATGTTGTTTCCACCTTGTTGCGTTCCAGGAAAATTTCTACCTCTTCTACGTACTATAAGATATGGGGGGCCTTCGCGGAATGGCTTCATGAAGATGTGAAGGATTTAAAGTCACCTTCTATTTCTCAGGTTTTGGGATTCTTACAGGCCGGGTTGGATAGAGTCTGAACACTCTCAAGGTTCATTGTTCTGCTATCTCTGCCATGTCAGGTGTCAGATGGGCTGTAAACCCCATGTTAATACGCTTTATAAAAGCAGTTCTTAGGATCAGACCACCGATCCGGGCATTCAAGTGTCCCTGGGATTTACCTTTGGTCCTACAGGCCTTGATGGAACAACCTTTCGAACCATTGGACAAAATCCCTATGTTATCCCTGACTCAAAAGATCCTGCTTCTATTGGCATTGGTTTCAGCTAGAAGAATGGCGGACATAAGAGGTCTTTCAGTAGAAGAACTTTATACCACTTTCTATCATGACAAGGTCGTTCTCCGTCCCAGACCGGAATTTCTGCCTAAGGTGGTCTCTCCTTTCCACATGAACCAAGAGATCGTTCTTCCAGTCTACTTTCAGAATCCGTCGAATGAGATGGAAGAAAAGTGTCACATGCTGGACCTTAAGAGGTGTCTTTTGATTTACATTCAACGGACTAAAGCATGGAGGAAGTCTCCTCAACTCTTCATTGTCCCTTGGGGCTCCCGTAAGGGTGAAGCGGCCTCTGTTTCTACTCTCCGTTCCTGAACTATCTCCATTATTTCAAGGGCTTATAAGTTCCGAGGAGTTCCCGTTCCAAAGAATATAAGGGCACACTCTACCAGATCGATTGCCACTTAATGGGCTGCAGAGTCTGGAGTATCACAAAAGAGCATTTGCAGAGCTGCTAATTGGTCTTCTATAGGGACGTTTATTAGTCATTACAAACTGGATGTTTCTTCAGATTCTAATCTGCAATTTGGCCTTTCGGTCCTAAATTCTTGTTCTTCTCAAAGCAAATAAATATTTCTGAGCATCTATTCCCTCCCTGTGGTATTTACTGCTTGGGTATTCCCCATATGTTAAATGCTACCATGATTAGCCAGGAATAGGGAAAATGTATTCATACTTACCGTAATTTTCTTTTCCTGGCTATTATTCATGGCAGCATTTGGGTTGGCCACCCATTTTTATTATGTCGGATCAGCTTGCTACTAGACTGAGGAACCTAGTCTTCTGGGATCTCTTATACCTCAGGGATAATTGAATTCTTTAATTGTTTTTCCTGTCCTATTGGCTGGAGGGAGGAGCTAACCCATATGTTAAATGCTGCCATGAATAATAGCCAGGAAAAGAAAATTACGGTAAGTATGAATACATTTTCCCTAATATTTGATCATGGAAGTTGCATGTAAGCACCTAGCATTGTAAATGGCTTTATTATTTCCCTTACTGGCGTAGTGGTAAAACATGATGGTGATGAGCCTAGACAGGAACCCATACTCACAATTACCACATATAACAAATATAAATTGGATAACATTTGCTTTTATTTTTGTTATCTGAGGCAATATGCAGTTAATAACACGGATACTGTATATTTATTTATTTTTAAAATATATTTATTTTTTATTCCATAAAGGAACACTATAGTATCAGGAATACAAATATTCCTGACACTGTAGTGTTAAAAACACATTTTAGAAACATAGGTCTATCTTTGGGGCGGAGCAGTTTTATAGTCCATAGGATATCCACCAGGGGTGTCGCTGCAGATATCTCCGTCTCCATATCTACCCACTGGTATTATACCCCTTGGGGTATGCAATTTTACTGCGGCTTCTAAGTTGGCTGCCTTATAATAGTTATATACATCCGGGAGGCCTACACCTCCTTCTGTTGTGCGGCGTTGCAATAAGCGATGGGATATCCTGGGTTTGCATGAGTCCCAAATGTATGATGACAAAATTTGTTGGAGTTGTTTAAAGAAAGTGGGTGGAGCCTGTATGTGGAGGAGGCGGAATATGTATAGTAGCTTCGGCAGGAGGACCATTTTAACGGTATTGATTCTGCCCAGCCATGACAGCTTAACCGGTTTCCATCTAAGGCACTCTGCTTTACACATACTTATTAGCGGTTTATAGTTATAATGGTATATGCGCTCTACTGTGGGCGCTATTTTGACCCCTAAATAAGTAATGTGGTCTCCTCTCCAGTCAAATTCGTAATTTTGTGTGAGTTCCCGTACCAGAGCATGCGGGAGGCCAATGGGCAAAGCCTGCGTCTTGTTTTGGTTTAATTTGTAATATGCCACCCTGCCATAAGCCTTTAGGAGCTGCATGAGAATTGGTAGCGACGTGGTAACATTGCTCAATGTGACAAGGATGTCATCAGCGAACATGGATAATTTGTATGCGGTTGGGCCTATTTCTATGCCTTTGATGTCTGGATGGTGTCTAATGATGTGCGCTAATGGCTCCAAGGATAGGACAAACAATAAGGGCGATAGGGGACACCCTTGTCTGATGCCATTAGTGATGGTGAACGGGGTGGATAGGAAGCCCGCATTTGCAACTTGTGCAGTCGGCTTATTATATAGAGCCATGATTCCAGCTATTATTGGCGGTGTGAAGCCAAAAGCTTGGAGTACATGTTGCATGTAGTCCCAATTGAGTCTGTCGAAGGCCTTCTCCGCGTCCAGCGCCAAAGAAGGCCCTCTTTATGGCTAGTGTGAGCATGTGCGAGGATGTTTAAAATCTTTCGGGTATTATCTGAGCCTTGTCTCGATTTAACGAATCCTGATTGGTCGTTATGGGTCAATTTTGGGAGGATATCGGATATTCTGTTCGCTAAGAGATTAGCGTAAAGCTTCACATCCCCATTGAGCAAGGAAATCGGTCGAAAATTCTGGCATTTCGTAGGCGCTTTGCCTGGTTTTGGGAGGGTAGAGATATGGGCTCTCAACATGTCGGAGGGTAGTGACCCCTTTTCAAAAGATTGGTTAAATAATGAGGTTAAGTGAGGAGATAGGATATGTGTGAACGTTTGGTAGTACAAATTTGTATAACCATCTGGTCCTGGTGCCTTGTGTTTGGGCATTTGGGCTATGGTTTTCTCAATTTCCTGTGTGGTGAATGGTGCAGTGAGAGAAGCGGTGTCTTCAGGTGATAGAGTGGGAAGACTCGCCTGCACTAGGAAGCCTTGGATGAGAGATGGAGGAGGCGGAGTTATATCAGGGTCCTCCCTAAGGTTATAGAGTGTGCTGTAATATGAGGCAAATGCCTCAACTATATCTTGTGGGTTCGTTAGTTTTTGGTTCAGGGAAGTAGTTATGTAGGCAATTCTCGAGTTGGTAGAGCGCGCCTTTAGCTGTGCTGCCAGTAGTGCACCAGCTTTGTTACCTTGTGTGAAAAAATTATGCTTATAGCGTCTAAGCATAAAGGATGTTTTCTTGAGTTCTAGGTCTCTGAGTTTAGTCTGTAGTGATAGGAGTCGATGCTTTATCTCTCGGGAGGGGTTGGATTTGTTCTTGTGTGTAAGATCTGTTATCTCGGAGATCAGTGATGTGTATTCTTGGAAACGCTGTTTTTTGGCGTAGCTACCTGCTCTAATAAATAGACCACGCATAACAGCCTTATGTGCTTGCCATGTGGTCGATATGTCAATGTCAGGGGTCGTGTTTGTGTGGAAGTAAGAGAGCAAGTCTGTTTTGATTTGGTCCACTACTCGCGGATCTAATAATAGGAAGTCGTTTAGTCTCCATGACCCTTTGCCCGCCGTAGGGAACTGTTCCGCCAGAGCTAAGGTTATTGGCGCGTGGTCGGACCATGTGATCAAGCCTATCTGGGCTGACCGAACTTTGTTCATTGTTGTAGCCTGCAGGAGAAATCTGTCAATTCTGGTGTAAGTGTTGTGGACTGGGGAGTGGAAGGTGTAGTCTCGCTCTAAGGGCTGGAGGATCCTCCAGGGGTCTAGCAAGTTGTTATGTAAAATCCGGTCACATAGTTGGGAAGTGGATTTTTGTTGTTTGAGAGCTGAGGCTCTGGCAAGCTTGTGGGTTGACGTAGAGTCAAGAGAGCAGTCTAAGAGGAAATTGGTCTCACCCCCTATGATGAGTTCGCCGAATGTGTGCAGGTTGGCCAGGGCAAGTATATTATCCAAAAAGTCTGTTTGATTCGTGTGAGGGCCATAAATATTAAGCAGGGTATATGGTTTGTTATTGATATAGCATTGGAGCAGTAGGTATCTACCGTGTCTATCACCTATTTTCTTGACCAGTGAGAACGCAACTGTTTTCCCTATTAGGATGGATACCCCCCCTCTTTTTTTTCTTATAGCATGAGTGGTAATCATAAGGAAATAGTGTGGAGCAGAACTTAGGACGCGCGCCCCATTTGAAGTGGGTCTCTTGGTAGAACGCTATATGGGCTTTATGTTTTCTCGCTTCTTCTAACGCTAACCTACATTTATGGGGAGAATTCAGACCCTTGACATTGAGAGAGAAAAATTAAGCACCTACATCATTGGGATACACTAAGACACAGACAAAACGCTACCCACAAGTTCCATCCTAGCGCACCAGTGACGGCCCTGCGAGCAATCTCGCCGTGGCTCTCGCTGAAATCTTGGGTCAAGTTAGGTATCACCCACTTAAACCAAGTCATGCAGCACAACCTTATCAAACCTTTCCGAGACCTCCAAAGCGACTTCAAACTAACTAACTCTTCAATATTCCCTTACATGCAACTCAAAAGTGTCATACCCACTCATGTGGCGCAAACCACCACGAATGTCGGCCAAAACACAAAGGTAGTAGACATACTGTATAACAGATGCTGGCAAACCCCGACCAAACCCAAAAGCCTTGCCCTGTGCTATCAAGTGATTATGCAAACGCCTCCACAATATCCTTCACCCTTCGTGGCCCAATGGCTCACTGAATGTGGTGAACTGATAACTGAGGCAGAAGTGTTAGCGTCCCCCAATGCCCTTAAGGGTCTTACACAATGTTACTCACACATAGAGGCACACAAGAAGTTGGTATACAGGTGGTACTTGACACCCCAGAGGCTCCATACTATGTACACCTCATAGCAACACACTGGAAAAAGCCGCAATGTCCCTCTAGGGCCCAACTGCTAGACACAATCCACCTCTACCACATATATGAAGGCCTGGCGGCCAAATCGGCCCCGCAGAGGGAGTCCTTTCAGAAGTGCTGGGCACCATGGGCGGATTTTTGGGATAAGGGGAGTGCTATTTCCTGTAACATGGCACCGACAAAATGATTACAACAAAAGAACGCCGAAAGCCCTGTCAGGATACCAGCATTCCATACTAAACACACAGAGCCTCACACCCAAACTGGCAACAACCATCCCCTAGCGGTAATTGAACTTTCCGCGGTAAAACGATCAACCCGCATAGAGTTTGAGCATACCAAGGCGGGTATCCCACCTCCGCAGCATATTCGGACATTACTGTGTCCTTCCTAAGACCTAGAGCCACAAAGAAGTAACCAACACCACCTCACCACTCCTTCCCCTCTCCTCCCCCTTTTTTTTTCTTGTTGTACCCCCTCCCCTCTCCATGGTTAAGTCCAGGTTGAAAGACCCAGGCGCAAGCCACAATGTGCCCTGCACCATGCGTTAGTAAATAGCGGTGCCACAGGGACTGATTATAAGTGTTTACCTTCTTTCCACCTGAGGTTTGTTATGATTGGTGTAAATGATTGTATATCTTATCACCCCAATGTCCTTCCCTTTTTTTTCTTCTGTACCCTATTGACTTTATGAAAATAAAAAAACATGTTAATTTGAAAAAACACATTTTAGGTTTTCCCACAGGAAAGCATTAGGAGGCTATTGAGCAATACACAACATGGAATATTTGTTTTCTTAATAAATAATAATAATATTTTCCCTATTCCTGTCTAAAACTGATATAGATATGTATATTAAGGAATTATTTAATAGTCATCTTAAATATGTCCAGTTCCTGTGCTATATAAGAAATACATTTCATTGTTTTAAAGAGCAATTGCAGTTGCCTTATAACAATATAGAGAGAAACAGACGACAAGCATTGCACCTTGAAGAAAGTGAGATTCTCTATGGTACTGTATGTTAGTTAACTTAATGCTTTAGAAATCTGAAATGGTCTTGGAAAAAGTCACATTTTAAATATGTGAATTAATTTTGCTTCTCCTACAAGTCACATAATGGACTGAATTTGAAAGGATCATGTAACACCACAGGTTTGATCTCCCATGGCCTGTTACTTGTTAACAACATGGAGCAAACTCAATTTAATTTTCCAATGTGATCAATTTATTTTACAGGTAGCATTATAAAGATTGAAAGCCTTATGGTTTAAAGAGTTACTCCAAGCATCATAACAACTACAGCCTTTTGTGCAATGGTTTGCCACATGGGTCTCTGCACGATGCCAAGGGTCCTCAAATGGCTGGTCCCATCAGTCATTCTTTGGCTGAGACCATCAGCGGGTCACTCTTGGCTAATGAATGACATTAATTGCATATAAATAGTGTCCTGGACTAAATAATGAAAGAGCAATGACTTTGTTGGAAGAAGAGTTACAGCAAAGGGAATAAACTCTGTACATGCAACATTTCATAAAAAAATGCTGCTTATACAGATTATGTGGGGGCACACTGAAGTAAATGAACATGGAAACAGAAAAGGAAATTATTAAATTCAAATATCATGAGAAAATAGAGCGAGAGACATATTTCTCATTAAGCAGGTTAGGCACTTGCCTGATGGGGCACCCCCTCTGTTAAAAGCCCCATCTCTATCTCCTGCCAGGTGTTTGCCTGATTGGAGCACAGGCTGAAGGACTCTGGAGTCACTATATCCTGTCTGAGGATCCAGATAGAACACAATGATCTGCATAGCCTCACCCCACCAGTCTGAACAAAGCTATCTCCAAGAGTAAAAGGGGAAAGGACTATGACCACAATGGACAACTCATAAATACATGACCGGTACATAAAACTACAGTGACACACTGGTAGGAAGTATTTCTGCCTACTCTGTACACACACAATAATAGACATACTACTGCTACAAACTTCTACACAGAAAGAAAGTTTTTTTTGGCCCCCCTCAAGTGTAAGAGAGGCTTAAATGTAGATCTCCATCTGTCGTACAGTCCCAGGAGGTTACGGCAATTTTCGGCTTACCCGAAGATGGAGTTGGACAGAGAAGGCATTTTCGCAGTAAAGTCAGAGACAGAATCCTTGTGAACGATGTCTCTTATGTTCATCTGACAGAGGGTGACAGACCACCCCTATTTGCATAGGTTTCTCCAAGGCTTGTGCAGGGGAAGTAGTAGTGGTTTGTTCAGGGACTCGAGCCAAAGTAGGCCCTTCTATTCTTTCAGACCTCCGCTCAGGGAAGCGTCTGTCTAAATGGGTAACAAGCAGGATCATTACTTCCAGGGAGGGCGGTATGCCTAGTCTGGCCAACACGCCTTTCAATGAGTCAGAGAGTTCCAGACAGTATTTGTTCATGAGCCCAACCTCGATGCAACCCATATCTGGAGCCATCTCCCTGATCTCTGTACTGTAATCCTCTACAGGTCTTCTCCCTTGCCATAAAGCCTGCATAGTACTACCTTCAGTAGATGCACTTAAGGGATCATCATATAGGACTTGCATAGCAGAAATAAAGGATTTACATGAAGCCACTTGAGGACTGTTGGTATGAAGTAGTTGGTGAGTTCACATTTGAGGTTGATTGGATAGTAATGTGATTGCAGTGCGTATCCTAACATGGTAAACATCAGTTCACAGGCAGTGATGAAAGTTCTTAGATCAGACCTTTTACCTGTAAATTTGTCTGGCATTGAGATAGCAGTTACTGTTATGCTAGGTAGCATGGAAGGAGGAGTTGAGGCAGGCGGAGAAGCAGGTAACGATGTGGATTCAGCCCACTGTTGATCATGTAGAAGAAGGGTAGCTTGACTGCATTGCAGTTCCTCAACTAATTGAGTCAATGCTGTTACCTGTTGAGTAAGTGCTGTAGTTCCTGTGCCTTTTGTAGGGCTTGGTTGCTATGTGACATCCTACCGGATTGTTTGCTTGGAGAGAAGCTCCTTGCAGACATAACCATCTTAGGTTCCTGAGAGTGATATGAGGGCATGAGCAACTTTATTTAAAGAGAAAGTGATAAAGTCAGAGGAACAGACAGGCAGTATGTTGATAAGGGCTGGCAGCAAAGGTATGATATCAATAGTCAAGTTGAAGGTCAGAAGCCAGCAAATCCACAAATAGGGAACAGGATGCTAGAGGCCAAAAGGTCAGAGGCAAGAAGCATGGTCAGGGTCAGAGTCAAAAGTTACAAGATCGCCGAGAATAGTGAATAGTAAGATCGGAGAAATACTTGGCTTATAATTATACCAATTATCATCTCTAATTATATCAACATACAGAGGGGAATGTTTTCTGTTTGGGGGAGTTAAAGTCTTTGTATGCACTCCCATTGGATTATTTGGCTCAAATATCCACACGCTCTTATCTCTCTGCCTTAAAAAATATATTTTATTATTTTTTCACATGCACTTCATATGCACAATTGATTTCTGTGTGGGTATAGGTAATAGGGTGTGTGATTTAGACATGTAAGGATTGCAATATGGCTAGATTATAGTAAGGAGGATTAGATATGGTGTGAGACTTCGGAGGGTTAACTGGAGTATATTAATCTTGCAGCAGTATAGATCTGTCACAGCTATCTAGTGGTTACTTAGTTTGTATTCATTTCAGAAGGAACTTGTATCGAAATGTAGCAGTTCTCTGCCAGGGCCGTCACGTCCATAAGGCGGCACAAGCGGCCGCTGCAGCCACAGCGGTCTGGGGGGGGCGCTAGATCAGAGTGCCCGGCAGGAGGTGGGCGAACAGTGCTCCCTATTGCCAGTCACTCTGTGTAGCGTGGCCGAGTGGAGCAGTGCACACTGCGGTGCAGGAACTTCTGTTTCCTGTACCCGATCAGACTAAAAGGAAGTTCTCACTGAGAGAGCACTTCCTGTCAGTCCGGCCAGGTACAGGAAACTGAAGGTCCTATACCGCCATCTGCTCTGCTCAGCCACACTACCAGAAAGGTAGGAGACACACCGGGGACCAAGGGAGGAACACTATGGGACAGGGGTGGTGGTAAGCAACACTATGGGACAGGGGGGTGGTAAGGAACACTATGGGGGAGGGGGGAAAAGATCAGTATGGGGAGGGGGAAAGAACACTATGGGACATGGGAGGGGGAAAGAACACTATGCAACGGGGGGAGAACACTATAGGGGATGGGAGGGGAGGGGAAGAACACTATGGGACGGGGGAGAATACTATGGTACAGGGGAGGGGGAAGAACACTTTGGGACAGGGGAGGGGTGGAAGAACATTATGGGACAGGGGAAGGGGGGAAAGAACACAAAAAAAGAGGGAGGGGAGAGAAACACTAGGAGGGGGAGAGAGAGGAACATTAGGAGGGGCACTAAGGTACAAGGGAGGGAAGGGAACACTAGGATGGGGGGGACCACTAAAAGAGAAGGAACAGGAACACTAAGGGGGGAGGTGGGAGGAACATTAATGGGAATGGGGGGGCACCAAGAGACAGGTAAGGGGGGGGCACTAATGGATGTGGAGGGGAGGAGAGAGGAACACTAAGGGACATGGAAGGGAGAGTGACATACAGGGGGGACAGAGGGACATGAGGGGGGAGAAAGACAGAGAGGCTGGGAATAAGAGCGACACACAGAAGGGCCTGGGGTGAAATACAAAGGCCTGTGGGGTTAGACACAGAGGGGCTAGAGAAGAGGAAAAAGGGACAGGGGCCGTCTGTATGAACAGGCTCTGTTGAAAAGTACTCCTCATCGGTGTGGGGATGATCTCCGATTTAAAGGAGGAACGATGGTTTCTGTAATATTGGGATACTGCTGGATGAAGTTCCACATGGTGAAACTGAATCTAAAAAAGACAACATGAACAGTAACTGTTGAAATAAATGTGTGTTTATAACATGAGTCTTCCTTTAACCCCTTAAGGACACATGACATGTGTGCCATGTCATGATTCCCTTTCAGAATGCTTGGTTGTATAGGGAGAGGTATTAGCAGTAGAAAGAGGGAAGTGCTCATGCCATTGTACAGAACACTGGTGAGACCTCACTTGGAGTACTGTACACAGTACTGGAGACCATATCTTCAGAAGGATATTGATACCTTAGAGAGAGTTCAAAGAAGGGCTACTAAACTGGTTCATGGATTGCAGGATAAAACTTACGGTACCAGGAAAGGTTAAAGGATCTTAACATGTATAGCTTGGTGGAAAGACGAGACAGGGGGGAATATGATAGAAACATTTAAATACATAAAGGGAATCCACACAGTAAAGGAGGAGACTATATTTAAAAGAAGAAAAACTACCACAACAAGAGGACATAGTCTAAAATTAGAGGGACAAAGGTTTAAAAATAATATCAGGAAGTATTACTTTACTGAGAGGGTAGTGGATGCATGGAATAGCCTTCCAGCTGAAGTGGTAGAGGTTAACACAGTAAAGGAGTTTAAGCATGCGTGGGATAGGCATAAGGCTATCCTAACTATAAGATAATGCCAGGGACTAATTAAAGTAATTTTTATTTTTCTTGTATTTATATATTATTTTTTTTTCATCTCATTTACCTTTTTTTTTTTTTTTTTTTTTTCTTTTTATTACTCTACTATTTAAGAGTCTACTCATATTTATAAATATCTATAAATATTACTTACGGAGATATATAATCTGCCACTATAGCTCTTACTGTTCACATTACCCCCCACCCAAGAAGTGTCATTTGTACACTCTGACACTTATTTAATACTACCTTATTGTTTAGACTTAGTTTATTCATAAGTCACATTCAGGTTGCACTGTATAGTGTGCTGTGTGGCCCGAGACAGCATTGTACAGACCAACATCTGAATTGTCTCCCTCCCTCCCCTTATCTATTTTGTGCTTTTGGCTTTTTCCCCTCTCTTTCTTGTTTTCTCTTATCTTTTTCCTTTTTTTTTTTTTCTTTTTCTTTTTCTTCTCTTCTCTCCAGACTTTTCATCCTATAGGCCCTCATTATAACCTACGGGTTTAAGAGGAAAGGAAAGGGAAAAGAAGGGAAGGAAGGAAAAAGGGAAAATGAAAATGTATTCTCACAATGTCAGAGGACTTAACGTACCTCACAAAAGATTTATGATCCTTAAAGAAATTCGGAAATCACAAGCAGACATAATTTGTCTACAAGAGACTCACTTTAAACACAATTCTAAACCAATACTAAATCTGAAGAAGTTTCCATTTCAATACCATGCAACATCCCCTAAGAAAACCAAAGGGGTATCAATCTTATTCAGTTATCGATTCACTTTTGAACAGATAGCAACATATATAGACCCAGAAGGCCGATTTCTTATTGTAGTTTGTACAATAAATAATACCACATATACTATAGTGAATGCATATTTTCCTAATGTGAACCAAAACAAATTTATGCACTCACTCATGAATAAAATAACTGAATTCCAAACTGGCATTATGATTACCATGGGAGACTTTAATCATGTTTTAGACCCTAACATGGATTCAACAGCAAACCACTCAAGGAAAAGAAAGTCATCCTTACATAAGGAATGTAATACTCTTAATAAAACCTTAACAGGCTATGGACTTTATGATATCTGGAGAACGTTTCACCCTAATACTAGAGAATACACGCATTACTCCTTAGTTCATAACACCTATTCACGTATAGATGGTTTTTATATGCACAGCTCACACTTAACACAAGTTGAGTCCTGTGAGATTGGGGTATCGACAGAATCAGACCACAATCCAGTTATACTTAGCTTAATGGATCAATACAACTACACAAACAGAAGCCCATGGAGACTAAATGACCAGTTATTAAACGACCCTATATTCTTGGATAAAATTCAACAAGAAATATGCCAATATTTTGATACAAACAACTCTGGAGATATAAACCCCACAACATTATGGCTGGCACATAAACCAGTAATAAGAGGTCTATTTATCAGCAGAGCTTCATACCTTAAAAAGTCTAACCAAACAACTAGGCTGAACCTTCTAAAGAAACTTCAGGATCTCCATAAACAGAATCAGGCAAGACCATCTGTGTTTTTGCAAGACAGTATACAACAAATACAAAACGATATTGATGAAATTCACCAACGACAAACCGACATTGCTTTGAAAAAACTCAAGGCGACATCATACTCTATGGGTAATAAAGCTACCAGAGTACTTGCACAGAGACTCCGCGATAAACAAACTCAATCTAGAATTCCATTTATACTCTCTAAGACAGGACAAAAAATTATTCAACCAAAATTGATTTGTGAGGAATTTGCAGCTTTTTATGCGCTATTGTATAACCTAAAAGACCAAAAAAATCTAGCAAAACCAACTTCTAGAGGAATAGGTCAATATTTAGATAAATTAAATCTATCTACCCTAAAAGATTCGCAAACGGCACAGCTTATAGCTCCTATTACAAAGGAAGAAATAATTCAACAAATAAAGAGAATGGCCAAAGGGAAAGCACCAGGACCTGATGGCTTTTCCGACCTGTACTACACCCTGTTTAAGGAATCCCTGGCCGAACCATTGACCCATTTTTTTAATGAAGGCACTAAGGCAGGGAAATTCCCTACAGAATTCTTAGCGGCACAAATAATTACCATCCCAAAATTAGGGAAACCTCTACGGCTTGTCAAAATTTTAGACCAATTTCATTATTGAATAGAGACGCTAAAATATATGCAAAAATATATGCGGAAAGACTAAAGTTTATTTTACCTACTTTAATTCATACAGACCAAGTGGGATTTGTGTCAGGCAGACAGGGGACAGATAATACACGGAAGGTATTAGACATTTATCATTTTGTAAAATCATCTAAGCAGGAAAGCGTGGTATTATCTTTAGTCTTTCAATCATTTCAATCATTAAAGCTCTTTACAGTAATCCTACAGCGACAGTATTGACCTCAGGATTTTGTTCAAAACCGTTCAATATTGGAACACGCCAGGGTTGTCCTTTATCGCCGATGCTTTATGTTCTTGCTTTAGAACCTTTACTCACAGCAATACGGCAAAATAAAGATATACAGGGAGTTCAAATAGGGCGGAGCGAATATAAACTTAACGCTTATGCAGATGACATTTTGTTAACAATCACTCAGCCACATATTTCCTTACCAAACCTAAAGAAAGAAGTACTGTTGTATAGTCAAAACTCGTACTATAAGCTCAATACAAGCAAATCGCAAGCAATGTGTCTTAATATCCCTAATTCTCAAGAAAATAGACTTAAACTAGACTATCATTATGACTGGAGGGAAGATTACTTACTGTATTTGGGAATTAGATTTACAAAAAAAGAAAAAGACCTATTTTCAGCTAATTATAAAAATGTATTTAAAGATACGGAAAACCAATTGAAAGCTTGGGGAAACGTATTATTATCATGGATAGGTAAAATATCAGCAATCAAGATGCAAATCTTACCAAATATAATTTACCTATTCAGATCTTTACAGATTAAGGTTCCACAAACATTTATTACATCTTTACAAGCTATATTGCTACGTTTTAGCTGGAGAGGGAAGCATCCCCGAGTCCCAAAAGGCTTAATAATGAGACAAGTGAAATGCGGGGGCATGGGGTTTCCGAACTTGAAAATGTATTATTACGCTGCAATTTTAACCAACATAGCTTCTATTAACCCACAGAGATATAATCCGCAATGGGTGGCAATAGAAGAACATTGCTGTGGAACCCAGGATCTTTATTCTTTAATATGGCTCCCCCTACAAAAACGGAAAGTAACTCCTGACATATTACACTCGACAAGAATCCTATTTAAAATCTAGGATAATAATAGAGGAAGCTTATGTTCAGGGCACCCATGGTCACTGGCAACCCCCATAAAAAGTTTATATAGTTTTAATGAAACATTTCCTTACTTACAATGGCATAGAAAGGGAATTACACATATCTCTAAACTCTACACGATAGAGGGGTTAAAGCCTTTTTCAGCTCTCCAATCGGAATTTACACTTCTTCCACAATCTAAATTTGCATATTGGCAGATTAAAGCCCTTTTGTATGACAATAATTTATATGTAGGACACCGAACAACTCGAAAGATAGTTACGAAATTTGAAGAGATGTGTATAGCACTTACTCCACCTAGGAAAGTACTATCGCTCTGTTATAACATTCTAACAAATCCAAGAGAAAAAGCAACACCGAAATTGATGATAGATTGGCAAACTGATATCCAAGAAATTATATCAGAAGATGAATGGAACAATATTTTTACGGCACATTTGGGAATGTCTTCATGTACAGGACACTTTGAAATATCACGGAAAATTCTATATAGATGGTATATGGTACCTACTCGCATTCATGCAATTTATTCTGACGTACAAGATACATGTTGGAGATGCCACTCTGATAAAGGAACTATGCTTCATATATGGTGGACATGTGAAAGAGTCAACAACTTATGGAGAGAGGTCGAAACAATGATCCAAGAGGTGACATCATATAAGTTAGATCACACACCGAAAACACTTCTTCTCAAAGCCTTTCCGGACCATATCCCTAAATCTATGCGTAAACTAATTTTTTTATTACTATCTATAGTGTCAATTCTTATAGCTAGAAATTGGAAGACTACAATCTTACCTACAACAGACGAAATCAAAACATTAATGTCCCTGACTATAGATTATGAGCTTACCATGTGGAACCAGACTAAAATTGGGAAACTAAGTTTAAAAGTAGCTAGCTGTTAGAAAACTTATAGACAAAGATAATAACCGAATAAGCTTAACAGACACATGGGGTATATATTTAGAATAAGATGCGAGAAATTAAACCTATTTTTTAGTTACTACCAGAACATAACTCAGAATATAACTGAGCAGAAATTAATGAAATTTAATAATAACCATAAAAATTTTGGTCCAGCCCCTTGTGGATCGATCTCCTGGAATGAAAGGGAGTTGAGACATATTATATACCTTAAATGCCGATGAGGGGTTAATTGAGTCTTCATTATTGGCCTAGGTCAAGCTTTAACATAATTCAAGACATATACAACTAGCAGGACACATAATTTATTCCTTTTCTTAATATTACGCAACCAAACCAAATATAAGTTTCTACTGGCAGACTAGTTTAAATATATGAACGTCTAGGAGAGACCCTTTTCCCTTTATTTATTTATTTATTTTTTATTTTTATTTATTTATTTATTTATTTATTTATTTTTTCTTAGAGTGGACATATTGGTATCCACTAGGGTATATATAATAAATGTGGACAGGATTTATATATTATATATATCACTTAAAGGCAATATGACTAATGCATAATATTGTATAATAAGTGTATGACTAAAATGATCTAACACTACTGATTGTACCCCAATCCCTTTTTTCTTTCTGTACCCCCTGGTTTTTTCTTTTTTTCTTTTCTCTTGAAACCTTTTGAAAAATAAAGTAAAATACAAATTGCAAAAAAAAAATAAAAGAAAGTATTTAGAAAACTGGGCAGACTAGATGGGCCGAATGGTTCTTATCTGCCGTCACATTCTATGTTTCTATGTTTCTATGTAGGGTTAGCAATACTGACAGTCTGGGTCATGGGTGTAATGCAGTTAGTTACTTTTCTATTGTTAGAATACATTGAAAACACAAATATATTGCAAATATTAAAATCATATTGCAGCTGTTTCCTACACACCAGGTTTTTATCCATGTAAAATGTGCTTAGCGTGCAAGAATACTACTTTTAAGAAAGATACACAGAGCACGTTTAAATCCAATGTTACAGGAACTAGTTTTAAAATACGTGATGTTGTCACATGCCACTCCACTAATGTGGTGTATCTCCTCTGGTGTTCCTGTGGGCTCCAGTATGTCGGCATGACCACTAGAAGCCTAAAAACTCGCATTATGGAGCACATGGGGAACATACGGAGGGGATACACTAAACATAGTGTGTCAGCACATTTTATTGAATTCCATAATGGTGACACTTCTCTCTTAAGTTTTATGGTTATTGGGAAGAAGCGGATGAATTGGAGAGGAGAGGATAATGTCCGAGAACTTAGTAAGTTAGAGGGTAAATGGATTTTCACTTTGGACACTATGTGCCCTAAAGGTCTCAACATAGATTTTGAGTTAGTCCATTTTTTATAATATAATATTTTATATATTTTTTAAATATTATATTTACATTTTTATACTAATATCTTTTCTTCTAGGACGTTTCCTCTCCCTTCCACATCCCCCTGAGTTACATTTCTTCTATTTTATATATGATGTTTTATATGTACCTATATTAACAAATATTTTGTATTTTATATTTCTATTCCGATTTATTTATTCACAGCTTACTCAATTTGTTTATTTATTTCACTATATTATTGTATTATTTGTTTGGGCAAATGCCCTCTTTCAATATGAACACTTTCTGTAGTCAATTCCACCATGCCCGAGTGTGGAACGCATGGTGGAACGCAAATACATCACATGACCGCATCCAACCGGAAGTCACAAAAAAAAGAAAAAAAAAAACATTTAAAAAAAATAAATAAAAAATTTCCGAAACCGGAAGTGGTGTGGCCGGCGGCATTTCTGAAGCACAGCTGGATGCAGTTGGACTTATCAAGGGGGCTACTTAAGCCCTGAAGTTTCTCCAGGAATTTAGCACTGAGGAAGGCCCTATCTAGGGCTGAAACGCGTTTGCACTTTACTGGACTTTTTACTGGGACTTTCATTTGGCGGTATTGTTACTTTGTGTATATGCTGTGGTGCTTTGCTGCTTTTAATTTTGGCCATTATTGCAGTACCATACCACGCTGTATTTTATACATATATCTGCCTATTTTTGTCCTATATTATTAATATTTTATATAATATTTCATCAATTAATAAACCCTTATTTACTCTTGAATTTGTGGAGTCTGGGTCTTCAACTGAAAATTATCGAAAGCCTGAATAGGCACCCGAGAGCGAAGTACATAGAGCCTAAGAGGCTCCATCCTTGTGAGTTCAATCCTCATATGATACAATTGTTTGTTTTTACCTATATGGAAAACACTATGTATGTCTCATTTGTTTTACAGATGTAACCACCATATCTATATCTGCAATAGGTGGTATATCCTTTTTACTCTGTATATTTTCCTAAGTGGGTGTGAATTATTTTAATTGTTTCCTACACTTGCAAGGATATGGTTGTAATACTTCAATTGAATTCAAATTGAGTATCAAAAGTCCAACCACAAAAACTAAACTTTATATGCTTATCAAAAATGAGTTTAACCCCTTAGCGAGTTAATAGGGTGACCTCTTCCCATAGTATGGTTCCTTTTAGAATTATTATATTATTTATTCTCTTCTGGGTCTGCAAAATGCTTTCAATATACCAATACAAATATAATACAGTAGTTTAGAATTGCCTCACTTATAATCATCAGAAATTGTCTGATCTCTATTAAAAATACCATTTCATCATTTTGCTATAATCAATGAGGCATCAATGAGGAATCTTAATCTTAGAGAAAACTTATCCTATACATCCATTCATTTTTTATGTTAAAGATAACGCATTTTTCTTTTTCTCTGACTTGAAAATGCAATGCACTTTAAAAGTAGAGTTAACTCTAAATACTCCCCTAATAATATGAAGAAAGAGAGAGCCATTTGAAATTCGAAACGTGGATCCACGATTTTGAAAAGCAGATTTTTTCCAGGGGCCCCTTTTTCATGAGCTGATCAGCATTTAATCTGTTGTAAAAAGACACTAAAGGCTTGCGTTAATGACATGCAAATATTCTTTAAATAGTCTTCATACTCATTGTAATATCACACATGTCCTCTTATAACACAGAACACAATGAATGTAGCAGATATCCAGCAGACATGCCAATACAAAAAACCTATTAATGGACAGGCAATTAACTCAATCCAAAATAAATTATTAAATGTCACACCCAAAAGAAACACATAATGTAGGTTTCCCTTGTTTGTGCATTATGCATTTCTGCAAACTATGCAAGCAGTACTGCTTTAAGATTAGACCAGAAAACCTGGCAGCTGGACAGGAAAGTCGAATTTTGGCAAGAAGTCCATTATTACAACAGAATTTTGGAAAACAGCTAAAACTTAGCGTGTTTTTTTTTTTTTGCTTTAAGGATTACAACTCATATTGCTCTTGGACTAGTATTCAATAATAAATCAGTTATTTAATAGATTATTACGCTGCCATTTCCAGCTGTACCAATACTGAGACAAATTTATTCAAATATAATTGAAAATAACAGCAAAATACCCATTAACATACATGACAATCAAACTGCATACTTTAAAATGAGTAACCAAAACACACAGTTATCACAATCACCATTTACACAGAATAAACTTTTAACAGCTGTATTCAGAACATATTATTGTAAGGTGTTTTTATTTTTTTATTTTTTTTTATTTAAGAGTTCTGGTACCAAAGGTTTTCTAATTAAAGAAGGGATCCCGTACGGCCATATAACGCGTTTGACTTAAACATTTGTATAACACTTGCATTAACCAGTTGCAACATATGTACCTTATCAATAGAATTTCTCTCTTATACGCTTATAGAACATTTGGACCAGATTACACAGACATGGTATCGCCAGCATTTGTGAGAACTCTCAAATACTCAAAATATTTAAACTACTTCATGTTAAAGGCATGGCAAAATTTTGACCGGTCAATTTGAGTTCCCAAAAGTCATAAAAACACAGGTAAAAACCTTTGTCCATGGTTTCTGATCCTACATTCCATGACCAACATTTCAAACCCCCTTCTGCACAGGGGGTCCACCATTTTGGTCACAATCAATAAAATCTCAGCATCCCCAGACAACAATTTACAGATTTGCACAATGCTACAGAATACATACAATTTAAAGCATTTACAACATGTCAGGTACTTGTAGCAAGCAAGTTAGTTTACAGGACGAAATGAAGCATGTGCTGAAAATATAAATTTCATAATAATTTATAATCATCTACATTTACAACATGAATTTGTAGCCCCCCTTAATTAACCTCTATTTTTCTTTTATTTATCATCACCTTTACATGTACTTTTGACATTCCCTCAATTATTTTATTCCCTTAATTCTCATACCTGGTTTGGACACCCTCAGGGCTTCAGAGGAGCTGCCCAATCCTTTCTTCCTGGGGAGGGGGTAAAAGGGAACTGTATGGAGCCGTGGGTACTAACTACCACAGCAAGGATAGCACCCAATCATCATTATCTTTAGGTAATCAGGAGGGGGCAGTGATTTACAGGTATCACCAACAGTCTCTCCTCTTGGGAAACAGGGTATCAGTGAGGTGCAATCTTAAGCCAATTCTCACCCCCCTGTCTCATGTATTCCTTATCCCATCCTGGATCTCCCTCATACCAAGGAAAATATTTCTTATCTCCCAAATATAATCACTTAACCATACTCAGAAATGACTCCCTCCCGTCTTTATGGAAGGGAGTTTCACTACCCTGTCCTTGTGTCCACCCTGACATATTGTCCACCCAAGGATCCTCTAAATAATCCCCCAGCTCACCAATTCTAGCAACATACTGCTTGCAAGTCTCCCCTGGATTAGGGCGAGGGTATTTTTTAGACTGGGAAGTACCCATTTCAAACTCAATGAGAATTGGATTTGGAATAGCTGATTATTATTTAGTGGAATCAAAAGTTCTCACAACTCACTGTTACCTCTCCACGAGCTGTATCGCTTAACCCCTTAAGGACCAGACTTCTGGAATAAAAGGGAATCATGACATGTCAGACATGTCATGTGTCCTTAAGGGGTTAAAATCAGAAATTCCAATCCCTTGCAAAAAGCACAAAAGCCAACAGATATATCGCAAGCAAGCAAAACAGAGGTTGCAGGACAGCCAAAATACCCATCAACAGAGTACGGAGTTTAAAACAATTCCCTTTTTATGTTTTTTTTTTTTTTTTTTTTTTTATATTTTTCTTTGCTAAAACATTACAGTTTGCAAAAGTTTTACCTGTACATAAACTACAACTCAGTCTGCCAAAGACTGAAAATCTGTTTTACAACCTTAACAAAGGCAACCTCTTTTCTTTCAAAGAGGGATCCTGGGACGTCTCCCACAGTTATGTACAAACTCATCTCCTACCTAAGGAGTGAAACTAACCTCCCCTTTAAATAAAAACATAGATGTGCAATGTATAAAGGATGGGAAAAGAAAGGCAAAAAAATAAAGGTCAAAAAGACCTACCTTTTCTCTTCCGTTCCTTTAATTGCACCCCACTTCTGGTACCAAGTTGTTGGGGATAAAATCAGCTATACACGAAACTCTCTTAGTTAGATGGATATTTTGTTAGAGCCACACCTTCTGTGATAGACATGATCCTGGGAATCAGTCAAGAAGACAAGAGATGTGTTCTATAACCAATTCAAATTTTATTATACAGTCATATGCATTTATACCCCATTTTCATGTCGGTGGGGGCCATGAGCATTAGTGACAATTTGTTTTTCTCAAGTTATAAACAGCTGTTTCTAGTTATAATCTTTCGTCATATAACGCATTACATATTTGATTAAAACCAGATATTTACAAATACCGATATCTTGGACAATTAACAAGAACATTTTGAAATCAGTATTTTTCCCGTAACTAGGATTTTATATAAATCCTATTTCCGAGAATAAAAGATGAAATGCCAAATGTATTCTTTGTTCAAATTAACCCTTATATGAACAGCTAGGATAGATGTCAAAATGGATATTTGTATCTACAATTATCAAGTTTAATTCCAAGGTAGCCGAAGTAGAAGCATTGCTGACTTAGAGAATAGTTTCCATGTCACTTAGTTTGGCCGTACACTTGAAATTCACTTTGAATTCTCACTTTAGTAAGTAACTCTGCGTGTGTTTCATATTTCTCTATAAGAGAAAAGAGACTTCAAAATTCTGAAACTTATACCTTCAAATTGCTGTGAATTTGTCTAAATGTCCATTAGACATGACCAGGAACATTATTATAATGGTACTGAATATTTTGGAAACTTTATTATATCAAGGACTCTGCCATCCATCATAAAAGCACCCTATTACGCAACTATGATCTAATTAACTACATTATTTAAACCAGGGCTCAATTAATCGCTGGTTTTCAGCTCTGATAGTGACATTGTCTAGGTTATCCTTTTGATTCTGCCCTCCTAGACTGAACACAGCGATCTGTGCATGGTCCCACCCCCACTAACAAAACACAGTAAATTTCAGGAAGGAGAGAAGAGAGGACTGGAACCAGAATGGCCAATTCATAAATGCATGACAGATATACAATACCAGAATGTGTATGTGTGTGTGTGTGTATACATATAAACAATTTTTGTCAAGTCTTTTTTCCTTTTTTGGGGGGGGGATAAGGGAGGGTTGGGGGTTGCTAGAGAATTCTGTGCATACAGGTGCTCTTCTAGTTAATTCTGTCAAGAGCAATAATTCATTTTCAGGAATAATTTATTAATAAAGACTAGAAGGGCATGAGTACACAATGTTATTTATATTACAATTAAATTGCCTACACCGATTATTTGTTCTATCTGTATCTCTGTTGAGATTTGTTTCATTTGAATACTTTCCTTCTCTAAATTCTTCATTTCGAAAATAAAATATTTAGTACTAAATATATCAATTTAATAAACATGATGAAGAAACCTTACTACAAAAACTGCATGTAGTAAGGAAACTTAAAACTCAGCATGCCTGTTAATGCCGTTTCATAAATCAAAGGGTAAATGTTTATACTTTCCATATTATTAGACTATTACCTTTACTGCCTCAATTAATTCTTCGTGCAGCCTTTGTTTCGGATTCATCATTTTGTTTTGAATTCCAAAATCGGCTGCCTACACATTATTATTATTATTATTATTGCCATTTATATAGCGCCAACAGATTCCGTAGCGCGTTACAATATTATGAGAGGGGATTTAACTATAAATAGGAGAATTACAAATAAACTTACAGGAACAATAGGTTGAAGAGGACCCTGCTCAATCGAGCTTACATTCTATAGGAGGTGGGGTGTAAAACACATTAGGACAGGAATTTGCAATCAAATAAGGTGGACTGCCCTTTAGGAGAGGGCAAGAGACAGGTATGTGAGGTAGGGGTTAGTCTTGGAGGCCATAAGCTTTCCTAAAGAGATGGGTTTTAAGGCACTTCTTAAAAGATGCAAGACTAGGGGAGAGTCTGATGGCAGTAGGCAGGCTATTCCATAGGAAGGGAGCCGCCCGTGAGAAGTCCTGCAAGCGCGAGTTGGCCGTACGAGTGCGGACAACGGACAGGAGGTGGTCACGGGCAGAGCGGAGAGACCGAGAAGGGACATACCTATGGATCTGTGAGGAGATATAAGAGGGGCTAGATTTGTTCAGTGCTTTATAGGTGTGAGTTAGTACCTTGAATTGACTCCTATAGCATACAGGAAGCCAATGTAAGGACTGGCAGAGGGGTGAGGTGTGATAGAAACGACTAGAGAGGAAAATCAATCTAGCAGCAGCGTTCATTACGGACTGTAGGGGTGCAGTACGGCTATTGGGAAGACCAATCAGGAGAGGGTTACAATAATCCATGCGGGAAATTACTAGAGCATGGACAAGCTCCTTGGTATTATCTGGTGCAAGAAAGGGGCGGATGCGGGCTATGTTTTTAAGATGGAATCTACCGGATTTGGCAACATGCTGGATGTGAGGCTCAAAGGTGAGACCAGAGTCAAGTAGGACGCCAAGACAGCGCGCTTGCAAGGATGGACTGATGTTGGTACCACAAACTTGAAGGGAGAGCGAGAGAGGAGGATCAGTATTAGGAGGAGGAAAGACAAGGAGCTCAGTTTTTGAGAGATTGAGTTTCAGAAAGCGGGAGGACATCCAGTCAGAGATGGAAGAAAGGCAAGCAGTGACACGTTGCAGGAAGGTCCGGGGAGGAGAGATATAGCTGGGATATAGCTGGGTGTCATCAGCGTACAGGTGGTAGTGGAATCCAAAAGAGGTAATAAGTTTGCCAAGAGAGGCAGTATAAAGAGAAAATAGAAGGGGACCAAGGACGGAGCCTTGGGGGACTCCAACCGAGACAGGGCGAGGGGAGGAGGTATCATTAGAAAAGGAGACACTGAATGAGCGTTGGGAGAGATAAGAGGAAAACCACGAGAGGACAGAGTCACAGAGACCAAGCGATTGAAGAGTTTGAAGAAGGAGAGCATGATCAACGGTGTCAAAGGCCGCTGAGAGGTCAAGAAGAATTAGTATGGAGTAGTGGCCTTTGGATTTAGCTCTGATTAGGTCGTTAGTAACTTTGATAAGGGCAGTCTCTGTAGAGTGGAGAGGGCGGAAGCCAGATTGAAGGGGGTCAAGGAGAGAGTTGGAATTGAGGAAATTAGACACACGGGTAAAGACAAGTCTTTCCAGAAGCTTTGAGGAAAAAGGGAGCAGGGATATGGGACGGTAGTTAGAGAGGGTGGATGGGTCGAGGGATGTTTTTTTTTAGTATAGGTACTACAGTGGCATGTTTAAGTTCAGCAGGGACGATGCCAGAAGAGAGCGAGCAGTTGAAGATGTGTGTTAGAGAAGGCACGAGACAAGTGGAGAGAGATCTGATAAGGTGATATGGGACAGGATCGAGCGGGCAAGTGGTGGGGCGAGAGGAGCAAAGAAGAGCAGCCACCTCTTGGTCAGTAGCTGGGGAGAATGTCTGGAGGGTAGGAAAGGCATGATCTATGTGTGATTGAGAAACAGAAAGGCAAGGAGGGGAGAATTCTTTCCTTAGCTGTTCGATCTTGTCAGTGAAGTAACATGCAAAGTAATCAGCAGTAAGGTTAGTTTTGGGGGTGGCCACAGCAGGGCGAAGAAGAGAATTAAAGGTGTCAAAGAGATGCCTGGGGTTGCGGGAACATGAACTAATGAGAGAGGAAAAATAGGACTGTTTGGCAAGGGCAAGGGCTGCACTGTATGAACACAATATGAATCTATAATGGAGAAAGTCTGATTGGGTACGAGACTTCCTCCAGGAGCGTTCAGCACAACGGGAGCATCTTTGCAGGTAGCGCGTTGATTTAGTATGCCATGGTTGGGGGCGGGTCCTCCTTGAGGTGCTTGTTTGGAGTGGCGCTGCAGTGTTCAAGGCAGATGTAAGAGTAGAGCTATATATGGAGATGGCCAGTGAAGGACAGGAGAGGGAAGGGATGGACAGCAGTTGTGAATCAATGTCAGCTGACAACTGTTGGAGATCAAGAGAATTAAGGTCCCTCCTGAGTTGAGGGGGGTTAGGCTGAGGTTGTTGGGTGAGGGGGTACGCAAGAGCAAATTATAAGAGGTGGTGATCAGAGAGTGGATATGGAGTGTTGCAGATATTAGATACTGCGAATAATATTGAAGTCCCCGAGAATTAGGGATGGAATGTTAGAAGAGAGGAAATAGGGTAGCCAGGCAGCAAAGTGGTCAAGGAAGAGAAGAGGGGAACCAGGGGGACGGTAAATAACAGCAATGTTAGCAGAGAAGGGTTTGAAAAGGCGAATTGAGTGTATTTCAAATGACGGGAAGGAGAGGGAAGGGGGGGTGGGAAGAGGTTTAAAAGAGCAGTGAGGGGAGAGGAGAAACCCAACACCACCACCTTTACATTCAGAGTTTCTTGGGTTGTGGGTAAGTTGGAGACCACCGAAGGACAAAGATGCAGGGGTGGCAGTGTCAGAGGGGGAGAGCCAGGTTTCTGTTAAGGCTAGTAAATCTATTGAACGAGAGATGAAGAAGTCATGGACAGCAGTGGATTTAGTTATATTGCAAACAGAGTGTGCGTTCCAGAGGGCAGTTTTGAAGGAGGATTTAGAGGAACATGAGATGGGTATGAGATTAGTGTGGATCCTTGGGTTAGTATGTGCTGAGTTTGTTGAGAGGGGACCGGGGTTTGGAGATACATCACCAGCTGCTAGGAGCAGAAGGATAGAAAGGAAGTGAAGGTGGGAGTAGGATTTGAAAGTTTTGTAGGAGGGTATGTATGTAGAGGATTTGGGAGGAGTTGGTGGAGATAGGCTGGAAAGGTATGTGTAGAGTGCATGGGATGAATAGAGAGGGGAGGGGAGTAAGGTGGAAGTAATGATGATGGTGTTGCCAGGGACAGGTGAGTGAAAGGATAGGGATATTTTAGTGATGAGAGAAGTTAGTGTTAAAGTGAAAAATAGAAGGGAGAACATTAGAGAAAATGTGTATTATATAGATATGTACATCATATATACAAACACACACACATATCAATGAGTGTTTAAACCAATGTAAGGATGCAGTGTGTTAAATGAATTCAGGTGAGGAGAGGTTTAGTGACTTGATTGGTGTGTTAAGGAAACCAGCTGATGTGCACTATCTATAAGTAAGTTGTTGACCATGGGGTGGAATGGTGTGGGGAGGGTAGAGTGGGCAATCTTCCAGAGATGATACCTCTGCTCTGAAGATTCAGCAGGACTTGGTTGCTTGGGAGTGCTGGGTGTTAATGCTGTTTTAAGGGGCCCAGTCTGAAATATAAGATCTGGGAATTGAAATACATTTTCAGGATATGTCAATAGTAATACAAGACAATATTTGTATTAAGTAGAAAACACAGACAGGGTTTTTCACTGGAATGAGAATTCAAAGTGAATATCAAGTTTAATTCCAAAGCAGCCAAAGTAGAAGCATAGCTGACTTAGAGAATAGTTTCCATGTCAGTTAGTTTGGCCGTACAATTGAAGATTATGCTAGCGTCAGTGTACCTATAATCTTAATTTTAATAATGACAGCAAATAGGCTCCTCCTCCTCTTTCAGAAGCGGCATCGTAACAGGAAAGGGTTCAATAACGAAGCATAGAGAAAAAAAAGTTCATCAAATGGCATCTGGCGGGCACAACGTTGAACAACCAGTAGTATGATGATCCAACTCTAACCAACACCAACGGATGAGCGTCCAACATTAGGCGGTCGTCCTGGAGAGTAGTCGTCCGGGTAGATTGTCAAAGTAGCTACCGAGAATCCAGAAATTGATGAAGTTAAACTGAAATGAGAGTGTGAAAAGGATTAGATCCTGGTCTCGGACTGGTTGTTACAATGACAGTGACCCAGCAAAGATATTGGTAACACATGCAAAGTAATGGAATCAATAGACAACAGTTACTGTCCCTGGCCAAAGAAGGAGCGTGTAGAGACAGATTGAGATAAGGATGATAGAGGAAGAACCACTAAAATCAAAAGTCCAAACAGTAACATCTTCCCCGGGTGGGAAAGGGTGGGAAAATACTCGCCTCCTGTCATTATTAAAATTAAGATTATAGGTACACTGACGCTAGCATAATCTTCAATTTTATCACATGACAGGAGGCTTCCTATTTTGCATTTTTAACGCTGTAATAAGAGTGACATGGCCGCGTTGGAGTGCGGACTAAAGTAAAAGGTCCGAAACGTGGATTCTCTCGACCAGTCAGCAGAGCGTAATATATCCGATAATGAGGCACCCGCTGTGAAAGCTGAGGAAGCTGCTGCTCCTCTTACCGAGTGGGCCCCGAAGGAAGCGTCTATGCCTGCTAGCGAGAGTATCCAGCGAACCCATCTGGCGAGTGTGGAAGTAGTGATGGGAACGTGTAGTCGGACATATGACACCAGGAGTTGTCCAGAAGGTGATGTCCGAATCGGAAGCGTAACTTCCACGTAACGTCGTAGAGTGGCTACGACGCAGAGTTGTGGATCGGAGTTGAAGAAGGGGTAGAAAACTGTTGAAGAATCTGATTTCGTTCTACGAGAGATGTGGAAAGTGACTCCCTCTGGGGAGACCGAGAAGGCGTCAACGTCGAAAGTCCGGACGTCCGATACTCTGCGGAAGGACACCAGGCGGAGTAGGATCGTCAGTTTTGCTGAGAGTTGTGAATAGATGAGTGAGATAGTTTAAAATGGAAGGAATAGCGGCCGTAAATGGATCGAGGTTCCGTTCCATGCACCAATCGGACCATGAATTCCAAGCGGATAGGTAGGATCTTCTGGTTCCTGGAGCCCCTGAGTCCCATAGGAGGTCTTTAGCAGCCCGCGATAGTTGCCAGGCACCCCGGAAAGAGTCCAAGCCACCAGATTGAGTCGGTTGGCTAGGATCAGTGGATGGGGGCTCCCTCTCGGATCTGTGAGGGTATACTGGTGTGAAGGCAGTAGGAGGGGATCCCCGGTAAGATAGGGCTAGGAGGTCTGGAAACCATGGTTGACCTGTCCATAGGGGAGTGATGAGTAGAAGGGACACTCGTTGTCTTCTCAGGCAGTGTATGGTCCTTGCTATCATGGCGAATGGGGGAAAGGAGTTTGCCCCCGTAGTCGGCCATGGTTGAAGAAACGCATCCGTTGCTTCGCTCTCCGGGTCTGGGAGACAACTCAAGTACGTCCGGGTTTGCCTGTGGTTGCGCGATGCAAATAGCATAACTTCCATGCTGTCGAGCCACCAGCTGAGTTCGTCCCTGACTTCCTCCGTCACTGGGATCGGTTGGTCGTACGATGGGTTTTGTCTGAGGAAGGATGTTTTGAGGCGCTGCATTGCCCTGTAGTGAAGTGGACCCGGGAAGATAGCTTGTATAGAAGCTGATAGGAGTCCCACTATTCAGGCGAGGGCGCGGAGTGGAATGGTGTGGGCGCGAATGGTTTTGCGCAGTTCTTTGCGAATGGTCGAGATCTTTGACGCCGGTAGTCGTAGGGTATTCGTGGTGGAGTCTCTCGAAACCTAAGAATTGCACTGTTTGAGAGGGTGTCATGGCTGATTTGTGGAAGTTTACCACGAATCCTAGGGATGATAGTAGGTCTGTGGTATAGGTTGTGTGCTGTATCAGTCTGGACTTGTCGGAGCAGAACAGCAGGATGTCGTCCAGGTATATGATGCACCGAATTCCTTGTGCTCGAAGATGAGCGACCACGGGCTTCAGTAGTTTGGTGAAGCACCATGGGGCCGAACTGAGGCCGAAGGGGAGGCACATGAATTGCCAGGGGTGGCCCTGCCAGTGGAACCGTAGGAATTGTCAACAGGAGCGGTGAACGGGTACTGAGAAGTACGCGTCCTTCATGTCCAGTCTTGTGAACCAATCTTTGTCCTGTAACAGGTTTCAGGAGGTGTATGCCTTCCATCTTGAAGTGCCTGTACGTAACAAATTCGTTGAGTCTTTTTAGGTTTATGACAGGGCGAAAATCCCCTGTTTTCTTCTTCACCAGAAATATGTTGCTGAAAAACTTGTGGCCCGGAGGCGGGTTCGATTGCGCCCTTCGCTTGTAGTTCTTGTAGTTCCTTGTGAATTAGTTCTGTGTCCTCTGTTGAGCATCTGACGGGGCCCGGAACGACCGATTGTCGTTGACGGGTCGTGAAGTCGATGATGTAGCCCTCCACGGTTTTCAGGATCCATCTGTCCGTGGAAATGGTCTGCCATTCCTGAAAGAAAAGGGAGATGCGACCTGCAATACGAAGGGGAAGGCAATGGATTAGGTGATTGCTTACCTGTAGAGAAACGTGCTCTGCTTTGGGTACGTGGTCCACGTCCTCTGTCTGCTCCTTCTGGTGTATGAGAAGTGCTGACGGTATCCCACTTCAGGGTAAAAGGGTTGAGGTCTTGTATTGCGGGGGCCTGAAGGCCAGAATCGGCTGGCAGCACGGCCCCTTTGGCGGCCAGCCCTTCCAAAAACAACCCTGGTTGGGTTATGTCTAAACACTCTCCTCATGGAAGATTGAGCTTTGTTTAATGAGGTAAAAATGTTCACGTGTTTGTTTAAGTCTTTGAGGAAAGGGTCTCCAAATAGTTTGCCCTGTGCCAGAGGACCCAATTCTTTGGTGCCCAACTCCACCAACTTTCCGTCAATACGGAGCAAGGCTGCTTTTCGCCGCTCAGATGAGAGGGTGGCATTGGTATACCCACAAAGCAAAAGCATATTTGTGCCCACTCCCGAACATCGTGAGCCCATTCGCGAACCATGGTCGCGTCAAATTGGTCCGCTTTCATGAGCGCATCGTCCGCCAGGTACATGATCCTGGAAAGTGGTCCCACTGAGTCCAGTAGTTTGTCCTGGACTGCCCTGAAGCCTTTCTCTACGCCTTTGCACGGATCACGGCCACCACGGGACATAAAAGTGGTCATCACCTGGTCGAACTCAGGTGTCTCCGCTACGTGGTCTGGTAAGGAAGGTCTTGGGCATTCGGAGCGTAGTCTGTTGCGGACTGTCTTGTCCATGGCCAGAGGTTTCTTGGGTCGAACAATCTATGGCCTGATGGGTCAAAGATCGCGTCCTTGTCTTCTGGCGGGTTATCCTCGATGTCAGTGACTTGGGAATCCCCCAGTAATGTGTGTGTTAATGGACCGGGTTGAGACTCGGAGTCGGAACCCCAATTGTCTTCTCGCCCGTCAGACTCGTCAGCTTGCCACTCATCCAAAATGGCCAAGGACTTGGACTGCACGTCTTCCTCTTCAGAGGAGTAATCAAGTAGTGGGGTCGGTGTAGCAACCGTTGAGGGTTTACGCCTCTTAGCCGGGGTTTTACCCTTGGCCGGGTTCTGCTGACCCGTTTCCCCTTTCCAGGGGCGTTTGCCGGTGGAGGGTTGTAGGCTCTTATGTGGTTCCGAATCTTCGGAATCCGAATCTTGTCGGGATTGGTGGGTTTTAGATGGTATCCTCTTTTCAGCATTAGAGGCCATCATTTTGGAGAGTGCTTTCTCCATGGAGGCTGCTATAGCCTCGTTGATCATATTTTGGAAGTCAACTGGATTTTGAGAGGCTTCCATGTTCTGATCAGAAATAATAATAATAGATATATGGCACAGGGCGGAGTAAGTAACTATAGAAAAGACTGGGTAGTGTTTGCACTCAGTTACTCGGTGGTGCTGGTATTTAAGAGGTATCCCCCTACTATAACCTCCAAAATGAGAAATCCAAAATATAAATAAAAATAAATATAAATAAAATACCGCACTCTAAATATTGTATCAGAAGTAAAATAAATAAGAAATAATGTGGTATGCAAAAAAATAATTTAATAGGATATATATATGTGATCAAAAATTGATATATACACATACAAAAAAAGATTTGATGATCTCAACCATTATTTGAAAATTCATCCGCTTACTGCTCAAACCCTTATTATAAACAATATGTACTAGTAATCAATCCTACGAAATGTGTTAATTAGAAATTACTTGAATAAAGCAGAACCTGCCTCTGAATTCATATATATACATACACTAAAGGATCCCTTTGATAATCCAGAAAATGACTCAAAATTCATATATTTACACACTCACAGCTCTGCATAAGTAATTTCTAATTAACACATTTCGTAGGATTGATTACTAGTACATATTGTTTATAATAAGGGTTTGAGCAGTAAGCGGATGAATTTTCAAATAATGGTTTCAAATAATGGTTGAGATCATCAAATCTTTTTTTGTATGTGTATATATAAATTTTTTTATCACATATATATCCTGCGGTATATAGTGCGGTATTTTAAGTAACTATAGAGGTCAGTGCAGCTGTACTTGTTCAAAGTAAAAGTAACACTTTGCTGACCCAAGCAGGGTGCAGTGGTGTACTAATAGATATATCACTAAATCATAATTATAGAAAAATGTATAATGTGATAAAAAAAAACAGCAGGGTCTGTGGTGTTTTGATTATGGTGATCCTAACAGGATCTTAGGAAAAGAAGGTTTTGGATGCAGAAATCCTAATACGGAGAATGAGCAGTGTCAAAATATCTCTTTAATACATAAAACACCATTAATTGGGATTTGCTATTATGCTGGGCCTCACCCAGGGTGACAGAGGTGGCCACAGGGCGACCTCCAAATCAAGCAGCAAGTGATGGAGCAGCACTCCAAGCAGGCACAGGTATAACAGTTCCTGATGCCTTGTACAGCAATAAAAGGGAATGGACGGACCTCTGTGTTGTAGAAATTCTGAGTCTCCGTGCAGAGTGTGTCCCTCGCGGCACCACAGTAGGAAAAAAAACAAAATGGTGGCCGCAAACCCGCGAGACTCGGGCGGAGATCCGCGCGCGCGCGCCAAACGGGGAGAAAAAAGGGGGGGGGGCGTAATGAAACGGCAGTAGAGGATAGAGAAAAAACGGAAATAGAGAGTCCGCGGTAAAAGAGGTAAATTAAATAAAGAAATAAAGGCAAATAAATAAATGTTAGAATGCTAGCAGAAGAACATATGAAAACAGTAATACTGCAGTTAGAAGCAGTGGAACAAAATAAAATAAATGAATAAAGGCAATAAATAAATTATAGAATCAGTCATAGGCAGTCGATCATAGGAAAGGTAGAATAAAGTAAAATAAGGTAAAATAAGTCAGAAAAAATTAGGCTGCTAGCTAGATAGAACATAAAAGAAATATAAAAGAAATATATATACATAAATGGAGAAAATACACTAATGGTCATAACAATATACTAAGTGTATAAAGAAAGAGCCAAAACTCTGACCTGTCTGCGATGGAGCAGTAAAGAAAGAGGAGGAGGAGCCTATTTGCTGGGAATACCTTACTTCCTATTGCATTTTGATTGGTTAAACGTTTACTTTCTTTACTGCTGTGGAGTTTAGTAAAGAGAGATATGCAAAATAGGAAGCCTCCTGTCATGTGATAAAATTGAAATTCTCACTTTAGTAAGTAACTCTGCGTGTTTTTCACATTTCTCTATAAGAGAAAAGAGACTTCAAATTTTGAAACTTATACCCTCAAGTTGCTGTGAATCTGTCTAAATGTCCCTTAGACATGGCCAGGAACGTTTTTATAACGGTACTGAATATTTTGGAAACCTTCTTATATCAAGGACTCTGCCATCCATCATAAAAGCACCCTATTACACATTGTTTAATCTAATTAACTACATTATTTAAACCAGGGCTCAATTAATCTCTGATAGTGAGGTTGTCTAGGTTATCTTTTTGATTCTGCCCTCCTATACTGAACACAGCAATCTATTATTATCACAGCTATAAAGTATATAATTCATGTAAAATGTATGTATTACAGACAACCCAACATGCAAAAATGCATTTCAGGGAGGTGGCTTCACAAGTTACTACGCTTGCCCGTGCACGTGCGCTCACTCCGCCTCCCCCTGACACGCTTGCGCTAACCCCCCCCCCCTCCACCAACACAGATACACGTACTGGCACATACACTCTGACACACATTGAAACGCACACTAGCACATACATTCAGATACACACACATTGATGCATACACTCAGATATACACACTAAAACACAGATACACACACTGAAACACACACACACATATTGACATGCACAGAAGTCATACTTTATAGATTCGATTGTGAGTGTGATTTCCGGGATATTGTGTATGATCTGCGGGTGGCAGGGAGCCGCATTCAACATGTGAGAGTGACTTGGGATGTCTGGTATTAGGCAGTATGTGTGTATGGATGTATGTATTAGGCAGTGTGCGTGTATGGGTGTATGTATTAGGCAATATATGTATTGTGCAATATGTGTGTGCAGATGGATGTATTAGGCAGTATGTGTGTATGGATGTAAGTATTAATCAGTGAGCATGTGTTAGGCAGTGTGCGTTTATGGGTCTATGTATTAGGCAATATGTGTGTATAAATGTATGGATGGATGTATTAGGCAGTGTGCGTGTATGGGTGTGTATGTATTAGGCAATATGTGTGCAGGAGCAGAACAAGCAGAGAAGAGGCAGCGCAGAGCAAGTAGAGAGGAGCAGAGCAAGCATAGAGGACAAGAGCAGAGCAAGCAGAGAGGAGCACAGAGAAGCAGAGCAAGTAGTGAAAAGCAGAGCAAGTCGAGAGGAGCGGAGCAGAGCAAGCAGAGAGGAGCAGAGCAAGTCGAGAGGAGCGGAGCAGAGCAAGCAGAGAGGACAAGAGCAGAGAGGAACAGAGAGAAGCAGAGCAAGTAGAGAAAAGCAGAGCAAGTCGAGAGTAGCGGAGCAGAGCAAGCAGAGAGGAGCAGAGCTAGTAAAGGGGAGCAGAGCAAGCCAAGAGGAGCAGAGCAAGCAGACCATGCAAATAGAAACACAGCATGCAGAGAGGAGGCACAGCAGAGCAAGCAGAGATGAGGCAGAGTAGAGAGCAGCACCACAGAGCAAGCAGAGAGAAGCAGAGCAAGTCGAGAGTAGCGGAGCAGAGCAAGCAGAGAGGAGCCGAAGCAGAGCATGCAAATAGAAGCACAGCATGCAGAGAGGAGGCAGAGAAGAGCAGTGCAAGCATAGAGGAGCAAGAGCAAATGAGGCAGAACAGAGCAAGCAGAGAGGAGCAGGTATTGTGGCCCGCGGCCTCTGCCACATCTAGGTTCTCAATTAATTGCAGTGTTTATAGCAAGTGGTGTGAGTGCAATCAGGGGTAAGTAACCTTTGTGTCAAACAGTGAGTGGTATGACAGTGGCACTTACTCCTGAGATTGCAGACAGTGTTGTGACAGTGTCACCTTACTTACCAGAGATTGCAGACAGTTTGCAGTGCGGCCCCACGTAAGGTGTGAAACCTTACCTACCTGAGAGTGCAATTTGCAGAGGGACTGAGTGAACGGAGTGCAATTTGCAGAGGGACTGTGTGTGTGACTTTCTGTGTGTGGCTGTCTGCCAGTGTGTGTGTGTGACTTTCTGTGTGCGGCTGTCTGCCTGTGTGTGTGTGGCTGTCTGCCAGTGTGTGTTTGACTGTTTGTCTGTGTGTGTGACTGTGTGTTTGGCTGTTTGCTTTGTGTGTGTGTGTGACTGTCTGCCTGTGTGTGTGTGTGTGTGTGTGTGTTTGTGTGTGTGACTGCCTATGTGTGACTGTCTGGGCAGACTAGATGGGCCGAATGGTTCTTATCTGCTGTCACATTCTATGTCTGTGTGTGTGTGGCTGTCTGTGTATGACTGCCTGAGTGTGTTTGTGTGTGTGTATGGCTGTCTGCCTGTGTGTGTGTGTGACAGGGTGTTTGGGAAGGGGGAAGGAGTGGGGGGGGGGGCGCTGTGAAGATTTTTCGCACAGGGCGCCCAAATGCCTAAGGCCGGCCCTGTATGTGTGTATGTATATATATATATATATATATGGGAAAACAAGGGTCTGGCTGCACTCACCTAAACATGCTTAAATGGGGTGCTGCTGGGGGCCAATAAGTACAGTAAAAATAGAAATCCAGCGCACTCACTTATCAACTAAACAGCTACTTTGATGCTGACAGATTTGACTAGTTTTATTAAAAACACCTAATCTAGGTAAAAAATAATGGGGGTTTAGTTACACTATATGATCATACATTGCATAAGCCTGCCACAAACGTCAATGTACCCCATCTTTGGCAGGTCCTACTCTCACTGACAACTGTCTACTAAATGAGCTACTCACTTGGGGAAATCCTTCCATCTCGAGTTCTCTGCAGTACAAGGCTTAAATAGGGTCCTGAGATGAGACACCTGTGACAGGGGGCGGTGCAAAACCAAGGAGCTGGCTAGACTCCTAAATATATATGGGAAAACAAGGGTCTGGCTGCACTCACCTAAACATGCTTAAATGGGGTGCTGCTGGGGGCCAATAAGTACAGTAAAAATAGAAATCCAGCGCACTCACTTATCAACTAAACAGCTACTTTGATTAATATATATATATATATATATACATATATATACACACGTTTTGTAATTGCCCCCCTACTTCTATCCCTGGCCCCCCATGTGCCCCCCCTAAATATGAATGCTGGAGACGCCACTGCTTGCTTCCAATAGTTCCTTTAACGTGGTTCGTTTCAGTGCAGCATAATTTGTCTCCATTCATCCGTTCATTCGTATAGCCGAAACATTAATTTTTACATTTGTATGAACCAAACACACGAACGCTGCTTTGTTGCGAGGCTTGTTGGGGTGGGGCGGGGCCGCCGAGCTGAGCGGTCGCAGGAAGGACCAGCTCCAGCAAACCCCGATCTAAAAAGCTTGCAAACCGAGACTTTTCATAAATTAAAGGACCATCAACTGCGACCCTTGGTGTGCCAGGGCCGCCAGAGCCGAGGAGAGGCTTGCTCCTGGAGTTTTAGCCCCTCGGGGGTGAGATCTCAGCTGTATCAGACGGGACCTTGCCCGGCGGTGAGTGGAGTGGACGGCCGCTGCTCCACTATCCTGCCTAATGGAGCCCGACAGACAAGCTGAACCTCTGCTGACCCAGTCCTGATTGCCCCCCTCTCTGGACCGGTGGGGTGATCCCGGTCCTCGCCCCATAACAGCACACGGAGGCACTGTCATGCCACTACATAAGCCTAAGGCCCAAATCAAGATAGCTGCCAGGCCTGGGCCCAATTCTTTGAAGGCCTGCACACAACCTACACTCACAAAAAGCTGGAAACGTGCGAGTAATTTTGGACAAAGCTGCAAACGAGCAGACAACCTCCTGTCCATCAATACCAACCTGCCAAAGAACGAAGCATGGAGCGGCCCCTACTGTGTGTCCCTCGGGTGATACCGCTGAGGTGCAGACGCAGACGGACGTCGCAATCTGAGCACCAGCCTCGACGGCACAACCTCCAAGCAAGCTGCCTGTTACCCGAACCGCAAACTGCCCAGGAGGATCCTAGTCGGCAATTACACGAACCAGAAAGCCCACACGCCACAGATCAAACGACCAGTCAGGACTGGCCACACAGAGGCACTGCACTCAGGTTACGGCTAGGGCTCGGTGGAGCGACCTGCTCAAGCATGCTGGACTCAGGTTTCTAGGTGGCCATGCCTCACTCTCCAAGGGAAGTGGCTGAGAGAGCTAAAGGCAATCTCTACAGTGACATATGCCCTAATATTTCTTGTGTCATAGCCTGTAAACCAACTCATATGCCGTGTTAGCTGTAGTCCTAGCAATTAACCCCTGAGGCCCTAATAGCCTGAAACCTCACTCGTTCTCTACAAGCCTCTGAGTTTAAATATGGCTGTACCCCCACCGGTGCATAGGACGAGCTTTATGTCACTAGTAGTTATCATTTATATGCACTGAGTAATGTTGTAGAATTATTAAATTACCTATTATTGATTGACTATTATTCTTTTTCCTAACAGTATTTAGAATATTAGAAGGAAATGCTTTTTTAGAAGGTTATGAGCAGCACCGGAACAGTTAAGTTCCTGTAGTATGAAACATTGTATGCCATAGTTAGATCATGAGAACTGTACTAATAAAATGTCTATTCACTAAAGCTTGAGAAACTAACCTTGAAGCTAAATGGTGCCAAGTACTCAAAATTGCTGGCTGCCAGATCCTCCCTCCCATCGAGTGAGCCTTGTGCTAAACAACAATGGCGCTTGTATCTTATGTCCACTCCCGTGTCAAAGATGACGACATCCCATGATGGGAGGATGCCCAACTAGCAACTTAACACCTAGACCAATTAATAATATTGATGGGAGGGTATTGACATAGCCACTTAACACCTAACCCAATTAATGATGTTTATTTGTTGTTATCTTGATATTCTATGATGTTGTAATATTGCCTTTAAAAGGGTCTGCATACCCGCTTTTTAACCAGATGTCATTAAATTTTCTCGAAGTTCTTTTAACCTGAACTCCGTGTGTCAGTGTGAATTTACTTCTGCGTATACGCAATTTAATCATCTCTAATTTGGACAGGAACAGATAGTCATTCAAACTTATTTGTTTGCTTAAAAGAATCTATATCAATTTGACGCATCCAACGTGGAGCTCTGGGTTATGACCTATCTGGCAGCCGTCCAAGAAGACGCTGGGTGGATGAATCCTGGGGGAAGGAAGGAAGGAGATTGATCACCTCTGAATACACGGTAGAGTTTGCTGCAGCACCTGGCCTGGCCGGTATGTTCCTTTTCCCTGTGATTTACCTGTCCCAGTGTCTGTGATTGGCTGCCAAGAGGACATCAAAGACAGGTAATATCTTGCCCAGAGAACCTATACCTTATTTGTTAATACCTATTTTACCTGCATGTTGACTATCTGTTGCCTGGGTGTGTTTGCCTTGTTTTGCTTTTAGCTTAGTGCCCGGGTAGAGTGAATGCCTGTTTACCCCTTTTAGGAGCCACGTGGCTGTGGCTGTAAGGAAAAAGGGGGGTGGACCTGTGGAAGTTTTCCTGGGGGTCCTCTATTGCCTGTTTACCCCTTTTAGGAGCCACGTGGCTGTGGCTGTAAGGAAAAAGGGGGGTGGACCTGTGGAAGTTTTCTTGGGGGTCCTCTATTGCCTGTTTACCCCTTTTAGGAGCCACGTGGCTGTGGCTGTAAGGAAAAAGGGGGGTGGACCTGTGGAAGTTTTCCTGGGGGTCCTCTATTGCCTGTTTACCCCTTTTAGGAGCCACGTGGCTGTGGCTGTAAGGAAAAAGGGGGGTGGACCTGTGGAAGTTTTCCTGGGGGTCTTCTTTTGCCTGTTTACCTCTTTTAGGTGCCGGGTAGCTGCGGCAGTAAGGAAAAAGGGGGGTGAGGGATCTGTGGAGGTTTGTGTAGACTCATAGCTTCCTGGGGGTTCCTTTGGTGTCACTTTGATAGCCTAGCTAGCCTCATTGTGCACATTGCTCAGCTTGCAGAGAGGTGGTACCCTCCAGCCTCGAGCGCTGAGGCTGGTGGCATTCCAATTTTTCTTATTTGTGGCGCGTGGATTCGGGCAGGCATTGCTGTCTCCATCACCATGTGGTAGTGAGACTTACCGGTGGGTCTGTAGGGGCACTACGGGAGTGAGGGAAGTGGTGGTCACGGGTACCGGTCCACTGTAACGGGGGAGGCGTACGGAACTCGGGCCGGTGTTAGCTGTTTTCCGTTGCCGCAGGTAGTGAGACTTGAGGAAGTCGTTCTCCGAGCGGGGACACTACGAGGTTGAGGGAGGTGGCTTTGGCCACATGAGTAAAGGAAAGGGATTACTGTTGAATTTATTTGAACTGTGATGCATGCACTGTATTTTTAATTGAAATGTTGTCTTAATTGGGAGTCATTCAAACTCCTGTGTCTATCTCTACTTTCACTCTTTACTTTTACTCTACTTCCTGTGTTATTTACACTTTCCCCTCCTATTTCTCTTTGTGAGAGAAGTAATTGGTCACACACTTCTCACCTCGCTCCAATCCGTGGCTACCTCGGGTAGGCGGAATAAGTGACTAGTCTACGTTTTGGGAAGACGTACGTAGGGACCCACCCTTACGTGGCAGTCGATCATTGTAGACACTCTGTTTCTCTATCTTCCTCTATATCTGGGACGCCTTTTATAGGGGGAATGGGACAGGGGTTAGATAAGCCCAGTAAGGGCTGGTTAGCGTGTGATCTAGTTGAAGACAGAGAGGGTGAAGAGATGGTTAAGGGAGTTGAAAAGATTGCTAAAGTGTGTAGAATTGCTGTACCTTCATGTGGTAGATTACAGCCAGAGAGCTGGCGCAGATTACTGACAGAGAAGAAAGGCAAGCTTACAGACAATGATTTGCTTCGTACAGCAGAAGCCTGTTACAGAGTAGCAAGAGCTATTCAGCAGGAAGGTTGGGTTAAGGAAGAAATTGATCACAAAGGGTTAAGAATGTATGTATATCATAATAATTGTGTTACTGGGAAGTTCTCCCAGCCTGCGCCCTATTATTACATTATTATGTCCGGGAGGAGACCACTCCCATCATCCCGTCAGTAATGACCGAAATGTAGCTCACCACGGTCACCATCCCTGGTCCCCACCCTACCCCAATCTTAAATGCTGTGGGGTATTTGTATTTTGTGTTAGCCATTAGATGGCAGAGGACCACCCTAGTAGAGGGTTGGGGTTTTGTATTGAGTTTCACTGAGATTATTACTATATTATGATTGACCTGACTGGATCAGGAGCGATTTGCTGTTTCTTACTGTTTATATGATTATTCTAATGTGTACATGGCCATATTACTTTCTACTATAGTATGGGTAAATGTTGTGTTTTTGTGTCTCTTTGCTTGCAATAATTGTAATGTAATTGTCCTTCTGTCTTGTTACTGTACAGCGTTGACATGGTTAAATTCATGCTTGCTCTCTCTCTCTTGTTCCTCTCCCCCTCTTCCTCCCACCCCTCCCTCCTTGCCTTCTGTGAGACGCGACAGGGGGAAGAGGGGGGGGGGGGTGACATGCTTGCGATTCAGGTCTGTCTCTTCAGTGTTCCGTAGAGTTATTCAGAAGCTACTGATAAGAGTTAGCAATGGAATTTTTGCTAGAAAATATTCTAATTGTGTATTTTGTTATTTACATAGGAGTTGATAGGATGGTTAAGGAGTGATGTGTCGTATAAGAGGTTTCTAGGGTTTGAATATTGTTATTGTTGTTGCCATTTATATGACGCCAACAGATTCCGTACCGCTTTATATATATATTGTGTTTTGTGATAAGGCAGTGAGGATCGTGGGGGAGACTAGCTCACAAGAATGCATTCCACCTTTTTGAGGCTGTATTTTCTTTCGCGGTGCAAAGTAAAGACTGGTGTATATGATTACGCAGGTTAGGAAAATGAATCTGCTACAAGAATAGAGGAATATTTGGACATGTTAAGTGATTAATGGCTGGTGAATGATGGGGGAGATTGGTTGAATTCCGTGAGTTTATTTTGCATCATGTTATTTTAAAGTAAAGAGACAGCTTTACGGGCTGGTAGATGCATGTTGTTTTCAACTGTCTTATTTAACCTGCCAGGTTTGTTTATAGTTTAGTATTTCATTTTGCTGAACAGAATGTTGCTTCTCTGATTTATTTTATTAGCTATAATATAATGTAATGTTGAAACGCCCTAAAAGAAAATGGCCCCTAGTACAAAAGAAGGTTGGCCCTAAGGTGACATCACTTCTGCCCTTACCTCCAGTCTCTTCCTTTCTCATCATTTCCTTCCACGCCCCTGTCATGGCTGCCTCGATCATAAGACCTACTCCTATCATGCTCATCCTATCTTAAGACATGCTGTTCTCCTTGAATCCCACATATTATGAACAGGAAAGTTATAATTACTAAAGGGAAAAAGTTAGAGAGTTTCAATAATTTAATTTAATGGTAACACAATTAAAGATTGGTCTCAAAATGTTTTGATCTAATTAAAAAGGAACCAGAAAACATTATAAGCCTAACTATTAACAAATGGATAAGGTGGGAGTGTGCTCCAATCTGTCTTTATTGAATAATGATAGCCTCCAAGATTAAAGACTGACTAACATAATTTTTGATGTAAGCCCAGATATTTTATTATTGCATATACATATAAGTCGAGACTTTGGGCATTATAATGTATTAATTCCAGATCTGTTACTAGCAGCAAGTGCATTACATAGAAACATAGAATGTGATGGCAGATAAGAACCATTCGGCCCATCTAGTCTGCCCAGTATTCTAAATACTTTCATTAGTCCCTGGCATTATCTTATAGTTAGGATAGCCTTATGCCTATCCCACGCATGCTTAAACTCCTTTACTGTGTTAACCTCTACCACTACAGCTGGAAGGCTATTCCATGCATCCACTACCCTCTCAGTAAAGTAATACTTCCTGATATTATTTTTAAACCTTTGTCCCTCTAATTTAAGACTATGTCCTCTTGTTGTGGTAGTTTTTCTTCTTTTAAATATAGTCTCCGCCTTTACTGTGTTGATTCCCTTTATGTATTTAAATGCTTCTATCATATTTCCCCTGTCTCGTCTTTCCACCAAGCTATACATGTTAAGATCCTTTAACCTTTCCTGGTAAGTTTTAATCCTACAATCCATGAACCAGTTTAGTAGCCCTTCTTTGAACTCTCTCTAAGGTATCAATATCCTTCTGAAGATATGGTCTCCAGTACTGTGTACAGTACTCCAAGTGAGGTCTCACCAGTGTTCTGTACAATGGCATGAGCACTTCCCTCTTTCTACTGCTAATACCTCTCCCTATACAACCAAGCATTCTGCTAGCATTTCCTGCTGCTCTATTACATTGTACATTGTCATTAACAGCCAGAAACTGGAAAACAAGAAAGGTAAATTAATGTATAGCTATTTATAAAGCTTAACAAAATCTCCATTATCTTTTTCATTTATTTCGCAGAAAACAATGTTATTTGTCTATTTTGTATGTTTTAATACATTATCAGTGAAGAGTAGAATAAGTTTTATCCCTTTTGCGAGACATAAAATTGTGATAATGTATATTTGTGATGTATGTAAGAATTATATTTTGAGATGTTAGAAATAAATAAATAAAATAAAGAACGAGAGTCAGGGATAGCGTCTGTCTCCACGGACACAAGTCTGGTGTGGGAGATGTAGTGGGTTAGCCACTGCGGGATACCCACGGAGTGAAGCGTTTGAGGCCTGTTCAGACAGATGAGCATGTTAGCCTTTTATTATTTTTCTATAGGGAAAGCATAGGGTCAGTTAATAGTTATTGTAAATGGGCTATTTGCGGCCTTCTACCTGGTCTTGAATGCTGATGGATCCTTATTCTTCTCCCCCCATCAGTCCTATAGATCTCGTCACCCTCATTCTCTCCTTTACCATCCTCCCCCTCTAATCCATCTCTGCCGTTCACTTTTCCTCCCTTCAAACCCATCCACAACCCTGCCCACCTCCACTGCTTCATCACTTTCCCTGGGGTCCAGTGGTGGCTCAGCCTGATGGGAGTCAGAGTTCCCACTCTGACTCCCTCCTCCTTTCGGTTTCCTCCCGCGCGGGCTCTCAGTATGCTGGGAGGAGTGACGTGCGGTCACTTCCTCCCAGCCGTGATGATGTAATCACAGGGGGCCCGGTCGCGCTCTTAAAGCGCCCAGCGCAGACCGGGCCCCTTTACAATCCATGTCCATCGGGTGGCCCTGACAGCATGGGCCACCCGATGGACCCCTTAACATGTGGCCCCGGCGGTTTGCCGCACGGGCCGGGGCCGCAAAGCGTGGCAGCTGCTACCCAGTCGCGGGGCTCCGCAGGGCGGCCGGGCCCCCTGGAGTGCCGGGCCCGGTCGCAGCTGCGACCCCTGCGACCGAGGTACGTACGCCACTGCTGGCACTATAGTAGTTCTTTAACAGACATCACAGCAAAAACAGAGTTTAAAAGAGAATAAAAGAATACTAGCTTAGTATGTCTACATCAACGCACTTTTTTTGTTATTGATTTAGTTAAAACTGACAAAACTTTATCCCTGTGGATGGTTTGCGGTGTATAACTATATATAAGGTATAACCTAATTTTGTTTGAACTAAAACATGATGTATTCAAGGCCCTGATTTGGTGTCACATTAACTTAAGACAAAATGGTGTCTTAAAGTATAAACATCTTATGCATATATCTGGGACCCCTCTCTGTCCCTGCCACCTCCTATTGGGCTGCTCTGCCTTTAAATGACCCCGCTGAATTGTTTTCCCAGTCTGGCCCGGCTTGCATGGTTTCCGTTTTAAAGTGGATGGAGCTATCTTATTCCTCGGTGGTGTCGTATGTGCCAAAGCAGCAGCAGAAGACGTTGTACAAAAAGCTTCCAAGTCCATTCTTGGATTCCTCGCTTGATACAGTCGAACAAGGTAAACACAAAATATGAGTAGTATTTACATTTTTATTTCCCATCACCATCTGTGTTCTAGGAGTTAAACTGACACTATAGCCACCAGAACAAATACAGCTTAATGTAATTGTTCTGTTTTCTACTACCTGTCCCTACAGGCTTTTTCATGTTAACACTGCCTTCCTGGATCAGCGGTGCACGATGTACAGCATTCATGTTCAGCATCTCCACGCTTTGCATAGAGGCGCTGAACTTTCCCCATAAAGATGCATTGATTCAATGCATTTCTATGAGAAAATGCCAAGTGGCCAGCATGGGTGTTTTGACGCACATGTGAAATAGCCTCCCAATGTGTTCCTATAGGAAAGCATTGGATTGGCTGAGATCGTCAATACTGATGATCCTAGCCAAGGAGGCATATTTATTTAGGTATCACATGTACACCATGGCTGTATATGGTTTATATATAGATTCTAAAGCTTTCTTTCACTATAATATACATGTATATTTTTTAATTAAGACAAATTTATAGGTTATTTGCAAACTGGTCTCTTTCTCTTTGCACCTTTCTTAGTTAGGCATAGTGTGTTGGTAGATAGTGAAAGCATCCAACACCGATGTAAAAGTTTAAGTCTACCATACAAACCAGGAACTACATAGTGCTAGCAACGTCTATTCATTTCCACAGGATAGAAAATTCAGGTAGCCACAATGCATCTGATGGTAAATATAATTTCCTGGCTAATCATGGCAGCATTTAACATATGGGTTAGCTCCTCCCTCCAGCCAGTAGGATAGGAAAAACAATTAAAAAATTCAATTATCCCTGAGGTATAAGAGATCCCAGAAGACTAGGTTCCTCAGTCTTTTTTTTCCTGTCCTCCTAGCCAGACAGGACAGCTTGTATTTATTACAAGGATACTTTTTTTTTTATGCTCACCTGGCTATGTCCTTCAGCCTTTACTCCCTAAGAGGTCAGCCTCCCTCTATAGGAAGACCAGGTACATGTAACCCACCTCTTAGTAGCTGGGGACCCCTGGTAGCCAGAGGAGTAAGTGTTCCTCTGGCATCCTCCTGAGAGCTGCTGCTATGCCTGTCCCTGCAGGTGAATCATCATATTCTGGCGCCAGATTTCCGGTTCGGCGGATCAGGACGCCTGCACATGGCAATGGTAAGTGGACGCGAGTAGCCCTTTGTTCGCCAGTATCAAAAATGGCGGCTCCGGGCGCTCCCGGCGTATCGCGCATGCGCGATTAAAGACACAGCGCGCCTTTTCTATTTTCTGTTTAAATTTTGCCGCCAAATTCAAATCACTCAAGAAATACTTACTGCTCTCTGGGAATCAAGCTCCCTCACTCTGCAGGTATTTATTTATTAAATGTTTTCCCTTTTTAGGATACCTTTGGTATAAATGGTTTTTTTTTCTGTTAAAATATCCTTTCTTGAATCTTTTTTTTTTTCCTCTCAGCCTGAACTTGTGTTCTTATAATGGATCACTCTCCCACTTCAGTTAAATCAGCGATTCTAGGTCATAGGTGAGCATTGATTTATGCAATTTTTTTTTTCATAATAAAAAGAGTGCAATAGAGGGTACAGTCTCTTGACTTCTGTAATTTCAGCCCTCAAGACCGGACAGGCCCTAGATCTCCTTCCAGGAGAAGGGATAAACCGGCAGCCTGCGTGGGATGTGGCTCCAGACCCTTGGATAACTGCAGGCTATGTAAAAGATGTTTGACTCGAGTTGCAGGAGAATCTGAATTCCAGCAGCCTCCACAAGCATCCACCTCTGCCCAGGATATAGCCTCATGGAAAAAACAAGCAGTGGCAGAAGGCATTGCTGAACCACACAAAGGCAAACGTCCTAGATGTGAATATCCCCATGAAAATCACGATTCTTCAGACGAAGATTTCGGACAGGATTCAGGTTCCCTGAACTTTGAACAGATGTCTTCCAGTGATGAGGAATACTCCTGCCCCCTAGACTCTAAAACAATAGAGCGTTTGATCTCTCTCGTGAGAAGAACACTTGAATTACCTGACGAAGTGCTAGAAACCTCAGCAGCGGACAAACACTTCGGGGATCTCAGTAAAAGGAAACCTTAATTTCCGGTACACAGGTCCATTAAGGATCTTATAAGTAATGAATGGAAGACTCCAGAAAAGAGACTTTCTCTGCAAAACCGTCTGCCAAAATTATACCCCATACGTGAGGAGGATTCCAGACTTTGGACTTCTAACAAAGATGCCTCAGTTATTAAGGTGGCTAAACGTTCTATTCTCCCGATAGATTCCAATGCTTCGCTGAGAGTCCCTATGGAGAAAAGAATTCATGCTGACATTTCAAAATGTTTTTTAGCAGCTGGTACTGGATGTCACCCTGCGGTTTCTATTTCTGCTATGTCCAGAGCTATGAGAGTATGGATCCTGGACATAGAAGAGGATTTGGACAAAGGGGTCAGAAGACAACACTTTGCAGATTCCTTAAGGGAATTCAAACTAGCTAGTGAATGGCTCTTAGAAGCCTCTACGGATATGATTAAAGTCATGTCGAAGGTTATGGTGTTCTCGGTTGCAGCCAGACGTGCACTGTGGCTCAGATCATGGGGGGCTGATATGGCCTCAAACCATAACTTATGTTCCCTTCATTTTTCGGGTGAGGTATTGTTTGGGAAACCCCTTGAAGAAGCCATCAAGAGAGCACTCGATGTCAAGCATATTCTGCTTCCGCAAGATAGACGTCCAAGAAGACCTCCACTTGAACGTCGTTCATATAGGGAACACCCTTCCTATAGAGACAGTAAGGCTTATAGGCCAGGTCGTGAATACTACAGACCTAACTCCTGGAGAAGTGGTCAAACCAACAAGTCTACCAGAGGAAAGCCTAACACCTCTTCCTTTCGTCTTTCCAAGCAATTCTGAAGGTTACTACGCCCAAGCACCTTTGGTAGGAGAAAGACTTATGCATTTCCAAAGGGTTTGGGCAGAGATCCCAGACAAATGGGTGAAGTCCATAATTACAGAAGGCTATTCTCTGGAGTTTATGGACATTCCCCAATCAAGATTCATAAGGACCAGTTTGCCCCTGAATTCACAAAAAAGAGAAGCGTTAATTCAGTACACTGGAGATCTTCTACATCAAAGGGTGATTGTTCCTGTTCCAGACAGACACATGTTTCAGGGCTTCTATTCCCCTCTCTTCCTAGTGAAGAAACCGGGAGGAAAGTGGAGACCCATTCTGGACTTATATCAACTCAATATTCACTTGAGGGTGAGAAAATTCAGGATGGAATCTCTTCGCTCTATCATACCAGTGGTACGTCAAGGAGATTGGCTAATTTCAGTAGATCTGAAGGACGCTTACTTCCATGTGCCAATAGCTCTTCATCATCAGAAGTTCCTCAGATTCTGCGTAAAAAATCTACATTTCCAGTTCCAGGCTCTACCGTTTGGAATCAGCACAGCCCCAAGGACCTTTTCGAAGATCCTGGTGACGGTTATCACATTACTAAGAAAGAAGGGAATAGCAGTATTCCATTACCTCGACGATATCCTGATAGTCGCTCCAACATGCAAGGTTTTGCTAAAACATCGACTGAGGGTACCCCAGACACTAGAACGCTTTGGCTGGTTAATCAACTACCAGAAGAGTCAACTTCTGCCTGCCAGAAGGCTGGTGTTTTTAGGAGTGAAATTCGACACCATGTCAGCAGTAGTGTCTCTGGCCCACGACAGAAAACTGAGTATACTGTCACGCATTCGAGAATTTCAAATCAAAAAGACGACTACAGCAAGAAAATGTATGAGAATCAAAGGTTCCCTTTCCTCCACGATTGGCCTAGTGAGATGGGCTCAGTGGAACCTCCGCCCTCTACAAGAATACTTCCTTCAGAAGTTCGATTCAGGCTCACAGGAATGGGAAATGAAGATGTCCATTCTGGATCACATAAAGTTGTCCCTCAACTGGTGTCTTTCTTGGGGAAACCTATCCAAGGGTTTCCCTCTGAGGGAGGTGAACTGGATGATCATCACCACGGATGCCAGTCAAGATGGTTGGGGTGCACATCTGAAAGACCATTTTGTTCAGGCTCTATGGCCCCTGCACACCCGTCATGTTCCTTCCAATATAAGGGAATTGAGAGCAACCTTCCTGGCCCTTCTACACTTCCAGCCTCTCATTCAGAATCAATGGGTGAAACTGAGGATAGAAAACAGGGCTGCTGTTGCATACATCAACCATCAGGGAGGTACCAGAAGTTATGCACTGATGAAGGAGATCAAGCCAATCATGAGTTGGGCACAGAAAACTCTAGCCGGGCTCTCTGCCCTATACCCTCCCGGGAAGGAGAATACGATTGCGGACTTCTTAAGCAGGCATCAAGTGAAGAAGACAGAATGGAAGCTATCTGATTTGGCCTTCCAACAACGGGTAATGAAGTGGGGGCTCCCACAGGTGGACTTAATGGTTACTGCTCAGAATACTCATCTTCCATGCTTCATGACAAGGAGATTTCACCCTCTGGCAAATGCTCAAGACGCCCTTTCATCAAGATGGCCATTTCAGCTGGCATATGTATTCCCTCCGATCCAGCTCATTCCCGCCCTCCTGAAGAAAATCTCCAAAGAACGATGCAAGATAATAGCTATCATCCCGTTCTGGCCCCGTCGTCCATGGTTTTCCCTCTTGAAGAGTCTGTTGATAGACAAACCATGGGAAATTCCAGTCTTCTGGAATCTTCTGTCCCAAGGACCTCTAGTACACCCGGAGCCACACAAGCTGCGTCTTCATGCATGGCTCTTGAAAGGAAATCCTTAAGCGAACAGGGTTTTCATGAAGATGTTGTTTCCACCTTGTTGCGTTCCAGGAAAATGTCTACCTCTTCTACGTACTATAAGATATGGGGGGCCTTCACAGAATGGCTTCATGAAGATGTGAAGGATTTAAAGTCACCTTCTATTTCTCAGGTTTTGGGATTCTTACAGGCTGGGTTGGATAGAGGTCTAAGTCTGAACACTCTCAAGGTTCATTGTTCTGCTATCTCTGCCATGTCAGGTGTCAGATGGGCTGTAAACCCCATGGTAATACGCTTTATGAAAGCAGTTCTTAGGATCAGACCTTTGGTCCTACAGGCCTTGATGGAACAACCTTTCGAACCATTGGACGAAATCCCTATGTTATCCCTGACTCAAAAGATCCTGCTTCTATTGGCATTGGTTTCAGCTGGAAGAATGGCGGACATAAGAGGTCTTTCAGTAGAAGAACTTTATACCACTTTCTATAATGACAAGGTCGTTCTCCGTCCCAGACCGGAATTTCTGCCTAAGGTGGTCTCTCCTTTCCACATGAACCAAGAGATCGTTCTTCCAGTCTACTTTCAGAATCCGTCGAACGAGATGGAAGAAAAGTGTCACATGCTGGACCTTAAGAGGTGTCTTTTGATTTACATTCAACGGACTAAGGCATGGAGGAAGTCTCCTCAACTCTTCATTGTCCCTTGGGGCTCCCGTAAGGGTGAAGCGGCCTCTTTGTCTACTCTCCGTTCCTGAACTATCTCCATTATTTAAAGGGCTTATAAGGTCAGAGGAGTTCCCGTTCCAAAGAATATAAGGGCACACTCTACCAGATCGATTGCCACTTCATGGGCTGCAGAGTCTGGCGTATCACAAGAGAGCATTTGCAGAGCTGCTAATTGGTCTTCTATAGGGACGTTTATTAGTCATTACAAACTGGATGTTTCTTCAGATTCTAATCTGCAATTTGGCCTTTCGGTCCTAAATTCTTGTTCTTCTCAAAGCAAATAAATATTTCTGAGCATCTATTCCCTCCCTGTGGTATTTACTGCCTGGGTATTCCCCATATGTTAAATGCTACCATGATTAGCCAGGAATAGGGAAAATTTATTCATACTTACCGTAATTTTCTTTTCCTGGCTATTATTCATGGCAGCATTTGGGTTGCCCACCCATTTTTATTATGTCGGATCAGCTTGCTACTAGACTGAGGAACCTAGTCTTCTGGGATCTCTTATAACTCACGGATAATTGAATTCTTTAATTGTTTTTCCTGTCCTATTGGCTGGAGGGAGGAGCTAACAATTAAGCATTTAATGTTAAATGCTGCCATGAATAATAGCCAGGAAAAGAAAATTACGGTAAGTATGAATACATTTTCCCAAATATTTGATCATGGAAGTTGCATGTAAGCACCTAGCATTGTAAATGGCTTTATTATTTCCCTTACTGGCTTAATGGTAAAACATGATGGTGATGAGCCTAGACAGGAACCCATACTCACAATTACCACATATAACAAATATAAATTGGATCAAATTTGCTTTTATTTTTGTTATCTGAGGCAATATGCAGTTAATTACACGGATACTGTATATTTATTTATTTATTTTTAAAATATATTTATTTTTTATTCCATAAAGGAACACTATAGTATCAGGAATACAAATATTCCTGACACTGTAGTGTTAAACACATTTTAGGTTTTCCCACAGGAAAGCATTGGGAGGCTATTAAGCAATACACAACATGGAGTATTTGTTTTCTTAATAAATAATAATAATGATAATAATATTTTCCCTATACCTGTCTAAGACTGATATAGATATGTATATTAAGGAATTATTTAATAGTCATCTTAAATATGTCCAGTTCCTGTGCTATATAAGAAATACATTTCATTGTTTTAAAGAGCAATTGCAATTGGCTTATAACAATATAGAGAGAAACAGACGACAAGCATTGCACCTTGAAGAAAGTGAGATTCTCTATGCTACTGTATGTTAGTTAACTTAATGCTTTAGAAATCCGAAAAGGTCTTGGGGGAAAAAGTAAATGGACTGCAGTGAGCTACCAAGTCACCATTTTAAATATGTGAATTAATTAATTTCTCTTCTCCTACAAGTCACATAATGGACTGAATTTGAAAGGATCATGTAACACCACAGGTTTGATCTCCCATGGCCTGTTACTTGTTAACAACATGGAGCAAACTCAATTTAATTTTCCAATGTGACCAATTTATTTTACAGGTAGCATTATAAAGATTGAAAGCCTTATGGTTTAAAGAGTTACTCCAAGTATTATAACAACTACAGCCTTTTGTGCAATGGTTTGTGTAGCGTTACTTACCTTATCCGGGGGCCGGCCGCGGTCCTCTCTTCAAGCCGCGCGCGGTCCTGCGGCTGCACGAGCCGCGCGCGGCTCATCCGACTCTCTTAACAGGAAGACGGGCAGTGACCGCGAGTTGCGGTCACATGTCCCGCCTGCAGCTAAGAGCGTGCCGCGAGTCTCGGGCGCGCTCTTAAAGAGACAGTGGGAGCCTAAATTGCAAAAAGGCTCCCGTTGGCTCCTGTCATGCCAATCAACCCATACACTTACCTTTTGGGGGTGTGGAAGTGACAGGAGCCAATCACATTAGTTTTAAGGCTACTTATACTTACCTTTTCGTTGCCCTATCGTGGTTTCTGCTACAGTTCCCTTTAGTGCTTGTTGTGTTCAGTTGTGTTTCTCCGTATTTGACCTTGGCTTTGTATTCTGACTTCGTTTTCGCTCTCTCCTTGTCTGTACTGTTTGCCGGCTTGCTGATTCCTGTGTACCAGACCCCGGCTAGTTCTCGTTTACGCTGTCTCTTTGTGCCCTTGACCTCGGATCGTTCCTGACTCTACTTCTCCTATTACGTCGAGTCCGGCCACTCTAAGGTCCGGTAGACGTATCTCTCCTCTGTGCTGTCTTCTGTTTGGCTGGATCCTGCGTGTAGGGGTATATACTCGTTACAGTTTGCCCTCTAACATGGGTCTCTGCACGATGCCAAGGGTCCTCAAATGGCTGGTCCCATCAGTCATTCTTTGGCTGAGACCATCAGCTGGTCACTCTTGGCTAATGAATGACATTAATTGCATATAAATAGTGTCCTGGACTAAATAATGAAAGAGCAACGACTTTGTTGGAAGAAGAGTTACAGCGAAGAGAATAAACTCTGTACATGCAGCATTTCATAAAAAAACGCTGCTTATACAGATTCTGTGGGGGCACACTGAAGTAAATGAACATATATATATATATATATATATATATATATAACGAGAAGAAATAATCCTGCACTCCACAATCCAAATCTGAATGCCCGGTGCTTGTCCAGCAAAATGCAAAAAACGAAAGAAAGGATAGCACTCCCAGGGCTTGTAAATTAAGTAAAACTTAACTTTTAATTTAAACAGCAAAAGGTCGACGTTTCAGTCTGTTAACCACAGACTTTCATCAGGACTAGTGCATACACAATAAAAACGCATATATATACAATAAGTACATATTGGTAATCAACTTACCCACCACCGAAATAATTACATCTCCCTGTCAGCTCCGGCTGGGTCTGCCGCGGGTTCCGCCGACGTCAGTGCGTGCGTCGCAATGACGTCATTACATGGCGCCGGCGTCATCACCACACCTCGTGACCACACGTCCGACTGCATCATGGGGAGTGTTGCCATGGAAATGGACTCCATGGCAACAAATAAAAACAATAACAAATGGCTGAAAAGGCAACAGAAGAACTATTCAATAACATTGCATAACGAAGACACACAAGTGTAACTTCTATCCCTATGTCATAGGGGTATTCAGAACTTTTGAACAAATTAGTTCATTTCTAGGAAGAACATTATAATAGATAAACCTCTTAAAGGGGCAGTACACTGAAGAGACAAACTATGCAGGAAACCCAATATTGGGTAAAAATTAGGTAGACGGATCTATAGCTATGTTATAAGGAAGAATATGTTCGAATAACAGTATATGTACAATCACAGAACCACAAGAGCCCACTGGTCGAATGTTCGAATAACAGTATATATACACAATATATATACAATTTATATACAATCACAGAGCCACCGGAGCCTACTAGTCCAACAGCCCATCCTGACAGCACAACAAAGTTAGCAACTACAAAAACAAATAAATCAGACCATGACAAGGGTAGTAGAACTATAGTATCATTATCTATAAGGTTTCTAGATCATAGGCCCATCTACATATTCATCAGGTCACCAAAGTGTACCACCTCAACGACTTACAATGTAATTACTGAATAATCTGTTAAGGTCCAATATACTAGAAACAATAGTAATGGACAGAGTAATAAAGAACACATGTGGAGATTCCACTATGAGGGTGAGTACCCATGCCCTCGTTCTGACTAGACTGGTAATTACCAAATCAAAAAACATAAAGATATGAAACGAATAACCATCCTCGAAACTGAACAGCCAGGGAGGTAGCTTAACCCCAAGGGCGGGCCCCCATCACCTATGCCAGTATTCATCAGGTCAACAACAGTATTAAATCATAAGAACACAGATAACGAATATTTTTCATTAAGTCCATGAGGGTGGACTGTTTGTAGTGTCCTTATCCAGAACAATTCTCGTTGTAGGAGCATCCTTTTACGGTCACCACCCCTCCTAGGAACAGGGACATGATCAATAGCCATGAGCTTCATAGATGGCAGATTATGGCCAAGTTCAAGAAAGTGCTTCGCCACCGGTAACTCCGACTTCAGGTCCCTATATGCTGTTCTGATGCTGGACCTATGGTTCTGGATACGTTCCCTCAGGGGCAAGTCCATTTTCCCAATGTACGTTAGGCCACAAGGACACGTGAGTTTATATATCACGAAGTCGCTGGTGCATGATAATCGATGTTGGATGCGGAAACTAGTTCCTGTACGGGGATGTGTGAACGTCTTTCCAGGAATCATGTGTCCACATGTCACACATCCTAGACAGCGGTAACATCCCAGATTCTGTGGAGTACTTCCCTTTGAGTAGCAGTGAACTGGATCGGTATTCACTAACAAATCTCTCAGATTTTTGTTCCTCTTGTAGCAAGACCTGGGAGGATTCTGGAATATTGGAGGTAGTGTCACATCGTTACTGAGTGTTCTCCAATTTTCCTCAACAATTTGTTTAAATTTGAGAGATGATGTTGTAAACGTGGTGGGGAAGATCAATCTGTTGGTGTGTGTCTTTGGAACAGGAGTGTCAATTGTAGCCAACCCTCGGTCAAGTGCCCTCTGTAAAATCTGGCACGTATATCCACGTTGTCGAAATTTCTCCCATATCAACCCTAGCTGTTCTTGGGCTCTTATCGGATCTGAGTTGTTCCTCAAGACACGCAAGAATTGCGAGTAGGGCAGAGAGTTTTTTAGTGAACCAGGGTGGAAGCTATTGGCCTGAAGTATAGTGTTCCGGTCCGTCGGCTTAGAGTGTAGGGTATAAGCCAGACGCATCCCCTCACATAGTACTCTGATATCTAGGAAATCCACTGATGTCTCATCCATCACCGCTGTTAGTCTAATGTTATTGGTGCTTGAGTTGATAGATCGGATCATCTCTTTGACCTCAGCTATGGATCCAGTAACCAGCATAAAGATATCGTCGATATATCTTACATACTTCAGGATGCGGTCTTGATAAGGTTCCAGAATATGTCTGGTTTCAAATTCAAACATGTAGCCATTGGCATACATGGGTGCCATGGCTGCACCCATGGATGTACCAGCAATTTGTCTGTACCACTCCGTCTCGAACCTGAAGTAATTCTGGGACAGGACTATTTCCAAGAGCTCCAACGTGAACTCTATAGGAGGTCCTGTATAGTGCATAGATTGCGATAGTATCGATCTCATTGCATCTATTCCCTCTTGGTGGAGTATCACGGTGTATAGACTTGACACGTCACACGTCAATAGGACAACCGGTCCAGAAGGTAATGTTGTCTCAGATAGTATTCTCACGAAACTCGGAGTGTCCTTTATACAGGTTGGGAGATGTTCAATGGGTTCTTTGAATAAGAAATCCAGCCATTTAGCCAAAGGTTCCAGAACTCCCCCAATTGCCGAAACTATGGGGCGGCCTGGAGGTTTGTCCAAGTTTTTATGGACTTTAGGCAATGAATAAATCACGGGGGTTCTTGGTGAGGTTGCTTGGAGATATTGGTATAGTTCCATAGAGATATAATTGGAACGCAACCCTCTTGATAAACATTCTTCAATCTGGTTGATGACTAGATCTGTAGGGTCCTTTGATAGTTTGGCATAAGTGTTATGGTCCGACAATTGTGATAGAATTTCAGAGCGGTAATCAGAATAATTCTGGATGACAATGCCTCCCCCTTTGTCGGCCGGACGGATTATAATCTCTTTATCAGCAGACAAGGATTTGATGATGGCTCGTTCTTTCTTAGTGCAGTTGGAATGATGTGGATGATTGTGTTTCAAATAGTCATAAGACTCTTTCTGTACTGAGCGTAAGAAGGACTTAATAGATATCTGGTTGGGCATAGGGTCGAATGTGCTCTTCATTCTAAATTTGTTAATGGGGTTCATTATATCCATGGTTTTGGTCTTGAAAAAGTCTTTCAATCTTAATGACCGACCAAATTTATAAAGTTCCACTTCCCAATCCAAGGGCTTAGCTCCAGAAGTAGGGACAAAAGATAAGCCTTTACTGAGCATCTGGGTTTCTTCTAGTGTCAGAGCTCTAGACGATAGATTGAAAATTGGGGCTATCTCTGTTGACGGGGTGGCCTCCCTCTTGCCCCAGAAGATGCGCCCCCTCTGGCCACGTCTAGTAATGTGCCTCCGCCTGATGTTCCGTGTCTGCTCTGGTACCGTGTCCGTATAGAAGGTTCCTCTGCTGATGCTCTGTCTAAAAAAAGTTGTGCAGTGCTTGATGGGCTACCGGTTCTCCGTGTTGTAAAAGAATCATGCGGTAGTTCAGACTCAGAGGTAGATTCTCCCGAAGTTCTATCTATTGTGAACTGTCTAGGTTTACGGATGGGTCTGCGTTTCTTAATGAAGTACGGTGTGTCCGACTTGCCACTGAGCCATCTATATACACGATGCTCCTTATAATCCGCTGTCACCCTCTCCTGTTTCTCTCTTTTGAATCTCACCAAATCTGTCTTGTAATTCTTGATGTTGTCCTCCAGTTTTAATAGGGTAGTTGCTGATTCCGGTGCTGATAGTAGTACCGCCTGTCTCGTTTCTAATTCAGAGATCCTTCTCCTCACTTGAATTAGATCCTCTCTAACGTCCTCAATAATGATAAGCATCAGATCCAGGGAGCATTTATTCAGAACGGAGATCCAACGTTTACAGACCTGCGGCTTCAATCTACCGATGGTAGGAATGTTTTTGACACGAAAACCTCGTGGAATTTGTAGCTTGCGATGGTATTCAGACAAGAAGAGCCCATGCAGGTCCAAGTCAGTCTCTCGTTTTCTTAGTCTTAATAGTTCGAAGTATATGTCCCTTAGGGACGTAGTATTGGGTAAATCAGATGTGGATGTTGCCCACCGTATCCTGTCTGCATCCTCCTCACTGTACTGCCATGTTTCCGCCTGTTCGACTAAACCACCAGCCAATGTAAAAAAATCTTCCATAGATGAAAAAAATGCGGGATAATAGATTGAATCCAATATATACAATTATATACAAGTACTCTCAAAAGTACCAAATATAAGATTCCAAAAAAGGAGGTAAAATGTAAATCCAGGAGCAATCCAATCTCCAAAGTTAGGGTGCATAGAAAGCTGGCTCCTGCCACTGAGCCATACATACAACGAGAAGAAATAATCCTGCACTCCACAATCCAAATCTGAATGCCCGGCGCTTGTCCAGCAAAATGCAAAAAAGAAAGAAAGGATATATATATAAGAAATATTTTTTATTCTGTTACCTTTCCTGGAGTGGGACTTTTTATTTCTGACTTCATTGGAACAGATGATATTCCCTTGATTGTTTCTACACTCCTGGGAAAAGTCGCCTGTGAAAGAAAAGGAAATTATTCAATTCAAATAATTCAAATATCATGAGAAAATAGAGCGAGAGACATATTTCTCATTAAGCAGGTTAGGCACTTGCCTGATGGGGCACCCCCTCTGTTAAAAGCCCCATCCCTATCTCCTGCCAGGTGTTTGCCTGATTGGAGCACAGGCTGAAGGACTCTGGAGTCACTATATTCTGTCTGAGGATTCAGATCTAACACAATGATCTGCATAGCCTCACCCCACCAGTCTGAACAAAGCTATATCCAAGAGGGAAAGGGGAAAGGACTATGACCACAATGGACAACTCATAAATACATGACCGGTACATAAAACTACAATGACACACTGGTAGGAAGTATTTCTGCCTACTCTGTACACACACAATAATAGACATACTACTGCTCAAACATAAACAAGCACACAAACTTCTACACAGAAATACATTTTTTTGCCCCTCTCAAGTGTAAGAGAGGCTTAAATGTAGATCTCCATCTGTCGTACACCCGGCTTACCCGAAGATGGAGTTGGACAGAGAAGGCACTTTCGCAGTAAAGTCAGAGACAGAATCCTTGTGAACGATGTCTCTTACGTTCATCTGACAGAGGGTGACAGACCACCCCTATTTGCATAGGTTTCTCCAAGGCTTGTGCAGGGGAAGTAGTAGTGGTTTGTTCAGGGACTCGAGCCAAAGTAGGCCATACCGCCCTTCTATTCTTTCAGACCTCCGCTCACGGAAGCGTCTGTCTAAATGGGTAACAAGCAGGATAATTTCTTCCAGAGACTTCCCATTGGAATATTTGGCCCAAATATACACACACTCTTATCTCTCTGCCTTAAAAAATATATTTTATTATTTTTTCACACGCACTTGATATGCACAATTGATTTCTGTGTGTGTATAGGTAATAGGGTGTGTGATTTAGACATGTAAGGATTGCAATATGGCTAGATTATAGTAAGGAGGATTAGATATGGTGTGAGACTTCGGAGGGTTAATTGGAGTATATTAATCTTGCAGCAGGATAGATCTGTCACAGCTATCTAGTGGTTACTTAGTTTGTATTAATTTCAGAAGGAACTTGTATCGAAATGTAGCAGGGCAGGCATGTCCATAAGGCGGCACAGCGGCCGCTGCAGCCACAGCGGTCTGGGGGGCGCTAGATTAGAGTGACCGGCAGGAGGTGGGCAAACAGTGCTCCCTATTGCCAGTCACTCTGTGTAGTGTGGCCGAGTGGAGCAGTGCACACTGCGGTGCAGGAACTTCTGTTTCCTGTACCCGATCAGACTAAAAGGAAGTTCTCAGTGAGAGAGCACTTCCTGTCAGTCCGGCCAGGTACAGGAAACTGAAGGTCCTATCCCGCCATCTGCTCTGCTCAGCCACGCTACCAGAAAGGTAGGAGACACACCGGGGAGCAAGGGAGGAACACTATGGGACAGGGGTGGTGGTAAGGAACACTATGGGACAGGGGTGGTGGTAAGGAACACTATGGGACGGGGGGTGGTTAGGAACACTATGGGGAGGGGCGAAAAGATCAGTATGGGGAGGGGGAAAGAACACTATGGGACATGGGAGGGGGGAAAGAACACTATGCAACGGGGGGAGAACACTATAGGGGATGGGAGGGGAGGGGAAGAACACTATGGGACGGGGGAAGAACAATATAGGGAGGGAGAATACTATGGGACAGGGGAGGGGGGGAAGAACACTTTGGGACAGGGGAGGGGTGGAAGAACATTATGGGACAGGGGAAGGTGGGGAAAGAACACTAAAAACAGAGGGAGGGGAGAGAAACACTAGGAGGGGGAGAGAGAGGAACATTAGGAGGGGCACTAAGGTACAGGGGAGGGAAGGGAACACAAGGATGGGGGGACCACTAAAAGAGAAGGAAGAGGAACACTAAGGGGGGGGGGGGTGGGAGGAACATTCAGGGGAATGGGGTGACACCAAGAGACAGGTAAGGGGGGGGGACACTAATGGATGTGGAGGGGAGGAGAGAGGAACACTAAGGGACATGGAAGGGAGAGTGACATACAGGGGGGACAGAGGGACATGAGGGGGGAGAAAGACACACAGATGGGCCTAGGGGTGAGAAAGTTTACAGAGAGGCTGGGAATAAGAGCGACACACAGAAGGGCCTGGGGGTGAAATACAAAGGCTCTGGGGGTGAGACACAGAGGGGCTAGAGAAGAGGAAAAAGAGACAGAGGGGCTGGGGGAGATAGACGGACTGGTGGTGAAAGAGAAACACACAAAAGAGCTGGTAAGAGTAAAAGACACAAAGGGACTGGAAGAGAAGGAGACAGACAAAGGAACTGGAAGAGAAGGAGACACACAAAGGGGCTGGAAGAGAATAAGACACACAAAGGGGCTGGAAGAGAAGGAGACACACAAAGGGGCTGGAAGAGAAGGAGACACACAAAGAAGCTGGGGGGGGTAAGAAACACAAAGGGGGGTTGTAAGAGATACACAAGGGAGGTGTAAGACACACAATTGGGAGAAATGGGAGATAAGATACACTAAAGGGGGTAAGACGGGTTAGGAGGTACACAGGTGAAGATGCTTTGGGGGTGGGGGGGAGGGGGCACCAAAATCATCTTCACTTGTGTACCAACAAATCCTTGCACCGGCCCTATTCTCTGTACGCTTATGTTATCTAGTCATCCACTTGGCACCAAGCCAGGGGAGAGGATAGAACAATAGCTGTGATACAGCTTAAACACATCCTTCTCTAAGCAAGCTAGCAACTCTGGCACCTCCGTGATTTTCTGGGTGTCGAGGGTTTACTTCAACTCGGACGAGTTGTAGCAGCGTGCCTCAGTTTTATTGGCATATATGGACCCTTATTGGAGTATAGTAGCCTTTCTTATGTTCTTGTTATTCTGTTAATATTGGGCTGACTATACAAGGGGGGACGATAGAGCTTCAGCTGCAAATATCAATCTTAAAGCAGGTTAGACATTCTGGATCCTCGAGGACAGGTTGGTTACGGGGATCCACTTTAATTTGGACGTATTTCCCCCCAGATGTTGCTGAACTACAACTCCCATGATTCTTTGAATTACATAGATAGCCAGAGAATCATGGGAGTTGTAGTTCAGCAACATCTGGGGGGGGGGGCAGAGTTTGAGGACCCATGTAGTAAGGGAACTGTTTATACTTTTCATATTACTAAAGTGTTACCTGTTCTTTCAAAAGGGTTTCTTTTGTTTGCATTTGGTTTTCATCCTTCATTTTGTCCTTAGTTGCAACAATTTTTCCCTGCAGATTGGAATTGAAATACACTGTCAATAGTATTTGAAGACAATTATTTTTATTAAGAAGAAAACACAGAGAGAATTCAAAGTAAATTTCAAGTTTAAGTCCAGCCAAAGTAGAAGCATATCTGACTTAGAGAATCATTTCCATGTCTCTTAGTTTGATCTTACACTTGAAATTCACTTTGAATTCTCGCTATAATAAATAACCCCAAGAGTGTTTCACATTTATATATATGAGAGAAGCATCATTGAGATTTGGTTCATTTGAATCCTTTCCTTCTCTAGATTCTTAATTCGAAAATAAAACATTTAGTACTAAATATATCAATTTAATAAACATGATGAACAAACCTTACTACAAAAACTGCATGTAGTAAGGAAACTTAAAACTCAGTATGGCTGTTAATGCCGCTTCATAAATCAAAGGGTAAATGTTTATACTGTCCATATTATTAGACTGTTACCTGTGCATTCCAGATTGATTCTTCATTTGCAATTCCTTTTGAATCCATCATTTTCTCTTGATTGCTAAGATTTTTTTCTCTACACATGAAATTGAAATACATTTTCAGTATTTACCAATAGTAATACAAGACAATATGTTTTATTAAGAAGAAAACACAGACAGGGTTTTTCACTGGAATGAGAATTCAAAGTGAATATCAAATTTAATTCCAAAGTAGCCGAAGTAGAAGCATAGCTGACTTAGAGAATTGTTTCCATGTCAGTTAGTTTGTCCGTACACTTGAAATTCACTTTGAATTCTCACTTTAGTAAGTAACTCTGCGTGTGTTTCACATTTCTCTATAAGAGAAAAGAGACTTCAAAATGTTGAAACTTTTACCCTCACGTTTCTGTGAATCTGTCTAAATGTCCGTTAGACATGGCCAGGAACATTTTTATTACGGTACTAAATATTTTGGAAACCTTATTATATGGACTCTGCCATCTATCATGACAAAGCAACCTATTACGCACCGTTTAATCTAATTAACTACATTATTTAAACCAGGGCTCAATTAATCTCTGGTTTTAAGCTCTGATAGTGAGGTTGTTTACGTTATCCTTTTGATTCTGCCCTCCTAGACTTAACACAGTGATCTGTGCATGGTCCCACCCCCACTAAAAAAACACAGTAAATTTCAGGAAGGAGAGAAGAGAGGACTGGAGCCAGAATGGCCAATTCATAAATACATGACATATATACATAACCAGAATGTGTGTGTGTGTGTGTGTGTGTGTGTACATATAAACAATTTGTGCTATATTTAACAAGTCAAGTCTGTTTTTTTTTTTTTTTTTTTGGAATGAGGAAGGGTTGGGGGTTGCTTGAGAATTCTGTGCCTACAGGTGGTAATTCGGTCGAGCAATAATTCCTTTTCAGGAATAATTTATTAATAAAGACTTGAAGGGCATGAGTATACAATGTTATTTATGTTACAATTATATGGCCTACACAGATTATTTGTTCTATCTGTATCTCTGTTGAGATTTGTTTCATTTGAATACTTTCCTCCTCTAAATTCTTCATTTCGAAAATAAAACATTTAGTACTAAATAGATCAATTTAATAAACATGATGAAGAAACCTTACTACAAAAACTGCATGTAGTAAGGAAACTTAAAACTCAGCATGCCTGTTAATGCCGCTTCATAAATCAAAGGGTAAATGTTTATACTTTCCATATTATTAGACTATTACCTTTACTGCCTCAATTAATTCTTCGTGCAGCCTTTGTTTCGGATTCATCATTATGTTTTGAATTCCAAAATCGGCTGCCTACACATGGAATTGAAATACATTTTCAGGATATGTCAATAGTAATACAAGACAATATTTGTATTAAGTAGAAAACACAGACAGGGTTTTTAACTGAAATGAGAAATCAAAGTGAATATCAAGTTTAATTCCAAAGTAGCCGAAGTAGAAGCATAGGTGACTTAGAGAATAGTTTCCATGTCAGTTAGTTTGGCCGTACACTTGAAATTCACTTTGAATTCTCACTTTAGTAAGTAACTCTGCGTGTGTTTCACATTTCTCTATAAGAGAAAAGAGACTTCAAAATGTTAAAACTTCTATCCCCAAGTTGCTGTGAATCTGTCTAAATGTCCCTTAGACATGGCCAGGAACGTTTTTATAACAGTACTGAATATTTTGGAAACCTTATTATATCAAGGACTCTGCCATCTATCATAAAAGCAACCTATTACGCAACGTTTACTCTAATTAACTACATTATTTAAACCAGGGCTCAATGAATCTCTGGTTTTCAGCTCTGATAGTGACATTGTCTAGGTTATCTTTTTGATTCTGCGCTCCTAGACTTAACACAACGAAGGGAGGGTTGGGGGTTGCTTGGAAACTCTGTGCATACAGGTTCTCTTCCAGTTAATTCTGTCAAGAGCAGTAATTCATTTTCAGGAATAATTTATTAATAAAGACTTGAAGGGCATGAGTACACAATGTTATTTATATTACAATTATATGGCCTACACCGATTATTTGTTCTATCCATATATCGGTTGACATTTGTTACATTTGAATCCTTTCTTTCTTTTAATTTCTTTATTTGAAAATAAAACATTTAGTATTAAATATATCAATTTAATAAAGATTATCAAGAAACCTTACTACAAGAACTGCCTGTAGAAAGAAAACGTAAATCTCGGCATGGCTGTTAATGCCGCATTGTTAATCAAAGGGTAAATGTTTATACTTCGCATATTATTAAACTATTACCTTTACTGCCTCAATGAATTCATCGTGTAGCTTTTGTTTCGGATTCTTCATTTTGTCTTGAATTCTGATATTGGCTACCTACACATGGAATTGAAATACCGTATTTATCGGCGTATAACACGCACCGGCGTATAACACGCACCTCATTTTTAGAAAGAAATTCCAGGAAATTTCCCCCCTCCCATAGTATTCCCCACCCTCATCCCATAGTATTCCCCCCTCATCCCATAGTGTTCCCCCCTCATCCCATAGTGTCCCCCCCTTTCCATAGTATTCCCCCCTCCCATAGTATTCTCCCCCCTCCCCTCCCATAGTATTCTCCCCCCTCCCCTCCCATAGTATTCTCCCCCTCCCCTCCCATAGTATTCTCCCCCCCTCCCCTCCCATAGTATTCTCCCCCCTCCCCTCCCATAGTATTCTCCCCCCTCCCCTCCCATAGTATTCTCCCCCCTCCCCTCCCATAGTATCCCCCCTCCCCTCCCATAGTATTCTCCCCCCCTCCCCTCTCATAGTATTCTCCCCCTCCCCTCCCATAGTATTTTCCCCCTCCCCTCCCATAGTATTCTCCCCCCCTCCCCTCCCATAGTATTCTCCCCCCTCCCCTCCCATAGTATTCTCCCCCTCCCCTCCCATAGTATTCTCCCCCTCCCCTCCCATAGTATTCTCCCCCTCCCCCCTCCCATAGTATTCTCCCCCCCCATAGTATTCTCCCCCCCTCCCCTCCCCGTCCCCTCCCCCTCCCCTCCCATAGTGTACTTCCCCCCCTCCCCTCCCCTCCCATAGTGGGTGCGTGTTATACGCCGATATCCCAAAATCGTGGGTGCGTGTTATACGCCGATATCCCATAATTACTTATCTGTCCTGAAGCGTGGGCCGGCTTCACAGCTTGCACCGCGGTAAAGGAACTTTAATTTCATGTTCCGGTTTCCGGCGGGACTGAAAGGAAGTGTGCACACTATTGTGCACACTTCCTTTCAGTCCCGCCGGAAACCGGAACATGAAATTAAAGTTCCTGTACCGCGGTGCAAGCTGTGAAGCCGGCCCACGCTTCAGGACAGGTAAGTAATTATGGGATATCGGCGTATAACACGCACCCACGATTTTTCCCCTATTTTCAGGGGAAAAAAGTGCGTGTTATACGCCGATAAATACGGTACATTTTCAGGATATGTCAATAGTAATACAAGACAATATTTGTAATAAGTAGAAAACATTTTGATTAACTGAAATGAGAAATCAAAGTGAATATCAAGTTTAATTCCAAAGTAGCCAAAGTAAAAGCATAGCTGACTTAGAGAATTGTTTCCATGTCACTTAGTTTGATCTTACACTTGAAATTCACTTTCAATTCTCACTATAATAAATAACCCTTAAGGGTGCTTCACCTTAAGAAAGATATTAGAAAGTTTAAACTTCTAACCTCCAAACCCAACATTCACTTTCCAAAGAAATCAGGGACGCTAATATAAAAGAATGTAGGCCTCAATTACCTTTTAACATCTACACTATGATTACAGTGTTATCTAATTCCAATTAATAAATAACGGTAACTCCATGAAACAAACACTCCAAGCATCATTCAGATTTGTTTCATTTGAATCCTTTCCTTCTCGAACTTCTTCATTTGAAGATAAAAACATTTAGTATTAAATATATCAAGTTAATAAAGATGATGAAGAAGTCTTACTACAAGAACTGCATTTTGAAAGAAAATGTAAAACTCGGCATGGCTGTTAATGCCACTTCATAAATCAAAGGGTAAATGTTTATACTGTCCATATTATTAGACTGTTACCAGTGTATTCCAAAATGATTCTTCACTTCGTTCCTTTTGGATCCACCATTTTGTACTGATATCCAATATATTTTCTCTACACATGGAATTGAAATACATTTTCAGGATATTCCAATAGTAATACAAGACAATACGTTTTATTAAGAAGAAAACACAGACAGGGTTTTTCACTGAAATGAGAATTCAAAGTGAATATCAAGTTTAATTCCAAAGTAGCCGAAGTTGAAGCATAGCTGACTTAGAGAATAGTTTCCATGCCAGTTAGTTTGGCCGTACACTTGAAATTCACTTTGAATTCTCACTTTAGTAAGTAACTCTGAGTGTGTTTCATATTTCTCTATAAGAGAAAATAGACTTCAAAATGTTAAAACTTCTATCCCCAAGTTGCTGTGAATCTGTGTAAATGTCCATTAGACATGGCCAGGAACGTTTTTATAACGGTACTGAATATTTTGGAAACCTTCTTATATCAAGGACTCTGCCATCCATCATAAAAGCAACCTATTACGCAACGTTTAATCTAATTAACTACATTATTTAAACCAGGGCTCAATGAATCTCTGGTTTTCAGATCTTATAGTGATGTTGTCTAGGTTATCTTTTTGATTTTGCCCTCCTAGACTGAACACAGCAATCTGTGCATGGTCCTGCCCCCCCTAGCAAAACACAGTGATTTCCGGGAAGGAGAGAAGAGAGGACTGAAGCCAGAAGAGCCAATTCATAAATGCATGACAGATATACAAAACCAGAATGTGTGTGTGTGTGTGTTTGTGTGTATATGCATTTAAACATTTTTTGTTATATTTAACAAGTCAAGTCTTTAGTTATTTTTTTTAGTTTGGAATGAGGGAGGGTTGGGGTTGCTTGGAAATTCTGTGCCTACAGGTGCTCTTCCAGTTAATTCTGTATAGAGCAGTAATTCATTTTCAGGAATAATTTATTAATAAAGACTTGAAGGGCATGAGAATACAATGTTATTTATATTACAATTATATGGCCTACACAGATTATTTGTTCTATCTGTATTTCTGTTGAGATTTGTTTCATTTGAATACTTTCCTTCTCTAAATTCTTCATTCGAAAATAAAACATTTAGTACTAAATATATCAATTTAATAAACATGATCAAGAAGTCTTACTACAAAAACTGCATGTAGTAAGGAAACGTAAAACTCGGCATGGCTGTTACTGCCGCTTCATAAATCAAAGGGTAAATGTTTATACTGTCCATATTATTAGACTGTTACCTGTGTATTCCAAATTGATTCTTTATTTGCCATTCCTTTTGAATCCATCATTTTGTCTTCATTTCTAAGATTTTTTTCTCTACACATGGAATTGATATACATTTTCAGTATTTTCCAATAGTAATACAAGACAATATTTTTTATTAAGAAGAAAACACAGACAGGGTTTTTCACTGGAATGAAAATTCAAAGTGAATATCAAGTATAATTCCAAAGTAGCTGAAGTAGAAGCATAGCTAACGTAGAGAATAGTTTCCATGTCAGTTAGTTTGGCCGTACACTTGAAATTCACTTTGAATTCTCACTTTAGTAAGTAACTCTGCATGTGTTTCACATTTCTCTATAAGAGAAAAGAGACTTCAAAATGTTGAAACTTATACCCTCAAGTTGCTGTAAATTTGTCTAAATGTCCATTAGACATGGCCAGGAACGTTTTTATAACGGTACTGAATATTTTGGAAAATGTATTATATCAAGGACTCTGCCATCCATCATAAAAGCACCCTATTACGCAACTCTGATCTAATTAACTACATTAATTAAACCAGGGCTCAATTAATCACTGGTTTTCAGCTCTGATAGTTACATTGTCTAGGTTATCCTTTTGATTCTGCCCTCCTAGACTGAACACAGCGATCTGTGCATGGTCCCACTCCCCACTAACAAAACACAGTAAATTTCAGGAAGGAGAGAAGAGAGGACTGGAGCCAGAATGGCCAATTCATAAATGCATGACAGATATACAATACCAGAATGTGTATGTGTGTGTGTGTGTATACATATAAACAATTTTTGTCAAGTCTTTTTTCCTTTTTTTTTTTTGGAATAAGGGAGGGTTGGGGGTTGCTAGAGAATTTTATGGCAGGACAGGAGGCTTCATATTTGCTTTACCTTCTTTACTGAAACCTCCAGCAGCAAAGAAACAGTTAACAGAACTTTTCAGAACAACCAATCACAACAAAGCAACAGTAGTATAAAACCCCTAAGCAGGCTCTTCCACTTCCTCTTTCTTTGCTGCTGCCTCCAGGTGAGCACTCACCAACTCAGAGTTGTCTCTGCTCTGGGTTGTTTTTCTCTCCTACATGCTGCTTGCTTATTTGAACAGTCTGTTTACTCAGTCTATTTAATAGGTTTGTTTAGTTAGCTTAATTGCTGGATTTTTTTTTTAAATTCTTTATTTTATTTGTGCATAGCTTGAACAATCATGTTTGTACCGCCACAATAGCAGGTGCAAGCAGGTTTGGAAACATACATTAACATAGATATGGCTTTGAAATACATAGCACATTTTTTTTTATATTGAAGATAAGAGACATGTGAAGGGTTAAACAATGGATCATAGTTGCACAGAAAATCTGCCTGTCTCAGAGTTTAGTAATGCAGTATACTGATTAATCTTACAGCCTAGGGATTAACATGCTAGCTGAAAATATCTGAGGCTTGCTTGGTACATATGGTAACATCGCTTCTCTAGCTGAATTTAGGATTGGCATGCTGTGTCATGAGCTAACGTTTTTATAGAACATTTTTTTAAGAAGTAGTTTTAGATACAGGCATTTTGGCTTTGTCAGTAGGTTGTCAACATCAGTACAGAAAACTTAACAGGTACTAACTGATTTTTTGCTTAGATGCAGGCACATAGTTAAGGAACAAAAGTTGTACCGGACAGCTACTGGCTCAGTCCTTAGGTTGGGATCTTGCAGGGTCTTAATGGCAGATTGGACTGTGCTTTAATGGACATACGTGAATTCGATTTTAGTCCATACTCAGTGCTGGCAGGCTGTTTGCTCTTAAGGGTGCATTGCAGTCTGGAGAAGACTTGTTGCGTTGCGCCTCACAGGAAGAACATGGCTGCAGGCACAGCCCTTAAAGCCACACTTCAGGCAGATACCATAGGCCCCAGGTGAGTAGTGGCGTCCTCCACTGGCTCGGATGTCATTGGATTGTGTTGCCCTTTGGTCTGCGCCGTGTAAGTCCCAGTGCATGTTGCTGTGTTGATCCGATGCGCCGGATAGTTGTTCCTGCGGTGGGGCGCACATGTGGCTGGCGTGTGGCGGCCATTTTGAGGAATTCCACGGGATAGTTTTCTGTAGCAGTGTTCTGCCCCGCGTGTCGTGGCTTGAGAGGAGTCTCTGCGTGTGTGTGTGCAGACCGGGGTGACCCCCCCGGTCCAGAGGGGGGGGGGATGCCGGAGACCCGGGAGAGCGGCCGTCTCATCCCGGCTCAAGCTCCTCACGCCTCGGGCCTTAGTCGGGTTACTGAAGGCAGCTTGAGGGGTATCCCCACTTACCTCGGGATCTGGGGATCAAGGTGGGTGTTGTTGCGGGTGGTTAGGGAGGTTTTGCCTCCAGTTTGCGCCGTTTTCTCGGCTCCAAAGCGGGAGCTCAGACAGAAGCGTCTGATCCCGTCGGCGGTCCGGCCCCGCCCCCCTAATTGCTGGATTTATTTAGGCAGGTTCTTGCTGAATTTATTTTAACAGTTTGTCTGCTGTGTTTATCTAGGCAGTCTATTGCTGTTATTTCCTATACCACTTCATGCTATGTAACTGCTGTACCACTTGTTAACATCTGTATTTAGGATACTTATATGATAGATTCTGGATACTGCTCATTGATTTATTGTTATTCTGGGTTACTTTATTCAGTTTTTCTCACTCTGCTGCATGGGGACTGGATGTCCCTGCTTTGATGCTTTGACTCTGCCTGTACTCTGTTCCCCTCCCTGGGTCCCCCTACTGGGCTCTGTCACCCATACCCTTTCTCCCTTATTCCCCACTTGCTCCCCGCGGCCCCCGGCCGCTTGCTGAGCAACTTTTTCAGCCGTGGCAGTGCCGCGCGAACACCACGTGGTAGGCCGCTCTAGTCCTTTTGTGGCAACGGCGGCCATTTTGTTGGAGCCGCGGCGACCATTTTTTTCGGAGCCGCATGGGCTCCGTGCGTCGCAAACAGCCCGGTCTCACCCACCGAGCTGCCCTGCTGCCTGCTGGCCATGTGGCCAGCCTTCCCTCTCCCTATATAAGGGGAGATAGCCCAATATTTCAGCTATCCCCTGCTTACTGTGCCTGTCTCACATGCTGCATATGTAACAGATCCTGGATAGCAAGGATCTGTCCCAGGCACTCTCACAGCCCACACGGCAGCTTACTATGATGTCTGATGCAATGTGACTAGGTTCTCTATCTTAGCAGTAGACTTGCCACACTTTTTTAACTAAGGAGAATCTTAGATTTAAAGGGGTATGTTACTGCCCAAATAAATATCTTTGTTTAAATATCTTTGTTTAACAAGACTATGCCACATGTGATATATGCTAATCAAGCCTTTCTCTCAACAAAAATTATATGGTCTGTTTTCAGCACCTAGCTCCCCTGCCAAGGTTTTGCTGCCCTTTCTGCAAGGGGCTTAAAATTTTCCACTATACATACACTTCAAAGTGTATCCTATATTATACCTGAGTGGTCTGTAGATGTGAATCAGCTTCTAGCTGTATGGACCCTTCTACCCCTCAGGGGGGCTAACCGGCCCCACATACAGCCCTGTTATTACTAGGGGTGTCCCCCCCCCCGTCCATATTTCTGGGGGTCTACCCACTACTGGTCCATAATAATGGACGTGTGACACCATTGTGGGCTGGGTGACCCCCTCCCTCTGGCAACATGGCTACTTATACCTTTGATTATTGTGACATCGTAGAATGCCCATTCCCTACATCACAAATTCAGAATATCTATAGAGATATCCCTCATGCGAAAGACCCATATGTTTGTGTAGTTGACAAACAATGGGGGCACAATTGTGACCATTGGGGGGCGGCAGGATGGAATGCCGGGCCTGCCTGGGGTTACAAACCAAAAAGTGCCTTATCTAAAGTAGATGATCATGGTAGATCCCTTCTCCAGAGAATGACTTTGAGAAAGCCTGGGGGGGGTACACCAATGAAATTAATCCTTAATATTGAGCATCCAAGTCCAACAGATGCAGACCAATATGTAATGGGGATGTATTGGAAAAAGGGTTCCTACCACAAGTTAGGGCATTTCTACCTCAAAGATATGTGCAACTCTTCTGAGTGGCAAGGGGCCACTCATATGGTCCCTAACCCATTAAAACCACACATCCAGACCTTTCAAGACATGATGGCCATTGCTAACCCCACCTTTGAAGATACCATGGCCGCTGAAACAGGTTTTAATGATGTTAACCTATGGTTAGAATGGATGAAATATAATGCTAATAAGCATAACAGAACCGCATGCTATGTGTGTGGCGGTGCCCGGCCTCACCTGGGCACTGTGCCTTTAACCCTGCCAGTAGATATAGAAGAATGTGTTTTGAGTCTTTTTGCCTATCACTACGATTTCAACAGGTCCATATGTAAAGCATGGACAGTAGAGTATCCTCTTCTAACCAAGGATGTCAAACCCCCAGATGGTATTACAGTATATAAAGGTAATTACACTTGTTATGCTAATTATGATGGAATTGGTAAATTCTTGGGTAACTTCTCTAAGGGGTATTGTGCTACCTACAGAAATGTCTCCATGAACTTGTTGCAGTTTCATACTAGGTCATTAGGGGATATTTACTGGTTGTGTGGGGATTTACAGCTAAGATCCAGAATGGACAAAGAATGGTGGGGGGAGTGTACTTTGGCTAAAGCCATTATGCCCATACACATTATCTCTGACACACACCTCAACACCCATGAGTCCAGTCACACTAAGGTTAAGCGCGAAGCCCCAGTGAAAGGAAGTTTTGATCCTCACGTTTATATTGATGCCATTGGGGTGCCTAGGGGGGTGCCCAATGAATTTAAAGCAAGAGATGAAGTTGCTGCAGGATTTGAATCACTTTTTACCATAGTTACCGCAAACAAGAATTTAAATTGGATAAATTACATTTATTATAACCAACAGTGCTTTGTTAATTATACCAGAGATGCCCTCCAGGGATTAGCCGAACAGTTGCAGGCCACATCCCAAATGGCCTTCCAGAATAGAATGGCCTTAGACATGATTCTAGCTGAAAAAGGAGGAGTATGTAAAATTTTGCCCGACACCATGACATGCTGTACCTACATCCCAGAAAACACGGGCCCTAATGGTAAAGTTACATTAGCCATAGAAAAATTAAATTAACTCTCTGAAGAGTTAAAAAGGAATTCTGGGATAAAAGATCCCTGGGAAAGATGGTTTGGTTGGATGACAGGATGGCAAAAGGCTTTAATGCATATTGGTATAGCAATACTATTTTTTCTTTTTATCTTTGCTCTTCTCTTTTGTTGTGTCCTCCCTTGTCTGAGAAAATCCCTCATGAAGACTGTTGACCAAGCGGCACCCACTTTCACACATCTCGAAGTTGATGACCAAGATTTCCAAGATCTCAACTCACCCTGTTTACCGCTGCAAACTATCCCTTTTGTTGATAAAGTGCGAGAATTCTAGGAAGGGACCAGCTTAGGGACAGCATCTGTCAGTGAATGGTAAAGACCCCGTGTGGAGAAGTGGTGGGCAAGCCACCATGGGCCACCCATGGGAGTGAAGTGTTCGAGAGCCATACTGACGATGAGTTAGCCTATTAGGGTCAGATTTAGGGACAGACTTGCACTTTGCATTAACACCTAGCTAGCGGCCACGGGGTTTCTGTGCCTTTGGGCTAACACGTCTTCTGGTATTAACAAATAAAGTTTTATCTCTTAGAATCTAACATTTCATAGGGGGGACTGATGTAGAATTATTAAAAAATCTTTATTGAACTTGTATTGAATTATTGTACTAACTCCATTTTAACCTGACATTGAGACAAACCCTCCATTTTGTCCTCATTACCTGACTTCTCCATTTTAAAACTACATTACATGACAGAATTTCCCAGCACATTTAATACAATGAACAGAGACTGTATTCTCTATAAGGACATGACTAACTCAGAAACTGCTGAATTTCCCCTAACTCGCAACATAGTATAATTTGAAGGCCATGAGAACACTGTACTAATGAAATGTTCTATTCATAAGAGACCTTGCACCTGACTACAAGGCCTGACATCACTGACTGTGTAAAATGACGCTCAAGCCCCCCTTTCCACCGAGTAAACCTCATGCTAGGGAAGATGACGCTTGAGCCCTCTGTCCCCACCCGTGTCCAGAACAATACCACCTATCGGTGGGTGGACACCTAGCTAACCACTTAGTTTTTGAGCCAATTAATTATATTGATAGGTGGACACTAACCCAGACACTTAACAATTAATCCAATTAATGATGTTTATTTACTGATATCTTGATAATCAATGATGACGCAAAATGCCTCTTAAAAGGGCCTGCGAGCCCGCTCTTGCTTCACTTGCCAATAAATTTCCTCGAAGTTATTTTAACCTGAACTCCGTGTGTCAGTCTGAATTACTTCAGCGTATATACGCAATTCAATTTTCTTTAATTTGGACAGGAACAGATAGACATTTAAACATCTTTGTTTACTGCTAAAAAGTACCATAACAAGAGTACAGGTTGGGTATTGCCTTTTGTGCAAAGAAATTTCGGCCGGGTACCTTCCACTGCGGTGTCCCAATAGCTACAAATTTTTGGAACGCCTCAGACTCCACCAGCTTGTATGGTAAAAGCTGGCGGGCTAAGAGTTCAGACAAGCCAGCTGTCAGATGCCGGGCAAGGGGGTGACTTTGTGACATTGGCTTCTTACGCTCAAACATGTCCTTGACAGACACCTGACTGTGGGCAGATGAGCAGGAACTGCTCAAGGCGAGAGACGGAGTGGCGGATGGTTGAGAGGGGGCAAGGAGGACAGCAGTGGTTGACGTAGCTGAAGATGCTGGACCAGGAGGAGGATGGCGGCTTTGAGTTTGTGTGCTGCTTGTACTCATGTGTTGATCCCATAGGTGTTTGTGATGTGCAATCATGTGCCTTCGCAAAGCAGTTGTACCTAGGTGGGTGTTGGACTTCCCACGACTCAGTTTCTTTTGGCACAGGTTGCAAATGGACTCACTGTTGTCAGAGGCAGACACACAAAAAAAATGCCACACTGCTGAGCTCTGCAATGACGGCATTCTGGTGGTGGCAACAGCATGCGTTGATTGGCGGGCTGTCTGGCTGACCCCGGGTGCCGATGCATGCTGTCTGACTGTGCCACTAGCTCCTTGCGACGACCACCCCTGCTTCCAACTCGTCTCCTCCTCCTCTCTGTCTCCCCATCTGAACTTTCCCCCTGTTCTTCTTCTCTTCTAGCGGGCACCCACGTGACATCCACGGACGCATCGTCATCATCAACCGCTTCACTTGTATCTGACAACTCAGCAAAGGAAGCAGCAGCGGGTACAACATCACACCGTACGTCCATGTGTGTAATGCTGCCTGACTGAGACATATCCTTGTTATCTACATCCTCTGACAATAATGGTTGCGCATCACTCATTTCTTCCAACTGATGTGTAAATAAGTCCTCTGACAGATCAAATGAAGTGGCTGTGGTGCTAGTGTTGGTGGTGGTGGAAGGCGGGTGAGTGGTAACTTGAGAGGTGCCCGAAGCTAAGCTAGAGGAGGATGGTGCGTCAAGGTTCCGAGCGGAAGCTGTAGAAGATTGGGTGTCCTGTGTTAGCCAGGCAACTATGTCCTCAGAACTTTTCAAGTTCAGGGTACGTGGTCTTTGAACACTGGGCATTATTCTAGGGCCAAAGGGAATCACAGCACCACGACCACGACGGCCCCTGCGGGGTGGCCTGCCTCTGCCTGTCATTTTTTTTTCGATTAGTGGTACTATGCGTGCAAGCTACTGTGACAACAGATATGAGTGGCACTGTGCACTGGCAGAAGTTGGCAGAGTAGACGCTGTAGGCCTGACACACACGCTTGCAGACAACTAACTGCTATTCAATCTATTACAGTCAAAAAATATTATTTTTTTTAAATGTACACTACTGTTACACCAGATATGAGTTGCACTGGTGTGACACTGTGCCCTGGCAGGCCCTGAAACGCACACGTGTGAAGGAAACTGACTGCTATTATCCACAGTCAAATGTCTAGTTTTTTTTAAAAATGTACACTACTATTACATCAGATATGAGTTGCACTGGTGGGACACTGTGCCCTGGCAGGATGTACACTACTATTACACCAGATATGAGTTGCACTGGTGTGACACTGTGCCCTGGCAGGCCCTGAAACGCACACGTGTGAAGGAAACTGACTGCTATTATATTACAGTCAAAAAAGTTTGGTTTTTTTTTAAATGCAAGCTATTGTGACACCAGATATGAGTGGTGGCACTGGGCAAGTGGGCACAGTATACGCTGTGAGCCTGACACACACGCTGGGAGGCAGGCAACTGCAATTAGATTACACAGGAAAAAAAAAAGCAGACTGATGTTCTAGCCCTAAAAAGGGCTTTTTGGGGTGCTGTCCTTACAGCAGAGATCAGATGAGTCCTTCAGGACTGTAGTGGACACTGAATACACTAGCCTAGCTATCGATTTCCCTATTAAATCAGCAGCAGCTACACTGTCCCTCCTCTCACTAAGAATGCAGCTTCCGAATGAATCTAAAATGGATGCTGTCCAGGAGGTGGGAGGGTATGGGAGGGAGGGTCTGCTGCTGATTGGCTGGAATGTGTCTGCTGACTGTGATGTACAGGGTCAAAGTTTACTCAATGATGACGAATGGGGGGCGGACCGAACATCGCATATGTTAGCCCGCCGTGGCGAACGCGAACAAGCTATGTTCGCCGGGAACTATTCGCCTGCAAACTATTAGGGACATCTCTATAAATAACCCTTAAGGGTGCTTCACATTTATATATATATATGAGAGAAGAGATATTAGAAAGTTTAAACTTCTAACCTCCAAACCCAACATTCACTTTCCAAAGAAATCAGGGACGCTAATATAAAAGAATGTAGGCCTCAATTACCTTTTAACATCTACACTATGATTACAGTGTTATCTAATTACAATTAATAAATAACGTTAACTCCATGAAACAAACACTCCAAGCATCATTGAGATTTGTTTCATTGAATCCTTTCCTTCTCTAACTTCTTCATTTTAATATAAAAACATTTAGTATTAAATATATCAAGTTAATAAAGATGATGAAGAAGCCTTACTACAAGAACTGTATGTAGTAAGATAACGTAAAAGTCGGCATGGCTGTTTATGCCGCTTCATAAATCAAAGGGTAAATATTTACACTTTCCATATTATTCGACTGTTACCTGTGCATTCCAGATTGATTCTTTATTTGCCATTCCTTTTGGATCCATCATTTTGTCCTGATATCCAAGATAATTTCTCTACGCATGGAATCAAAATACATTATCAGGATATTCCAATAGTAATACAAGACAATATGTTTTATTAAGAAGAAAACACAGAAAGGGTTTTGCACTGAAATGAGAATTCAAAGTGAATATCAAGTTTAATTCCAAAGTAGCCAAAGTAGAAGCATAGCTGACTTAGAGAATAGTTTCCATGTCAGTTAGTTTGGCCGTACACTTGAAATTCACTTTGAATTCTCACTTTAGTAATTAACTGTCAGGGTACCTGTTGTCTCTACCTCAGAGGAGGTGAGATACTTAGATGTTCATCCTCTCAGAGGGGTTGACTCACTCGTTCCTCGCAGTTCTCTCGGCCGTTTACACGCCGGCCGCGAGGGACCCGCTTCCTTTTATGACGCGGCGCTCAGTAGCCGACGTCATGACGACAATCCGTTCCGACCTGTCAATCAAGCTCCGACCACGAATCAGGACTCGTCGGGGGCGTGATTACCTATCTAGAACCAGGGTATAAAGTAGGGCTTTATGCATTTGTTCTTTGCCCTGTCGTGGTTCTAGCTTGTCTAGTCACTCAGTGCTCTTGTTATCTATTTATCTCTTTGGTTTTGACCCGGCTTGTTTGTTCTATCCTCCGTACCTCTATTACTCTTTGACTCGGCTTGTCTCTTACTTATCTGCTCTCTCGTTCCCTCGACCTTGGCTTGTCTCTAGACCATTCTTGCTTACTCCTTACGTTAGTCCGGCCATTCTAAGGTCCGGTATACGTACCTACCTCCTGTTTGTACTTTGCGTGTTGGATCCCTGTCCCGATCCTGACATTATGTCATGCCTTAATTATAATATCCCCTTACTTCCTGGTTCCACGGAGCTTAGCCACACCTCTTTATGACCCGGTCTCCCTATTTAATCTGACCACACCAGCTGATCGACGCTGGATTAATGAACTACGTTCCGTACTCACGAACCGGCTGCAACATCGTTGTGAAAGCCTGCTGTTACCGGACCGGACTGGAAGACTTCAAGTTCCCTTCACCTTCCTCATCTACGGCTAAAGCTGATCTCTATCCATGCAGGATAAACCGCCTCTGAGGAAATCTCGGGAACCAGTGTTCTATGTGCCGGAAGCTAAGTAAAACCTCTGTGATAAGCGTTACATCTCAAAGCTGTTATTTCCTGTCTCCAAAGTCCTTCGTTAAAGCCAACCGTTACAGCTAACTTCAACTCATACTTGTCTCAGTTAGCTGCATCTATCTTACTTCAGTTAAAGTCTATGGAACAGTTAATTGTAACTTCTTATCACCTAATTAATTAATACTACTAAAGGACTCTTGCTGCTTCAGTTACCGTTTACTCCTTAAAGCTACAGTGCATATAATTGTGGACTTCAGTTATCGTTTACTCCTTAAAGCTACAGTGCATATAATTGTGGACTTCAGTTATCGTTTATTACTTAATGCTACAGTACCTGTAAATTGGAATTAAAGTCAATACCAATTACTTTCTAATAAATATTCGAACTATAAGAAATCTGCAGTTGTGTTCCTTCATAACAAATGTTTAAACGTGACAGATTAATCCAGCCATTGTAATGGATCCAGCAGATTTCGTTTCTACTATAACTACGCTGAATCAAAGAGTTGATACACTAGCCCAAGGTGTGCAAGAACTGCAAATTACTCACGAAAGACTTTTTGCCTATGTCAGAGATTTACAAACTCATACTCCTCATACTACTCTGCACTCGGCTAGTGATCCTGCTGTGTGTAACCCTGAAATATTCTCTGGAGATCGTTCAAAATACAGGGAGTTCCTCAACTCCTGCAAATTGTTAATTGCTTTGAAACCTCGATCCTACCCTACAGAAAGAACTAAAGTTTGTTCGGTTATCTCCTTTCTAAGAGGTGAACCTATGTCATGGGCCCATTCCTTTCTGGAAAACGATGACCCCATCTTAGATTCACTGGATGAATTTTTTGAAGCCATGTCTCTCCTCTATGAAGATCCTAACAAACAAGCTACAGCTGATTTAACAATCAGAACACTACAGCAAAGAAATAGACCCGTTGAAGATTATATTGCTGAATTCAAAAGATGGGCTGTAGAAACGCAATGGAATGACATCACATTGCGCAACCAATTTCGAATTGGGTTATCTGAAGCTGTAAAAGACGAACTATCTAGAACAGAACTTCCTACTACTTTGAACGCTCTAATTCACTTATCAATCAGCATTGACAGAAGATTAAGAGAAAGAAAGGCAGAAAAAGCCCTTTTACATTCTAAAGACCGTAAACCTTTCACTCCCTCAAAAGCTCCAGAAAAGACTTCCTTACCAAGTGAACCTATGGAAATAGGGGTAATACGAAGTCCTCTTACTCCTGCAGAGAAGAACCGAAGACGTCAATTAAACCTATGCATGTATTGTGCCTCTCAAGATCATCTGGTTTCTGATTGTCCTTTATTAAAACGGACAAAGGCCGGTAGACAAGCTTATACCTCTGCTATCTTCAGTGCACTCCCTTCAACACCGACCAATCCGTTCTTAACTGTATCCCTTGTATTACAGTGGGATAAGGTGAGAATTGTGACTGAAGCTCTCATCGATTCTGGTGCACATGGAGTATTCATCGATTCAACCTTTGTAACAAAGAATAGAATTCCTTGTGTTCAAAAAGCTAACTCTGTTCCTATTAAAGTGATTGACGGCTCCTTTATCTCCTCGGGACCGATTCTTCATGAAACCATCCCTCTAAAGGTAACCACAAATCACATACATACTGAATTTCTAGTATTTGATGTTATTCCGTCACCTCTCTATCCCGTTATAATAGGGATCAACTGGTTAAGGAACCACAACCCTCAAATTTCTTGGTCTCCTTTCTCTATCACCTTTAACTCACATTATTGTAAAGAAACATGTTTACAACAAATTCCTATTCTTCAAATCTCTAAAGAACCAACCATACCTTCTTGTTATTCAGACTTTTCAGATGTCTTCAGTAAAAAAGAAGCTGAAACGCTCCCGCCTCATCGTGCCTACGATTGTCCTATAGACCTCATACCTGGTGCCCCAGTACCATTTGGGCACATCTACCCTCTCTCTGAGGCTGAACTACAAATTCTAAGGAATATCTAGATGAAAATCTACGGAAAGGGTTTATTAGACCCTCTAGTTCACCTGCTGCCTCAAGTATGTTTTTTGTAAGAAACAAAGACCAGACTATTCGTCCTATCATTGACTACAGAGCTTTAAATAAAATAACAGTTAAAAATCGTTATCCTCTTCCTCTCATCAATGAACTGGTTGAACGATTGAAAACTGCTACCATCTATACAAAGCTTGACCTTCGCGGGTCATATAATCTCGTCAGGATAAAGGCTAATGATGAATGGAAGACTGCTTTCCGAACAAGGTATGGCCTCTTTGAATATCTGGTGATGCCTTTTGGCCTTTGCAACGCCCCTGCAACTTTTCAACACTTCATAAATGATATCTTTAGAGACCTATTGGACGTCTGTGTCATCATTTATTTAGATGATATTCTCATATACTCCAACACTCCTGAGGAACATAGAAAACATGTCAGATGGGTGTTATCAAGACTCAGAACTCACAAATTATTCGCTAAACCTGAAAAATGTCTTTTTCATGTCAAAGAAATAACCTTCTTAGGTTATGTCATCTCCCCTCATTCAATAGGTATGGACAATGCAAAAGTCGATTGTATCATCAACTGGCCTGTTCCCTCTACAGTAAAAGAATTACAGCGATTTCTAGGATTCGCCAATTTCTACAGAAAATTTATTAAAAACTACTCTGAGATAGTTCACCCACTCAATCAACTTAACAGTAAAAAACATCCCTTCAATTGGAACGAGAAGGCTCAAACTGCCTTCACTGAATTAAAGAGAAAGTTTACAACAGCTCCTATTCTTCAACTTCCAAATCCTTCATATCTTTATGTCCTTGAAACGGATGCTTCGGAATTTGCAATTGGAGCTGTCCTCTCTCAACACAAAACTCCTCAAGACCCTCTTCATCCTGTCGCCTTCTTCTCACGATCATTATCTCCTGCTGAAAAGAATTATCCTACAGGAGAAAAAGAATTATTAAGTATCAAAGTGGCTTTAGAAACCTGGAGACACCTTCTTGAAGGCGCTCAGAATTCTTTAATCATTTATACTGACCATAAAAATCTCGAATATCTTCACTCCAATAAAACACTGTCTGCTCGACAAGTAAGATGGAATCTCTTTTTTTCCCGGTTCAACTTCCAAATCGTCTTTAGACCTGGGTCTAGAAACAAAAAGGCTGATGCCCTTTCCAGGATCCATAAAGACACTAAGATTGAACCTCCTTCGCCTAAAGTCATTGGAATCTTATCTTCTCTTATTGACGACATTAAAGATCTCAGTGAAGATGCTCTCGAACTTCCTAAATCAATTAAATTATCTAAGAAAAACGGTCTCTACTATTTCAAAGACCGGATTTACGTGCCTCCATCCTTCAGAATTAAAGTACTCGAATTTATTCATGATTCTCCTCTGGCAGGTCATCCAGGTATAAAGAAGACCCTTGAATTGTCCAAAAGATACTATTGGTGGCCTCGTCAAGACCAAACTATTGAATCTTATGTCAAATCTTGTTCTGTATGCCAAAGATCAAAACATGTCCATCATCAACCATTTGGTCAATTATTGAATTTACCCATTCCTGAACGACCTTGGCAATCCATCTCTATGGATTTCTTGGTAGAATTACCTCCTTCTCATCATCACACTACCATTTTAGTGGTAGTAGACCGCTTCACGAAAATTTCTCATTTCATTCCTTTAAAGAAGTTACCTTCATCCTCTGAACTTTCGAAAACATTTCTTGACAACATAGTTAAACTTCACGGACTGCCAGACGAAATCATTTCAGACCGAGGAACTCAATTTACCTCCAAATTCTGGACTGCTTTATGTGCCACTCTTCATATCCAACGTAAACTATCATCTGCATATCATCCTCAAACAGATGGACAAACTGAAAGAGTCAACCAATGCTTAGAACAATATCTACGATGTTATTGCTCTCACTAACAAGACGATTGGATAACTTGGTTACCTATGGCAGAATTCGCATACAATAACTCTTTTCATACCAGCAGTAAAATGACTCCATTTCTATCCAATTATGGATTTCATCCTTCCTCATTTCCTGCTCAGACAAGTTCTTCATCTAATCTCTCCGATTCGAATCAAATCTCTCATATGTCCTCTTTATTCAAGAAATTGCATGAGAATCTTGAATTGGCCTCCTCCACTCAAAAGAAGTTTTTTGATACAAAAAGACAACCTTCACCTTCTTATCAAATCGGTGATCTTGTCTGGCTTTCCTCAAAGAACATTTCTACAAACCGTCCATCAAAGAAGTTAAGTTCTCTTTTTCTTGGTCCTTTTCCAATACTATCGATTATCAACCGTAATGTTGTTAAATTGAAACTTCCACCAACTTTAAAGCTACATCCTGTTTTTCATGTGTCCTTGCTGAAGCCTCATCATCCTGACCCTTTCCAAAGGAATGTCACTACTTCTCCTGACCCCATACTGGTCCAGGGTGAAGAAGAATATGAGATTCAAAGTATACTGGATTCAAGGATCCATCGTGGCTCCTTACAATACCTCATCAGATGGAAAGGATATGGAGTTGATGAAGATACATGGGAAAACTCCTCTGACGTTCATGCTGACAAATTAGTTTCCAAGTTTCACAAACGCTACCCTTCTAAGCCAAGTCAATAGCACCCAGAGGTTGCTCATTAAGGAGGGGATACTGTCATGCCTTAATTATAATATCCCCTTACTTCCTGGTTCCACGGAGCTTAGCCACACCTCTTTATGACCCGGTCTCCCTATTTAATCTGACCGCACCAGCTGATCGACGCTGGATTAATGAACTACGTTCCGTACTCACGCACCGGCTGCAACATCGTTGTGAAAGCCTGCTGTTACCGGACCGGACTGGAAGACTTCAAGTTCCCTTCACCTTCCTCATCTACGGCTAAAGCTGATCTCTATCCATGCAGGATAAACCGCCTCTGAGGAAATCTCGGGAACCAGTGTTCTATGTGCCGGAAGCTAAGTAAAACCTCTGTGATAAGCGTTACATCTCAAAGCTGTTATTTCCTGTCTCCAAAGTCCTTCGTTAAAGCCAACCGTTACAGCTAACTTCAACTCATACTTGTCTCAGTTAGCTGCATCTATCTTACTTCAGTTAAAGTCTATGGAACAGTTAATTGTAACTTCTTATCACCTAATTAATTAATACTACTAAAGGACTCTTGCTGCTTCAGTTACCGTTTACTCCTTTAAGCTACAGTGCATATAATTGTGGACTTCAGTTATCGTTTACTCCTTAAAGCTACAGTGCATATAATTGTGGACTTCAGTTATCGTTTATTACTTAATGCTACAGTACCTGTAAATTGGAATTAAAGTCAATACCAATTACTTTCTAATAAATATTCGAACTATAAGAAATCTGCAGTTGTGTTCCTTCATAACAAATGTTTAAACGTGACACATTACGACAGGGCCAATGGATCCTGCAGGTACAAACACTCAGGTTGGTTCTTCCGACTCTAGATTTGAGGCCATGGATCATAGAATGGATCAGATGGCTCTAGCGCTGCAGGCTTTATTATCTCGTTCTAATAATCAACCTGAAGAGATGCGTACTACATCCATCTCCCCTGTAAGTTCAGGTCTAGAGGTAGCCACAGTAGGTGCTTCTTCCCGTATTACTCCTCCTGTAGGTTATGGTGGCTCTCCGGATAAGTGTCGTGGTTTTTTAAACCAGATAGGTATTCATTTCGAATTACAACCCCGCTCCTACCCTACAGATAGGGCGAAGGTTGGATTCATTATCACACTACTCATTGATAAGGCTCTGAGATGGGCCAATCCATTATGGGAGAATGATAATCCGTCAGTCTATAATTATAATGCCTTTGTCGCTGCTTTTAGAAGAACTTTTGACCCTCCAGGTAGAAAGGTCAATGCAGCTAGATTATTGTTGCACCTAAGACAAGATAACCGAACCCTTGTGGATTATGCACTAGAGTTCAGGTCCTTGGCGGCAGAAGTTAAGTGGAATGAACAGGCTTATATAGACGTATTTTTAACGGATTATCAGATGAAATTCTAGACGAGGTTGCTACAAGAGAGCTTCCTGAAAATTTGGAGGATTTAATTTCTTTTATTTCTCGTATTGATGAACGTTTAAGAGAGAGGCAGAACACTCGAGATAGAACCCGTAGACCTTCCTTTAAACTAGCTCCCTCATTTCAAAGTCCTGAATCCACAACCTCAGCTTTTCCAGAACCTATGCAGATAGGCAATACTCGCCTCTCAGAAGAAGAGAGACAGTACAGGAGAAGGGAGGGGTTGTGTATGTATTGTGGAGTAAGAGGGCACCTACGCCTAAATTGTCCTAATCGCCCGGGAAACGCTTGCACCTAAGTTTCTCTAGAGGACAGGCCTTGGGTGTTTCTATTTTGTCCTCTATACATAATTATAAAGATCACAGGCTTCTGCTACCTGTTTCTTTAGCTTGGGAGAAGGGAGTACTAAAAACTATGGCGTTGGTAGATTCCGGAGCTGCTGAGAGCTTTATTGACCAAGTTTTTGTTACTAAACACTCTATTCCATCCCAGCTAAGGGATACACCCTTGGCCGTTGAGGCCATAGATGGTAGACCATTATCTGAACCTGTTATTTTTCGTGAGACCATACCTATTAACTTAACTGTTGGTATCCTACACGAGGAAGGTATATCTCTTATGCTTATTTCGTCTCCTTCTGTTCCTATAGTCCTGGGGTATCCGTGGTTAAAGAAACATAACCCTATTATTGATTGGGAACTAGGGGAAATAGTCTCATGGGGTCAGGGTTGCCAGAGCAGGTGCTTACAGAGAGTCTCACCGGTTTGCGTAGTTAACGCACCGGCTAATTCTACCCAGTCTACAGACGTACAAATACCGCCTCTGTACCTGGATTTAAAGGCAGTCTTTGACAAAAAGAATGCTGACACTTTACCTCCACACAGGCCCTTTGACTGCAAGATCAGACTCCTGCCTGGGACCATGCCTCCGAGGGGTACGGTATACCCTTTATCCACTAAGGAGAACTTAGTCTTAGAGGAGTATATTCGTGAGAACCTAGACAAATGATTCATTAGGAGATCCTCCTCTCCTGCCGGGGCCGGTTTTTTTTTGTGAATAAGAAGGATGGTACGTTAAGGCCTTGCATTGATTATCGAGGCTTGAATAAAATAACGATTAGAAATGCCTACCCGATTCCTTTGATTACTGAGCACTTTGATCGTCTAAAAGGCTCCAAGATTTTCACCAAGTTAGATCTCAGAGGGGCGTATAACTTGGTGAGAATTCAGCAGGGAGACGAGTGGAAAACAGCGTTCAATACCCGATATGGGCACTATGAGTACACGGTAATGCCTTTTGGGCTCTGTAATGCACCGGCAGTATTTCAGGACCTGATCAATGAAGTTCTTAGGGAATTTCAACAAGATTGCGTTATTGTATATTTGGATGATATACTAATACACTCTAGAGAAATTGAGACCCACCACAGACAAGTCAGAAGGGTATTGCGCAAACTTCTACAACATGGCTTGTACTGCAAATTGGAGAAATGTAGTTTTGACCAATCTCAGATAAACTTTCTTGGTTACGTGATTTCTGGGGACGGGTTTAAGATGGATCCGGATAAACTCCAGTCTATTTTAGATTGGCCATTACCCAGGGGTCTCAAAGCCATTCAGAGGTTTATTGGATTCTCCAATTATTATAGGCGTTTCATTAAAGGATACTCTTCTATTATTGCTCCTATTACCAATATGACCAGACAGGGGGCTGACACTAAGACTTGGTCTACTGAAGCTCTCGTTGCTTTCAAGACTCTCAAGGAACTTTTTGCTTCTGCACCAATTTTAGTTCACCCTGATACGACTTTGCCTTTTCTACTCGAGGTAGACGCCTCAAAGACAGGTTTAGGCGCTATCTTGTCTCAAAGGTTAGGTGTGGATAAACCGTTACATCCATGTGTTTTTTTTTCAAAGAAATTATCTGGGCCTGAAAGCAGATATGACATTGGTGACAGGGAACTACTAGCGGTCATCATGGCTTTAAAGGAGTGGAGGCATTTATTGGAAGGGACCTTGCATCCTGTTACTATTTTGACGGATCACAAGAACTTGTCCTATATTGGGGAGGCCAAGCGCTTGTCCGCCAGGCAAGCTCGTTGGTCCTTGTTCCTCACTCATTTCAATTACCGTATATACTCGAGTATAAGACGAGTTTTTCAGCACATTTTTTGTGCTGAAAAACTCCCACTCGTCTTATACTCGAGTGAGTGTCTGTATTATGGCAATTTTCATTGCCATAATACAGACTGGGGGGAGAGGGGGGCTGGCAGAGCTGTAACTTACTTTCACAGCAGCTCCTGTCAGCTCCCTTCTCTCTCCTCCGTCCGTGCAGCTCCCAGGTCGGCTTCCTCTGCAACTCTCGCGAGAGCCGCGGGGTCAGAGCGTTGCCACGGGTTACCGTGGCAACGCTCCGCGCGGCCGCGAGAGTTGCAGAGGAAACTGACCTGGGAGCTGCACGGACGAAGGAGAGAGAAGGGAGCTGACAGGAGCTGCTGTGAAGGTAAGTTACAGCTTCCTGACAGCCCCCCTCCTACAGCCCATCCACTGGACCACCAGGGAGTGAGAGCCCCCGTCCCTGGCCAGCTAACAGGCAGGGAGGGGGGACGAAAAAATAAAAATATTAATAAAACAACTAATAAGAAAAAAAAAAATATTTAAATAATAATAACAAAAAAAAATAATACAATTAATAATAAAATAAAAAAATAATTACCTAAAAAAAAATAAAAAAAAAATATTAAGATAATAATTAAATAATAATTAATAAAATGCCCAACCCCCACCAATGCTCTGAACACACACACACACACACACACTGCACTCACACATACACACACTGCACTGCATTCATTATATACACACTGCATTCATACACACTGCACTCATACACACTGCACTCATACACACTGCACTCATACACACACACACTGCACTGCATTCATTATACACACACTGCATACACACTGCACTCATACACACACACTGCACTCACACATACACACTGCATTCATCATTCATTATATACACACTGCACTCATATACACACACTGCACTGCATTCATTATACACACTGCACTCATATACACACACTACACTCATACACACACTGCACTCATACACACACTGCATACACACACCTCACTGCATTCATTATATACACACTGCATTCATACACACACTGCATTCATACACACACACACTGCACTCATATACACACACTGCATTCATACACACACACTGCACTCATACACACACTGCACTCATACACACACTGCATTCATTATACACACACTGCACTCCATTCATTATATACACACTGCACTCATACACACTGCATACACACACACACACTGCATTCATATACACACTGCATTCATTATATACACACGCTGTAAATAAATAGTCAGTTAATATAATTTTTTTAGGATCTAATTTTATTTAGAAATTTACCAGTAGCTGCTTCAATTCCCACCCTAGTCTTATACTCGAGTCAATACGTTTTCCCAATTTTTGGGGGTAAAATTAGGGGTCTCGGCTTATATTCGGGTCGGCTTATACTCGAGTATATACGGTATGTGCTCACTTATAGACCTGGTTCTAAGAACTCTAAAGCCGATGCTTTGTCTCGCCAACATGAACCTTCTACTATATCTGAGGCGGTTTTGTCTTCTATAGTTCCCAAGTGCAATATTATCGCCAACACGAGTCTCAGGATTCATTCTCCGTTGCTGGCCGAGATCATGAAGTTACAGCATCTGGCTCCTAGTCAGGGTCCTGGGGCAAGGTATTTCGTTCCTCCTGAACTCCAACTGGAACTGTTACAGTGCTTTCACAACAGTAAGGTGGCTGGGCACCCTGGCATTCGCAAGACGTGTGCCTTGATTTCCAAAGATTTCTGGTGGCCTTCACTACGTAAGGATATTAGGGATTTCGTCGGAGCATGTGAGGTCTGTATGAAGACTAAACAACCTCATACGCTTCCATGTGGGCTTTTGCATCCCTTGGAAATTCCCGAGAGACCGTGGTCCTGTCTGGCTATGGACTTCATTGTCGATTTGCCTGTTTCTAAAAAAACAGACTGTTATCCTCACGGTGGTTGACAGGTTTACTAAGATGGCTAATTTCGTGCCCTTACCTAAACTGCCATCTTCTCCTGAATTGGCTGAGATATTCGCGAGAGAGATTTTTCGTTTACATGGGATACCCTCCGAAATTGTTTCTGATAGAGGTTCCCAATTTGGTTCCCGTTTTTGGAAATCCTTCTGTTCTCAACTGGGCATCAAATTGAATTTCTCTTCTGCCTATCATCCCCAGTCTAACGGAGCTGCTGAACGCACCAACCAAAAGATTGAACAATATTTACGTTGTTTTGTTTCCGAACACCAGGACGATTGGGTCGGTCTGATTCCTTGGGCGGAGTTTGCACACAACAATCTCGTTTGTGATTCTACTCGTTCTAGCTCCTTTTTCATGAATTATGGCTTTCATCCTTCCATTCTTCCCTCGGTTTCTCCTTCCCAAGGGGTACCGTCGGTTGATGTTCATGTTGCCAATCTGAGGAAGTTGTGGGATCAAACTCGACAAATTCTCCTGCATAATTCCGCGTTGTTCAAGAAACACGCTGATAAGCGTAGAAGGGCGGCTCCGGTTTTTGTTCCAGGTGATAGGGTATGGTTGAGTACCAGAAACATTCGCTTGAAGGTTCCTTCTATGAAATTCGCCCCTCGTTACATTGGCCCTTACAGGGTTCTGACTCGAATTAACCCAGTTGCGTATCGTCTGGCCCTTCCATCTGCCTTACGCATTCCTAACTCCTTTCATGTTTCCTTGTTGAAAGCCTCTAGTATGTAACAAGTTTTCCTCCGCTGTATCCTCTCCTCGCGCTGTTCAGGTTGAGGGTCAGGAGGAGTATGAGATCAACTCCATCCTCGATTCTCGAATCTCTCGGGGGAGGTTACAATATCTTGTTGGCTGGAAGGGATATGGTCCTGAGGAGAGGACGTGGGTACCTCAGGAGGATGTGCATGCTCCTCGCCTCCGCAGGGCTTTTCACTCTCGTTTTCCATCTCACCCCGGTTCCTTCTGCCCGGTGGGCGTTTCTGAGAGGGGGGGTACTGTCAGGGTACCTGTTGTCTCTACCTCAGAGGAGGTGAGATACTTAGATGTTCATCCTCTCAGAGGGGTTGACTCACTCGTTCCTCGCAGTTCTCTCGGCCGTTTACACGCCGGCCGCGAGGGACCCGCTTCCTTTTATGACGCGGCGCTCAGTAGCCGACGCCATGACGACAATCCGTTCCGACCTGTCAATCAAGCCCCGACCACGAATCAGGACTCGTCGGGGGCGTGATTACCTATCTAGAACCAGGGTATAAAGTAGGGCTTTATGCATTTGTTCTTTGCCCTGTCGTGGTTCTAGCTTGTCTAGTCACTCAGTGCTCTTGTTATCTATTTATCTCTTTGGTTTTGACCCGGCTTGTTTGTTCTATCCTCCGTACCTCTATTACCCTTTGACTCGGCTTGTCTCTTACTTATCTGCTCTCTCGTTCCCTCGACCTCGGCTTGTCTCTAGACCATTCTTGCTTACTCCTTACGTTAGTCCGGCCATTCTAAGGTCCGGTATACGTACCTACCTCCTGTTTGTACTTTGCGTGTTGGATCCCTGTCCCGATCCTGACATTAACTCAGAGTGTGTTTCACATTTCTCTATAAGAGAAAAGAGACTTCAAAATGTTGAAACATTTACCCTCACGTTGCTGTGAATCTGTCTAAATGTCCGTTAGACATGACCAGGAATGTTTTTATAACGGTACTGAATATTTTGGAAACCTTATTATATCAAGGACTCTGCCATCCATCATGACAAAGCACTCTATTACGCAACGTTTACTCTAATTTACTACATTATTTAAACCAGGGCTCAATTAATCTCTGGTTTTCAGCTCTGATAGTGTTGTTGTCTACGTTATCCTTTTGATTCTGCCCTCCTAGACTGAACACAGCAATCTCTGCATGGTCCCACCCCCCCTAACAAAACACAATAATTTCCAGGAAGGAGAGAAGAGAGGACTGGAGCCAGAATGGCCAATTCATAAATGCATGACAGATATACAAAACCAGAATGTGTGTGTGTGTATACATTTAAACAATTTTGTTATATTTGTCAAGTTTTTATTTTTTTTTAGTTTGGAATGAGGGATGGTTGGGGTTGCTTGGAAACTCTGTGCATACAGGTGCTCTTCCAGTTAATTCTGTCAAGAGCAATAATTCATTTTCAGGAATAATTTATTAACAAAGACTTGAAGGGCATGAGTATACAATGTTATTTTTTTTAACAATTATATGGCCTACACAGATTATTTGTTCTATTTGTAACTCTGTTGAGATTTGTTTCATTTGAATACTTTCCTTCTCTTAATTCTTCATTCAGAAATAAAACATTTAGTACTAAATATATCAATTTAATAAACATGATGAACAAACCCTACTACAAAAACTGCAAATAGTAAAGAAACATAAAACTCGGCATGGCTGTTAATGTCGCTTCATAAATCAAAGGGTAAATGTTTATACTGTCCATATTATTCGACTGTTACCTGTGCATTCCAGATTGATTCTTCATTTGCCATTCCGTTTGAATCCATCATTTTGCCTTGAATTCTAAGATTTTTTTCTCTACACATGGAATTGAAACACATTTTCAGTATTTTCCAATAGTAATACAAGACAATATGTTTTATTAAGAAAAAAAACAGACAGGGTTTTGCACTGAAATTAGAATTCAAAGTGAATATGAAGTTTAATTCCAAGGTAGCCGAAGTAGAAGCATTGCTGACTTAGAGAATAGTTTCCATGTCAGTTAGTTTGGCCGTACACTTGAAATTCACTTTGAATTCTCACATTAGTAAGTAACTCTGCGTGTGTTTCACATTTCTCTATAAGAGAAAAGAGACTTCAAAATGTTGAAACTTATACCTTCAAATTGCTGTGAATCTGTCTAAATGTCCCTTAGACTTGACCAGGAACAATTTTATAACAGTACTTAATATTTTGGAAACCTTATTATATCAAGGACTCTGCTATCTATCATAAAAGCACACTATTATGCACTGTTTAATCTAATTAACTACATTATTTAAACCAGGGCTCAATTAATCTCTGGTTTTAAGCTCTGATAGTGACGTTGTTTACGTTATCCTTTTGATTCTGCCCTCCTAGACTGAACACAGTGATCTGTGCATGGTCCCACCCCCACTAAAAAAACACAGTAAATTTCAGGAAGGAGAGAAGAGAGGACTGGAGCCAGAATGGCCAATTCATAAATGCATGACAGATATACAAAACCAGAATGTGTGTATGTATGTATGTATGTATGTGTGTGTGTGTGTGTGTGTGTGTGTGTGTGTGTGTGTGTGTGTGTGTGTGTGTGTGTGTGTGTGTGTGTGTGTGTGTGTACATATAAACAATTTGTGCTATATTTAACAAGTCAAGTCTATTTTTTTTTTTTGGAATGAGGAAGGGTTGGGGGTTGCTTGTGAATTCTGTGCCTACAGGTGGTAATTCTGTCAAGAGCAATAATTCCTTTTCAGGAATAATTTATTAATAAAGACTTGAAGGGCATGAGTATACAATGTTATTTATGTTACAATTATATGGCCTACACAGATTATTTGTTCTATCTGTATCTCTGTTGAGATTTGTTTCATTTGAATACTTTCCTTCTCTAAATTCTTTGTTTAGAAAATAAAACATTTAGTACTAAATATATCAATTTAATAAACATGATGAAGAAACCTTACTACAAAAACTGCATGTAGTAAGGAAACTTAAAACTCAGCATGCCTGTTAATGCCGCTTCATAAATCAAAGGGTAAATGTTTATACTTTCCATATTATTAGACTATTACCTTTACTGCCTCAATTAATTCTTCGTGCAGCCTTTGTTTCGGATTCATCATTATGTTTTGAATTCCAAAATCGGCTGCCTACACATGGAATTGAAATACATTTTCAGGATATGTCAATAGTAATACAAGACAATATTTGTAATAAGTAGAAAACACAGACAGGGTTTTTAACTGAAATGAGAAATCAAAGTGAATATCAAGTTTAAGTCCAAAGTAGCCAAAGTAGAAGCATAGCTGACTTAGAGAATAGTTACCATGTCAGTTAGTTTGGCCGTACACTTGAAATTCACTTGGATTTCTCACTATAATATATTACCCTTAAGGGTGCTTCACATTTAAATATATATGAGAGAAGAGATGTTAGAAAGTTGAAACTTCTAACCTCCAAACCCAACATTCACTTTCCAAAGAAGTCAGGGACGCTAATATAAAAGGATCTAGGCCTCAATTACCTTTTAACATCTACACTATGATTACAGTGTTATCTAATTCCAATTAATAAATAATGGTAACTCCATGAAACAAACACTCCAAGCATCATTCAGATTTGTTTCATTTGAATCCTTTCCTTCTCTAACTTCTTCATTTGAAGATAAAAACATTTAGTATTAAATATATCAAGTTAATAAAGATGATGAACTGCATGTAGAAAGAAAAGGTAAAACTCGGCATTGCTGTTAATGCCGCTGTGTAAATCAAAGGGTAAATATTTATACTGTCCATATTATTAGACTGTTACCTGTGCATTCCAGATTGATTCTTCACTTGCCATTCCTTTTGGATCCATCATTTTGTCCTGATATCCAAGATCATTTCTCTGCACACATGGAATCGAAATACATTATCAGGATATTCCAATAGTAATACAAGACAATATGTTTTATTAAGAAGAAAACACAGACAGGGTTTTTCACTGAAATGAGAATTCAAAGTGAATATCAAGTTTATTCCAAAGTAGCCGAAGTAGAAGCATAGCTGACTTAGAGAATAGTTTCCATGTCAGTTAGTTTGGCTGTACACTTGAAATTCACATTGAATTCTCACTTTAGTAAGTAAATCTGACCGTGTTTCACATTTCTCTATATGAGAAAAAAAGACTTTAAAATGTTGAAACTTCTATCCCCAAGTTGCTGTGAATCTGTGTAAATGTCCATTAGACATGGCCAGGAACATTTTTATAATGGTACTGAATATTTTGGAAATCTTATTATATTAAGGACTGTTCATAATAAAATCACCGTATTCCGAACCATTTAATCTAATTAACTACATTATTTAAACCAGGGCTCAATTTATCTCTGGTTTTCAGCTCTGATAGTGATGTTGTCTACGTTATCCTTTTGATTCTGCCCTCCTAGACTGAACACAACGATCTGTGCATGGTCCCCCCCCCCCCCCCCCTAACAAAACAGTGATTTCCAGGAAGGAAATAAGAGAAGACTGGAGCCAGAATGGCCAATTCATAAAAGCATGACAGATTTACAAAACCAGAATGTGTGTATGTGTGTGTGTATACATTTAAACAATTTTTATATTTAACAGGTCAAGTCTTTATTTTATTTATTTTATTTTTTTTGGAATGAGGGAGGGTTGGGGGTTGTTGGAGAATTCTGTGCCTACAGGTGCTCTGCCAGTTAATTCTGTCAAGAGCAATAATTCATTTTCAGGAATAATTTATTAATAAAGACTAGTATACAATGTTATTTATATTACAATTATATGGCCTGCACAGATTATTTGTTCTATCTGTATCTCTGTTGAGATTTGTTTCATTTGAATACTTCCCTTCTCTTAATTCTTCATTCAAGAATAAAACATTAGTACTAAATATATCAATTTAATAAACATGATGAACAAACCTTACTACAAAAACTGCATGTAGTAAGGAAACTTAAAACTCGGCATGGCTGTTAATGCCGCTTCATAAATCAAAGGGTATATGTTTATACTGTCCATATTATTAGACTGTTACCTGTGCATTCCAGATTGATTCTTCATTTGCCATTCCGTTTGAATCCATCATTTTGTCTTCATTTCTAAGATTTTTTCTCTACACATGGAATTGAAATACATTTTCAGTATATTCCAATAGTAATACAAGACAATACGTTTTATTAAGAATAAAACACAGACAGGGTTTTTCAATGAAATGAGAATTCAAAGTGAATATCAAGTTTAATTCCAAAGTAGCCGAAGTAGAAGCATAGCTGACTTAGAGAATAGTTTCCATGTCAGTTAGTTTGGCCGTACACTTGAAATTCACTTTGAATTCTCACTTAGTAAGTAACTCTGCGTGTGTTTCACATTTCTCTATAAGAGAAAAGAGACTTCAAAATGTTGAAACATTTACCCTCACGTTGCTGTGAATCTGTCTAAATGTCCGTTAGACATGGCCAGGAACATTTTTATAACAGTACTGAATATTTTGGAAACCTTATTATATGGACTCTGCCATCTATCATGACAAAGCACTCTATTACGTACCGTTTAATCTAATTTACTACATTATTTAAACCAGCTCTGATAGTGATGTTGTCTAGGTTATCTTTTTGATTCTGCCCTCCTATACTGAACACAGCAATCTGTGCATAGGCGTGTGCACGGGGTGTGCCGGGTGTGCCTGGGCACACCCTAATCCCCGCGGCACGCCTATGTATTGAGACCGGCAGGGGAGATATCAGGATCCCCCCTGTCGGCTCATGCAGAGCCGGCGCTATCCAAACGCCGGCTCTGCTCTCAGCCTCCCTCCCCACCGACCCACAGGCAGTGAGGGAGGCAGGAGAGGACCGGCGGAGCTCTTGCCAGCAGCTCCGCCGGGTTCCTCTCAGGAGATCTGAGCGTTGCCGCGGCAACGCTCAGATCTCGCAAGAGTGAACTCTAGCCCCGCAGGCTAGAGTTCACTCACCACTGGACCACCAGGGAAGGATGGCAGAACAAGGATCCCCCATCCCAGGCATAAGGTAACAAGGGAGGGGGGATATTAACTGATCTGCCCCCACCTCCACTGGACCACCAGGGACAAGGAACAAGAATCCCCCCTCCCCACATAAAGTAAGAAGGGAGGGGGGATATTGAGTAATGTACCCCCACCTCCACCCCCCACAATCACCCACACACATACAGCACCCACACACATACACAGCATCCACACACACATACAGCACCCACATACAGCACCCACAGACATACAGCACCCACAGACATACAGCACCCACACACATACAGCACCCACAGACATACACAGCACCCACAGACATACAGCACCCACAGACATACAGCACCCACACACATACAGCACCCACAGACATACAGCACCCACAGACATACACAGCACCCACAGACATACACAGCACCCACACACATACAGCACCCACACACATACACAGCACCCACACACATACAGTACCCACACACATACACAGCACCAACACACATACAGCACCCACAGAGAAACACAGCACCTACACACATACAGCACCCACAGACATACACAGCACATACACACATACAGCACCCACAGACATACACAGCACCCACAGACATACAGCACCTACAGACATACAGCACCCACAGACATACACAGCACTTACACACATACAGCACCCACAGACATACACAGCACCTGCACACATACAGCACCCTCACAAAAACACACAGAACCCTTACACACATTACACAAACAGCACCCTAACACACAGCACACAAACAGTACCCTCACAAACACAAACAGGACCCTAACAAACACACACAGCACACTACCAGTACCCTCACACACAGTACATTAACAGCACCCTCACAAGTGCACACACACACACAAACAGCACCCTCACACACAGTACATTAACAGCACCCTCACAAGCTCGCACACACAAACACCCTCACCCACATAGTACACTACCAGCACCCTCACACACACAGCACACACACAGCACACACACACACACACACACACACACAGCAGTGTATGTGTGTGTATATATGTGTATATGTATATATACACATATATATATACACATACATACATACATATATATATTTACGCGGCGTGTGCTTGTGCTTTAGGGTGCACACCCTAATGCAATAGGCTGCGCACGCCTATGAATCTGTGGATGCCCCCCCTAACAAAACACAGTAAATTTAAGGGAAGGAGAGAAGAGAGGAATGGAGCCAGAATGGCCAATTCATAAATGGATGACATAGGTTGCTTGAGAATTCTGTGCCTACAGGTGTTAATTCTGTCAAGAGCAATAATTCCTTTTCAGGAATAATTTATTAATAAAGACTTGAAGGCAGTGGCGTCACTGGGGGGGGGGGGGGGGGGGGCAGATGGGGCCATGCCCCCCCCCCCCCCTAGATCAGGCTGTGCCCCCCAATTGAAAGTGAAGTTACTGCTCGCTGGGCTCCCTCCATGTTACTGAGAGCCCAGCCCATGAGCAGATGGATCCTGCAGGCAGGGGAATCCCCCTACCTTTAAACACGACACTGGAGGGATGAGGGAGCAGGAAGCAGGCTGAAGGCTTCTAGTGCTGTGGAAGAGGAACCATACTCCAGGTTGCAGGAAGTCTCCCCTTTGTTTCTGCTGGGGGAGCAGGAGAGCAGTGCACAGAGAGCACAGCCTTTTCCCTGCTTCCTCCTCCCTGCTGCCTGCTCCCTGCTCCCTCCTCCCTCCAATGTCTGGTCGTGATTACAGGTAGGGGGATTTCTGCCTGCAGGATCCATCTGCTCAGGGGCTGGGCTCTCAGTAACCTGGAGGGAGCCCAGCGAGCAGTAAGTACAGAATGGATCCTCCTCCACAGCACAAGCACAGGTATGGCCCACATGGAGCCCAAGGGGGCTGATTTTGTGTATGTTTGTGTGTGTGTGTGTGTGTGTATGTATAAAGTGTGACTAAACTGGTGAGTGACATTGTGTGTGTGTATAGTTCAGTAAGAGTGTGTGTTAGTGAGAGTGTGTGACATTGTGTGTATACTTAATAGTGTGTGTGTTTGACATTGTGTGTGTAATTAATAGTGTCAGTGACATTATGTGTATACTTAACAGTGTGTGTTAGCGAGAGTGTATGACATTTTGTGTATACTTAATAATAGTGAGTGTTAGTGAGAGTGTGTCAGTGACATTGTGTATATACTTAATAAGTGTGTGTTAGTGTATACTTCAGCAGAGTGTGTGTGTTAGAGTGTGTAAGTGACATTGTGTGCTTACTGAAGACTGTGTGAGTGACCATGCGACCAATTATATCCATAATACATTTTATAGATTATAATGAAAAAAATGTTTCTTACAGTGAACCTGTCAGACAGGTTCACTGTAACATTAATTAACGCAAACCCATTACTATAAATTAAATCCCACAATATTATAAATAAAATCCCACCAAATGAATGAAAATATTATTATCACAGCTATAAAGTATATATTTCATGTAAAATGTATGTATTACAGACAACCCAACATGCAAAAATGCATTTCAGGGAGGTGGCTTCACAAGTTACTACGCCACCCCCGTACACATGTGCGCTCACTCCGCCTCCCGCTGACACGCTTGCGCTAATCCCTCCTCCCCCACCAACACAGATACACGTACTGGCACATACACTCTGACACACATTGAAACGCACACTAGCACATACATTCAGATACACACACATTGATGCATACACTCAGATACACACATTAAAACACAGATACACACACTGAAACACACACACATGTATTGACATGCACAGAAGTCATACTTTATAGATTTGATTGTGAGTGTGATTTCCGGGATATTGTGTATGATCTGCGGGTGTCAGGGAGCCGCATTCAACATGTGAGAGTGACTTGGGATGTCTGGTATTAGGCAGTATGTGTGTATGGATGTATGTATTAGGCAGTGTGCGTGTATGGGTTTATGTATTAGGCAATATATGTATTGTGCAATATGTGTGTGCAGATGGATGTATTAGGCAGTATGTGTGTATGGATGTAAGTATTAATCAGTGAGCATGTATGGGTGTGTATGTATTAGGCAATATGTGTGCAGGAGCAGAGCAAACAGACAGGAGCAGAACAAGCAGAGAAGAGGCAGCGCAGAGCAAGTAGAGAGGAGCAGAGCAAGCATAGAGGACAAGAGCAGAGCAAGCAGAGAGGAGCACAGAGAAGCAGAGCAAGTAGAGAAAAGCAGAGCAAGTCGAGAGGAGCGGAGCAGAGCAAGCAGAGAGGAGCAGAGCAAGTCGAGAGGAGCGGAGCAGAGCAAGCAGAGAGGACAAGAGCAGAGAGGAACAGAGAGAAGCAGAGCAAGTAGAGAAAAGCCGAGCAAGTTGAGAGTAGCGGAGCAGAGCAAGCAGAGAGGAGCAGAGCTAGTAAAGGGGAGCAGAGCAAGCCGAGAGTAGCGGAGCAGAGCAAGCAGACCATGCAAATAGAAACACAGCATGCAGAGAGGAGGCACAGCAGAGCAAGCAGAGAGAAGGCAGAGTAGAGAGCAGCACCACAGAGCAAGCAGAGAGAAGCAGAGCAAGTCGAGAGTAGCGGAGCAGAGTAAGCAGAGAGGAGCCAAAGCAGAGCATGCAAATAGAAGCACAGCATGCAGAGAGGAGGCAGAGCAGAGCAAGCAGAGAGGAGCAGAGCAAGCATAGAGGAGCAAGAGCAAATGAGGCAGAACAGAGCAAGCAGAGAGGAGCAGGTATTGTGGCCCGCGGCCTCTGCCACATCTAGGTTCTGAGAAAAGTGAATTAATTGCAGTGATTACAGCGAGTGGTGTGAATGCAATCAGGGGTAAGTAACCTTTGTGTCAAACAGTGAGTGGTATGACAGTGGCACTTACTCCTGAGATTGCAGACAGTGTTGTGACAGTGTCACCTTACTTACCAGAGATTGCAGACAGTTTGCAGTGCGGCCCCACGTAAGGTGTGAAACCTTACCTACCTGAGAGTGCAATTTGCAGAGGGACTGAGTGAACGGAGCGGACACTCCAGACAGTGGCACTACTACTGTAAGTAACGTGAACTTTAATTGCAGCTTTTGAGTAAATTATTTGTATGTACCCAGGATTCCATATTGTGAGCGTGAGAATGAAACAAGTCATTTTAGTTTGTGTTGGTATAGTATTCACCAACTATAGGTCAGGGCACAAACTTTAGTGCCATCCATTTTTAGTTGTTCATGGAAGTAGAGCTAAATCTGCTCTTCTTACAGGAAAAATTCATTTGAGTTAGCATTTCAAAATACAACTTTGTGTCACTTTAAAATGCTTAAACTGTAGTGTAGAGAATACACTGTTAAGTGACCATTTTCTATGTATGTGAAATATTTACCGTATATACTCGAGTATAAGCCGACCCGAATATAAGCCGAGGCCCCTAATTTTACCCCAAAAAACTGGGAAAAATTATTGACTCGAGTATAAGACTAGGGTGGTAAATGCAGCAGCTACTGGTAAATTTCAAAAATAAAAATAGATACCAATAAAATTACAATAATTGAGGCATCAGTAGGTTAAAGGTTTTTGAATATTTATTTCAAAGAAAAACAATATGGCATCAACAATAACTTTAACAGTACAAAAAACAACTAAAGCTAAAACAGCTAAAAGAGTTAAAATCCTTCAAAACTGGATGTCTGGATCGTCCAAACAGAGCTTCAACTGTAGCTGGTGTGAGGTTATCAGCGTAGACATTGTCATCATCACTGAGTTCGCAGTCATCACCATCACTGCTGTCCTCATACAAAGCGCTGTCTTCACTGCCATCCATAGCATTACTAATGCCACATTTCTTGAAGGCGCGTTGCACCATGTCCTCTGGAATCTCTTCCCATGCATCACAAACCCATGTTGCTATCAATTCTATGTCGGGCTTCATCAGATTTCCAACTTTTGTCAGTCGGGGTTGACCAGATGACATCCATTCATGCCACCTCTTTCGCACACGGTCTTTGAAAGGTTTATTTAAACACACATCTAGGGGCTGCAATACAGATGTAAGCCCACCTGGAATAACGGCCAAAGTAACTTGAGATGACTTTGCCAATTTTTTTATGTCATCAGATGTGTGGGCTCTGAACATATCCCAAACTAGCAATGATGGTTTTTTTCTTTAAGGCTGCTCCTGGTCGTCCGTTCCAAATTTCTTCCAGCCATTTTTTTGTTCCGTCTTCATCCATCCAGCCTTTAACATGTGCGCGCACTGTAATTCGTGGTGGGAATTTGACCTTTTTAGGCAAGGTCTTTCTTTTAAAAATAATGACAGGCCGTAGCTTAGTTCCATTAGCCAAACATGACAGAACAACTGTGAATTTTTTTTTTCATTTCCTGTGGTTCTGAGTAAAATAGTTTTTTCTCCCAAACTTGCCACAGTTCTGTTGCTTGGAAGATCAAAGGTCATAGGTGTTTCATCCATATTCCCAATATCTCCCAGGTCATAGTTATGGATCCTTCTTTGTTTTATGATGAATGAATGGAATGACATCACTTTTTCATCAAGGTCTTTTGGCAACTTCTGGGAAATCTTTGTTCTTTGCCGCAAACATAGGGCAAACCTATTCATGAAGCGGGTACACCATCCTGCTGATGCAACAAAATTTTCAATGCCTGGTGCTTTTAATTTTTCATCTTTAGCCATTTGAAGGGCACGTAAGCGAATTCCCATGCGTGTTACGCAGTAACCATTTTGACTACACTCCATAACCCATTTATTCAGTTCAGTCTCTAGAGCCCCATATGAAGTCGTTAAACCACGTCGAGCTTTTTTTGCCTTTGGAATCTTTTCCAAGTCAGCTTTCATTTTCCGCCACTCCCTCACTTGTTTTTCGCCAACACAAAATTCCCTACTTGCAATACTGTTATTGCTTTCTTCTGCTCTTGACACAACCTTGAGCTTGAAACCAGCTTCGTATGACCTGCGTTTTTGTTTTGGTCCGGGATTAGAAGTACTGGGATCCATTCCTAACAGGATAAAAAAAAGACTTTGAAAAAGAATGCCAACTAAGTTTGCATAGAGCAGCCTGTGTTGGGGCTCATACTATACACGCAGTGTTACTGCATGCGCTGCGTTACGGCCGGCGTGCAGGAGAAAAGAAGAGTGGTGATATCAACAGTCATTGGACCACCCACAGAGGCTGTAGAGGATGAGTGGGAGACACTGGAGAACACCTGCACTGCACCGGAGAACCGGTAAGTGGGACCAGTGGCCCCTCCCTCCCTCCTTCTTACCCCCCCGCCAGACAATAACACACACACATACAGAGACACACACACATACATACAGGCTCACATACATACAGAGACACACACATACATACAGAGACACACACACATACAGAGACACACACACACATACAGAGACACACACACACATACAGAGACACACACACACACACACATACAGAGACATACAGACACACACACACATACATACAGAGACACACACACATACAGAGACACATACATACAGACACACACACACACACACATACAGAGACACACACACACACACATACAGAGACACATACATACAGAGACATACAGACACACACACACACATACATACAGAGACACACACACATACATACAGGCACACATACATACAGACACACACACATACAAAGACACATACATACAGGCACACATACATACAGACACACACACACACATACAAAGACACATACATACAGACAGATCGACACAGTCAGACACACACACGCCATACATACAAAGACACACATACAAACAGACAGGCACACATACATATTACAGACAGACAGACACATACATACAAACACACACACACACACACTTAATATTAAATATACCGTAGATAATATTTAAGTCACCCTCCTGTTGCCTACCTTTTAGGTGCAAAAGGGTGACTCAGGTTGATGGGAGTCTGACTCCAATTTCTGACTCCCTGTATATAATGCAGTGTGTGCATTATATATATACACACACACACACTCTGCATTATATACAGAGTGTGTGTGTATATAATGCACACACTCTGCATTAAATACAGGGAGTCAGAAAAGGGAGTCAGACTCCCATCAATCTGAGTCACCCTCTTGCACCTAAAATGCAGAGTGTGTGTGCATATAATGCAGAGTGTATGTGTATAATGCACACACTCTACATTATATACACACATCTGCATTTTAGGTGCAAGAGGGTGACTCAGATTGATGGGAGTCTGACTCCCTTTTCTGACTCCCTGTATATAATGCAGTGTGTGTGCATTATATACACACACACACACACTGTATATAATGCAGAGTGTGTGTGTGTGTATATATATAATGCACACACTGCATTATATACAGGGAGTCAGAAAAGGGAGTCAGACTCCCATCAATCTGAGTCACCCTCTTGCACCTAAAATGCAGAGTGTGTGTATATAATGCACACACTCTACATTATATACACACATCTGAATTTTATGTGCAAGAGGGTGACTCAGATTGATGGGAGTCTGACTCCCTTTTCTGACTCCCTGTATTTAATGCAGAGTGTGTGCATTATATACACACACACTCTGCATTAAATACAGGGAGTTAGAAAAGGGAGTCAGACTCCCATCAATCTGGGCATTTATTTATTTTAATAATTAAATATTTAACAGGGTTTTTTTTTGTTGTTGTTCCCCCCTCCCTACTTCATACTTGGCCAGGGAGGGGGGGCTGTCCAGGGGGCGCGGGGGCTGTCCGGGGGGTGGGGGGGACTGTCCAGGGGGAGGGGAGGCTGTGCAGGGGAAGGGCCGGTACTTACTGCCGGTGTAAATCTTGCGGTCTGCTCCCAGTGTAAATCTCGCGGCCCGCGTGTCTCGCGAGATTTACACTGGGAGCTTTGCAGAGGAGCCGCGCGGACGTGCTGGGAGCTGACCGGAGCTGCTGTAAAGGTAAGTAACAGCTTCTCCGGCCCCCAACATGTCATGGTCTGTATTATGGCAATGTAAGTTGCCATAATACAGACCTAGACTCGAGTATAAGACGAGGGGGCTTTTTGAGCACAAAAATATGTGCCAAAAAACTTGTCTTATACTCGAGTATATACAGTATATAGAAGTGTTAATTTAAATTTCCTTCAAATTGCATGTTGTAAATTATTTTAAAAATAAATATTTAAAAAAACAACAACTACCGTATATACTCGAGTATAAGTCGACCCGAATATAAGTCCCCTAAGACCCCTAATTTTACCCCAAAAAACTGGGAAAACGTATTGACTCGAGTATAAGACTAGGGTGGGAAATACAGCAGCTACCGGTAAATTTCTAAATAAAATTATATCCCCCCAAAATTATATTAATTAAATATTTATTTACAGTGTGTGTATATAATGAATGCAGTGTGTGTGTGTATATATATAATGCAGTGTGTTTGTATGAATGTGCTGTGTGTGTGTGTGTGTATGAGTGCAATTAATTATATTAATTGAATATTTATTTACAGTGTGTGTATATAATGAATGCAGTGTGTGTGTGTATATATAATGCAGTGTGTTTGTATGAATGTGCTGTGTGTGTGTGTGTGTGTGTGTGTGTGTGTGTGTATGAGTGCAATTAATTATATTAATTGGATATTTATTTACAGTGTGTGTATATATAATGCAGTGTGTTTGTATGAATGCGCTGTGTGTGTGTGTATGAGTGCAGTGTGTGTATGAATGCAGTGTGTGTGTATTAGAGCAGTGTGTGTGTGTTAGTTCAGTGTGTGTGTGTGTATGAATGCAGTGTGTGTGTATGAATGCAGTGTGTGTGTGTGATGCAGAGTGTGTTTGTGTGTGAGATGCAGAGCCTTGGTGGGGGGTGGGCATTTTTATTATTTTTAAAAAATTATTCTTATTATTTTAATATTATTTTATATATATATATATATATATATATATATATATATATTATATTTTATTTTTATATTATTATTATTATTTTAATATTATTAATATATTATTTTTATTTTATTATTATTTAATTTTTTATTTTTTTTTTTTTCGTCCCCCCTCGCTGCTTGATACATGGCCAGGGAGGGGGGCTCTCATTCCCTGGTGGTCCAGTGGATGGGCTGTGTAGGAGGAGGCTGGCAGAGAGCTGTTACTTACCTTTCCTGCAGCTCCTGTCAGCTCCCTTCTCTCACCTCTGGTCCGGTCAGCTCCCCTGTCAGCAAGTCTCGCGGTGTGAGTGCCCCGCGGAGCATTGCCACGGTAACCCGTGGCAACACTCTGACCTCGCAGCTCTCGCAAGACTTGCAGTGGAGCTGACAGGGGAGCTGACCGGAACGGAGGTGAGAGAAGCTGCAGGAAAGGTAAGTTACAGCTCGCTGCCAGCCCCCAACAGTTGCCATAATACAGACATTAACTCGAGTATAAGACGAGTGGGGGTTTTTCAGCACAAAAAATGTGCTGAAAAACTCGTCTTATACTCGAGTATATACGGTAGTTTTGTAACAATTCTGGCATCATGAGATATTGTTACAATTGCATATCTAAAGCAGACTTTAGCATATTTAACAAGGTGCTGGAAATCTGAATTTTGTTAACTTTTAAATGTTCTCCACGTTTGTTTGTTTGTGTGTGTGTGTGTGTGTGTGTGTGTGTGTGTGTATGTATGTATATATATATATACACTGTGTGCAGAATTATTAGGCAAATGAGTATTTTGACCACATCATCCTCTTTATGCATGTTGTCTTACTCCAAGCTGTATAGGCTCGAAAGCCTACTACCAATTAAGCATATTAGGTGATGTGCATCTCTGTAATGAGAAGGGGTGTGGTCTAATGACATTAACACCCTATATCAGGTGTGCAAAATTATTAGGCAACTTCCTTTCCTTTGGCAAAATGGGTCAAAAGAAGGACTTGACAGGCTCAGAAAAGTCAAAAATAGTGAGATATCTTGCAGAGGGATGCAGTACTCTTAAAATTGCAAAGCTTCTGAAGCGTGATCATCGAACAATCAAGCGTTTCATTCAAAATAGTCAACAGGGTCGCAAGAAGCGTGCGGAGAAACCAAGGCGCAAAATAACTGCCCATGAACTGAGAAAAGTCAAGCGTGCAGCTGCCAAGATGCCACTTGCCACCAGTTTGGCCATATTTCAGAGCTGCAACATCACTGGAGTGCCCGAAAGCACAAGGTGTGCAATACTCAGAGACATGGTCAAGGTAAGAAAGGCTGAAAGACGACCACCACTGAACAAGACACACAAGCTGAAACGTCAAGACTGGGCCAAGAAATATCTCAAGACTGATTTTTCTAAGGTTTTATGGACTGATGAAATGAGAGTGAGTCTTGATGGGCCAGATGGATGGATTGGTAAAGGGCAGAGAGCTCCAGTCCGACTCAGACGCCAGCAAGGTGGAGGTGGAGTACTGGTTTGGGCTGGCATCATCAAAGATGAGCTTGTGGGGCCTTTTCGGGTTGAGGATGGAGTCAAGCTCAACTCCCAGTTTCTGGAAGACACCTTCTTCAAGCAGTGGTACAGGAAGAAGTCTGCATCCTTCAAGAAAAACATGATTTTCATGCAGGACAATGCTCTATCACACGCATCCAATTACTCCACAGCGTGGCTGGCAAGAAAGGGTATAAAAGAAGAAAATCTAATGACATGGCCTCCTTGTTCACCTGATCTGAACCCCATTGAGAACCTGTGGTCCATCATCAAATGTGAGATTTACAAGGAGGGAAAACAGTACACCTCTCTGAACAGTGTCTGGGAGGCTGTGGTTGCTGCTGCATGCAATGTTGATGGTGAACAGATCAAAACACTGACAGAATCCATGGATGGCAGGCTTTTGAGTGTCCTTGCAAAGAAAGGTGGCTATATTGGTCGCTGATTTGTTTTTGTTATGTTTTTGAATGTCAGAAATGTATATTTGTGAATGTTGAGATGTTATATTGGTTTCACTGGTAAAAATAAATAATTGAAATGGGTATATATTTGTTTTTTGTTAAGTTGCCTAATAATTATGCACAGTAATAGTCACCTGCACACACAGATATCCCCCTAAAATAGCTATAACTAAAAACAAACTAAAAACTACTTCCAAAAATATTCAGCTTTGATATTAATTAGTTTTTTGGGTTCATTGAGAACATGGTTGTTGTTCAATAATAAAATTAATCCTCAAAAATACAACTTGCCTAATAATTCTGCACTCCCTGTATATATATATGTATATATATATATATATATACACACACACGTTTTGTAATTGCCCCCCTACTTCTATCCCTGGCCCCCCATGTGCCCCCCCTAAATATGAATGCTGGAGACGCCACTGCTTGCTTCCAATAGTTCCTTTAACGTGGTTCGTTTCAGTGCAGCATAATTTGTCTCCATTCATCCGTTCATTCGTATAGCCGAAACATTCATTTTTACATTTGTATGAACCAAACACACGAACGCTGCTTTGTTGCGAGGCTTGTTGGGGCGGGGCCGGGCCGCCGAGCTGAGCGGTCGCAGGAAGGACCAGCTCCAGTAAACCCCGATCTAAAAAGCCTGCAAACCGAGACTTTTCATAAATTAAAGGACCATCAACTGCGACCCTTGGTGTGCCAGAGCCGAGGAGAGGTTTGCTCCTGGAGTTTTAGCCCCTCGGGGGTGAGATCTCAGCTGTATCAGGCGGGACCTTGCCCTGCGGTGAGTGGAGTGGACGGCCGCCGATCCACTATCCTGCTCAATGGAGCCCGACAGACAAGCTGAACCCCTGCGGACCCAGTCCTGATTCTCCCCCTCTCTGGACCGGTGGGGTGATCCCGGTCCTCGCCCCATAACAGCACACGGAGGCACTGTCATGCCACTACATAAGCCTAAGGCCCAAATCAAGATGGCTGCCAGACCTGGACCCGCTTCTTTGAAGGCCTGCACACAGCCTACACTCACAAAAAGCTGGAAACCTGTGCGAGTAATTTTGGACAAAGCTGCAAACGAGCAGACAACCTCTTGTCCATCAATACCAACCTGCCAAAGAACGAAGCATGGAGCGGCCCCTACTGTGTGTCCCTCGGGTGATACTTCTGAGGTGCAGACGCAGACGGACGTCGCAATCGGAGCACCAGCCTCGACGGCACAACCTCCAAGCAAGATGCCTGTTACCCGAACCGCAAACTGCTGAGGAGGATCCTAGTCGGCAATTACACGAACTAGAAAGCCCACACGCCACAGATCAAGCGACCAGTCAGGACTGGCCTCACAGAGGCACTGCACTCAGGTTACGGCTAGGGCTCGGTGGAGCGACCTGCTCAAGCATGCTGGACTCAGGTTTCTAGGTGGCCATTCCTCACTCTCCAAGGGCAGTGGCTGAGAGAGCTAAAGGCAATCTCTACAGTGACATATGCCCTAATAGTTCTTGTGTCATAGCCTGTAAACCAACTCATATGCCGTGTTAGCTGTAGTCCTAGCAATTAACCCCTGAGGCACTAATAGCCTGAAACCTCACTCGTTCTCTACAAGCCTCTGAGTTTAAATATGGCTGTACCCCCACCGGTGCATAGGACGAGCTTTATGTCACTAGTAGTTATCATTTATATGCACTGAGTAATAATCATATGTAAGTCTCATCTTCACCACCAGCCATTATTAATAGTTGCTATGCCTAGCTATCTACCACTATAATTATAAAATTGTGCAGTTGTCAGACAGGCATAAAGTACCCCTGTTAACAATCTCAACACCTTAAAATTATGCATGTGTCTGCAAATGTCAAGCTACTATAAAAGTATAAAATTGTGCTTATATACTTATGTACCTCAATTGTTTAGCACACTGTCAAACCTGTGGATTGCCGTTGGGGTACTGCAGGTCTGTATATACTATCCTAATGCACAGCAAAAATACAAAATAAAAAAAAAATAAAAAAAGGAATCTAGTTGGATCTTTGAGCTCCAAACATTATGTCCTATAGGATTAAATATTGACTTTGAGATAGGTCCCATTTTATAATATAAAACAACTTTTTATTTCTAGACCTAATTATCTTTTACACTTTTATCTGTATGTCCTATAAGTATTATTTGCTTAATGTACACCTTTTATGTAATATGTCCTAAATGGCTAAATTCTATTGAGTGAAATGTTTCATCTTTTATATATACTTTTATTTTTCCATTTTATTATATTTCTAGTTTTAATTGTCAGCACTTTATATGTATAGTTTACATCTCACTTTCCTTGTGATAATATATCGTATTCTGACTGAATTAATATCTAACAATTTGATTCTTTTGTTGCCCTTATGCTTTCACTCTTCAAATATAGCCTCTTTAAGGACTTTAAATTATACTGGGATGTATTCCGACTCCCCCTCCCCTGACGAACATGAATACGTCACTACGCGGCCGCCGGATATGGCGCCGCAATGACAAAACCGGAAGTGACGACTGCCGATTAGGACGGAAACCGGAAATGATGAACCGGAGCTAGCCGCATATTGTGGCCATGTTGAGAAGGTCAAGACGGACGCATAGAGAATACAGGGTGATAATGGACATCTTGGGGGAGGCGGGAATATTTCTTAGTATTTCTTATATGGGAAAAGGGGAGGGGTTGTTTTATACACACCTGTAATTATTGTTTAATTGTTTTCCATATAAAAATAAGAGCTATTTTAGTTGTAACCTACATACTGCACCTGAGGAAGACCCTCTACATTGGGTCGAAACGCGTTGTGCTTTTTATTGTTTTCTATTGTGTATCAATAAATTATATTCATTATTAGTGATGTACCGAACTGTCCGCCGGCGAACAGTTCCCGGCAAACTTAGCGTGTTCGCGTTCGCCGCGGCGGGCGGACACATGCGCAGTTCGATCCGCCCCCTATTCATCATCATTGGGCAAACTTTGACCCTGTGCCTCTCGGTCAGCAGACACATTCCAGCCAATCAGCAGCACTCCCTCCCTTTCACACCCTCCAACCTTCCTCCCAGCATCCATTTTCGATTCATTCTGAAGCTGCATGCTTAGTGAGAGGAGGGAAAGTTTAGCTGCTGCTGATTAGATAGGGAAATTGATAGCTAGGCTAGGGTATTCAGTGTCCACTACAATCCTGAAGGACTCATCTGATCTCTGCTGTAAGGACAGCACCCCAAAAAGCCCTTTTTAGGGCTAGAACATCAGGCTGCTTTTTTTTTTTTTTTCTGTGTAATGTAATTGCAGGTGCCTGCCTGCCAGCTTCTGTGTGAGGTTCACATTGGATACTGTGCCCACTTGCCCAGTGCCACCACTCATATCTGTTTTTACAATAGCTTAAGCTTTAGATTAAAAAAATTTTTTTTTTTTCACTGTAATAGAAGAGCAGTTGCCTGCCTGCCAGCTTCTGTGTGAGGTTCACATTGGATACTGTGCCCACTTGCCCAGTGCCACCACTCATATCTGTTTTTACAATAGTTTAAGCTTTAGATTAAAAAAATTTTTTTTTTTTCACTGTAATAGAAGAGCAGTTGCCTGCCTGCCAGCTTCTGTGTGAGGTTCACATTGGATACTGTGCCCACTTGCCCAGTGCCACCACTCATATCTGTTTTTACAATAGCTTAAGCTTTAGATTAAAAAAAAAATATTTTTTCTCACTGTAATAGAAGAGCAGTTGCCTGCCTGCCAGCTTCTGGGTGAGGTTCACATTGGATACTGTGCCCACTTGCCCAGTGCCACCACTCATATCTGTTTTTACAATAGCTTAAGCTTTAGATTTAAAATAAATAATTTTTTTTCACTGTAATAGAAGAGCAGTTAGTTGTCTGCAAGCGTCTGGGTGTCAGGCCTCCTTCAGCGTGTGCTCTGCAGACCTGTGCCAGCGTGCTTTGACAGTTGCCAATCATATCTGGTGTCTCTTTAGCGTGCTTTTACAAAGAAAAAAGGTTTCCAGTATAAGCTAATAGCAGCCAGTCAGTGCCCTTCAAGCGGCTCTGTCAGGCCTACAGTGTGTGCTCTCCAGAACTGTTCAAGTGCACATTGCCAATCATATCTGGTGTCTCTATAGCGTGCTTTTAAAACCAAAATTTTGTTTCCACTGTAATAGAAGAGCAGTTGCCTGCCTGCCAGCTTCTGTGTGAGGTTCACAGTGGATACTGTGCCCTCTTGCCCAGTGCCACCACTCATATCTGTTTTTACAATAGCTTAAGCTTTAGATTTAAAATAAATAATTTTTTTTCACTGTAATAGAAGAGCAGTTAGTTGTCTGCAAGCGTCTGGGTGTCAGGCCTCCTTCAGCGTGTGCTCTGCAGACCTGTGCCAGCATGCTTTGACAGTTGCCAATCATATCTGGTGTCTCTATAGCGTGCTTTTACAAAGAAAAAAGGTTTCCAGTGTAAGCTAATAGCAGCCAGTCAGTGTCCTTCAAGCGGCTCTGTCAGGCCTACAGTGTGTGCTCTCCAGAACTGTTCAAGTGCACATTGCCAATCATATCTGGTGTCTCTATAGCGTGCTTTTAAAACCAAAATTTTGTTTCCACTGTAATAGAAGAGCAGTTGCCTGCCTGCCAGCTTCTGTGTGAGGTTCACAGTGGATACTGTGCCCTCTTGCCCAGTGCCACCACTCATATCTGTTTTTACAATAGCTTAAGCTTTAGATTTAAAATAAATAATTTTTTTTCACTGTAATAGAAGAGCAGTTAGTTGTCTGCAAGCATCTGGGTGTCAGGCCTCCTTTAGCGTGTGCTCTGCAGACCTGTGCCAGCGTGCTTTGACAGTTGCCAATCATATCTGGTGTCTCTTTAGCGTGCTTTTACAAAGAAAAAAGGTTTCCAGTGTAAGCTAATAGCAGCCAGTCAGTGTCCTTCAATCGGCTCTGTCAGGCCTACAGTGTGTGCTCTCCAGAACTGTTCAAGTGCACATTGCCAATCATATCTGGTGTCTCTATAGCGTGCTTTTAAAACCAAAATTTAGTTTCCACTGTAATAGAAGAGCAGTTGCCTGCCTGCCAGCTTCTGTGTGAGGTTCACAGTGGATACTGTGCCCTCTTGCCCAGTGCCACCACTCATATCTGTTTTTACAATAGCTTAAGCTTTAGATTTAAAATAAATATTTTTTTTTCACTGTAATAGAAGAGAAGTTAGTTGTCTGCAAGCGTCTGGGTGTCAGGCCTCCTTCAGCGTGTGCTCTGCAGACCTGTGCCAGTGTGCTTTGACAGTTGCCAATCATATCTGGTGTCTCTATAGCGTGCTTTTACAAAGAAAAAAGGTTTCCAGTGTAAGCTAATAGCAGCCAGTCAGTGTCCTTCAAGCGGCTCTGTCAGGCCTACAGTGTGTGCTCTCCAGAACTGTTCAAGTGCACATTGCCAATCATATCTGGTGTCTCTATAGCGTGCTTTTAAAACCAAAATTTGTTTTTCACTGTTATAGATTGAATAGCAGTTACTTGTCTTCAAGCGGGTGTGTCAGGCCTACAGTGTGTGCTCTGCAGAACTGTTACAGTTCACATTGCCAATCATATCTGGCTACCCCGCAGGGGCCGTCGTGGTCGTGGTGCTGTGATTCCCTTTTGCCCTAGAATAATGCCCAGTTTTCAGAAGCCACGTACCCTGAACTTGAAAAGTTCTGAGGACATAGTTGACTGGCTAACACAGGACACCCAATCTTGTACAGCCTCCGCTCGGAGTCTTGACGCACCATCCTCCTCCAGCTTAGCTTCAGGCACCTCTCAAGATACCACTCACCCGCCTGCCGCCACCACCAAAACTAGCACCACAGCCGCTTTACTTGATATGTCAGAGGAGTTATTCACACACCCGTTTGAAGAAATGAGTGATGCGCAACCATTATTGCTAGAGGATGTAGATAACAGGGATATGTCTCAGGCAGGCAGCATTAAACACATGGAGGTACGGTGTGATGATGATGATGTTGTACCCGCTGCTGCTTCCTTTTCTGAGTTGTCAGATACAAGCGAAGCGGTTGATGATGACGATGCGTACATGGATGTCACGTGGGTGCCCGCTCGGCAAGAAGAAGATCAGGGCGAAAGTTCAGATGGGGAGACAGAGAGGAGGAGGAGGAGACGAGTTGGAAGCAGGGGTGGTCGTCGCAAGGAGCTAGTGGCACAGTCAGACAGCATGCATCGGCACCCGGGGTCAGCCCAACAGCACGCCAATCAACGCATGCTGTGTCCACCACCAGAATGCCGTCATTGCAGAGCTCAGCAGTGTGTCTGCCTCTGACAACAGCGATGCCATTTGCAACCTGTGCCAAAGGAAACTGAGTCGTGGGAGGTCCAACACCCACCTAGGTACAACTGCTTTGCGTAGGCACATGATCTCACATCACAAACGCCTATGGGATCAACACATGAGTACAAGCAGCACGCCTACTCTAAGCCGCCATCCTCCTCCTGGTCCAGCATCTTCAGCCACGTTAACCACTGCTGTCCTCCTTGCCCCCTCTCAACCATCCGCCACTCCGTCTCCCGCCTTGAGCAGTTCCCGCTCATCTGCCCACAGTCATGTGTCTGTCAAGGACATGTTTGAGCGTAAGAAGCCAATGTCACCAAGTCACCCCCTTGCCCAGCGTCTGACAGCTGGTTTGTCCGAACTATTAGCCCGCCAGCTTTTACCATACAATCTGGTTGAGTCTGAGGCGTTCAAAAATTTTTTAGCTATTGGGACACCGCAGTGGAAGGTACCCGGCCGGAATTTCTTTTCACAAAAGGCAATCCCCAACCTGTACTCGATTGTGCAAACGGAAGTCATGGCATGTCTGGCACACAGTGTTGGGGCAAGGGTCCATCTGACCACTGATACCTGGTCTGCAAAGCATGGTCAGGGCAGGTATATCACCTACACTGCGCATTGGGTAAACCTGTTGACGGCTGACAAGCAAGGAATGCGTGGCATTGCAGAGGAGTTGGTGACACCGCCACGACTTGCAGGCAGTCCTGCTGCCACCTCCTCTACTCCTCCTACTCCATCCTCTTCCATAACCTCCTCGGCTGAGTCCTCTTGTGCTGCTGCGTCTTGCTCCACATCAACGGCACCCCCCCAGCTCCCCAGGTACTATTCCACATCCCGGTTACGGCAGTGTCACGCCGTCTTGGGTTTGACTTGCTTGAAAGCAGAGAGTCACACTGGACAAGCACTCCTGTCTGCCCTGAACGCACAGGTGGAAAAGTGGCTGACTCCGCAGCAACTGGATATCGGCAAAGTGGTGTGTGACAACGGAAAAAATTTGATAGCGGCATTGAAGTTGGGCAAGTTGACACATGTGCCGTGCATGGCACATGTGAGTAATCTGATCGTACAACGCTTTGTGCATAAGTACACAGGCTTACAGGACATCCTGAAGCAGGCCAGGAAGGTGTGTGGCCATTTCAGGCGTTCCTACACGGCCATGGCTCACTTTGCCGATATCCAGTGGCGAAACAACATGCCAGTGAGGCGCTTGATTTGCGACAGCCCTACACGTTGGAATTCAACACTCCTAATGTTCGACCGCCTGCTCCAACAAGAAAAAGCTGTTAATGAATATTTGTATGACCGAGGTGCTAGGACAGCCTCTGGGGAGCTGGGAATTTTTTTGCCACGTTACTGGACGCTCATGCGCAATGCCTGTAGGCTCATGCGTCCTTTTGAGGAGGTGACAAACCTAGTCAGTCGCAACGAAGGCACCATCAGCGACATCATACCATTTGTTTTCTTCCTGGAGTGTGCCCTGCGAAGAGTGCTGGATCAGGCCGTAGATGAGCGTGAAGAGGAAGAGGAAGAGTTGTGGTCACCATCACCACCAGAAACAGCCTTATCAGCATCGCTTGCTGGACCTGCGGCAACGCTGGAAGAGGATTGTGAGGAAGAGGAGTCAGAGGAGGAATGTAGCTTTGAGGAGGAGGAGCAAGACCAAACACAACAGGCATCCCAGGGTGCTCGTTGTCACCTATCTGGTACCCGTGGTGTTGTACGTGGCTGGGGGGAAGAACATACCTTCAATGACATCAGTGAGGAGGAGGAACGGGAAATGAGTAGCTCGGCATCCAACCTTGTGCAAATGGGGTCTTTCATGCTGTCCTGCCTGTTGAGGGACCCTCGTATAAAAAGGCTGAAGGAGAACGACCTGTGCTGGGTGTCCACGCTACTAGACCCCCGGTACAAGCAGAAAGTGGCGGAAATGTTACCGAATTACAACAAGTCGGAAAGGATGCAGCATTTGCAAAATAAATTAAAAAGTATGCTTTACACAGCGTATAAGGGTGATGTCACAGCACAACGGGAATCTAACAGGGGGAGAGGTGAAAGTCATCCTCCTCCTCCCACGACCACGCCGGCAAGGACAGGACGCTTTAAAGACGTGTTGTTGATGGAGGACATGCGGACCTTTTTAAGTCCTACGCATCGCCACAGCCCTTCGGGATCCACCCTCAGAGAGCGACTCGACCGACAGGTAGCAGACTACCTCGCCTTAACTGCAGATATCGACACTCTGAGGAGCGATGAACCCCTTGATTACTGGGTGTGCAGGTTTGACCTGTGGCCGGAGCTATCCCGATTTGCGATAGAACTTCTGGCCTGCCCCGTTTCAAGTGTCCTGTCAGAAAGGACCTTCAGTGCAGCAGGAGGTATTGTCACTGAGAAGAGAAGTCACCTAGGTCAAAAAAGTCTAGATTACCTCACCTTTATTAAGATGAATGAGGGATGGATCCCGAAGGGACTGACACTGGGCGATACACCTTCCGTCTCCGCTTCTGCTGGGTGGAAGCCGCAAAGAAGGGCATCGATCGGCTCGGGAGTAGGTAGGGAGTCCAGCTGGGGGCTGGAGGAGGTTGGATCGGCTGAGGGTGTTGGGATTTTTAATAGATTGTGCCCGTTTACTGGGGAGCTTGTCGAGATGGCGTCCGTTTAGCTCGCTGGTTAAGCTCCGCCCCCCACGCTGCTGTATTTTAGCTCTGAATGACGCTTGACTTGCGTGACTTATCCGCCACCAACTAGGGTTCAAGCCGCCATGTTTTAGGGCACTTTCTGCCTGTGAAACAAACATCAATTTTTCTGGCCGCTGCTACCAAATTTTTCAGGCATGTGTACATGCCTAATTTTTAGGCCCACTGGTGCAGCACTGTGGCTTCAAAAACCAAACCAAAAAAAAATCCTCCAAGATGGCACCAATATACCAGTGGTCTAAGCATCTTCCCACCTTGGCCTAAAAAGGGGAGGTGATTCAACAATTAAAAATCGCTGCCATTTACACGTCCACTGATAGGAGACGCGGAAGGTATTAAACTGATATGAACAATACTAAACTCACCACTCCTATTTGGTGGCACATTAGCTTGCCCGCCCAGTGCCCCAAATTTCAAGTAAGAGGACCGACCAAGCATCTTCTTCCATCTCCCTGTTACAGAAATCACTGCCATATCCATAGAAATTGTACATAATATCCAGGAGAGTTTTACAGGGCCAAATCATGTTGCCTGTTGAAAGAGGTGACCTTGCTCGGGTCCCAGGTGTGCGGTTCCTAAAATGGCTGCCATATACATGTCCACTGATAGGAGACGCGGAAGGTATTAAACTGATATGAACATTTACTAAACTCACCACTCCGAGTGCTGTTATTTATTTAATTTTTTTGTGGTGAGGCTTTACAGGACAGAGTGCTTCTCCACGGGACATGTTAACTCACGGGCAGCTGGCTCATCAAGGAACCAGAGCAGCTTGAACGAGGTGACCTTGCTCGGGTCCCAGGTGTGCGGTTCCTAAAATGGCTGCCATATACACGTCCACTGATAGGAGACGCGGAAGGTATTAAACTGATATGAACAATACTCCACTCCTATCAGTAGGTCCGTCCCATTGTGATTTATGCCCCCCACCCACCGCGCAGGGAAGGGGGCCGGGGGGGAGGAAAGTAGGCCCCCCCCATTGTGATTTATGGCCCCCACCCACCGCGCAGGGGTGGGGGCCAAGGGGGGGAGGACAGTAGGTCCCCCCATTGTGATTTATGGCCCCCACCCACCGCGCAGGGGTTGGGGAGGACAGTAGCTCCCCCCAGTGTGTATCATGGGCTTTGAGGACAGGTGTCAATCCATACCTGCCAAGTGACCCTATGTAGGGGGAACAGTCTCTATTCTGCTCTGTGTCAGTGTGTATCATGGTCTCTGTGGACAGGGAACAGTCTCTATTCTGCTCTGTGTGAGTGTGTATCATGGGCTTTGAGGACAGGTGTCAATCCATACCTGCCAAGTGACCCTATGTAGGGGGAACAGTCTCTATTCTGCTCTGTGTCAGTGTGTATCATGGTCTCTGTGGACGGGGAACAGTCTCTATTCTGCTCTGTGTCAGTGTGTATCATGGTCTCTGTGGACAGGGAACAGTCTCTATTCTGCTCTGTGTCAGTGTGTATCAGGTGCTTTGAGGACAGGTGTCAATCCATACCTGCCAAGTGACCCTATGTAGGGGGAACAGTCTCTATTCTGCTCTGTGTCAGTGTGTATCAGGGGCTTTGAGGACAGGTGTCAATCCATACCTGCCAAGTGACCCTATGTAGGAGTAACAGTCTCTATTCTGCTCTGTGTCAGTGTGTATCATGGTCTCTGTGGACGGGGAACAGTCTCTATTCTGCGCTGTGTCAGTGTGTATCATGGTCTCTGTGGACAGGGAACAGTCTCTATTCTGCTCTGTGTGAGTGTGTATCAGGGGTTTTGAGGACAGGTGTCAATCCATATCTGCCAAGTGACCCTATGTAGGGGGAACAGTCCCTATTCTGCTCTGTGTGAGGAGGAGGAACGGGAAATGAGTAGCTCGGCATCCAACCTTGTGCAAATGGGGTCTTTCATGCTGTCGTGCCTGTTGAGGGACCCTCGTATAAAAAGGCTGAAGGAGAACGACCTGTGCTGGGTGTCCACGCTACTAGACCCCCGGTCTCTATTCTGCTCTGTGTCAGTGTGTATCAGGGGTTTTGAGGACAGGTGTCAATCCATACCTGCCAAGTAACCCTATGTAGGGGGAACAGTCTCTATTCTGCTCTGTGTCAGTGTGTATCATGGGCTTTGAGGACAGGTGTCAATTTATACCTGCCAAGTGACCCTATGTAGGGGGAACAGTCTCTATTCTGCTCTGTGTCAGTGTGTATCATGGTCTCTGTGGACGGGGAACAGTCTCTATTCTGCGCTGTGTCAGTGTGTATCATGGTCTCTGTGGACAGGGAACAGTCTCTATTCTGCTCTGTGTGAGTGTGTATCAGGGGTTTTGAGGACAGGTGTCAATCCATACCTGCCAAGTGACCCTATGTAGGGGGAACAATCTCTATTCTGCTCTGTGTCAGTGTGTATCATGGTCTCTGTGGACGGGGAACAGTCTCTATTCTGCGCTGTGTCGGTGTGTATCATGGTCTCTGTGGACAGGGAACAGTCTCTATTCTGCTCTGTGTGAGTGTGTATCAGGGGTTTTGAGGACAGGTGTCAATCCATACCTGCCAAGTGACCCTATGTAGGGGGAACAGTCTCTATTCTGCGCTGTGTCAGTGTGTATCATGGTCTCTGTGGACAGGGAACAGTCTCTATTCTGCTCTGTGTGAGTGTGTATCAGGGGTTTTGAGGACAGGTGTCAATCCATATCTGCCAAGTGACCCTATGTAGGGGGAACAGTCCCTATTCTGCTCTGTGTGAGGAGGAGGAACGGGAAATGAGTAGCTCGGCATCCAACCTTGTGCAAATGGGGTCTTTCATGCTGTCGTGCCTGTTGAGGGACCCTCGTATAAAAAGGCTGAAGGAGAACGACCTGTGCTGGGTGTCCACGCTACTAGACCCCCGGTCTCTATTCTGCTCTGTGTCAGTGTGTATCAGGGGTTTTGAGGACAGGTGTCAATCCATACCTGCCAAGTAACCCTATGTAGGGGGAACAGTCTCTATTCTGCTCTGTGTCAGTGTGTATCATGGGCTTTGAGGACAGGTGTCAATCCATACCTGCCAAGTGACCCTATGTAGGGGGAACAGTCTCTATTCTGCTCTGTGTCAGTGTGTATCATGGTCTATGTGGACGGGGAACAGTCTCTATTCTGCGCTGTGTCAGTGTGTATCATGGTCTCTGTGGACAGGGAACAGTCTCTATTCTGCTCTGTGTGAGTGTGTATCAGGGGTTTTGAGGACAGGTGTCAATCCATATCTGCCAAGTGACCCTATGTAGGGGGAACAGTCCCTATTCTGCTCTGTGTGAGGAGGAGGAATGGGAAATGAGTAGCTCGGCATCCAACCTTGTGCAAATGGGGTCTTTCATGCTGTCGTGCCTGTTGAGGGACCCTCGTATAAAAAGGCTGAAGGAGAACGAACTGTGCTGGGTGTCCACGCTACTAGACCCCCGGTCTCTATTCTGCTCTGTGTCAGTGTGTATCAGGGGTTTTGAGAGCAGAAGTCAATCCATACCTGCCAAGTGACCCTATGTAGGGAGAACAGTCTCTATTCTGCTCTGTGTCAGTGTGTATCAGGGGCTTTGAGGACAGGTGTCAATCCATACCTGCCAAGTGACCCTATGTAGGGGGAACGGTCTCTATTCTGCTCTGTGTCAGTGTGTATCATGGTCTCTGTGGACGGGGAACAGTCTCTATTCTGCTCTGTGTCAGTGTGTATCATGGTCTCTGTGGACAGGGAACAGTCTCTATTCTGCTCTGTGTCAGTGTGTATCATGGGCTTTGAGGACAGGTGTCAATCCATACCTGCCAAGTGACCCTATGTAGGGGTAACAGTCTCTATTCTGCTCTGTGTCAGTGTGTATCATGGTCTCTGTGGACGGGGAACAGTCTCTATTCTGCGCTGTGTCAGTGTGTATCATGGTCTCTGTGGACAGGGAACAGTCTCTATTCTGCTCTGTGTGAGTGTGTATCAGGGGTTTTGAGGACAGGTGTCAATCCATATCTGCCAAGTGACCCTATGTAGGGGGAACAGTCCCTATTCTGCTCTGTGTGAGGAGGAGGAACGGGAAATGAGTAGCTCGGCATCCAACCTTGTGCAAATGGGGTCTTTCATGCTGTCGTGCCTGTTGAGAGACCCTCGTATAAAAAGGCTAAAGGAGAACGACCGGTGCTGGATGTCCACGCTACTAGACCCCCGGTCTCTATTCTGCTCTGTGTCAGTGTGTATCAGGGGTTTTGAGGACAGGTGTCAATCCATACCTGCCAAGTAACCCTATGTAGGGGGAACAGTCTCTATTCTGCTCTGTGTGAGTGTGTATCATGGGCTTTGAGGACAGGTGTCAATTTATACCTGCCAAGTGACCCTATGTAGGGGGAACAGTCTCTATTCTGCTCTGTGTCAGTGTGTATCATGGTCTCTGTGGACGGGGAACAGTCTCTATTCTGCGCTGTGTCAGTGTGTATCATGGTCTCTGTGGACAGGGAACAGTCTCTATTCTGCTCTGTGTGAGTGTGTATCAGGGGTTTTGAGGACAGGTGTCAATCCATACCTGCCAAGTGACCCTATGTAGGGGGAACAATCTCTATTCTGCTCTGTGTCAGTGTGTATCATGGTCTCTGTGGACGGGGAACAGTCTCTATTCTGCGCTGTGTCAGTGTGTATCACGGTCTCTGTGGACAGGGAACAGTCTCTATTCTGCTCTGTGTGAGTGTGTATCAGGGGTTTTGAGGACAGGTGTCAATCCATACCTGCCAAGTGACCCTATGTAGGGGGAACAGTCTCTATTCTGCGCTGTGTCAGTGTGTATCATGGTCTCTGTGGACAGGGAACAGTCTCTATTCTGCTCTGTGTGAGTGTGTATCAGGGGTGTAGCGGAGAGCCGATCTTGCACAGCTATTCTCCACTAGAGATTCCAGTGAGGCTCAGGAACAAGGTGATGTTAAGTCCATAGGCAAGGTTTCCAGCAGGTAAAGTAATACAGCAGTATCCCCATCGCAATCCCAATAACTGGACGACACACAGTTTCAGGAGTAGACTGACAAGCTTTATTCCACAGTTCCTTATAAAGCCCTCTCCCATGCAAGGGAGGAGGTTCTAACACTTAAGACATTATCCAATCTCTAAGTAGTAACCTCCCACAGATCTCCTCCCCTCCTCTAGCATCATAATCCCCTTATTGTGTACACAGTTTTCCCCGAGTTTTGGATGTACCCTAAATACTTGGGGTACATCCACAAATCCAACATCCCCAGATAGCTCTATTCTGGGGGACCAACATACTTAAAAATTAGCCCATTCGGATGAATGGTTCGTGAGATATGGGGTTCCAAAGATTTGACCGACCGCATGGGTAAAGTATCCGAAAACAGTTCCATGCATTTTGGCCCTGCGGTCGGTCACAAACAAGGGAATGAAAACAGGCGAATTGCCTGTGTTATAGAGCCTGGAGAGGGTTTGAATGAATTCCCTTGTTTATGGGGCTCTTTCTACCGAACGGCGGGTCATTCGGTAGTTTCCATACGAATTTCTGGAAGTATGGAGGTCTCAGCGGTGTTTGCCTAGTCAAGTGTCCGATTTTAGTTCCAGACACTCGACGGCAAAACACCGCTGTTCGGTAGTTTAAGATGGCCGCCGCCACGTGTTTGTTTCCCGAATGGCGGCCACCCAGAGGACAAAGACCACACTGCACTGATTGCCAATTACCTGTTTGCAACATTGTTGCAAACGGTAATTGGAGGCACACTCATTCCTGGGTGGTCTGGTTGTTCGGTAGTTTCATTCCCTTGTTTTATTTGAATGATTCTACCGAACAACTAGAGGAATACAATTCTTTACATACATTTAACTGTCATTATACCCGGATACCATGCTTTCTATACATGTACATACACATTAAACCAGCCATATGACCAAATACACTTATTCTCATACATGTCGTGGGACAGCCCGGTACCAATCCGCTACAAGGGGTTTTGAGGACAGGTGTCAATCCATATCTGCCAAGTGACCCTATGTAGGGGGAACAGTCCCTATTCTGCTCTGTGTGAGGAGGAGGAACGGGAAATGAGTAGCTCGGCATCCAACCTTGTGCAAATGGGGTCTTTCATGCTGTCGTGCCTGTTGAGGGACCCTCGTATAAAAAGGCTGAAGGAGAACGAACTGTGCTGGGTGTCCACGCTACTAGACCCCCGGTCTCTATTCTGCTCTGTGTCAGTGTGTATCAGGGGTTTTGAGGACAGAAGTCAATCCATACTTGCCAAGTGACCCTATGTAGGGGGAGCAGTCTCTATTCTGCTCTGTGTCAGTGTGTATCATGGGCTTTGAGGACAGGTGTCAATCCATACCTGCCAAGTGACCCTATGTAGGGGTAACAGTCTCTATTCTGCTCTGTGTCAGTGTGTATCATGGTCTCTGTGGACGGGGAACAGTCTCTATTCTGCGCTGTGTCGGTGTGTATCATGGTCTCTGTGGACAGGGAACAGTCTCTATTCTGCTCTGTGTGAGTGTGTATCAGGGGTTTTGAGGACAGGTGTCAATCCATATCTGCCTAGTGACCCTATGTAGGGGGAACAGTCCCTATTCTCCTCTGTGTGAGGAGGAGGAACGGGAAATGAGTAGCTCGGCATCCAACCTTGTGCAAATGGGGTCTTTCATGCTGTCGTGCCTGTTGAGGGACCCTCGTATAAAAAGGCTGAAGGAGAACGACCTGGGCTGGGTGTCCACGCTACTAGACCCCCGGTCTCTATTCTGCTCTGTGTCAGTGTGTATCAGGGGTTTTGAGGACAGGTGTCAATCCATACCTGCCAAGTAACCCTATGTAGGGGAACAGTCTCTATTCTGCTCTGTGTCAGTGTGTATCATGGTCTTTGAGGACAGGTGTCAATCCATACCTGCCAAGTGACCCTATGTAGGGGGAACAGTCTCTATTCTGCTCTGTGTCAGTGTGTATCATGGTCTCTGTGGACGGGGAACAGTCTCTATTCTGCGCTGTGTCAGTGTGTATCATGGTCTCTGTGGAAAAGGGAACAGTCTCTATTCTGCTCTGTGTGAGTGTGTATCAGGGGTTTTGAGGACAGGTGTCAATCTATATCTGCCAAGTGACCCTATGTAGGGGGAACAGTCCCTATTCTGCTCTGTGTGGGGAGGAGGAACGGGAAATGAGTAGCTCGGCATCCAACCTTGTGCAAATGGGGTCTTTCATGCTGTCGTGCCTGTTGAGGGACCCTCGTATAAAAAGGCTGAAGGAGAACGACCTGTGCTGGGTGTCCACGCTACTAGACCCCCGGTCTCTCTTCTGCTCTGTGTCAGTGTGTATCAGGGGTTTTGAGGACAGAAGTCAATCCATACCTGCCAAGTGACCCTATGTAGGGGGAACAGTCTCTATTCTGCTCTGTGTCAGTGTGTATCAGGGGCTTTGAGGACAGGTGTCAATCCATACCTGCCAAGTGACCCTATGTAGGGGTAACAGTCTCTATTCTGCTCTGTGTCAGTGTGTATCATGGTCTCTGTGGACGGGGAACAGTCTCAATTCTGCGCTGTGTCAGTGTGTATCATGGTCTCTGTGGACAGGGAACAGTCTCTATTCTGCTCTGTGTGAGTGTGTATCAGGGGTTTTGAGGACAGGTGTCAATCCATATCTGCCAAGTGACCATATGTAGGGGGAACAGTCCCTATTCTGCTCTGTGTGAGGAGGAGGAACGGGAAATGAGTAGCTCGCCATCCAACCTTGTGCAAATGGGGTCTTTCATGCTGTCGTGCCTGTTGAGGGACCCTCGTATAAAAAGGCTGAAAGAGAACGACCTGTGCTGGGTGTCCACGCTACTAGACCCCCGGTCTCTATTCTGCTCTGTGTCAGTGTGTATCAGGGGTTTTGAGGACAGGTGTCAATCCATACCTGCCAAGTAACCCTATGTAAGGAAACAGTCTCTTTTCTGCTCTGTGTCAGTGTGTATCATGGGTTTTGAGGACAGGTGTCAATCCATACCTGCCAAGTGACCCTATGTAGGGGGAACAGTCTCTATTCTGCTCTGTGTCAGTGTGTATCATGGTCTCTGTGGACGGGGAACAATCTCTATTCTGCGCTGTGTCAGTGTGTATCATGGTCTCTGTGGACAGGGAACAGTCTCTATTCTGCTCTGTGTGAGTGTGTATCAGGGGTTTTGAGGACAGGTGTCAATCCATATCTGCCAAGTGACCCTATGTAGGGGGAACAGTCCCTATTCTGCTCTGTGTGAGGAGGAGGAACGGGAAATGAGTAGCTCGGCATCCAACCTTGTGCAAATGGGGTCTTTCATGCTGTCGTGCCTGTTGAGGGACCCTCGTATAAAAAGGCTGAAGGAGAACGACCTGTGCTGGGTGTCCACGCTACTAGACCCCCGGTCTCTATTCTGCTCTGTGTCAGTGTGTATCAGGGGTTTTGAGGACAGAAGTCAATCCATACCTGCCAAGTGACCCTATGTAGGGGGAACAGTCTCTATTCTGCTCTGTGTCAGTGTGTATCATGGTCTCTGTGGACGGGGAACAGTCTCTATTCTGCGCTGTGTCAGTGTGTATCACGGTCTCTGTGGACAGGGAACAGTCTCTATTCTGCTCTGTGTGAGTGTGTATCAGGGGTTTTGAGGACAGGTGTCAATCCATACCTGCCAAGTGACCCTATGTAGGGGGAACAATCTCTATTCTGCTCTGTGTCAGTGTGTATCATGGTCTCTGTGGACGGGGAACAGTCTCTATTCTGCGCTGTGTCAGTGTGTATCACGGTCTCTGTGGACAGGGAACAGTCTCTATTCTGCTCTGTGTGAGTGTGTATCAGGGGTTTTGAGGACAGGTGTCAATCCATACCTGCCAAGTGACCCTATGTAGGGGGAACAGTCTCTATTCTGCGCTGTGTCAGTGTGTATCATGGTCTCTGTGGACAGGGAACAGTCTCTATTCTGCTCTGTGTGAGTGTGTATCATGGTCTTTGAGGACAGGTGTCAATCCATACCTGCCAAGTGACCCTATGTAGGGGGAACAGTCTCTATTCTGCTCTGTGTGAGTGTGTATCATGGTCTTTGAGGACAGGTGTCAATCCATACCTGCCAAGTGACCCTATGTAGGGGAACAGTCTCTATTCTGCTCTGTGTCAGTGTGTATCATGGTCTTTGAGGACAGGTGTCAATCCATACCTGCCAAGTGACCCTATGTAGGGGGAACAGTCTCTATTCTGCTCTGTGTCAGTGTGTATCATGGTCTCTGTGGACGGGGAACAGTCTCTATTCTGCGCTGTGTCAGTGTGTATCATGGTCTCTGTGGACAGGGAACAGTCTCTATTCTGCTCTGTGTGAGTGTGTATCAGGGGTGTAGCGGAGAGCCGATCTTGCACAGCTATTCTCCACTAGAGATTCCAGTGAGGCTCAGGAACAAGGTGATGTTAAGTCCATAGGCAAGGTTTCCAGCAGGTAAAGTAATACAGCAGTATCCCCATCGCAATCCCAATAACTGGACGACACACAGTTTCAGGAGTAGACTGACAAGCTTTATTCCACAGTTCCTTATAAAGCCCTCTCCCATGCAAGGGAGGAGGTTCTAACACTTAAGACATTATCCAATCTCTAAGTAGTAACCTCCCACAGATCTCCTCCCCTCCTCTAGCATCATAATCCCCTTATTGTGTACACAGTTTTCCCCCAGTTTTGGATGTACCCTAAATACTTGGGGTACATCCACAAATCCAACATCCCCAGATAGCTCTATTCTGGGGGACCAACATACTTAAAAATTAGCCCATTCGGATGAATGGTTCGTGAGATATGGGGTTCCAAAGATTTGACCGACCGCATGGGTAAAGTATCCGAAAACAGTTCCATGCATTTTGGCCCTGCGGTCGGTCACAAACAAGGGAATGAAAACAGGCGAATTGCCTGTGTTATAGAGCCTGGAGAGGGTTTGAATGAATTCCCTTGTTTATGGGGCTCTTTCTACCGAACGGCGGGTCATTCGGTAGTTTCCATACGAATTTCTGGAAGTATGGAGGTCTCAGCGGTGTTTGCCTAGTCAAGTGTCCGATTTTAGTTTCAGACACTCGACGGCAAAACACCGCTGTTCGGTAGTTTAAGATGGCCGCCGCCACGTGTTTGTTTCCCGAATGGCGGCCACCCAGAGGACAAAGACCACACTGCACTGATTGCCAATTACCTGTTTGCAACATTGTTGCAAACGGTAATTGGAGGCACACTCATTCCTGGGTGGTCTGGTTGTTCGGTAGTTTCATTCCCTTGTTTTATTTGAATGATTCTACCGAACAACTAGAGGAATACAATTCTTTACATACATTTAACTGTCATTATACCCGGATACCATGCTTTCTATACATGTACATACACATTAAACCAGCCATATGACCAAATACACTTATTCTCATACATGTCGTGGGACAGCCCGGTACCAATCCGCTACAAGGGGTTTTGAGGACAGGTGTCAATCCATATCTGCCAAGTGACCCTATGTAGGGGGAACAGTCCCTATTCTGCTCTGTGTGAGGAGGAGGAACGGGAAATGAGTAGCTCGGCATCCAACCTTGTGCAAATGGGGTCTTTCATGCTGTCGTGCCTGTTGAGGGACCCTCGTATAAAAAGGCTGAAGGAGAACGAACTGTGCTGGGTGTCCACGCTACTAGACCCCCGGTCTCTATTCTGCTCTGTGTCAGTGTGTATCAGGGGTTTTGAGGACAGAAGTCAATCCATACTTGCCAAGTGACCCTATGTAGGGGGAGCAGTCTCTATTCTGCTCTGTGTCAGTGTGTATCATGGGCTTTGAGGACAGGTGTCAATCCATACCTGCCAAGTGACCCTATGTAGGGGTAACAGTCTCTATTCTGCTCTGTGTCAGTGTGTATCATGGTCTCTGTGGACGGGGAACAGTCTCTATTCTGCGCTGTGTCGGTGTGTATCATGGTCTCTGTGGACAGGGAACAGTCTCTATTCTGCTCTGTGTGAGTGTGTATCAGGGATTTTGAGGACAGGTGTCAATCCATATCTGCCTAGTGACCCTATGTAGGGGGAACAGTCCCTATTCTCCTCTGTGTGAGGAGGAGGAACGGGAAATGAGTAGCTCGGCATCCAACCTTGTGCAAATGGGGTCTTTCATGCTGTCGTGCCTGTTGAGGGACCCTCGTATAAAAAGGCTGAAGGAGAACGACCTGGGCTGGGTGTCCACGCTACTAGACCCCCGGTCTCTATTCTGCTCTGTGTCAGTGTGTATCAGGGGTTTTGAGGACAGGTGTCAATCCATACCTGCCAAGTAACCCTATGTAGGGGAACAGTCTCTATTCTGCTCTGTGTCAGTGTGTATCATGGTCTTTGAGGACAGGTGTCAATCCATACCTGCCAAGTGACCCTATGTAGGGGGAACAGTCTCTATTCTGCTCTGTGTCAGTGTGTATCATGGTCTCTGTGGACGGGGAACAGTCTCTATTCTGCGCTGTGTCAGTGTGTATCATGGTCTCTGTGGAAAAGGGAACAGTCTCTATTCTGCTCTGTGTGAGTGTGTATCAGGGGTTTTGAGGACAGGTGTCAATCTATATCTGCCAAGTGACCCTATGTAGGGGGAACAGTCCCTATTCTGCTCTGTGTGGGGAGGAGGAACGGGAAATGAGTAGCTCGGCATCCAACCTTGTGCAAATGGGGTCTTTCATGCTGTCGTGCCTGTTGAGGGACCCTCGTATAAAAAGGCTGAAGGAGAACGACCTGTGCTGGGTGTCCACGCTACTAGACCCCCGGTCTCTATTCTGCTCTGTGTCAGTGTGTATCAGGGGTTTTGAGGACAGAAGTCAATCCATACCTGCCAAGTGACCCTATGTAGGGGGAACAGTCTCTATTCTGCTCTGTGTCAGTGTGTATCAGGGGCTTTGAGGACAGGTGTCAATCCATACCTGCCAAGTGACCCTATGTAGGGGTAACAGTCTCTATTCTGCTCTGTGTCAGTGTGTATCATGGTCTCTGTGGACGGGGAACAGTCTCAATTCTGCGCTGTGTCAGTGTGTATCATGGTCTCTGTGGACAGGGAACAGTCTCTATTCTGCTCTGTGTGAGTGTGTATCAGGGGTTTTGAGGACAGGTGTCAATCCATATCTGCCAAGTGACCATATGTAGGGGGAACAGTCCCTATTCTGCTCTGTGTGAGGAGGAGGAACGGGAAATGAGTAGCTCGCCATCCAACCTTGTGCAAATGGGGTCTTTCATGCTGTCGTGCCTGTTGAGGGACCCTCGTATAAAAAGGCTGAAAGAGAACGACCTGTGCTGGGTGTCCACGCTACTAGACCCCCGGTCTCTATTCTGCTCTGTGTCAGTGTGTATCAGGGGTTTTGAGGACAGGTGTCAATCCATACCTGCCAAGTAACCCTATGTAAGGAAACAGTCTCTTTTCTGCTCTGTGTCAGTGTGTATCATGGGTTTTGAGGACAGGTGTCAATCCATACCTGCCAAGTGACCCTATGTAGGGGGAACAGTCTCTATTCTGCTCTGTGTCAGTGTGTATCATGGTCTCTGTGGACGGGGAACAATCTCTATTCTGCGCTGTGTCAGTGTGTATCATGGTCTCTGTGGACAGGGAACAGTCTCTATTCTGCTCTGTGTGAGTGTGTATCAGGGGTTTTGAGGACAGGTGTCAATCCATATCTGCCAAGTGACCCTATGTAGGGGGAACAGTCCCTATTCTGCTCTGTGTGAGGAGGAGGAACGGGAAATGAGTAGCTCGGCATCCAACCTTGTGCAAATGGGGTCTTTCATGCTGTCGTGCCTGTTGAGGGACCCTCGTATAAAAAGGCTGAAGGAGAACGACCTGTGCTGGGTGTCCACGCTACTAGACCCCCGGTCTCTATTCTGCTCTGTGTCAGTGTGTATCAGGGGTTTTGAGGACAGAAGTCAATCCATACCTGCCAAGTGACCCTATGTAGGGGGAACAGTCTCTATTCTGCTCTGTGTCAGTGTGTATCAGGGGCTTTGAGGACAGGTGTCAATCCATACCTTCCAAGTGACCCTATGCAGGGGGAACAGTCCCTATTCTGCTCTGTGTGAGGAGGAGGAACGGGAAATGAGTAGCTCGGCATCCAACCTTGTGCAAATGGGGTCTTTCATGCTGTCGTGCCTGTTGAGGGACCCTCGTATAAAAAGGCTGAAGGAGAACGAACTGTGCTGGGTGTCCACGCTACTAGACCCCCGGTCTCTATTCTGCTCTGTGTCAGTGTGTATCAGGGGTTTTGAGGACAGGTGTCAATCCATACCTGCCAAGTAACCCTATGTAGGGGAACAGTCTCTATTCTGCTCTGTGTCAGTGTGTATCATGGTCTTTAAGGACAGGTGTCAATCCATACCTGCCAAGTGACCCTATGTAGGGGGAACAGTCTCTATTCTGCTCTGTGTCAGTGTGTATCATGGTCTCTGTGGACGGGGAACAGTCTCTATTCTGCGCTGTGTCAGTGTGTATCATGGTCTCTGTGGAAAAGGGAACAGTCTCTATTCTGCTCTGTGTGAGTGTGTATCAGGGGTTTTGAGGACAGGTGTCAATCTATATCTGCCAAGTGACCCTATGTAGGGGGAACAGTCCCTATTCTGCTCTGTGTGAGGAGGAGGAACGGGAAATGAGTAGCTCGGCATCCAACCTTGTGCAATTGGGGTCTTTCATGCTGTCGTGCCTGTTGAGGGACCCTCGTATAAAAAGGCTGAAGGAGAACGACCTGTGCTGGGTGTCCACGCTACTAGACCCCCGGTCTCTATTCTGCTCTGTGTCAGTGTGTATCAGGGGTTTTGAGGACAGAAGTCAATCCATACCTGCCAAGTGACCCTATGTAGGGGGAACAGTCTCTATTCTGCTCTGTGTCAGTGTGTATCAGGGGCTTTGAGGACAGGTGTCAATCCATACCTGCCAAGTGACCCTATGTAGGGGGAACAGTCCCTATTCTGCTCTGTGTGAGGAGGAGGAACGGGAAATGAGTAGCTCGGCATCCAACCTTGTGCAAATGGGGTCTTTCATGCTGTCGTGCCTGTTGAGGGACCCTCGTATAAAAAGGCTGAAGGAGAACGAACTGTACTGGGTGTCCACGCTACTAGACCCCCGGTCTCTATTCTGCTCTGTGTCAGTGTGTATCAGGGGTTTTGAGGACAGGTGTCAATCCATACCTGCCAAGTAACCCTATGTAGGGGAACAGTCTCTATTCTGCTCTGTGTCAGTGTGTATCATGGTCTTTGAGGACAGGTGTCAATCCATACCTGCCAAGTGACCCTATGTAGGGGGAACAGTCTCTATTCTGCTCTGTGTCAGTGTGTATCATGGTCTCTGTGGACTTGGAACAGTCTCTATTCTGCGTTGTGTCAGTGTGTATCATGGTCTCTGTGGAAAAGGGAACAGTCTCTATTCTGCTCTGTGTGAGTGTGTATCAGGGGTTTTGAGGACAGGTGTCAATCTATATCTGCCAAGTGACCCTATGTAGGGGGAACAGTCCCTATTCTGCTCTGTGTGAGGAGGAGGAACGGGAAATGAGTAGCTCGGCATCCAACCTTGTGCAAATGGGGTCTTTCATGCTGTCGTGCCTGTTGAGGGACCCTCGTATAAAAAGGCTGAAGGAGAACGACCTGTGCTGGGTGTCCACGCTACTAGACCCCCGGTCTCTATTCTGCTCTGTGTATCAGGGGTTTTGAGGACAGAAGTCAATCCATACCTGCCAAGTGACCCTATGTAGGGGGAACAGTCTCTATTCTGCTCTGTGCCAGTGTGTATCAGGGGCTTTGAGGACAGGTGTCAATCCATACCTGCCAAGTGACCCTATGTAGGGGTAACAGTCTCTATTCTGCTCTGTGTCAGTGTGTATCAGGGGCTTTAAGGACAGGTGTCAATCCATACCTGCCAAGTGACCCTATGTAGGGGTAACAGTCTCTATTCTGCTCTGTGTCAGTGTGTATCATGGTCTCTGTGGACGGGGAACAGTCTCTATTCTGTAGGTTAGTGGTAGTTATGTGGGTCTCTCTGCGTTGCACGGTGTACGTCTGTTGTGTACTGCTCTCACAGTGCTAAAGTCAAAAGGTATTCCTATCTGCTTAAGTTCTTAAGCGGGGTCCCAGTGTGTCAGTGTGTATCATGGTCTCTGTGGACAGGGAACAGTCTCTATTCTGCTCTGTGTGAGTGTGTATCAGGGGTTTTGAGGACAGGTGTCAATCCATATCTGCCAAGTGACCATATGTAGGGGGAACAGTCCCTATTCTGCTCTGTGTGAGGAGGAGGAACGGGAAATGAGTAGCTCGGCATCCAACCTTGTGCAAATGGGGTCTTTCATGCTGTCGTGCCTGTTGAGGGACCCTCGTATAAAAAGGCTGAAGGAGAACGACCTGTGCTGGGTGTCCACGCTACTAGACCCCCGGTCTCTATTCTGCTCTGTGTCAGTGTGTATCAGGGGTTTTGAGGACAGGTGTCAATCCATACCTGCCAAGTAACCCTATGTAAGGGAACAGTCTCTATTCTGCTCTGTGTCAGTGTGTATCATGGGCTTTGAGGACAGGTGTCAATCCATACCTGCCAAGTGACCCTATGTAGTGGGAACAGTCTCTATTCTGCTCTGTGTCAGTGTGTATCATGGTCTCTGTGGACAGGGAACAGTCTCCATTCTGCTCTGTGTGAGTGTGTATCAGGGGTTTTGAGGACAGGTGTAAATCCATATCTGCCAAGTGACCCTATGTAGGGGGATCAGTCCCTTTTCTGCTCTGTGTGAGGAGGAGGAACGGGAAATGAGTAGCTCGGCATCCAACCTTGTGCAAATGGGGTCTTTCATGCTGTCGTGCCTGTTGAGGGACCCTCGTATAAAAAGGCTGAAGGAGAACGACCTGGGCTGGGTGTCCACGCTACTAGACCCCCGGTCTCTATTCTGCTCTGTGTCAGTGTGTATCAGGGGTTTTGAGGATAGGTGTCAATCCATACCTGCCAAGTAACCCTATGTAGGGGAACAGTCTCTATTCTGCTCTGTGTCAGTGTGTATCATGGTCTTTGAGGACAGGTGTCAATCCATACCTGCCAAGTGACCCTATGTAGGGGGAACAGTCTCTATTCTGCTCTGTGTCAGTGTGTATCATGGTCTCTGTGGACTTGGAACAGTCTCTATTCTGCGTTGTGTCAGTGTGTATCATGGTCTCTGTGGAAAAGGGAACAGTCTCTATTCTGCTCTGTGTGAGTGTGTATCAGGGGTTTTGAGGACAGGTGTCAATCTATATCTGCCAAGTGACCCTATGTAGGGGGAACAGTCCCTATTCTGCTCTGTGTGAGGAGGAGGAACGGGAAATGAGTAGCTCGGCATCCAACCTTGTGCAAATGGGGTCTTTCATGCTGTCGTGCCTGTTGAGGGACCCTCGTATAAAAAGGCTGAAGGAGAACGACCTGTGCTGGGTGTCCACGCTACTAGACCCCCGGTCTCTATTCTGCTCTGTGTATCAGGGGTTTTGAGGACAGAAGTCAATCCATACCTGCCAAGTGACCCTATGTAGGGGGAACAGTCTCTATTCTGCTCTGTGCCAGTGTGTATCAGGGGCTTTGAGGACAGGTGTCAATCCATACCTGCCAAGTGACCCTATGTAGGGGTAACAGTCTCTATTCTGCTCTGTGTCAGTGTGTATCAGGGGCTTTAAGGACAGGTGTCAATCCATACCTGCCAAGTGACCCTATGTAGGGGTAACAGTCTCTATTCTGCTCTGTGTCAGTGTGTATCATGGTCTCTGTGGACGGGGAACAGTCTCTATTCTGTAGGTTAGTGGTAGTTATGTGGGTCTCTCTGCGTTGCACGGTGTACGTCTGTTGTGTACTGCTCTCACAGTGCTAAAGTCGAAAGGTATTCCTATCTGCTTAAGTTCTTAAGCGGGGTCCCAGTGTGTCAGTGTGTATCATGGTCTCTGTGGACAGGGAACAGTCTCTATTCTGCTCTGTGTGAGTGTGTATCAGGGGTTTTGAGGACAGGTGTCAATCCATATCTGCCAAGTGACCATATGTAGGGGGAACAGTCCCTATTCTGCTCTGTGTGAGGAGGAGGAACGGGAAATGAGTAGCTCGGCATCCAACCTTGTGCAAATGGGGTCTTTCATGCTGTCGTGCCTGTTGAGGGACCCTCGTATAAAAAGGCTGAAGGAGAACGACCTGTGCTGGGTGTCCACGCTACTAGACCCCCGGTCTCTATTCTGCTCTGTGTCAGTGTGTATCAGGGGTTTTGAGGACAGGTGTCAATCCATACCTGCCAAGTAACCCTATGTAAGGGAACAGTCTCTATTCTGCTCTGTGTCAGTGTGTATCATGGGCTTTGAGGACAGGTGTCAATCCATACCTGCCAAGTGACCCTATGTAGTGGGAACAGTCTCTATTCTGCTCTGTGTCAGTGTGTATCATGGTCTCTGTGGACAGGGAACAGTCTCCATTCTGCTCTGTGTGAGTGTGTATCAGGGGTTTTGAGGACAGGTGTAAATCCATATCTGCCAAGTGACCCTATGTAGGGGGATCAGTCCCTATTCTGCTCTGTGTGAGGAGGAGGAACGGGAAATGAGTAGCTCGGCATCCAACCTTGTGCAAATGGGGTCTTTCATGCTGTCGTGCCTGTTGAGGGACCCTCGTATAAAAAGGCTGAAGGAGAACGACCTGGGCTGGGTGTCCACGCTACTAGACCCCCGGTCTCTATTCTGCTCTGTGTCAGTGTGTATCAGGGGTTTTGAGGATAGGTGTCAATCCATACCTGCCAAGTAACCCTATGTAGGGGAACAGTCTCTATTCTGCTCTGTGTCAGTGTGTATCATGGTCTTTGAGGACAGGTGTCAATCCATACCTGCCAAGTGACCCTATGTAGGGGGAACAGTCTCTATTCTGCTCTGTGTCAGTGTGTATCATGGTCTCTGTGGACGGGGAACAGTCTCTATTCTGCGCTGTGTCAGTGTGTATCATGGTCTCTGTGGAAAAGGGAACAGTCTCTATTCTGCTCTGTGTGAGTGTGTATCAGGGGTTTTGAGGACAGGTGTCAATCTATATCTGCCAAGTGACCCTATGTAGGGGGAACAGTCCCTATTCTGCTCTGTGTGAGGAGGAGGAACGGGAAATGAGTAGCTCGGCATCCAACCTTGTGCAAATGGGGTCTTTCATGCTGTCGTGCCTGTTGAGGGACCCTCGTATAAAAAGGCTGAAGGAGAACGACCTGTGCTGGGTGTCCACGCTACTAGACCCCCGGTCTCTATTCTGCTCTGTGTCAGTGTGTATCAGGGGTTTTGAGGACAGAAGTCAATCCATACCTGCCAAGTGACCCTATGTAGGGGGAACAGTCTCTATTCTGCTCTGTGTCAGTGTGTATCAGGGGCTTTGAGGACAGGTGTCAATCCATACCTGCCAAGTGACCCTATGTAGGGGGAACAGTCCCTATTCTGCTCTGTGTGAGGAGGAGGAACGGGAAATGAGTAGCTCGGCATCCAACCTTGTGCAAATGGGGTCTTTCATGCTGTCGTGCCTGTTGAGGGACCCTCGTATAAAAAGGCTGAAGGAGAACGACCTGTGCTGGGTGTCCACGCTACTAGACCCCCGGTCTCTATTCTGCTCTGTGTCAGTGTGTATCAGGGGTTTTGAGGACAGGTGTCAATCCATACCTGCCAAGTAACCCTATGTAGGGGAACAGTCTCTATTCTGCTCTGTGTCAGTGTGTATCATGGTCTTTGAGGACAGGTGTCAATCCATACCTGCCAAGTGACCCTATGTAGGGGGAACAGTCTCTATTCTGCTCTGTGTCAGTGTGTATCATGGTCTCTGTGGACGGGGAACAGTCTCTATTCTGCGCTGTGTCAGTGTGTATCATGGTCTCTGTGGACAGGGAACAGTCTCTATTCTGCTCTGTGTGAGTGTGTATCAGGGATTTTGAGGACAGGTGTCAATCTATATCTGCCAAGTGACCCTATGTAGGGGGAACAGTCCCTATTCTGCTCTGTGTGAGGAGGAGGAACGGGAAATGAGTAGCTCGGCATCCAACCTTGTGCAAATGGGGTCTTTCATGCTGTCGTGCCTGTTGAGGGACCCTCGTATAAAAAGGCTGAAGGAGAACGACCTGTGCTTGGTGTCCACGCTACTAGACCCCCGGTCTCTATTCTGCTCTGTGTCAGTGTGTATCAGGGGTTTTGAGGACAGAAGTCAATCCATACCTGCCAAGTGACCCTATGTAGGGGGAACAGTCTCTATTCTGCTCTGTGTCAGTGTGTATCAGGGGCTTTGAGGACAGGTGTCAATCCATACCAGCCAAGTGACCCTATGTAGGGGTAACAGTCTCTATTCTGCTCTGTGTCAGTGTGTATCAGGGGCTTTGAGGACAGGTGTCAATCCATACCTGCCAAGTGACCCTATGTAGGGGTAACAGTCTCTATTCTGCTCTGTGTCAGTGTGTATCATGGTCTCTGTGGACGGGGAACAGTCTCTATTCTGCGCTGTGTCAGTGTGTATCATGGTCTCTGTGGACAGGGAACAGTCTCTATTCTGCTCTGTGTGAGTGTGTATCAGGGGTTTTGAGGACAGGTGTCAATCCATATCTGCCAAGTGACCCTATGTAGGGGGAACAGTCCCTATTCTGCTCTGTGTGAGGAGGAGGAACGGGAAATGAGTAGCTCGGCATCCAACCTTGTGCAAATGGGGTCTTTCATGCTGTCGTGCCTGTTGAGGGACCCTCGTATAAAAAGGCTGAAGGAGAACGACCTGTGCTGGGTGTCCACGCTACTAGACCCCCGGTCTCTATTCTGCTCTGTGTCAGTGTGTATCAGGGGTTTTGAGGACAGGTGTCAATCCATACCTGCCAAGTAACCCTATGTAGAGGAACAGTCTCTATTCTGCTCTGTGTCAGTGTGTATCATGGTCTTTGAGGACAGGTGTCAATCCATACCTGCCAAGTGACCCTATGTAGGGGGAACAGTCTCTATTCTGCTCTGTGTCAGTGTGTATCATGGTCTCTGTGGACGGGGAACAGTCTCTATTCTGCGCTGTGTCAGTGTGTATCATGGTCTCTGAGGACGGGGAACAGTCTCTATTCTGCTCTGTGTCAGTGTGTATCAGGGGCTTTGAGGACAGGTGTCAATGTTAGGTGATTTCTGCCCTTTATGGATTAAAAGCAGACTCTGCATCAACTGTGTAATTTTCCATGGGAGTTTTGCCATGTATCCCCCTCCGGCATGCCACAGTCCAGGTGTTAGTCCCCTTGAAACAACTTTTCCATCACTTTTGTGGCCAGAAAGAGTCCCTGTTGGTTTTAAAATTCGCCTGCCCATTGAAGTTAATGGCGATTCGCCCGGTTCGCTCGGTTCGCGAACATTTGCGGAAGTTCGCGTTCGCCGTTCGCGAACCGAAAATTTCGGGTTCGCGACAACACTATTCATTATATCTACCTCTGGCTACCTGGTTCCTGATCTTCCTGACCGAGGACTGTAAACACCTCCTGGGGGGACCTAGCTCATATATATGCACATCTGATTGATGCATTCTGCCTGCATAGTTTAGAGCAAACTCATAAATGCTCTAAAGATTTTGAGTTTTTCCAAGCTTCTCACTTTTACACTTTATGTTTAAACATATTACCCTATGTTGGTGTTCTATATTTACAGAACCTAGGGACGTTCTACAAAGCCTGTGGACTTATACTCAACTTGCGCAATCACCTTTTTTTTCCCGTTGTGTTCAATATGTAATCCTGGACATCTGCTATTAGTCTGGTTACCATTTCCTCTGATGGTGTTTCCCGGTAAAATGCCAGCCTTGTCCTTAATTATTTTTGAAACTCGGTTTGTGTAGCACTGTTGGCTAGGTCTCCCTCCATCAATTCGGCAATAAGAATAGCTTTTGCCATGTTTCTGGCTATCTTACCCCTTGCTTCCAATAGTTCCTTTAACGTGGTTCGTTTCAGTGCAGCATAATTTGTCTCCATTCATCCGTTCATTCGCTGCTTTGTTGCGAGGCTTGTATCCCATCGCTTGCCACCAATTGTAGCAGAGCTGCAGCATTCACATCAATATGTCTGCTGGTAGACTTGTACAATATCCAAGAGAAGCGTAGCTCGGCAATCCTATCCAAATTCCCCAATAACCAGACGATACACAGCTTTGTGAGTCAACTGGTTTTTATTGAGCCACAGCTGACTTTTATACAATTCCCCATGCAAGGGGTTTCTTTAATTACATTTCAGGGGTTTTCCCCTGGTGGACCTTGTTGGGGACAGGGAACAAAGTCATATTTCCCAGACTCCTTCTCTGTACTTGGAAGATAATTGAGTAAGGACAATTCTTTCATTAAATTATCTCCCAAGTACAGAACAATAAACAATATTTCAAACCATCATAACCCATGTAATATTAGTCAGAACTCCATGAAAGATACTTCACCAAATAGCAGGGATCTGAGCGCCCACTCTGTCAAAATACCGCTCAGATCCGTTTAGTAGAATAGGAAGGCCTTTCGAGTGAAGATTAGACCCCAAAATAGTTCCAGGTGGTTGTATGCTTTGACCGGTCTTCTTTCGGGAGTTTTTACCATTAAAATAACGAATGCAACTGTTCGTGTAATAGGTGGTCGTGTGCCTTGTGTTCATTCGTTTCGTTCATTCGAATGCCGCTCTGTATAGGTGAAGGGGAACGATCATACAAGAGGATGGAAGTTCAGCGGTGTTCACGCCGTCGAGTGTCCGATTATAGTTCCATGCGCTCGACGACCAAACACCGCTGTCTGTTCATGAACAAAGATGGCCGCCTCCACGTGTTTAGTCATAGGAACGACGGCCACCCATCCGAACATTTAGAATCTTGCGGTTTCTCAGTGTGAATATAGTCAGTTGGAGGCACACGACTCCCCTGGGTGGTCTCACTGTTCGGTAGTTTGTTCAACTGGCGAACAATATGTCTTTAGTGTGTTCGGGAACCCCAAATTGTCGAACCAACTCAGTCTTGCATACAAATAAGTGGCTAGTTTTGCCACAAAGCTCATTGGCTATTGTTAGACAGTTCTATTCCTACCATATCAGTAATCTCCGTAAGCATAAGTAGACCAAGCATATCCCTATAGCATATTTTTTAAATCTGTTTCACTATGCCATCAGTTTACAAAGTATGATATTTTTACCATTTCTGTTTTCTTACAGCTAACATACTACGAGCAACCTATTAAAAAATGTGCAGGTTTAAACTATGCCATGCTGATACCCTTGTTGAAATAGTAATACTTCAACGCGCTGTTGTGGCATTGAATGCATGATTGTTAATCTTTTGCACAAACAAAATTAAGAATTTATTTATTTATTTTTTAAAAGCCGAAACCCGACAAAGCTCCTCATCAACGACACCATTCATCGACCCCTCCCCCCCGGTGGGTAAGACAAATGACTCCTTCTTGGAAACCACACCCAAGGGCGACACCGTCAGGTGCGGGAACAGTGGAGCCAGAAAGGGGCCCGCCATGCGCCCCAATAACACCTCCTTATCCAACTTGTCCCGCACTATGTCTGAATGATCCCACACCGACCGCAAATTCTGACACCCCTCTGTTGCTTCCCTGTCCCGATGGGGGATCCATAAACCATCCCAAAAACCTTGCAGGAGAACCTCCACCGCTTTCTGGTTTCTGTAGTGGCTTAGCCAAGGGCCCCATCGCAGCAACATCCACTGGCATCCTCGCACTTAGATCCCAATGCGTCACCCTTGTCCCCGACTTCCCTCGCCTAAAACACAGGGACGTGGAGTGACTGCCTCCGCACACCTGATGTGGGATTATTAAAAATCTTTATTGTACTTGTATTGAATTATTGTACTAACTCCATTTTAACCTTATATTGTGACAATCCTCCATTTTGTCCTCATAACCTGACTTCTTCAATCCTCCATTTTGTCCTCATGACTTAACTTGTTCATTTTAAAACTACCTTACGTGACTGAACTTCTCAACCCAATTAGTATAGTAGACAAAGACTGTATTTCCTGCAAAGACACAGGAGTTGCTGACTACTCCCTAAACTTGTAAGATAGTATAGTTTGAAGGCCACGAGAACACAGTAGTAATGAAATGTTCTATTCATAAGAGACCTTGCACCTGGACATGAGGCCTGATATCACTGACCGTGTAAAATGACGCTCAAGACCCCCTTATCCCCACCCGTGTCCGGAATAATCCCACCTCTGGTGGGTGGGCACGGGACTAACCTCTTAATTTTTTGAACCAATAAGTAAGACACTAACCCCGACACTTAACAATTAATCCAATTGATGATGTTTATTTGCTGATATTCTAATAATCAATGATGACGCAAAATGCCTCTTAAAAGGGCCTGCGCGCCCGCTTTTTCTTCACTTGCCAATAAACTTTCTCGAAGTTATTTTAACCTGAACCTTGTGTGTCAGACTTAATTACTTCAGCGTATATACGCAATTCAATTTTATTAATTTGGACAGGAACAGATAGACATTTAAACATTTTGGTTTACTTTTAAAAAGTACCATAACAACTTGGCGCCCAACGTGGGGCACCGGGCTATGTCCGGCCGGTGAGCCGTCCTAAGGAAGACAAGGGTGGACGGAGGAATCCAGGGGGAAGGAAAGGAGATTGATCACCTCCAGGTACACGGTAGAGACTTCTGCAGAGCCACCGGTATGTTCCGGCCCCTTTGATTGACCCGTCCACGTGTCTGTGACTGCTTCCCGGGAGGACATCAAAGACAGGTAATATCTTGCCCGGTGTCTCGTTACTCACTTGTTTACCTGCATTTTAGTCTATCTGTTGCCTGGGTGTGTTTGAATTGTTTGCCTGTTTCCCCATTTTGAGATAAAGGGGGGGTGGACCTGCAGGGGATTTGCCTGGGGTTCTGTCTTGCTTGTTTTCCCCTTTTTGGGATAAAGGGGGGTGGACCTGAGGGGACTTGCCTGGGTCTTCAGTTTGTCTGTTTATCTGTTTGTATTTTACCCCTTTTGGGATAAAGGGGGGTGGACCTGTGGATGCGTTCCTGGGGCTCTTCAGTTACCGGTTTTACTCCTTTTAGGAACCACGGTGCTGTGGTTGTAGGGAAAAAGGGGGGTTGACCTGTGGATGCGTTCCTGGGGGTCTTCTTTGCCTGTTTACCTCTTTTAGGAGCCTCGTGGCTGTGGCTGTAAGGAAACAGAGGATTGTTGGAACTGTGGATTTTGTGTAGACTCATAATTTCCTGTGATCCTTCTTGTGACACTTTGAGAGCCCAGCTAGCCTCATTGTGCACGTGGTAACCCACAGTTTCGAGTACTGGGGCTAGTGGAATTCCAAGTTTGGTAACCACTGCCCCGAGTGCTGAGGCTGGGGGGATTCCAGTTTTGGTAAACCTCAGCTTCGGCTGGGGGGATTCCAGTTTTGGTAAACCTCAGCTTCGGCTGGGGGGATTCCAGTTTTCTTTTGGTAACCACAACCCTGAGCGCTGGGGCTGGTGGAATTCCAGTTTTCTGTTTATTTGTGGTAGGGGACTTAGTCTTGTGGCAGGGGACTCTGTTTCCTGGGGGGATTCAAGTAGGCATTGCTTGTTTTCCGCACCACGTGGTAGTGAGACTTATAAGTGGGTTTTATAGGGGCACTACGGGAGTGAGGATAGAGGTGGCCACATTCTTGTGGGCTACTGTGCAGAGGGAGGCTGACGGAACTCGGACCGGTGTCAGTTGTTTTCCGTGGCCGCTGGTAGTGAGACTTACGAAAGTCGTTCTCCGAGCGGAGACACTACGGGGTTGAGGGAGGTGACTTTGGAGTAAGCACACGAGTAAAGGAAAGGGATTACTGTTGATTTCATTTGAACTGTGATGCATGCACTGTATTTCAATTGTATTGTTGTCTTGTTTGTCTAATTAGGAGTCTCATGCACTCCTGTGTCTGTCTCTAAGGATTTTCCTTGCCTTTCATCTTTTCTACACTTCCTATATTATTATACTATCCACTCCTATTTCTCTTAAAAGAGAAGTGATTGGTCACACACTTCTCACCTCGCTCCAATCCGTGTCTACCACCCCGGGTAGGCGGATTCAGTGACTAGTCTACGTTTTGGGAAGACGCACCAGAGAAAGTCCCACGGTTCTCAGGTGGCAGTCGAGCATTGTAGACGTTCTTGTTCAGTTTTCCTTCTCTCTCCCTATATCTAGGACGCTGGTATAGGGGGAAAGGGATTATGGGGCAGGATTTGAGCAAGCCCAGTAAGGGCTGGTTAGCATGTGATTTAGTTGAGGACAGAGAGGGCGAGGAGATGGTTAAAGGTGTTGAAAAGATTGCAAAAGTATGTAAAATCGCTGTACCAACAGGTGGAAGATTGCAACCAGAAAGTTGGCGTAGGTTACTGACAGAAAAGAAAGGCAAGCTTACAGATAATGATTTATTAAAGACTGCTGAAGCATGGTACAGAGTAGCGAAGGCTATTCAGCTAGAAGGTTGGGTTGAGGAAGAAATAAATCACAAAGGTGTGAAATTGTTTGTGTATCATAATAATTGTGTTACTGGGGTTTACCCTCAGCCAGCGCCCAAAAATGGCGCCCAGGGAATGTCTATCCCCAAGGTTCAGTCAGCAATAGGTGATAGCCAGCTGACTATGTTCCCCACTCCCAATCCTCCTAACGCCCATCCCATCACCTCCCCTGTCTGCCCGGTCCTGAATTCTGATGGATCTTTCTTTTCCCCTTCCCCGTCTCTAACATTCCCATCATCCTCATCCATCCCTACGCTACCTGCTGTACCTCCTCCTAACATCTCATCTGCCATTCCTTCCCTACATTCTCTCTCCGTTACTGATCCCCTCCCCTCTTCATCCGCCCAGCTAACCACCTTCTCCACCCTTGCTCCGGCTCCTCCCTCTACACCCACCTCTACCAATCCCTCTCCGTCCCCTCCCATCTCCACCCCAGTCCAATACCCCACCTCCTTCCCCTCCCCAGCCTGGCCCTACGCCTTCCCATATCCCATGGCCCTGCCCTATCCCGGGTATCCACTACCCCTTCCCCAAGCCACTCCCCAGGTTCCGGTCATGCCCAGTCCGGCACAGTCTGCCCCGGATGTGCCCACATCCAACATGGCCGCCACTTCTTCCCTTAATCCTAATGCAGTACCTTTTCCGGCCACCAATATGGCGGCCCCCAGTACAGCCCTGATGCCGGTAATTCCCGGTGACTACCTATCCCCAGGTTATGACTCGCTAGCCACCCCTGCATCTGGGACCCCCGCTCATCCTCCGGTCCTGTCACCTCACCCGGGCCCTGCACGCAAGAGAGCCCATATCATAGAATTAGATGAGGAAGAGGAGGATAAGCTATCCCAGGACTCATTGGAGGCTGCAGGAGCCGCTGCAGGAACCTCAGCTCATCGTTCCATCGATGATCCCTTTGGACACAAGGGTCGGGGGGAACGGACCCCTCCTAAATATGTTGCTTTTAACCCCACTCAAGCTAGTGCATTAATGAAATCGCTCCCTGACCCAGAAAAACAGCCTATGCCTTTTTACCGAGGGGTAGTTCAAATTCAAAAGACTTATTCCGCCGCATGGCGTGATTTACTGAGCATTTGTGCTATTAAAGCAGGGGATGCATATTGGCCGAGCATGGCCCGTCACCTCAGTACAGATCTGCTTTCCAGTGATGTTGATTACCCCTCCGGGGTAACCTTTTGCACCCAATTAAGAGAATGGGCTAAGGACAAACTTGCAGATCAGGCTGCTGGCCTTACTGATGTTATTCAAGATAAAGGAGAATCAGTGGAAAGGTTTCATGCAAGACTGTATCAAATGTTTACAGATTTGGGATTTGATCTTACTGACAAAATTCATTCACAAATGCTGTCAGGTGCGTTTGTCCAAGGTGTTAAAGACTCTATACGCAAGGGAATCATTGCTGCACGCCCTGAATATAAGGTTGTTCCCCTGGATACCCTGCTTTTAGTTGCTAGAGGTTTGGAATCTGTTCAGACCCCAAGAAGACCCACTTCAGCTCCTCTCATGGTATCCCGCTCCACTCCAGTCCCAAGAGGTACCAGACCGGAGGAGGGGGGACATTGCTTTAATTGTGGAGCAAAGGGGCACTTTAGAAGTGACTGTCCAGAACCAAGAAAGGAGCAAAGGGAACCCAGAAAGCCACCCAAGCCTGCCCCGGCTCCCAAAGCCACCAAACAGGTTCCAATAGTTGAGGAACCCGATGACTAGGAGATTGGCAAGCCTGTGTCCGTAACCCCTGTCATGGCAGTGTCTACAGGGGATAAGGGGGGGCCACTTGCCACAGTGACTTTACCCATTGAAGGCCACCCTACCACATTTCTAGTTGACACAGGTGCAGCCCGTAGTGTTCTGCGAGAACAAGACCTGCCAGACCCATCCTTCCTGTCCAATATTGATGTCTCTTGTGTTGGAGTGGATGGCCAGCCAAGACATAGCCCTTTAACAACTCCACTACGAGTTGGCTCTAGCCTGCTTGCTCGCTTTGTGGTATCCTCCACATGCCCAATTAACCTGCTAGGTGCTGATGTTCTCTCACGCCTGCAAGCATCCATCACCTTCACCCCAGACGGGCAGGTAGAAATGTTTACACCTCTATCTGTATCAGACACCTCAGCCCTGTGCTCCTTGCCTCTGATGCTGCATTTAGAAAAGCCCCGTGAGGAAGCAGCAGAATTAAGGTCCAATTTCCCAGAGGAATTAAAAACACAGGTGCCCGCCAAGTTATGGTCCTCAGGCCCAGAGGACATAGGTCACCTAAATGTTCCCCCTGTGGTGGTAAAGCTTATTCCAGGAGCTAAGTTACCAAGAAAGCCACAATATCCATTAAAACCAGCACAGTCTGCTGCCATTTCTATCCACATCAAGGCACTCTTAGAGAAGGGTGCCCTGGTAAAATGTAAATCTGAATGCAACACCCCATTATTTCCTGTGAAAAAGAAAACTCCAAAAGGTGAGCCAGAGAAGTACAGGATGGTCCAGGATCTCCGTGCTGTCAATGAAGCTACCGTCCTGGACACCCCTCTTGTACCAAATCCCCATACTCTGCTCTCTGGAGTCCCACCATCTGCAAAATTCTTCACAGTCATTGACCTGGCCAATGCCTTTTTCAGTGTCCCACTGGACCCATCCTGTCAATACCTGTTTGCTTTCACTCATGAGATGCAACAGTATACCTGGACTGTCATGCCCCAAGGGGCACAAAATTCTCCAAGTCAATTTGCAAAGGCCATGGGTACCATCCTTGACCCATGGCAAGCTGAGCACCCAGAAGTTGTCTTGCTTCAGTATGTGGATGATCTACTGCTCTGTGGAGATGATATACCCACTACTGAAAGGTGTTCAATTAGTCTTCTTTCCTATTTGGCAGAACAGGGATGCAAAGCTTCACTCATCAAGCTGCAATTCTGCCAATCTTCAGTGATTTTCCTTGGACATTGCCTATCCCAAGGCACCAGACACCTTACTCGGGACCGGGTAAGAGCTGTACTAGACATTCCACCTCCAAGGACTTCAAAGTCTCTTCATGCCTTCCTAGGCCTCATTTCCTACTGCAGAGCATGGATCCCAGAAGCCTCCCTGCTTATGCAACCTCTCTATGATGCACTTAAGTCTGACCCATTCTGTCTGACCAATGAAGCTCTGGACAATTTCAATGCTCTCAAACGTGCCATTGCTTCTGCTCCTGCCTTGGGCCTACCTGACTACACCAAACCCTTCAAATTATTTGTCTCTGAAAGACAAGGCCATGCAACAGGAGTTCTCACCCAAACTAATGACTTAAGAGGCCGCCAGAGGCCTATTGGATATTTCTCATGTCAACTGGACATTGTGGCCAGAGGGACCCCTTCCTGCCTCAGGGCCGTTTTTGCTGCAAGAGAGCTCATAGAAAGAACCTCAGACCTGGTCCTTGGCCACCCTCTGGTTGTTTTGGCCCCTCATGACATTTCTGCCATCATCAACCAAGTCCAGCTCAAGCACGTGTCTCCAGCAAGACACCTGCGCCTACAGTGTCATCTTCTTTTGCCTGACAACATTTCCATCCAGAGATGTCAAGTGCTTAATCCATCCACTCTTCTTCCACGACCTGAGGGGGTATCTACTATGGATTCATCACGGATGAGACCTACATTTACCTGCTCTGCGGGTGTATCAAGAAGATCATTTGACATTTCAAGAAAATGGGAATGCTCTCTGTGAAGGCCCAGATTACGCCTTCTGTACCATGTGGTACAAACCAAACATTTCTCCCGAACCTTGCTATGAAGATGAGCTTTACCACTGGACTGATGTGAAGCTCACTGCTCAAGACTTCTATTGTGATTCTGAAGGCAATAGCATGGTCTTGGTCCAGCTACCTCAACAACTTAACTACCTTTACCGCCATTGGGATACCGCTATCCCACATATTCCTGTTACCAAGTTGAAGACAAGGTCATGGAATGATCTTGGGCCCATGGCAAAACTATGGGCCACCATGAATGAAGAACAGCTACAGGAAAATGGTATTGCCAAATACCCAACAACTGACCTTCTAGAAGCATGGCCACGCCATTTCCTGGAAAAGGAGTTTCAAGATCTGGTCATAAAGAATGATTATGACCCAGAAACACCTCATGACTGTTTCGAACAGATGAAAATGGAAACAGTGCACTTACCAACTGTGCATGAGAATCCATTACCAGATCCGGATTTTACCCTGTTTGTGGACGGTTCAAGATATGCTGATGAAGAAGGAAGATACCATACAGGATATGCCGTAACCACAACAGATGAAGTTATCAAATCATCATCTTTACCACCAGCAATGTCTGCGCAAGAAGCTGAATTACAGGCTCTGACTTCAGCATGCAAAATTTCCGAAGGAAAACGTGCCAACATCTATACAGATTCAAGATATGCTCTGGGTGTGGCACATGACTTCGGCCTAATTTGGAAGACAAGAGGATTCCTTACCACCGCCGGTACACCAGTCAAACACAGCACTGCAATCAAGGAGCTAATGGATGCCCTCCTACTCCCCAAAGAAGTGGCCGTTTTGAAAGTCAAGGCCCATGGGAAATTGGATACAGATGAAGCAAAGGGCAACCACTTAGCTGATCAGGCTGCTAAGCTAGCGGCCAGGGATCTGCAGGAAGTGGACGAAGAAGTGTCCGGACAAGAAGAAGAAGAAGTTCCTATTTTTGCTCTGCAAACTCTTCCTACTGATTTGCGAATTTTGCGAGAACAGCAAGCTGCAGTCACTCCTGAAGAAATCCAGAAATGGAAAAAGAAAGGAGCTGTCCAAAAGGACGGAATATATTACAACAACTTCAAATTTTGTCTTCCCAGAAATTTGTATCCAGCAGTTGTCCAATGGGCACATGGGCCTGCACACCTGTCAAAAGAATTGATGGCCGCCCTCATACAGAAGTATTATGAAGCACCTGGAATTACAACATTGATCAGCAGCTTCTGCAAGGCCTGTGTCATTTGTGCAAAGTGCAATCCAGGAAAACCAATCAAGGTGCCTGCAAAACACCTGGCAAAGCCCATGTACCCCTTCCAGCGAATTCAAATTGACCACATCCAAATGCCCAAGAGTGGGCCCCATGAATATGCACTAGTCATAGTGGACATGTTCTCAGGCTGGCCAGAAGCCTACCCAGTGGCCAATATCACTGCAAAAACAACCGCAAAGCGCCTACTTACAGATATTGTATGTAGATTCGGACTCCCAGAAGTCATTGAGAGTGATCAAGGTCCAGCCTTTACAGCAACAGTGACTAAAGAAATTTGGACTGCTCTAGGGGTGACTCTAGCCTTCCACACCCCTTACCACCCACAAAGTAGTGGTAAAGTGGAGCGTATGAATGGCACTCTAAAAACCAGAATGTTAAAAATGTCACAAGAAACAAAGATGCCCTGGCCAGAAAGCCTGCCAATAGCTTTATTTAGTGTTAGGCACACACCTAGAGGGAAGCATTCACTGTCCCCATATGAGGTTCTATTTGGGACAGCACCCAGACTAGGTTGTTATTATCCGCAGCAGTTGCAGCTCCAATCAGATGTTTTAATAGACTATGTAACTGAACTTGCAAGTGTTTTAAACAAAATACATGCCCAAGTTTTTTCTTCAATTCCAGATCCCGAAGTGGATACAGGTACCCATAACCTGCTTCCCGGAGATTGGGTCCTGGTCAAGAAGTTTGTGCGGAAAAATACCCTGGAACCAAGATTTGACGGTCCATTCCAAGTTCTCCTGATTACCGCAACCTCCGTCAAACTGGCCGGTAGGCCAAATTGGATCCACGCTTCCCACTGCAAGAAATCTCCTGCCCCAGAGGAAGCGAATACCGCACAGACATGTATCTCTGGTACACCTTCTCCCTAATTAGCCTTATAAAGGCCCAGCAAGTAGCCATTACCAAAGATATTAGTGGGTACACCTTCTGGTATAATTCATCGTGCACCCAGGTGGCTACTTATACCTTTGATTACTGTGATATTGTAGAATGCCCATTTCCCACACCACAAATCCAGAGCATCTATAGAGATATCCCTCATTCGAAAGACCCATATGTTTGTGTAGTTGACAAGCAATGGGGGCACAATTGTGACCATTGGGGGGCGGCTGGATGGAATGCCGGGCCTGCCTGGGGTTACAAACCAAAAAGTGCCGTATCTAAAGTAGATGATCATGGTAGATCCCTTCTCCAGAGAATGACTTTGAGAAAGCCTGGGGGGAGTACACCAATGAAACTAATCCTTAACATTGAGCATCCAAGCCCAACAGATGCAGACCAGTATGTGATGGGAATGTATTGGAAAAAGGGTTCCTACCGTAAATTAGGGCATTTCTACCTCAAAGATATGTGCAACTCTTCTGAGTGGCAAGGGGCCACCCATATGGTCCCTAACCCATTAAAACCTCACATCCAGACCTTTCAAGACATGATGGCCATTGCTAACCCCACCTTTGAAGATACCATGGCCGCTGAAACAGGTTTTAATGATGTAAATCTATGGTTAGAATGGATGAAATATAATGCTAATAAGCATAATAGGACTGCATGCTATGTGTGTGGCGGTGCCCGGCCTCACCTGGGTACTGTGCCTTTAATCCTACCAGTAGATATAGAAGAATGTGTTTTAAGCCTTTTTGCCTATCACTATAATTTTAACAGGTCCATATGTATTGCATGGACAAAAGAGTATCCTCTCCTAACCCAGGATGTCAAACCCCCAGATGGTATTACCGTGTATAAAGGTAATTACAATTGTTATGCTAATTACGATGGAATAGGTAAATTCTTGGGTAACTTCTCTAAGGGGTATTGTGCTACCTACAGAAATGTCTCTATGGACTTGTTGCAGTTTCACACCAGGTCATTAGGGGATATTTACTGGTTGTGTGGGGATTTACAGCTAAGATCCAGAATGGACAAGCAGTGGTGGGGGGAGTGTACTCTGGCTAAAGCCATTATGCCTATACATATCATCTCTGACACACACCTCGTCACCCATGGGTCCAAGCACACTAAGGTTAAGCGTGACGCCCCAGTGAAAGGAAGTTTTGATCCTCATGTGTATATTGATGCCATTGGAGTGCCTAGGGGGGTGCCCAATGAGTTTAAAGCAAGGGATGAAGTTGCTGCAGGATTTGAATCAATTTTTACCATAGTTACCGCAAACAAGAATTTAAATTGGATAAATTACATTTATTATAGTCAACAACGTTTTGTTAATTATACCAGAGACGCCCTCCAGGGGTTGGCCGAACAGCTGCAGGCCACATCCCAAATGGCTTTCCAGAATAGAATGGCCCTAGATATGATCTTAGCCGAAAAAGGAGGGGTTTGTAAAATTTTGCCCGACACCATGACATGTTGTACCTATATCCCAGAAAACACAGGCCCTAATGGTAAAGTTACATTAGCCATAGAGAAATTAAATTACCTGTCTGAAGAGTTAAAAAGGAATTCTGGGATAAAAGATCCTTGGGAAAGATGGTTTGGTTGGATGACAGGATGGCAAAAGGCTTTAATGCATATTGGTATGGCTATACTAATTTTCCTTTTTATCTTTGCTCTTCTCTTTTGTTGTGTCCTCCCATGTCTGAGAAAATCCCTCATGAAGACTGTTGACCAAGCGGCACCCACTTTCACCCATCTCGAAGTTGATGACCAAGAATTCCAAGACATCAATTCACCCTGTCTGCCGCTGCAAACTATCCCTTTTGTTGATAAAGTGCAGGAATTCTAGGAAGGGACTAGCTTAGGGACAGCATCTGTCAGTGAATGGTAAAGGCCCCGTGTGGAGAAGTGGTGGGTTAGCTGCCATGGGACACCCATGGGTGTGAAGTGTTCGAGAGCCATACTGACGGATGAGTTAGCCTATTAGGGTCAGCTCTAGGGACAGACTTGCACTTTGCATTAACACCTAGCTAGCGGCCACGGGGTTTCTGTGCCTTTGGGTTAACACGTCTCCTGATACTAACAAATAAAGTTTTATCTCTTAGAATCTAACATTTCATAGGGGGGACTGATGTGGGATTATTAAAAATCTTTATTGTACTTGTATTGAATTATTGTACTAACTCCATTTTAACCTTATATTGTGACAATCCTCCATTTTGTCCTCATAACCTGACTTCTTCAATCCTCCATTTTGTCCTCATGACTTAAAGCGGCACTGTCATGCCGAACTTACCTTTCCTCAATCTCTTCCTCTCCTCCCCCTCTCTCGGGATCTGTTATTCTTTTCTTCCTGTCTTCTTTAGTTTTCTTTAAAATCATAAAACAAAGTAGGGACTCTGTCTTATGGAGGATTCCTCCGCTTGACCAGCTCTGACCAGCGGAGGAGCAAAGTGTGCTTCATTTCCGCTGGTCAGAGCAATTTTCCCATGATCCCTAGCTTTCCTCCCAGTTCCCACAATGCTTCCTGTCAGTATTGCCGAAAGTCCTGTCACTTAGACAGAAAGCCGGCAAAACTGCCGAATTGCATCCTAACAGAATGAGAAGAGTTTCTCCATTGGTGTTAGGATGCAATTCGGTACTTTGTTCGTATCGGAATTTCATTCTAATGAATGAAACTCCGATCCTATTCATTGCTGTGGCTGCATCTTGCAGCCGCTTAGTAGATAACTCCCTAATTCCCACGGTATCAGGGAGCTATCTACTAAAAGGCTGAAAGACCTGAATTGGTCTTTCAGCCAAATTTACTAATACTAAGTAAAGATTACTTAGTATTAGTAAATAATATGCCCCTACTCGCTATACCGCGAGTAGGGGCATGTCTAGTAAGCAGTGAGCAGCCTGTGGCTGCTCACTGTAAAAAAAAACAAAAAAACACCTAATAACCCCCCCCCCCCCCTGCGCGGGGGTTAAAGATGGGGGGGACCTACTGTCCTCCCCCCTGGCCCCCACCCCTGCGCAGTGGGTGGGGGCCCTAATAAAATAATAAGGGGGGGGACCTACTGTCCTCCCCCCCTGGCCCCCACCCCTGCGCTGTGGGTGGGGGCCCTAATAAAATAATAAGGGGGGGGACCTACTGTCCTCCCCCCCCTGGCCCCCACCCCTGCGCTGTGGGTGGGGGCCCTAATAAAATAATAAGGGGGGGGACCTACTGTCCTCCCCCCCTGGCCCCCACCCCTGCGCTGTGGGTGGGGGCCCTAATAAAATAATAAGGGGGGGGACCTACTGTCCTCCCCCCCTGGCCCCCACCCCTGCGCTGTGGGTGGGGGCCCTAATAAAATAATAAGGGGGGGGGACCTACTGTCCTCTCCCCCTGGCCCCCACCCCTGCGCTGTGGGTGGGGGCCCTAGTAAAATAATAAGGGGGGGGACCTACTGTCCTCCCCCCCTGGCCCCCACCCCTGCGCGGTGGGTGGGGGCCCTAGTAAAATAATAAGGGGGGGGACCTACTGTCCTCCCCCCCTGGCCCCCACCCCTGCGCGGTGGGTGGGGGCCCTAGTAAAATAATAGGGGGGGGGACCTACTGTCCTCCCCCCCTGGCCCCCACCCCTGCGCTGTGGGTGGGGGCCCTAGTAAAATAATAAGGGGGGGGACCTACTGTCCTCCCCCCCTGGCCCCCACCCCTGCGCGGTGGGTGGGGGCCCTAATAAAATAATAAGGGGGGGGACCTACTGTCCTCCCCCCCTGGCCCCCACCCCTGCGCTGTGGGTGGGGGCCCTAATAAAATAATAAGGGGGGGGACCTACTGTCCTCCCCCCCTGGCCCCCACCCCTGAGCGGTGGGTGGGGGCCCTAAATTAACCCCCCCCATCAAGGTGACTAGGGGTCCCAAGCCCCTAGTCACCCCCCCCCCACCCAAAACATTCTATCCCCTACCTACCACCCTCACCGTAAAAATAGTGAGGGGGGAATAAAATAACTAACCTGTAAAAAAAAAAAATTAAACTTACCATTTGACGTCTTCTTTTTTCTAAATTCTTCTTTCTTCAGCCCCCAAAAAAGCCAAATAAAAATCCATCATACCCGTCGCACTTTAAAAAAAAAAAAAACGAGCGCAAAAAAATTAATCCATGTTCACCCATGGAGGGCACGCCGCGTACTGAGCTCCGCAGGGCGGATCAAGGCTTATATAGCCTTGCCCCGCCCTGCAATTAGGCTTAGAACACACTGATTGGTTGGTTTAAGCCAATCAGAGTGCTCTGTGTCATTTTACACAGCGTTGGAAAATTTAAAAGAACTTTCCCACGCTTGTAAAATGACAGATCACTGTGATTGGATGGTTTTCAAGCCATCCAATCACAGTGCTCTGTGTCATTTTACAAGCGTGGGAAAATTCCAAAGAACTTTCCCAAGCTTGTAAAATTACACAGAGCACTGTGATTGGATGGCTTGAAAACCATCCTATCACAGTGCTCTGTGTCATTTTACAAGCGTGGGAAAGTTCTTTGGAATTTTCCCACGCTTGTAAAATGACACAGAGCACTCTGATTGGCTTAAACCAACCAATCAGTGTGTTCTAAGCCTAATTGCAGGGCGGGGCAAGGCTATATAAGCCTTGACCCGCCCTGCGGAGCTCAGTACGCGGCGTGCCCTCCATGGGTGAACATGGATTAATTTTTTTTTTGCGCTCGTTTTTTTTTTTTTTTTTTTAAAGTGCGACGGGTATGATGGATTTTTATTTGGCCTTTTTGGGGGCTGAAGAAAGAAGAATTTAGAAAAAAAGAAGACGTCAAATGGTAAGTTTAATTATTTTTTTTACAGGTTAGTTATTTTATTCCCCCCTCACTATTTTTAGGGTGAGGGGGGTAGGTAGGGGTTAGAATGTTTTGGGGTGGGGGGGGGGGTGACTAGGGGCTTGGGACCCCTAGTCACCTTGATGGGTGGGTTCATTTAGGGCCCCCACCCACCGCTCAGGGGTGGGGGCCAGGGGGGAGGACAGTAGGTCCCCCCCCTTATTATTTTATTAGGGCCCCCACCCACCGCGCAGGGGTGGGGGCCAGGGGGAGGACAGTAGGTCCCCCCCCTATCTTTATTTAGGGCCCCCACCCACCGCGCAGGGGTGGGGGCCAGGGGGGAGGACAGTAGGTCCCCCCCCCTATCTTTATTTAGGGCCCCCACCCAGCGCTCAGGGGTGGGGGCCAGGGGGGAGGACAGTAGGTCCCCCCCCCTTATTATTTTATTAGGGCCCCCACCCACCGCGCAGGGGGGGGAGGACAGTAGGTCCCCCCCCTTATTGTTTTATTAGGGCCCCCACCCACCGCGCAGGGGTGGAGGCCGGGGGGGAGGACAGTAGGTCCCCCCCCCTTATTTTTTTATTAGGGCCCCCACCCACCGCGCAGGGGTGGGGGCCGTGGGGGAGGACAGTAGGTCCCCCCCCTTATTGTTTTATTAGGGCCCCCACCCACCGCGCAGGGGTGGGGGCCGGGGGGGGAGGACAGTAGGTCCCCCCCCTTATTGTTTTATTAGGGCCCCCACCCACCACGCAGGAGTGGGGGCCGGGGGGAGGACAGTAGGTCCCCCCCCCTTATTGTTTTATTAGGGCCCCCACCCACCGCGCAGGGGTGGGGGCCGGGGGGAGGACAGTAGGTCCCCCCCCCTTATTATTTTATTAGTGCCCCCACCCACCGCGCAGGGGTGGGGGCCAGGACAGTAGGTCCCCCCCCCCCTTATTACCATTTATGTTTTTACAGTGAGCAGCCACAGGCTGCTCACTGTTTAGTGGACATGCCCCTACTCGCGGTATAGCGAGTAGGGGCATTGGGGAGATTTTAATCTCCCTTGTGCTATTATGGGGGTCATATTGACCCCCATAGAGTGAGGGGGGGACCTGGGGGGCTTATGAAGTGGTGGGGAGCACAGCTCCCCACCGCTTCTGTCTTTACATATTACAAGGAGGGAGCTGCACGTCGGTAGCTCCCTCCTTGTAATAAACTGATCGAACAAACGAACACTGATACTCAGTGTTAGTTTGTTCGTCTGATTTTTTCTATTCATTCATTCGTCTGTCTGATGAATGAATGAATAGAGGAAATTCCCGTTCGCATGTCCAGGTGTTTCACTGGGCATGTGCGGGAATCTCACAGTCTGTCTAGTGTGGGTAGATGACGTGTCACACAGGGACTTCACCTACCCACACAAAGATGGCGGCGCCCTGAATAAAGATCGGGGCAGAAGATACAGATTTAAAAATAGGTAATCTGGGGGGCTTAGGGGCATTTGGGGGTGACTAGGGGGTCAATTGGATGTAGTGGAGGCGGGAGGGGGGTTAAAAAAAAAACGGGATTCGGCATGACAGTGCCGCTTTAACTTGTTCATTTTAAAACTACCTTACGTGACTGAACTTCTCAACCCAATTAGTATAGTAGACAAAGACTGTATTTCCTGCAAAGACACAGGAGTTGCTGACTACTCCCTAAACTTGTAAGATAGTATAGTTTGAAGGCCACGAGAACACAGTAGTAATGAAATGTTCTATTCATAAGAGACCTTGCACCTGGACATGAGGCCTGATATCACTGACCGTGTAAAATGACGCTCAAGACCCCCTTATCCCCACCCGTGTCCGGAATAATCCCACCTCTGGTGGGTGGGCACGGGACTAACCTCTTAATTTTTTGAACCAATAAGTAAGACACTAACCCCGACACTTAACAATTAATCCAATTGATGATGTTTATTTGCTGATATTCTAATAATCAATGATGACGCAAAATGCCTCTTAAAAGGGCCTGCGCGCCCGCTTTTTCTTCACTTGCCAATAAACTTTCTCGAAGTTATTTTAACCTGAACCTTGTGTGTCAGACTTAATTACTTCAGCGTATATACGCAATTCAATTTTATTAATTTGGACAGGAACAGATAGACATTTAAACATTTTGGTTTACTTTTAAAAAGTACCATAACACACCGAGCACTTGTGCTTGAATTTACAGCTCATCCCCCACTTGCAGAGGCTGTCATTATATTATAAAATGCATCATAAATAATTTTCAATATAATATACAAAAAAACTACAATATTGAAGTAAGTTGGAACACCAGGTAAATTGGAACCATAGGTTGCACTCAGAAAGGTAGATGATAAATAGGCAAAACATATAGTTTAGGTGGAGTTTTTCTATTTTCTTTTGTTCCAGGTATACATATAGGAAGATAAAAGAAAAAGGAACATGCAGTATTGTAAATACATTTAACAACGCTTTATTTATTGCACTCACAAGATAAAAGCGAAAGGTAAACCCATCAATATCCAATTTGTCCACAGGGATAGCTGATTCTCCCAGAACAGGATCAAATATAAGGCTAAGACAGTATATAAAATAATAAAACAAACGGTTACTAGGTCCTTCTTTTGCCCTACGTGTTTCGTCCATCCTTGGACTTCTTCAGGGAATTCCCAGTGTCTGTATACCTGGAGTAGATAAACTCCATCTTTAAAAGGCCTCTTTGACACCATTCCACATGGCTATAGACCAATCCGAAGCGTCCGTTGTTTAGACACACATATTTAGAATTTCCTTGATTACTTCCAGGTTTGGAGCATCTCAAGCCTCGTTCTTGTATGGACGCACCTTCAGATTTCGGAGAGCTTGCATGTGCAACAATCATGCATTCCAATAAGCGTTTCACCACAATTTTCATCGCTAAAAGTCCACATAAAAAAGTACTTGATATAAGGGGGAAATACAAAAAGATATATAGAGGGGAAATAAAAGCAAGATTCAGTACTAATAATAGTAAGCATACTCAGCCATGTATATAATACCTATATAAGAATGTATAATTCGGAATAAAAAAGTCAAAGGTAATGTATAAGCAAACCGCATATACTATAGAGAATAAATGGATGGATGTGTCCCCATTGTGTATAATATCAATTAACCCCTTAAGGACTGAGCCAAATGTACACGTTGTGAACAAAACAAAACGTAAACAAAAACTGGCATTTGCGCTATATGTCTGTCCAACCGTAATTCACCTCTTTCATATTAAATGCACCCCCCTTATTATATATCATTTTATTCAGGGGAAACAGGGCTTTCATTTAACCCCTTCAGGACGGGTGACGGACGAGGTCCGTCATCCAGGGGATACCCTTAAGGATGGGTGACGGACCTCGTCCGTCACGCGGTAAAATTAACCCCAGATCGCTGCAATCGCGGCGATTTTGGGGATTAATGGTGCTCCCGGTCTGCCTCTGTATTAGAGGCAGACCGGGAGCACCGAATCCGGCTGCCCCAGCACATGTACCCGCTCTGACAGCATGTCAGAGCGAGCACATGTGCTCTGTATACTTACCTTCCGCCTCCCTGCACTTCCGGGTTCACTGTGAAGTGCAGGGAGACGGATCAGTGCTGATCCTGCCCCCTAGTGTAAAAAAAATAAAGTAAATTTAAAATCCCACCCCCCTTTACCCATTTTAATAAAAAAAATTAACCCCTTCCCTGCCAATTGATCACTGACTACAGTGATCAATTGGCAGGGATTACATTTTAATATGATCTGATTTTTTTTTTTTAACCCCTGAGGGTTAATTCTTTTTTTTTTTTTTTTTTTAACCCTCAGGGGTTAAATTTATTTTATTAATTAATTTAAATATTTTAAAATTATAAATTTAGCTAGCTGGGGAGGGTGGAAGTTAGTGGGGAATTGGGGGATTTAGTGTTAGGCTAACTAGGGGTCAACGTTAAAAAAAGTTTTAATATAAGCTTTCAAAAGTTAAAAAATTAAGTTAAAAAAAGTTTTAATAACGTTTAAGTAAAAAATTTTAAAAAATAAACCTTTTACCCAGTCCAAATAAAAATTAACCCCTTCCCTGCCAGTCGATCACTGCCTACAGATAAAATTGTATTTATTTTTTAACCCTCAGGGGTTAAATGTATTTAATTAACTAATTTAAATATTGTATAATTAAATATTTTGCTAGCTGGGGTGGGTGGGAGTTATGGGAAATGGGGAATTTACTGTTAGTGCTGCTTACTGCTAGTTAGGGGTTAACGGTAAAAAAAAAAGCTTAGAAAAATGTTAAATCTGTAAAAAAAAGTTTTACGAAAGTTTAAGAAACTTTAAAAAAATTAATAAGCATCACAAAAGTTTAAAAAATAGTTTTAAAAAGTTAAAAAATACATTTAATAACGCTCATTACCACTACACCTGGTACAAGCTAGCGGAAAAATGATCCCACGCTAAGGTTCAAAATATGCCTTTTGAAATACCCTGGGATGTCTTCTTTAAGAAATGGTATGGCTTTATGGGGTATTTGGATTATATAGCCTGGTAAAATACTCTAAAATGGGACATGGGCACAGCGTAAAAATGTAAAGTTTGAAAAAAAATGGAATGGCTGTGTCCCAAATGTGCCCCTCCGATGTCCACATTTACCTGGCAAAGGTACATACGGGGGTATTTTTGTACTCAGCCGACATAGCTGAGCAACATATAAAGTATTATAGAGTGGTGGTACACATAAGGTTTGCAAAATATACTGTGCAAACTCACTTTGTGTGTCAAAAAGGCAGAAAAAACGCTTATTACCACTACACCTGGTACAAGCTAGCGGAAAAATGATCCCACGCTAAGGTTCAAAATATGCCTTTTGAAATACCCTGGGATGTCTTCTTTAAGAAATGGTAGGCCTTTGTGGGGTAGTTTGAATTTAAAACCTGCGAAGATGCTTGGAAATTGCACATAGGCCCAGCGTCAAAATCCAAAGTTCTGTAAAAACTGATATGGCTTGGTCTCCAATATGGCACTGTAGCTCCACAAAATAGTGCCAAAGACATTAATTGGGGATGTATTTTTACTCAGAAGACTTAGCTGAGCATAATTTGGAGGTTTTGAACTTAGTGGCACATATGAAATATACAAAATGCCCAGCAAAAATGCAATCCGTATGTAAAAAATGCAGAAAATTATTTTTTACCACATACTTTGGCATGTAATGGTAAAAAAATGGGGGCATGTTAAGGCACAATATGCACCTTATGAGATACCCTGGAGCGTCTACTTTTACAAATGGTAGGCCTTTGTGGTTTTTTTTTTGAACAGTCAAACTGTTATAATACCCCAAATGGAAGCATAGGCTCATTAAATCCGTCTCTCTCAAAATTCTACTGTGAATACTGAAAAGGACAGGTCTCCTGTATGGCACTGTAGCTTTACGAAATAGTGCCATATACATACAATGGTGGTGTCCTTTTACTCAGAAGACTTAGCTGAGCATAATTTGGGGGGTTTGAACTTAGTGGCACATATGAAATATACAAGATGCCCAGCAAAAATGCAATCCGTATGTAAAAAATGCACAAAATTATTTTTTACTACATACTTTGGCATGTAATGGTAAAAAAATGGGGGCATGTTGTCAGGGCTCCGCGGGCAGCGGTGAGGGGAGGCTGCAATCCTCTCGCAGCACTCACCCTCGGTCCGTCGCCGCCCGCGGTCCCCTCTCCCCTTACCGATAAGCGAGCGGCGTCCTCTCCTCTTGACACGCCGCTCGCGTCCTCCTCTCCTCCTCCCAGCGGCAGCATGTCTAACGCTGCACGCTGGGAGCCGGCACTATTATCTAAGCGCCGGGGTCACTCACGTGACCCGGCGTTAAAGCTACAGTGCAACAAACACAGTGGGGGGTATAGATATCCCCCACGTGTGTTTGTTAATACTGATTGGTGGTTCGCCAATCAGGATTCAGGCTAGGATTTAAATACTTACCTTTCCTGTCTATCTGTGCCCTGTTGTGGTCTTTGCTTTATACTATTGATTCTGAACGTGTGCTTTCTGGTTACATACTCTCTGGCTTGTTATACTGACTTTGTGACTTTCTCCTACCCTTTGACCTCGGCTTGTTTCTCGTTATTCTGTTCTCTGGTTCCCCTTACTCGGCTTGTCTCCTGACTATTCTGTGTGTGCTTAGCCCGGCCACTCTAAGGACCGGTACTGCACACTTTCTGTGTGTGTGTCTGTGTGTGTGTTAGCGTGTTGGGTTCCCCGAATCGTGACACATGTTAAGGCACAATATGCACCTTATGAGATACCCTGGAGTGTCTACTTTTACAAATGGTAGGCCTTTGTGGGGTTTTTTTGAACTGTCAAACTGTTATAATACCCCAAATGGAAGCATAGGCTCATTGAATCCGTCTCTCAAAATTCTACTGTGAATACTGAAAAGGACAGGTCTCCTATATGGCACTGTAGCTTCACAAAATAGTGCCAAAGACATACAATGGGGGTACCGTTGTACTCAGCAGAAGTAACTGAACACATAATAAAACTTTGTACAGGAATAGCACACACCAACTTTACAAAATACACATGAGAAGTTCTTTGTTATAAATTTGTGTGCCAAAACCCCCAAAAAACACAATTTTACTCCAATATTTAGCAGAGGTTGGCGGTAAAATGGCTACGTAGAAAGTGTCAAAACAACCTTAGGTAAATAGCCTGTGGTGTCTACTTTATATAAATATATACTTTTGTTTGGCAATTTTGTTTTCTTTCATGGCTATTAAGCTTACAAGACAAACATACCAAATTATAAAATCGCTCCACATTAAAAGTTTATTTTACTCCTTGTGCTTTGTGACCTGTAACTACCAAAAAAAACTTAAAATCCCAGACACATTATATATTCTGTAAATCAGAACAACTAAATGAATTTATTTTTAATTACTTTCCTTAACCTGCACTAATTGTGCACACATTATTATTGCAAAAACTGTTAAAAAAATGTTTTCTTTTTTTTTGCATTTTTCTGTATTTTTTAATAATAAATAAGCATTTATGTAAATATATGTTACATCAAATTAAAGCCCTTTCTGTCCTTTAAAAAACGGTATATAATATGCGTCGGTGCAATAAATGAGTAAAATGCAAATTGCAGTTGAACGCAAACAGCAAAAAAAATGCAAAAAATGCTTGTGTCATTAAGTGAAAGACAAGCTTCTGAAGCTCTGTCCTTAAGGGGTTAATATCAAATATTTAGCTATGAAACATAATGTAATATGAAATAAATGGGAGAAAATAAGAAATTTGGTTATTTTTTTAGTTCTACATGACATTTTAACTGTCAATGTCATAATACTGTTTGCTTTTACTGCAATAAAATACACATATTTGTATTCAGCAAAGACTCACGTGTAAAACAGTACCCCTTATGTACAGGTTTTATGGTGTTTTGGGAAGTTACAGGGTCAAATATAGCACGTTACATTTGAAATTGAAATTCGCCAGATTGGTTACGTTGCCTTTGAGACTGTATATTAGCCCAGGAATTAAATTTACACCCATAATGGCATACCATTTGCAATTATAGACAACCCAAGGTATTGCAAATGGGGTATGTCCAGTCTTTTATAGTAGCCATTTGGTCACAAACACTGGCCAAAGTTAGCGTTAGTATTTGTTTGTGTGTGAAAAATGCAAAAAACGCCAATTTTGGCCAGTGTTTGTGACTAAGTGGCTACTAAAAAAGACTGGACATACCCCATTTGCAATACCTTGGGTTGTCTACTATTGCAAATGGTATACCATCATAGGGGTAATTTTCATTCTTGGGCTACCATAGGGTCTCAAAGGCAACGTAACCAATCTGGCGAATTTTAATGTGAAAAATATGAAACACAAGCCTTATATTTGACGCTGTAACTTTTGGAAACACCTTAAAACCTGTACATGAGGGGTACTGTTGTACTCGGGAGACTTCGCTGAACACAAATATTGGTGTTTCAAAACAGTAAAAAGTATCACAGCAATAATATTCTAGGTGTAAGTGCTGTTTGTGCGTGAAAAATGCAAAAACCGTCACTTTTACTGGTGATATCATCGTTGTAATACATTTTACTGTTTTGAAACCCTAATATTTGTGTTCAGCTAAGTCTCCCAAGTAAAACAGTATAGGGTTAAATATAGTGCTAGCAAATTTAATTCCCTATACTTTCGGCATGGGTTGTCAGCCAGGTCCCGCTAATTGTAATTAATTAAGATACCTAATTATGTATATATATATATATATATATATATATATATAATTTTTTTAATATTTTTATTTATATATAGGTATATATATATAGTGATATATACGTATATATTTATGTATATAGATATATATTATTTCGTTCTACGTGTATTTTGATATAAATATATATATATTAATATCACAATACAGTTAGAATGAAATAACACACATCTATATATTTTTAAATTATTTTTTTTAATTATTTTTTTAATATAATTTTTTAACATATTTACATATTTTTTTATATTATATATAAATATATATATAACAATCTTTGCCCTATACACAATTTCTAAGGGTATTACGCAACAATTCTCAAAGTCATCAAGGTGATCTACAATTGGAGGATATGTCTAAGAAATTTCAAGCACGAGGGTACCCAAGGAACATCTTAGACAAAGCTGCATTGAAGGCTAGAACAACGTTTTCTACACCAATATCCCAATTAAAAAAAATGGTTAATACTAGACCTATCTTCCCTATGCACTTCAATACTGCATCTACGGAATTGACATCTTCCATACGACGAAATTGGAATATATTAGAAGTTGATCCCACTCTCCCAGATGATCTTCGACAAAAACCTTTGTTCTGCTACCGACGAAATAAAAACCTGCGTGACCTGTTGGTTAGAACCGATCCACAACATTGTTATAACCCCGCATTGAAAGAAAATAAAAACGTTGGGTGCGTTAGGTGTTTGGGATGTGTCACTTGTGGGCACATCATCCCTTCTAAAACCTTTAGTCACCCATATACAGGTAAAATTTCTAAAATACGACAACGAATTCATTGCAGGACAGATCACGTAATCTATAAGTTGACATGCCCTTGTGGCCTCAACTATATAGGCAAGACAGAGACGGCACTCTGTGAGAGAATTAGAGGCCACAGATCTAGTATCCGGCTTGCCTATCGTGATGGCAAGTCGGACAAACCTGTGGCCCGACATTTTTTGGAACATCAACATCAATTATCCTCCTTAAGATGTGTGGCAATTGAGCATGTACCCGTCTCGGCCCGAGGAGGTGACAGAGGCAGATTCTTGTTGCAGCGGGAAATATACTGGATCACACAATTGAACACCTTGGCACCTAAGGGCCTGAATGAGAAATATTCTTTAACAGTTTTTATGTAGCGACAATTTGATATGTGGTGTGATGTTAAAATGATGTAATACCTTTCTTGTACTACTAAGTTAGGATATTGTTCTTAGTTTTTGATACTGTTAATTAAGAATTTCATATTAGTAAAGTTTTATGTTAATGATTTAAGGTGGGCTCACAACTACAGGATTTATTGGAGATTAGTAATGATTTATTTTTGGCGGACTCCTCAGACACTTAATTGTTAAAATGAGGCCGGGATGGGGGTCCAATTAATAAATATTTTTTGGCACTTGCACTTTTTAAAAAAAAATGATATAGTATGCACAAACACTTGATGACAATTTCAATTGTATATTAAAATTACATAGATTGGGAATTCATGTAATATATGATAAGCACTTTATTTATATGTTTATGTTTGCTAGCGATTTTGCAGCTCTAAATGTGTTTTCACTTATTTTGAAAGAGCATATAACAATTAGCTCCTTACATAGAATTTGTATATTTTTTCGCACGATAAAGCACACTGTAAGATTATGTTTCACTGATTCTCTGTGTGTAAATATGGAACTGAGGTGTTCTTTCATTTATTGCTTCTCCGATTACTTTTTCTCGGAGACCAGCCCGGTTGCGTTCAGGTTGTCATGGCAATGTATAAACAGGAAATCCGAGGCTGTGATGAATTTTGAGCCCTGACGGCACCAGTACACAGGGGACTAACCAATGAGGTAATGTGCCCATGGTTACCCGGGAAAAATGGTGTGCCTGACCAATCAGACTCCCTACGCTAATCACGTGTCCGTACCCGGAAGTACACGAACAGGCAACCTGAGCGATCGGGCGGGAACGGGGAATAGGCATCAGCTGTAAATGTGAGTACTTACCTTAATTTTAGCTCCCTATATAAGTCTTCTTATGTTTTAAAAGTTGTACATGTCCTGATGAAAGCTCTGAAATAGAGCTGAAACGTCGATCTTACTTACTGGATTAAAAAGAAAAGCTTCATTTGGAAAACCGAGAAGTGCTGGTATTTTTTATTTTTTCTATTTTTATTTATGTATATAGATATATATTATTTCGTTCTACGTGTATTTTGATATAAATATATATATATATTAATATCACAATACAGTTAGACGAAATAACACACATCTATATATTTTTTAATTATTTTTTTAAATTATTTTTGTAATTTTATTTTTTAACATATTTACATTTTTTTTATATTATATATAAATATATATATAACAATAATTATATATATATATTTAATCAGTATCAGTCTACGTGTAATTTGATATTAATATATATATATATATATATATATATATATATATATATATATATATATAATTATATATATATTAATAGTAAAATACACCTAGACAGTGTATGTGTGTGTATGTATATGTGTATATATATACTTAGATATATATGATCTAAGTATATATATTTATTTTTTTTACACTTATTTAATTTATTTTATTTCCAGCCAGCAGGGGGACTAACTGTCATTACAGTTAGTCCCCCTGCTGGCAATGCACCAGGCAGCTAACCCGCCGGCCATGTGATTGTGAGGTCCTCGCAAGGACCTCACTCTTACATGGCCGGGGGGGGCTTCAGGACGTCGGATGATGTCTCACTGATGATGCTTAACAAGGCTGAAACGATTTTCTGGGGTTGCTGTGTCTCTCATGCAGAGGGAACTTGCTGGCATTTCGGATCTGGACTGTCCGTATGGGTGGGACCATTCTGATATGTTTCAGAGATGTTTTCTCTGTAATGGTACAAGATGAGATAAAACCAGCTTGAGATCTGAGTGGGGACCCACTGAAGGGGGGGCTATTTCAGTTGCTGCCCGTTCTCAGTATTCTCTTGCGCCCCGTTTTTTGCTCTCTACAAGTTTAAAGGGTAATCCAGACGTGGACCCCTTGCTCATGGTGCCTAGAGAGATATCAGCTATGCCTCACTGATGATGCCTAACAAGGCTGAAACGATCGTCTGGGGTTGCTGTGTCTCTCATGCAGAGGGAACTTGCTGGCATTTCGGATCTGGACTGTCCGTATGGGTGGGACCAGTCCGATATGTTTCAGAGATATTCTCTCTGTAATGGCACAAGATGAGCTAAAACCAGCTTGAGATCTAAGCGAGGACCCACCGAAGGGCAGGCTATTTCAGCTGCTGCCCGTTCTCAGTATTCTCTTGCGCCCCGTCTTTTGCTCTCTATATATAATTTAGTTTTAACATTTATTTATTAATTAGTAAAAACAAATATAAAATAAAAATATTGTAATTTAATTAAAGGGACCATCCAAACAACCAATAAAAAAGCAACATAGACACATTTTCAGACAAAGAGAGGGTGGGAGGTCACAAAAAACAAATCATATTAAAATCTATGTTTAAACCCTCTGACTGCATAGTTTTCAAAGTATAAATCCAAAAACCCTCAGTCTCATAATTAAATCACCTCCCTGTTCATCCAGTGAAACTATACCAACACATGAAAGGTTTTTAAAATTAAAATTAGAACATTGGTTGCAGTGTACAGGCACTGAATGGGTATTAAGTTTTTTCTTTATGCTGTTATGATGTTCTAAAAATCTCCTCTTTAGTGGTCTGCCTGTAATCCCTACGTATTGCGCACCACAACCACAAGTCAATAAATAGACTACATGAGTGGAGGTGCAAGAAATATGTTGTTTAACCCCTTAAGGACTGGACTTTTTTTGCGATGTTGTACATTTGCGACAGGCATCTTTTTGACACTTTTGTGGTGTTTGTGTTTAGCTGTAATTTTCCGCTCTCTCATTTACTGTTCCCATACAAATTATATATTGTTTTTTTTCAGGACAAAAGGGGCTTTCTTTACATACCATTATTTATATAATCTCATGTAATTTAATTTAAAAAAAATGAAAAAATATGATAAAAAATTGAAAAAAAAACGTGTTTTTTGACTTTTACTTGGAAAATCTTTTACTCATCTACAAAAGCGAATGAAAAAAAACTGCTAAATAGATTCAAAATGTTGTCCTGAGTTTAAAAATACCCAGTGTTTACATGATTTTTTGCTTTTTTTTGCAAGTTATAGGGCTATAGGTACAAGTAGGATATGGCGGTTTCAAAACATACATTTTAAAAATGTATCACTCGTGACATTGTAACACTATTATCTGTCATAAATCTCTGGAAAACACTCCACATGTATATATATTTTTTAAAGTAGACAACCCAGGGTATTTATCTAAGTATATTTTGACACTTTCTATGCATCCATTTTACCACCAGTCTATGCCAAACTTCACATAGGTATTTTTTTTTTTTCACATACATTGCAATTCAGGTATAAACTTACAGATCCTGTTATGTCTTGCTGCCAAAAAACACACTAATATATGTTCAGCAACATCTCCCGAGTACAGTGATACCACCCATGCATAGGCTTGTTGAGTTGTTTGGGGGCTAAAAGGCCCAATTTGGTAGGTGCGCATATCCATTTTCCAACTTGGAATTTTGACATGTAGTGAACCTGCGCACATGTCCTATTTGGGACATTTGTAAAGCCGGCCAATGTATTTTACCCCAACCAAACCATATATTTTTGGAAAGTAGACACCCTAGGGTATTTCAAATGGTGGTTTTTTAACACTTTCCATGCACTAATTCTACCACCAGACTTTGTCAAACATTTAGGTAGTCCTTTTTTGTGTGTTTTTTTTCACACACATTGTACTTTAGGCATGAATTAACAGATCGTGTTATGTGTCACTGCCAAACAACACGCCAATATGTGTTCAGCAACATCTCCTGAGTACAGTGATACCACCCATGCATAGGCTTGTCAGATTGTTTGGGGGCTAAAAGGCCCAATCTGGCAGGTGCGCATATCCATTTTTCAACTTGGAATTTTGACAAGTAGTCAACCTGCGCACATGTCCTATTTGGGACATTTGTAAAGCCGGCCAATGTATTTTACCCACACCAAACCATATATTTTTGGAAAGTAGACACCCTAGGGTATTTCAAATGGTGGTTTTTTAACACTTTCCATGCACTAATTTGACCACCAGACTTTTTCAAACATTTAGGTAGTCCTTTTTTGTGTGTTTTTTTTCACACACATTGTACTTTCGGCATGAATTAACAGATCGTGTTATGTGTCACTGCCAAACAACACGCCAATATGTGTTCAGCAACATCTCCCGAGTACAGTGATACCACCCATGCATAGGCTTGTTGAGTTGTTTGGGGGCTAAAAGGCCCAATTTGGTAGGTGCGCATATCCATTTTCCAACTTGGAATTTTGACATGTAGTGAACCTGCGCACATGTCCTATTTGGGACATTTGTAAAGCCGGCCAATGTATTTTACCCCCACCAAACCATATATTTTTGGAAAGTAGACACCCTAGGGTATTTCAAATGGTGGTTTTTTAACACTTTCCATGCACTAATTCTACCACCAGACTTTGTCAAACATTTAGGTAGTCCTTTTTTGTGTGTTTTTTTTCACACACATTGTACTTTAGGCATGAATTAACAGATCGTGTTATGTGTCACTGCCAAACAACATGCCAATATGTGTTCAGCAACATCTCCTGAGTACAGTGATACCACCCATGCATAGGCTTGTCAGATTGTTTGGGGGCTAAAAGGCCCAATCTGGCAGGTGCGCATATCCATTTATCAACTTGGAATTTTGACAAGTAGTCAACCTGCGCACATGTCCTATTTGGGACATTTGTAAAGCCGGCCAATGTATTTTACCCCCACCAAACCATATATTTTTGGAAAGTAGACACCCTAGGGTATTTCAAATGGTGGTTTTATAACACTTTCCATGCACTAATTCGACCACCAGACTTTTTCAAACATTTAGGTAGTCCTTTTTTGTGTGTTTTTTTTCACACACATTGTACTTTCGGCATGAATTAACAGATCGTGTTATGTGTCACTGCCAAACAACACGCCAATATGTGTTCAGCAACATCTCCCGAGTACAGTGATACCACCCATGCATAGGCTTGTTGAGTTGTTTGGGGGCTAAAAGGCCCAATTTGGTAGGTGCGCATATCCATTTTCCAACTTGGAATTTTGACATGTAGTGAACCTGCGCACATGTCCTATTTGGGACATTTGTAAAGCCGGCCAATGTATTTTACCCCCACCAAACCATATATTTTTGGAAAGTAGACACCCTAGGGTATTTCAAATGGTGGTTTTTTAACACTTTCCATGCACTAATTCTACCACCAGACTTTGTCAAACATTTAGGTAGTCCTTTTTTGTGTGTTTTTTTTCACACACATTGTACTTTAGGCATGAATTAACAGATCGTGTTATGTGTCACTGCCAAACAACATGCCAATATGTGTTCAGCAACATCTCCTGAGTACAGTGATACCACCCATGCATAGGCTTGTCAGATTGTTTGGGGGCTAAAAGGCCCAATCTGGCAGGTGCGCATATCCATTTATCAACTTGGAATTTTGACAAGTAGTCAACCTGCGCACATGTCCTATTTGGGACATTTGTAAAGCCGGCCAATGTATTTTACCCCCACCAAACCATATATTTTTGGAAAGTAGACACCCTAGGGTATTTCAAATGGTGGTTTTATAACACTTTCCATGCACTAATTCGACCACCAGACTTTTTCAAACATTTAGGTAGTCCTTTTTTGTGTGTTTTTTTTCACACACATTGTACTTTCGGCATGAATTAACAGATCGTGTTATGTGTCACTGCCAAACAACACGCCAATATGTGTTCAGCAACATCTCCCGAGTACAGTGATACCACCCATGCATAGGCTTGTTGAGTTGTTTGGGGGCTAAAAGGCCCAATTTGGTAGGTGCGCATATCCATTTTCCAACTTGGAATTTTGACATGTAGTGAACCTGCGCACATGTCCTATTTGGGACATTTGTAAAGCCGGCCAATGTATTTTACCCCCACCAAACCATATATTTTTGGAAAGTAGACACCCTAGGGTATTTCAAATGGTGGTTTTTTAACACTTTCCATGCACTAATTCTACCACCAGACTTTGTCAAACATTTAGGTAGTCCATTTTTGTGTGTTTTTTTCACACACATTGTACTTTAGGCATGAATTAACAGATCGTGTTATGTGTCACTGCCAAACAACACGCCAATATGTGTTCAGCAACATCTCCTGAGTACAGTGATACCACCCATGCATAGGCTTGTCAGATTGTTTGGGGGCTAAAAGGCCCAATCTGGCAGGTGCGCATATCCATTTTTCAACTTGGAATTTTGACAAGTAGTCAACCTGCGCACATGTCCTATTTGGGACATTTGTAAAGCCGGCCAATGTATTTTACCCCCACCAAACCATATATTTTTGGAAAGTAGACACCCTAGGGTATTTCAAATGGTGGTTTTTTAACACTTTCCATGCACTAATTTGACCACCAGACTTTTTCAAACATTTAGGTAGTCCTTTTTTGTGTGTTTTTTTTCACACACATTGTACTTTCGGCATGAATTAACAGATCGTGTTATGTGTCACTGCCAAACAACACGCCAATATGTGTTCAGCAACATCTCCCGAGTACAGTGATACCACCCATGCATAGGCTTGTTGAGTTGTTTGGGGGCTAAAAGGCCCAATTTGTTAGGTGCGCATATCCATTTTCCAACTTGGAATTTTGACATGTAGTGAACCTGCGCACATGTCCTATTTGGGACATTTGTAAAGCCGGCCAATGTATTTTGCCCCCACCAAACCATATATTTTTGGAAAGTAGACACCCTAGGGTATTTCAAATGGTGGTTTTTTAACACTTTCCATGCACTAATTCTACCACCAGACTTAGTCAAATATTTAGGTAGTCCTTTTTTGTGTGTTTTTTTTCACACACATTGTACTTTAGGCATGAATTAACAGATCGTGTTATGTGTCACTGCCAAACAACACGCCAATATGTGTTCAGCAACATCTCCCGAGTACAGTGATACCACCCATGCATAGGCTTGTCAGATTGTTTGGGGGCTAAAAGGCCCAATCTGGCAGGTGCGCATATCCATTTTTCAACTTGGAATTTTGACAAGTAGTCAACCTGCGCACATGTCCTATTTGGGACATTTGTAAAGCCGGCCAATGTATTTTACCCCCACCAAACCATATATTTTTGGAAAGTAGACACCCTAGGGTATTTCAAATGGTGGTTTTTTAACACTTTCCATGCACTAATTCTACCACCAGACTTTGTCAAACATTTAGGTAGTCCTTTTTTGTGTGTTTTTTTTCACACACATTGTACTTTAGGCATGAATTAACAGATCGTGTTATGTGTCACTGCCAAACAACACGCCAATATGTGTTCAGCAACATCTCCTGAGTACAGTGATACCACCCATGCATAGGCTTGTCAGATTGTTTGGGGGCTAAAAGGCCCAATCTGGCAGGTGCGCATATCCATTTATCAACTTGGAATTTTGACAAGTAGTCAACCTGCGCACATGTCCTATTTGGGACATTTGTAAAGCCGGCCAATGTATTTTACCCCCACCAAACCATATATTTTTGGAAAGTAGACACCCTAGGGTATTTCAAATGGTGGTTTTTTAACACTTTCCATGCACTAATTCGACCACCAGACTTTTTCAAACATTTAGGTAGTCCTTTTTTGTGTGTTTTTTTTCACACACATTGTACTTTCGGCATGAATTAACAGATCGTGTTATGTGTCACTGCCAAACAACACGCCAATATGTGTTCAGCAACATCTCCCGAGTACAGTGATACCACCCATGCATAGGCTTGTTGAGTTGTTTGGGGGCTAAAAGGCCCAATTTGGTAGGTGCGCATATCCATTTTCCAACTTGGAATTTTGACATGTAGTGAACCTGCGCACATGTCCTATTTGGGACATTTGTAAAGCCGGCCAATGTATTTTACCCCCACCAAACCATATATTTTTGGAAAGTAGACACCCTAGGGTATTTCAAATGGTGGTTTTATAACACTTTCCATGCACTAATTCGACCACCAGACTTTTTCAAACATTTAGGTAGTCCTTTTTTGTGTGTTTTTTTTCACACACATTGTACTTTCGGCATGAATTAACAGATCGTGTTATGTGTCACTGCCAAACAACACGCCAATATGTGTTCAGCAACATCTCCCGAGTACAGTGATACCACCCATGCATAGGCTTGTTGAGTTGTTTGGGGGCTAAAAGGCCCAATTTGGTAGGTGCGCATATCCATTTTCCAACTTGGAATTTTGACATGTAGTGAACCTGCGCACATGTCCTATTTGGGACATTTGTAAAGCCGGCCAATGTATTTTACCCCCACCAAACCATATATTTTTGGAAAGTAGACACCCTAGGGTATTTCAAATGGTGGTTTTTTAACACTTTCCATGCACTAATTCTACCACCAGACTTTGTCAAACATTTAGGTAGTCCTTTTTTGTGTGTTTTTTTCACACACATTGTACTTTAGGCATGAATTAACAGATCGTGTTATGTGTCACTGCCAAACAACACGCCAATATGTGTTCAGCAACATCTCCTGAGTACAGTGATACCACCCATGCATAGGCTTGTCAGATTGTTTGGGGGCTAAAAGGCCCAATCTGGCAGGTGCGCATATCCATTTATCAACTTGGAATTTTGACAAGTAGTCAACCTGCGCACATGTCCTATTTGGGACATTTGTAAAGCCGGCCAATGTATTTTACCCCCACCAAACCATATATTTTTGGAAAGTAGACACCCTAGGGTATTTCAAATGGTGGTTTTTTAACACTTTCCATGCACTAATTCGACCACCAGACTTTTTCAAACATTTAGGTAGTCCTTTTTTGTGTGTTTTTTTTCACACACATTGTACTTTCGGCATGAATTAACAGATCGTGTTATGTGTCACTGCCAAACAACACGCCAATATGTGTTCAGCAACATCTCCTGAGTACAGTGATACCACCCATGCATAGGCTTGTCAGATTGTTTGGGGGCTAAAAGGCCCAATCTGGCAGGTGCGCATATCCATTTATCAACTTGGAATTTTGACAAGTAGTCAACCTGCGCACATGTCCTATTTGGGACATTTGTAAAGCCGGCCAATGTATTTTACCCCCACCAAACCATATATTTTTGGAAAGTAGACACCCTAGGGTATTTCAAATGGTGGTTTTATAACACTTTCCATGCACTAATTCGACCACCAGACTTTTTCAAACATTTAGGTAGTCCTTTTTTGTGTGTTTTTTTTCACACACATTGTACTTTCGGCATGAATTAACAGATCGTGTTATGTGTCACTGCCAAACAACACGCCAATATGTGTTCAGCAACATCTCCCGAGTACAGTGATACCACCCATGCATAGGCTTGTTGAGTTGTTTGGGGGCTAAAAGGCCCAATTTGGTAGGTGCGCATATCCATTTTCCAACTTGGAATTTTGACATGTAGTGAACCTGCGCACATGTCCTATTTGGGACATTTGTAAAGCCGGCCAATGTATTTTGCCCCCACCAAACCATATATTTTTGGAAAGTAGACACCCTAGGGTATTTCAAATGGTGGTTTTTTAACACTTTCCATGCACTAATTCTACCACCAGACTTTGTCAAACATTTAGGTAGTCCATTTTTGTGTGTTTTTTTCACACACATTGTACTTTAGGCATGAATTAACAGATCGTGTTATGTGTCACTGCCAAACAACACGCCAATATGTGTTCAGCAACATCTCCTGAGTACAGTGATACCACCCATGCATAGGCTTGTCAGATTGTTTGGGGGCTAAAAGGCCCAATCTGGCAGGTGCGCATATCCATTTTTCAACTTGGAATTTTGACAAGTAGTCAACCTGCGCACATGTCCTATTTGGGACATTTGTAAAGCCGGCCAATGTATTTTACCCCCACCAAACCATATATTTTTGGAAAGTAGACACCCTAGGGTATTTCAAATGGTGGTTTTTTAACACTTTCCATGCACTAATTTGACCACCAGACTTTTTCAAACATTTAGGTAGTCCTTTTTTGTGTGTTTTTTTTCACACACATTGTACTTTCGGCATGAATTAACAGATCGTGTTATGTGTCACTGCCAAACAACACGCCAATATGTGTTCAGCAACATCTCCCGAGTACAGTGATACCACCCATGCATAGGCTTGTTGAGTTGTTTGGGGGCTAAAAGGCCCAATTTGGTAGGTGCGCATATCCATTTTCCAACTTGGAATTTTGACATGTAGTGAACCTGCGCACATGTCCTATTTGGGACATTTGTAAAGCCGGCCAATGTATTTTGCCCCCACCAAACCATATATTTTTGGAAAGTAGACACCCTAGGGTATTTCAAATGGTGGTTTTTTAACACTTTCCATGCACTAATTCTACCACCAGACTTAGTCAAATATTTAGGTAGTCCTTTTTTGTGTGTTTTTTTTCACACACATTGTACTTTAGGCATGAATTAACAGATCGTGTTATGTGTCACTGCCAAACAACACGCCAATATGTGTTCAGCAACATCTCCCGAGTACAGTGATACCACCCATGCATAGGCTTGTCAGATTGTTTGGGGGCTAAAAGGCCCAATCTGGCAGGTGCGCATATCCATTTTTCAATTTGGAATTTTGACAAGTAGTCAACCTGCGCACATGTCCTATTTGGGACATTTGTAAAGCCGGCCAATGTATTTTACCCCCACCAAACCATATATTTTTGGAAAGTAGACACCCTAGGGTATTTCAAATGGTGGTTTTTTAACACTTTCCATGCACTAATTCTACCACCAGACTTTGTCAAACATTTAGGTAGTCCTTTTTTGTGTGTTTTTTTTCACACACATTGTACTTTAGGCATGAATTAACAGATCGTGTTATGTGTCACTGCCAAACAACACGCCAATATGTGTTCAGCAACATCTCCTGAGTACAGTGATACCACCCATGCATAGGCTTGTCAGATTGTTTGGGGGCTAAAAGGCCCAATCTGGCAGGTGCGCATATCCATTTATCAACTTGGAATTTTGACAAGTAGTCAACCTGCGCACATGTCCTATTTGGGACATTTGTAAAGCCGGCCAATGTATTTTACCCCCACCAAACCATATATTTTTGGAAAGTAGACACCCTAGGGTATTTCAAATGGTGGTTTTTTAACACTTTCCATGCACTAATTCGACCACCAGACTTTTTCAAACATTTAGGTAGTCCTTTTTTGTGTGTTTTTTTTCACACACATTGTACTTTCGGCATGAATTAACAGATCGTGTTATGTGTCACTGCCAAACAACACGCCAATATGTGTTCAGCAACATCTCCCGAGTACAGTGATACCACCCATGCATAGGCTTGTCAGATTGTTTGGGGGCTAAAAGGCCCAATCTGGCAGGTGCACATATCCATTTATCAACTTGGAATTTTGACAAGTAGTCAACCTGCGCACATGTCCTATTTGGGACATTTGTAAAGCCGGCCAATGTATTTTACCCCCACCAAACCATATATTTTTGGAAAGTAGACACCCTAGGGTATTTCAAATGGTGTTTTTTTAACACTTTCCATGCACTAATTCGACCACCAGACCTTTTCAAACATTTAGGTAGTCCTTTTTTGTGTGTTTTTTTCACACACATTGTACTTTAGGCATGAATTAACAGATCGTGTTATGTGTCACTGCCAAACAACACGCCAATATGTGTTCAGCAACATCTCCTGAGTACAGTGATACCACCCATGCATAGGCTTGTCAGATTGTTCGGGGGCTAAAAGGCCCAATCTGGCAGGTGCGCATATCCATTTTCCAACTTGGAATTTTGACATGTAGTAAACCGGCGCCCCTGTCCTATTTGGGCCAATTTATTTTACCCCCATCAAACCATATATTTTTGAAAAGTAGACAACTCAGGGTATTTTGAATGGTGGTAGTTTAATACTTCTCATGCAATAATTCTACCACCAGCCTTTGGCAAACTTTTGGGTAGTAATTTTCTTCGTGTTTTTTGACACATACATTGTACTTTAGGCATGAATTAACAGGTCCTGTTATGTATCACTGCCAAACAACACCCCAATATGTGTTCAGCAACATCTCCTGAGTACAGTGATATCACCCATGCATAGGTTTGCTGGGTTGTTTGGGGGCTAAAAGGCCACAATCGAGACTTGTACATATCAGTTTTTCAACTTCATATATATGTATGCTTGGCCTATCTTCAGTTTGGCATATTTTTGCATCCCCCAGTTAATGTTAACATCATGAAAGTTAATATTTTTATAAAGTAGACATTCCAGGGTATTGTATATGAGGTGTTTTCACATCCTTCCCCCAACCATTGTGCTAAACAAATTTCAGAGAACGTGCATGGTGGTAATTTTTGAATTCTGCTTTTTATGCACACGTCATCTGGTTTTGGCCAGCCAGTTATATGTTACTACCATAAAACTTTTTTAACCAAATGTGCAGGTATCAAATGCACCTTTAGCAGCATTCTCTAAACTAACTCCTGCAAAAAGAATCTAAGTGGAGATTTGGGGGAAGGAAACTGACTAACTATAATGTGCTGCTTTCAAAAGAAAAAAAAACAGTGCAAAGGGGTGTCTGTCGTTTTCCCTTTTTTATAACAGACCCAGCAACATTTCAGGGGATTTGTGTTTTTTTGCAGTTGGCGGTATCTTAAAAATAAAATGTCTGGACTCCTCTGGCACCGTTGTTGAAACTTCTCCAACCATCTCCATAAATTATTGTGGAAATCAGCTTGAACTGAAATTGGAGAAAGGTGTTTCTTTCTGGATTTATTTTTTTAAAGAGTAAAAATGAATTATGTGTCGCTACTTGCATCAGGTAGATAGCCACCTTTTTATACCAGGTTTTTGTCTTTCTTAAGATAAGATATGGCTGCGTCAGCTAATCAGCCAAATAAACACCCCCATGTGCATTTTATAAGCCCTGATGCAAACAGGTTTTGTCTGTACTCTGCCTCAGACAGTGACGTCTGACATGCTTTCGTCATGGATGGTGGTTAGTATATTAACATCCTTCCTGTCCTTAAATTTTATTGCAAGCACTTTAGCTTTGTGCAGACCTTTACATTCACTTTTTTTTTATTTGGCCTCTATAAAAGGTCTGGGAAAATCCTTGGCATATCTTCTCACAATGCCACAGGCCAGTATCTAGAAACCCTAAAGAGTTTGAAACAAACGGACAATGCTATAAAAGTTGTCCACAT